>NC_058144.1:12432806-13632806 GCF_011075055.1 Mangifera indica
AAGGATATAAGTTGAGTAAGTGCTTGTTATGCTATCTTTTACCTTAGTTTAGGCCTAATAAAATTGTTACTGACTTTGGCCTTGAATTCATATCATCTTTTGATTCTATATTTAAAAATTTTTTGTGCATAGGCTTTAGAAGTGGTAAAAAGTCGAATGTGTTTTACAAATAAAGCAGAAGATTCCTAGTTAAAAAGTTGAACTTGCGCAAAATGAAAAAAAAAAAATTTTTGAAAAAGAGATTAAAGCAAAAGGATATCTACCTGAAAAAGCATATGGTTCTACAATATGATAGTTCAATGGAATATACCATTGAAGCCATCAAGTTTGGTACATTCTTTGATTATACAAGTTATTATGTCACTTTGTATTACTTTCATCTTAATTTTATTAAATGTTTAGTAAAATCTACTAATATATAAGTCATAGACCCAACAAGCATTCTTTAACTCTGGTGTAGTGATGGGTCAATTAATCTTTCATTGTTGTCCTTTGTATGCATTGATTAACTCTGTTGCTACATACTGTTTTATTATTAGTGGTATAGTAGAGATAATAAGGCTAGAGTCCACAATAGTCTCGTAGATCAATATAAAGATGCCCAATAAAGAGAAGATCCAGATGAGTCACATGTTGATAGGAGAGAAAGTTTCTCTAGAAGGCCAAGAGATGGTTGTGGACTTAATTATGATGGATATACCTAATTTTGGTGTGATACTTGGTATAGACTTCTTGAGCAAAAATGGGGGCAGTGATTAACTACAGGAAGAATAAGGTCTTATTCAACCTAGATAATAGTGAGCTATTTAATTTTAGAGAGAGTTGAGTCCTCAGCATAATGATCAACAATGTCAAGGCCAGGAAAATTTTAAGCAAAAAATGCATGGTATATTTGGCGCACATAGTGAACAGATCAGATAAAATATCCTAGATGTGAAAGATATTCTAATGGTACAAAAATTCCAAAATAGTTTCCTTAATAGTCTTCCAGGGTTAGCACCAAAGAGAGAGATCAAGTTTAACATTGAGTTAGCCTTAGACATAGCACTAATTTCCAAGGCACCATACAGAAGACCCTAACTGAACTAAGGAGTTAAAGAAACAGTTGCAAGAGCTATTAAATAATGGTTTCATTAGACTAAGCCACTCACCTTGGGGTGCATTAATCTTATTTGTAAAGAAGAAAGATAGATCTGTGCATTAACTATTGGGAGTTGAATAAAGTGATAGTAAAGAATACTATCCCCTTTCGAGAATTACCAACTTATTTAATCAACTCAAGGGTGCTTTAGTGTTTTCCAAAATTGACTTGAGATTAGAATATCATCATCTTTGTGGTATCGAGCAAAATATACCCAAAAATGCATTCAAAACTAGATATAGGCATTATAAGTTCATAGTTATGAACTTCAGGTTGACCAATACCCTAACAATGTTTATGAACCTTATGAACAAGGTGTTCCATGATTGTTTAGACAAGTTTATAATGGTTTTCATAGATGACATCCTAGTATACTCCAAGACTCTAGAAGAGCATACATATCATCTGAGGATTGTCTTGCAAAGGTTATGAGAGAGACAATTATGTGACAAATTTTCTAAGTGCGAGTTCTGGCTAGACAGAGTGACTTTTCTTAGACACATGATCTCAATAGATGGTATATCAATAAACCGTAGTAAAATGGAGTTTGTATTAGAGCGGCAGAAGCCTAAGATAGTTAAGAAGTTAAGGAGTTTCCTTAGGTTAGTAGGTTATTACAAGCGGCTCGTTGAGGGTTTTGCTAAATTAGCCTAATTGCTCATATAGTTGAATCACAAGAATGTTCCTTTCAGATGGTTTGATGCCTGTAAGTAAATTTTTTAGGAATTAAAAATGAGGTTGACATTAGCTTCCATTTTAGTTTTGCCAATAAAGGACGAAAAGTATGACATATTTATAGATGATTTACATCATGGATCAGGAGCAGTGTTTATACAATAGGATAAAGTTATAGCATATGCCTTCTAATAGTTGAAGAATTATGAGACCAGGTATTCAACACATAACTTTGAGTTGATAGTCATCATGTAACACCTACAAGTAAGCCTAATAAGGGTACTTTAGTATTTTTTTTTTAATTAAATTAATTAATGTTTTCTAGAATGATAAACGATTATGTGTAAGGGTATACACATTTGTGTATCATCATAAAAATTTGAATTTGAGATAAGATCAAAATTGTAACGAAATTAGAGGATTTCCATAGTTGTGTGACATAATGTATGCCCATGTATAGTGGTTATATGCCCATCTGTGATATCCAAGAGGCAATATAAAAAGAAGTGAAACCTAATTTTTCATCATTCTTTTCACACTCAGTTACACAAATAGTAAGAAAGGAGAGAGAAAAGAGGTAATTGGTCATAGAGAAAAACTTCGATCGTTGGAAATTATTACCATTGAAGACTTAAGCAGTCTTAGGAAGACAAGTAAGTTGATCTCTTCTCCTCAACTTGGCAAGCATGTTTTAAATGAATTTAGAGCATGTAATTAGAGGTTATGATATTCTGAACAATTTTCATGATAACATGATGATTTTGCAATACTTGTATATGATTATATGATGATGAATCACTTGTTTTGCCATAAGTTTGCTATTGAACGATGAATAGAGGTTAGTGATAAAAGAACAATTATAATTTGTGATGTTAGATGGTTTTGTGTGTATTGATAAAATATGTTTATGATGCATAGATACTCTCCCTAAGTTTTGAGATGTGATAGTATTGCCAGAAGTTAATATGAAAAAAAAAAATCCATAAGCTTTTGCGATTTCTGGATCACAACACATGACTGTGTATAGCCTTAGACATGTCTATGTGTTTATCAAACAAAATGGAATATTCCCCGACTTTCGTATGCTTATTATAAGGAAAGGCATATAGTAGTCGTGTAGCATGTCTTGTGTGACTTTCCAAAAATGGACAACATGCCTAATTAGAGGAACATAAGAGTGCACCTTAGGTACACACTTGTGTGGTAGTAAAAGACCATTTTATCCCTAATTCAAGTACCATGAAAAGGAAGAAAAAGAAAAAAAAGAAAGAATAAGAGAGTTTAGTAAGAAAGACAAATAGTTAGAATTAGAAAGAATGTCTAACTATGTGGAAGATGCCACAAGACTCCAATCATGTTAGATTTAGGTTAAAAATAAAAAAAGTTGAGGAAAGTGGTACACATCTAGATAGCCAACAGCTATGTGCAAAAGTGGTGATTTACATGAAAATGATAGGGCTAGATACCTATGAGATGTATTATGTACTCGGCGCTAAGATGTATTAGCCACTCAGTTTAGTTCTGCTCAAATATGCATGGTAAAAGATTATGGTTTTCAAATATTTCTTTATGTGGTCAGCAAGATAAATGACATACATACCCAATGTAAGGGTTATCCTAAGATGGTTTAGACAATAGTTTCATAACTAACATATATGGCAAGGGAAGAACAATTGCTATATTTCCCCATGGACTAGGGTGTCCCTATTAGCTAACCCAACACACCATATGATATATGCACAAGGCATAATAAATGGTGACATACAAGATGTCTTACGTTTTAACTAAGGCATCAATATATGCCAATTTTAGTTTAGTCCTTATTAACCTTTATGGGTGTCTTATGTTAGGGCATGAAGGTGCCAAGTTATGACCATATCCAAGTTTACAAATAGAATGCCAAGTGTATCAGTTTTACATTTTATTTGGGGTGTCAAGAGGTCACCAACTTACTAAGTGTATTCACACATACGTTCTTTTTTGTTGTCTTGTAAATAGAGGTGAGTAACAAGACATGCAGAGGAGCCAACAATCTAGCAAGTAGTTACGTAAGGGCAAAGGGCAAATTTGGCTTTTTATATATTTCTTTCAATTTATGTATTTTTGCCATTTTAGTTATGGTTTTGTGATTTATTATGCAATAACTGTTGGATTGGATTTTTAGACATTTTGATTTATAAAGTTTAATAAATGAGGTATTTCATGTTTCACTTACTACCATACATTGGCTTTCATGGTTTTAAAATTAAATAGTCAAATTGTGCATGTCTTTTTGGATCATATTCTATGTATGGGTATATATCTAGAGATGAGTGTTATATTTATGTTATTAGAGAATGGTTTTGGAACCTAGAAAAGTGTTTAATTCCAGAGTGTCTAAAAATGCATAATAGAGTTATGAAAGGAAAGTAGCCCTTTATACAACATTGACCGCCCTCGTACACCTACTGTTGTAATTATAATAAACTTGTATTTAGTTAAAGTGATATATGTGCTTGAATCATGACTTCATTTTTGGATAAGGAGGTCTAAGAGGTTAATCAATGATGCCCTAAAGGTCCCTAACTATAAGATAAGCCAAGCTAAGCCTTAGGGACAGACATCCTACATGTTAGTTGTACCAACAATAAATAGTGAAACTATGTGTCAAATAGTTAAAGACATTCTTAGGTAGAATATAAAGGCATTTAAGAGTGTTAAACACCCAGTTCATGTCTTACCAATGCTAAACCAACCTCCAGTTGTAGAGTTACCATCTAGTTAGACAAAATAGGCATAAAAGCACCCAGGTTGAAGATAGTGGGTGGTAGCAGAGGTTAGGCTCATCCTATTTATAGTCTAGTAGATAGACACTAGCCCTCTTATTTCAAAAGTAGTGTAGTTTTTATGAATTACCAACTAAGAAGTTGTTGGAAGTAGTAGATGTGTTTAAAGGTTTACACCATGACAGATATAGATAAGATCCAACATGTCAATCGAGTGTCAAAGATGATTAGGGTTGATTTTAGATGAGCTTTTGAGAAAGAGTACCTATCTGCGAATATTCTTTTTGTGAAGGCCCAAGAGTTTCTCCACATAAAGCAAGGTTGTATGATAGTGAAAAAGTTCTTTACCAAGCTAAACTCCTTAGTTAAGTATGCTCCAAAAGTAACCAGTTCAGACAAGGGCAAGTTTGAGGAATTCTTAGGAAAACTCAGGTTAGATATCACCAAAGATGTCATGAAAGGAAATAATCCTTCTAAATCTTTATCAGAGGCCTTAGGCAGAGCATTGAGGTCAAAGGCCATGAGATAAAGGATAATTTAAGAGAAAGGTATACTTGACCAACCAGTGCCAATAACCCCACCCCAAAGACAAAACTAGATAATTATATGTGGCAACTAAAAGGGTGGCAATCGAGATAGTAATAGTATGGATCTTAAAGGTAAGAAGTTCTTCCAACCTAGAAATAAAAAGAACTAAAAGGTAAAAAGTAGAGGAGAGAGGATCAATTAAGGCATAATGATACCTTTACTTGCCACAGATATGGGCAGAACATATCGATAAGTACCTAGCCAGTTAAAGGGTATGTTATACGTGCAAGCAACCAGACCATTTTGCTAAAGAGTGTACACCGGTAATAGTACCAACCCCAACAAAGCAAATAATTAAAGGAGTACAGCTCAAATGTATGCAACCACTCAAACTCAAGTTAAGGCTAACCTAACAATAGTGTTGGGTTAGTCAATATTTCATTCTTATCATTTGTATGCATTGATTGGCTATGGTGTTATAAATGTCTCATTATTAGTGACATAGTAGAGAGATTACGGTTGGAGCCTACAATAGTCTCACAAATTAGTATAGAGATGTCAGATGGAGACAAAATCCATAATAACCATATGTTGATTGGAAAGATGGTTTCTCCACGAATTAAGAGTTGGTTGTAGATCTGATTGTGATAGATATGTCTAACTTTGATGTAATCCTCAACATGGACTTCTTAAGCAAATATAGGGCAGAGATAGATTGTAAGAAGAAAAAGGTCCAGTTCAACCTAGATAATGGTAAGTAGTTCAACTTTATAGAAGACGAGTTCTCAATATAATGATTAATAGTGTCAAGGCAAGAAAAATGTTGAGCAAGGGATACATCACATATTTGGCACATATAATTAACAAATATGAGGAAACAACCCTAAATGTGAAAGATACTTTAGTGGTGTAAAAACTTCCATATGTTTTTCTTGATAGTCTTTTAGGGTTTGTACCCAAGAGAAAGGTGAAGTTAACATTAAGTTGGCTTTGGCACTGTACCAATTTTTAAGGCAACATATAGTATGGCCCCAACTAAACTTCAAGAGTTAAAGAAACAACTACAAGAGTTATTAGATAATGGTTTAATCAAACCAAACTACTCGTCGTGAGGTGCATCGATCTTGTTTGTGAAAAAGAAAGATAGATTGATAAAGATGTGCATCAATTACGGGAGTTGAACAAAGTCACAGTAAAAAATAAATACCTAGTCTTTAAGACTAATGACTTGTTTGATTAACTCAAGGGTACATGAGTGTTTTCTAAGATTGACCTGAGGTTAGGTTATCATTAGATTTGGGTTACTGAGTAAGATATACCTAAGACTACATTCAAAACTAGATATAAGCATTATGAGTTTGTGGTTATGTTATTCGGGTTAACGAATGCCCAATTAGTATTTATAGACCTTATAAGCAGAATTTTCCAAGATTGCCTAGACAAGTTCATTATGGTGTTCATAGACAATATCCTAGTATACTCTAAGACTCGAGAAGAGTATGCATAACATCTAAGGTTTGTGCTTCGTAGGTTGAGAGAGAAGCAGTTGTATGTTAAATTTTTCAAGTGCAAGTCCTGGCTAGACAGAGTGGCTTTTCTTAGACATGTAGTCTCAACAAAATGGCATCTCAATAAACCCGGGCAAAATAAAGGTTGCGTTAGAGTAGCAGAGGCCCAAGACAACCACAAAGGTAAGGGGTTTCTTTTGGTTGGCAAGTTATTACAAGTGGTTTGTTGAGAGATTCACCAAGCTAGCTTAATCACTCATAGAGTTAACTTGTAAAGATTCTTTTCAGGCAGTCTAATACCTACAAGTAGAGTTTTTAAGAGTTAAAGATGATGTTAACATCAACTCTCATCTTAGCTTTGCCAATAGAAAGCGAAGAATGTGATCTCTTTACTGATGCCTCACATAAGGGTTTAGGAGTGGTTTTGATGTAGAAAGGTAAAGTGATGTCGATTGAAAGATTACAAGACTCAATACCTGACATATAACCTTAAGTTGATAGTCGTCGTGTTTGCTCTTAAGATATGGTGACACTATTTGTATAGGGTCAACAGTAACATATACATAGATCATAAGAGTCTCAAGTATTTCTTTACCTAGAAAAAGCTCAATATAAGCCAAAAATAGTGGATGGAATTAGTGAAAAATAATGGGTGTGAGATCAAATACCATTTGGGTAAGGCTAACGTAGTTGTAGATACTTTAAGTTGAAATGTAGTTTTTCCATAAATTACCACTAGCTAAGAGTTACCACAGAAATTGATGAAAGAGCAGATCGAGGGAATCATGAGGCAATTGACAAGCCTTCAGATTTAGTCAACCCTTTTGGATGAGATCTATGTGGATAAGTATCAATTGATTAGTGTGTTTAGGTAAGGTAGAAAGTCACCGAGGGTATCGTATAAATTTTTCTATGATAGAGACATTATGAGATTTAGAGGTCGCGTGTGTGTTCTCTAATATCAAAGTTTGAGAGACAAGATCCTCAATGATGTGTATAGTTCTCTTTACACTTTCAGATATATCGGGATATGAGAAGATCATTTTGGTGGTTGGATATGAAACAAAATATAATAAATTTTGTAGTTAAATGTCTAGTGTATTAGCAAGTTAAAATTGAACATCGAAAAACATCAGTACTGTTGCAACCTCTTAGTATTCTAAAATAGAAATGAGAGCACTTCTCAAAGATATAATGTTTTATGGGTCATAATTGATTGGTTGACCAATTGATATACTTTATTAATTTTAATTGTAAATATTATAGGTATAACCTATCAAATCATATCGGGCCTAGACCTATAAGCCTGGAATCGGTTCCCTTCCTTCGGAATCCATTATTAATAGCAATAGGTTAAAAACTGCCCACGATTCTCGAAGCCAGTCGTCACTATCAACTAAGCCAATCTATTGTAGCGTAAAATTTGTTCAAATCTCTGCGTTTGCCGATGGCTTCTCAGCAAGTCAGAGAAAGTCTAGGCACTCTGAGTAAGGACTCATTCGTTTCTCTCCTCACTAACCTCATTGGCGAGTCCAAGTTTGTCCAAAACAACCCTCCAGAGTTGATCCCAGAAGAGGACAGGGTGGTCAAACACGTTCTCGATGTTCTTCTTCCCTACAGCACTACCAGTGGAGGAGGCCCCTTGCTTATTAACCATGTCACATATTTTCCCGGTCGAGGAAATCTTATTGTGGAGTATCCAGGAACCGAGCCAGGAAAAGTCCTGTCTTTTGTTGGCATGCACATGGATGTTGTCACTGCTAATCCTAATGATTGGGTTTGCTTTTTCTGCTTTTGATCTCTTTTCTTTTTCAGAATTGCGGGTTAAATATGGATTGGTCCCCAACAGGATTGTTTTTATGTTAAAATGTTTTTTTTTTTTTAATTTTGAATTTGTTATGGGAAATTTCGATTTTTGTTCTAAAGTCTGCATAGAAAAATGTGAATTGTGAGTGTGTGTGTATAGGAAATAAAATAGGTTGGTGATGATCGTGCGTAATATGATTATGTATGGGCAGGACTTTGATCCTTTTACATTGAGCATTGATGGCGAAAAGCTTCGCGGCCGTGGTACTACTGATTGTTTGGGACACGTTGCTCTAGTGACTGAGCTAATGAGGAGGTTGGGGGAGACCAAGCCGAGATTAAAGTCGACTGTGGTGGCAGTGTTCATAGCTAATGAAGAGAACTCTGCTATAACAGGGGTTGGTGTGGATGCACTTGTGAAAGATGGGCTTCTCAATAAACTGAAGGGAGGTCCTCTGTAAGTGATTGACCAGGAGTTAAATTCAGCTATTTCCTATGAAACATGTCATGGAATTACTATAATAAATATGAAGAAGCATCACGTTAATGTCTCCTTTTTTGTAAGTTTTTTTGTGTGTGTGGACGTGAGAGGTCCTAAAGGTGTTTGTCTGATATGATTTTCTCTCAACAGTTACTGGATTGACACAGCAGATAAACAACCTTGCATCGGTACAGGAGGTATTATTCCTTGGAAACTTCATGTGACTGGGAAGCTTTTTCACAGTGGTCTAGCACATAAGGTATGCCATTATAATACTTGTTTTTTACAGTCATCTTCTAACTTGATTCCATTATAGGAAATTGATTAATTACTATATATTCTATCAAGTTTAAAAAGTTCTGTTGGAGTGTTTTCCTGTTTTTGGATTTCACATTCTGGAAGAGGGAGCAATTAGGGGTGGATTTGAATCAAACTGAGTCCGAACATGACTTAGCTGGAATTTGGCTCGAAAGGTGTTAGAGATGATTCAAATTTGGCTTGAGTTCGACGAGCCAGTACAAAGAAAGGTTCGAGTTCGGTTCAAAAGAAAAATTTGAAGTTTGTAACTTGATTCAAGTTCGTAGCTCGAATTTACAGCGTAAATTCGTAACTCGAATTTACAACTCGAGTTTGTGGCTCGAATTAATTTGCTAAAACCAAAAATTAGATGCCACAAATTTAATCTATAAGAGTTGATAGTGTAATCTACAAACTAAATGTTACAAATTCATTTCTAAGATAATTTATATAGAGCAAACAACAAAGAAAGATAACCTCATTCGTTAACTCGTATTACAAATTCAACATCACATGATATCTACATATGCCAACAGCCTAGCATCATATTTTTACTATCCTCAAACATTCCAGTTGATTGAATGCGACCACCAAACTTATTTTGTAACAAATTAATTAACAAACAATGGTTTCAATTAGGGTTCTTACCATTAAAAATTAAAACTTGAAAATATATGGTACACCAGGTGATGATAGCAAGACAAAGATGTGTAATCAAAATCGTGGTCAGTGAGACAGACTTTGACCAACTACAACAACCATCGATTTGGTGAGACAATAAGAATGAAGGTTTAAAGGAGCGAGATCAAGATGAATTTATGTTTGTTTGATTGTTTTCATCTCAAAATGGTGATGTTTGAAGGAAAAAAAAAAAAAAAGAAACAAATGGGAGGAACAAAAATGGAGATTGGAGAGAGAGTGACTAATGAGTGATGAAGAGTTGAGTTTTGTTAATTTCTTGTGTGAATGAAAAAGTAAGAGAAGAAGTAAGAGAAAATGGTGAGTTTTTAGTTTTGTGGGTTATTTGTATAAATGGAAAAAAGTCAGTAAAAATGATGGATAAGAAGACAGAGAGTGTTATTACTTAGTGGATAAATAGAAAAACTTTTAAGCCATCTGAGTCAGCTCTAAATAAGTTGTGGCTTAGCTCAAACCAAGCCAAATCAATAGATAGCTCACGAACTGTTTTGAACCGATTTTTATATAATTTGAGTTTGGCTCATTTTTTAGTCGAATCGCATACTATAGCTTGGGTTTAGTCCGACTTCACAAAAAACAAACTCAGACCGAGTTGGGAGCAATAGGCAAAATACTTATGCGGATAGAGTTGGAAAGCACTTCCATTTGAAAATTTAAATGGGGAGAGATCTTATGATAATTTAGTGTTTGCAAAAAGTACTTGAAGAGTATTTTTTGCCAAAGTAAAATACAGTTCTTGGTTGAGGCTTTCTGGGTGATGCTTTCAATTGACCGAGTAGAAAATGATATTGGTAAATGGTAAATTAAAATCTGAAATGACATGATCAGTGTGTACTCATCTATTAATGTTATGGTTGTCGTTGGACATCTGCAGGCTATTAATCCTTTGGAGCTGGCCATGGAGGCTCTTAAAGAAATCCAAACAAGATTTTACAGAGACTTTCCACCTCACCCAAAGGAGCAAGTCTATGGATTTGCAACACCATCAACCATGAAACCAACCCAATGGCATTGTGAGTTGGAACTTTAAAGTAGTAAGCTATTGGAGGAAAGAATTATGCTTTTATTTATGAAGTTTATGTTCTATGTGGCAGATCCAGGAGGTGGTATTAATCAAATTCCTTTTGAGTGTACAGTATCAGGAGATGTCAGGTTCATAATTTAGTCAGATTTTCTTTTCTTTTCTTTTTAAATTGAAAAGGCCATTGATATACAAAGATGTCTCACATGATTTTTTATATATTTTCTTTGGACTTGCAGGTTAACTCCCTTCTACAAGTAAGTCAGTGCCTTTTGTTCCTTGTAATTATTAGATTATTAGTTTTATTTTTGTTCTTTCAAGTTAGTTTCTGAAAAATGCAAGCTTTTTTTCTATTCAAATAAGATAATTAGGTTGTAGTTTATGATGTCCAACACTTTGATACTTTTTGCAGTGTAAAAGATGTGATGGAGAAACTACAAGAATACGTGGATGACATAAATGAGAACATAGAGAAGCTGGATACAAGGGGTCCAGTTTCAAAATATGTTCTACATGATGAAAATATGAGAGGAAGGTGTGTCTTCTTTCTTACTTAACTTTTCGTGGGAGCTTTTCCAGATCTAGAATCTGGAGTTTTTCTAGTTTTTTATGCCATTGTTTAGAGAATGCTTTTTGGTGGCAATATTTTTAGTCCATTTATGTTTGTGTCCAAGATGATCTGTTACTGTGATGCTATGAAGTAGTGATATGCACTTCTTTTTGCAGCCTTACATTGACTTTTGATGAGGCGAATGCTGGAGTTGCTTGTAATCTTGACTCTCGAGGTTTTCATGTTCTCTGCAAGGCAACTGAAGAGGCAGTTGGGCATGTAAAACCTTATTCAATCACTGGGAGTTTACCACTCATTCGAGAACTGCAAGTGAGAGATTTAAAATTTTCTGTTCATGTGCTTTGTTAGATTGACATTTCTTTGATTTTATTATTTATTTATTTTTTTTTGTGTGTGTGTCTGGTAGGACAAAGGCTTCGATGTTCAGACTGCAGGCTACGGTATGATATCATTTCTACTTTTTGGCAGTTTGCATTTTTTATTTTTATAAATTGTAGAAAGTCAAAAGACCATAGTTTTTGTATTATGCCTAAGTATGATTATTTATTGTTGCAACTTGGTGTGTACCATTCATAACGTCCAGGTAGTGAAAATAAGATCCATTGTCTGCTATTATAGTCTAGATAGTCGTATTCCTATTCCTTGCTTCACTATCCTTTCCATCCATCTAATCATGGAAGATTTTATCAGATGTGGGGTTTGGCCATAATGATGTCACTTTTTTTGTAAACTGAGGATTTAATGGATAGTTTGTGTCAATATAATGTGAATTTTATAGGGAGGGCTAGGATTCTGTGTGCTTGTGGCCAGTTTTAACAAGTTATCGTTAGGGTTAGAAAGAGGAATTGTTGTAGTCTGCCAGGGAGCTTATCTGTGATGAGCTAGCATGTAGTGTCATCTTTTCTTAAAATGACAAGGCTTTCCAGTTCATGGATCAAAATAAGAGTCATTCAAAGTAAACAGTAGAAGAAAGAATCCAAAGGTAGATGCCATTATTAGCTACTTCTTTGGTTAATTTTCCTTCACATAGTTTCAGAAAGCAACTTAAACTTTTTTAATTTCTGATTCAGTAAGACTGTGGATATGGATGGGACCCTAGGCGCTTTGACAAAAAAATCTTACTCCAATTAAACTCTTTTAAGTATTGTTTTAAAAGCCAGTTAACTAGGGGATCTCTTGGGTTGTAAATTCAAATTGTAATACTGAGAAACAATGACTAAAAAAGTGTTACAAACATTGTGTGAGTAATTGTTAAATTAGATTTTTTTTAAAATACTAAAAATCTCATTGATAGAGAATTATTTTGCATCAAAATGTTATTTATCAATTGAAAGTGTGGGACACGTGTGTCCAGATTTCACATACAAGATTTTGATTGATAATCATAGCCCCTAATTTAATCTTTACATGAGCCTCATAGTGAAGGTTCATGCGGACCCTTAAGGTAATTGAATATTAGTAAGGGAGCACCTAAAAAGGTCCTTGTTTATGCATGCCAATAGATTGGAATGCTATCTTGATGGTGATTTTATAAGAAAGGTTTTGCAGTGAGAAATAAAGCATAGGTAGATGAAGAAATAGCAAAAGAATCTAAACAGATTATAAGGATAAGTTTATAGAGTAGGATAGGAACATAAGATAGCAAGTGTAAGACGTATGAACTTGTATAACCATTAGAAGAGCAAAAGGAAAGAGAGGAAAGTGGAAGGAAAGAACATATAGAAAAGAGTGACAAGGGAAAGATAAGAGAAGAAATTTCATTTCAGTGTGTTTCCCAAAGTCAATCTTACTCCCAAAAATACTACATCAGACCTTAATAAATATGTAACGGGATGTTGTTCCATCTGACCAGATAAATCTGTTTCAACAAGAAACTAAATGAATCCAAATGATTACCATATGAGCCAAATAATATCTCAGAATCCCCATAAATTTTGAATAACCCAAAAATACAATAGCAACTGCTGATAAGTCCTGGGTTACTAGTGTTCTAATATAACAACTATCACATCTGACTAAGCTAATGATGCATTGAACCTAGGCCCCTCTGTTATTGTACTCATCATCATGCAATTTTTTATGTATAAACTTGAATCATATTTCTAGATGCAAAAAAAAAATTGTGTTATTGCTAGGAGTAAATAAAGAGAGATGCCGGAAATATGTCTGGACAAGGAAGAAAAAAGAGAAGAATTATTGGACAATAACACAGATATTAAGAGTGTGGAGAGAAGAATGAGAAATGGATCAGCTGAAGATACACTCTTTGAAATCACATCCCTTCTTTTACCTGAATTTCTCTAGTTCATAGGCATCCTTCGCACATATTCTTTTCACATTTTAACTTTACTGCCAAGATTGTTGTAATTGTAAGTTCAATTTCTAATTTTGCATTTATCTTCTATCTCTTAGCAATGAAACAGATTAATGGTGAGAGAATATTTTGTTGAAGCAGTAAACTTCTTGTAAGTTGTGGCATGTGTGGGGAGATATTGTTATGCTGGAGCCCTTAGGAACTATTAACTGATTTTTACATGTAGAATGGTAATTTGGAGTAGTCTTGTACATAGTGTTTGGAGATCTATGCCAGAATTTCCAAGTCAAAAATACCAACCACAGACACTCCTTTCAATTGTTAGTTTGTCTTCTGTCTTCTGCAGTTGTGTTTCAACAGATTGCAACTTTTTGATTTACAAATGATTTCTTTGTTCTTATATTCACCTTATCTGAAAAAATAAATTATTTGGCGAAGATAGAATATACGGGGAAACTCATGGAAGTTTAAAAAAATTGTATATTAATTTAGTGTTGCATGTATATGCAGGTTTAATGTCCACATACCATGCCAAGAATGAGTACTGTCTTCTATCTGATATGTGCCAAGGATACCAGGTTTTCGTCAGCATCATCTCACAGCTAGAAGATTGACACAATAAAATGACAAGGTGGCAATGGCACCACCATATTATAACCCATAAACATGTTTTCTCAACATAAAACAATCAGATACATCAGATAATGTGAAGCTAAGTTTCCAGCTTCAGAAATTTTCATTTGTTATTTATGATGTGGTTTTTGTTTTAATCTTTTGCAACATATTGAAACGCAGGTGAGTAGTAAAAATGGTGCGCGCGCACACACACACTTGTGATGAAAATGTAAGTTTTCGTATAACTGGTGTGTAAGCTTAATTTTAGTTTAAAAGGTCTGTCTAAGAAACGGCAATTGTTTACCTTGTAATGTCCACATTTTTCTTCGGGGAAAGACTATTTTCTACCCAAGTTTTACCTAAATTTCAATAATACACTTACAACTTAAACACTCATCA
The DNA here is from genome assembly GCF_011075055.1 of Mangifera indica. Classification (NCBI taxonomy): domain Eukaryota; kingdom Viridiplantae; phylum Streptophyta; class Magnoliopsida; order Sapindales; family Anacardiaceae; genus Mangifera; species Mangifera indica. The sequence continues at coordinate 12,447,627 of NC_058144.1, forward strand.
ATCTTTAAATTGTTATTAAATTTTTCGTTAAATATAAAAGTAAAATCGTTATTTAATAATAATAATAAAAAGTACATAATTTTATTTCATTTTTTCTGTTAGTTCATAAAAATTAATATTTAACTTAGAACTTGAACTTTAAAAAATGATTTTTTCTCTTCCAAATCTTTAAGTTTTATTTTTTTCACCTCTTTTTGGCCATCAATTATTAATGGGAGTACTACTGGATGCCTTGGATGATGCTTGTCGTCCAATGTAGATAATGCTTGTTGTGTAGAGATTTAGACAATTGTCGTTATCTTTGGACAATGGTGTCATTCAGAGTTTATCTTCTGAATGACTCAGTTCTATTCCTCTATCATTGGTTTATTGTTCATAAGAGAAAATTGTTGGATTTTAGGTTTGGTATTAGGGGGGAAAAATAAATTTTTTAAAACTTAATTAAAGAGAAAAATGTTAGTTTGTCATAGGTATATATTTATCATTTCACCAAAATTTGGATAGAAAATTATCCTTTTCCCTTTTCTTATTTTAAAGGGTGAGTCAAACTAAACCTATCCGCAAGATTTCCAATCAAATTTTCTAGCCACCTTCTAACGTTGACTAAGGAGCAATTTTCTACCCTTCTGGAAAGATCAATTTTCACTTGTTATTTATTTCCATTTGTAAATTTTATTTGATGTTTTGAGGAAGGATTGTTTTATCTTTTTTATTGAAATTATGAAACTATATTTAATACTTAATACAAATATCAATCACTAATATATCTCTATTTAAACTTTCAAAATATATTAAAATTTTAATTATTTTAAAAATTTATCACTAATAACTTTAAAAAAATATTTCAATCATTGACCAAGAAAGAAGCATACAACTTGGTTTTGGGTAAGAGGAACATCATCAGATTGACAAGACACTGTTATCTTAAGAAAATGGAGATAAGGCATTGTTACAATGAGATCTAACTTAGAGTGATCGAGCCATGATGAGAAGAGAAAGATAAGACAATGATCAACGGTGACAAAAAAGAGACATTTGTGTTGTTAGAAGTCATATATGATACAAGAAATCGATTAAGATCAAATTGAAAAGATACAATTTGTGACAAAAAGAAAAAAGAAAATGGGGTAAAAGAGAAAACAGGAAAAAGAGAACAAATAAAATAGTTAAATTGTTGCAAAATGACCAACATATTTTCACATATAGGTTTTTACTAACAAAAATAAATGACACTATATATGAGAAATTGAATTTTTAAATTTAAAAGATAAAAAATTATAGTCTCTTCAAAGTTGCAATGGGAAAATATTTTTGCCCTATCAACAATTGTAAAATGCCCCAAGAGGTCTAGGTCAAAAAGAAATATTAAAATTCGGAGAAAAAAAATTTAATATTTAATATTTAAACGATATTTAAATAGTGAGAATTATAGAATATAGATTAATTTCATTTTGGGAATTTAAAATATGATCTGACATGACTCACTTTTCACTTTTACATAGAATTTTCTTTAAATCATTCATTAAAGTATTGTTTAATAGCTTAATAAAAGCCTTGTTTAATAAAATGTTTCATTATTTTTTATATTTTTTTATTATTAAGTATAACAAATAACAATATTCAGGCTCCTTATCGCAATTATGAAACTTTGACTACAACTGTCATTGTATCTACATCGTTGGGCAATTTAAGTGTGCCATATATCATTTTGTAATTTCACGACAAATATAAACACATACTCAAATTGCATTCTGCTCACAAGGGTAGTTCGAATGTGTTTTGAGGGGTGTGATGTGAGTCAATTCCACGATCTCATTTTTTGGGTATTGTACTTTGATTGGGAGACTTTGGTTTCCTATGTAATGGTTTCTAGGGGAAGAAGAAATATGTTTTATAAAATGAGTGAGTGAACCATTATTTGGAGGAGCCAGTTTTTTGACAATAAATATAAGTCCAACTGCCATCTCATCTCCCTTTTAATTGCATGTTGACACTTGCAATAATCAAGTCAGGTCAACCTATCATGAATGGACTCAAACCAATGTCTCTCACTCACACATGATAGAAGACCTGAACTAAATACTTAGACATAGAAATCTCACATGATAGTACGTTTCATATTTGCAAATATGTTGTGTAACCTCACGAGTAACCTACATTTTAAAGTTAAATATTATGTATCTGTTAAGAATAGCATGACCACTTCAACCCAAATAAAATCTAATAAAATGTTAAGCTTACAACACCCCAAACTTACTTGATAACAATAACTCCTTTTAATCTCTCATTTATCATTATGTTATTTTCCTATGTATCCATGATCAAGTTCATTCTCTTTTTTGAGTAACATGATCAGCCCACTAATGAGCATAAGTAATATATAAGTCTTCCTCTTCTACTTGAAATTCTCAATTTAAACTTAGTTGTTTTTTTATTTATTTTTCATAGACTGAATTGTATGTGACTATAAGTGTCAACCTAAATAGCAACACTAAAAGTAAACATCAAATAACAGTAAAGAGTCTACCAACATGAGGTAAACCTCGTAAGGTCTCACACAGTGAGAAAGTAAGGATTCATTCTCTCACTACTTCAACTAATCATCTTACTTATATACACATGGTATGAATCAGGTGCTACAGTGTATATTCTTCACAAATGTCATTATATCAACACTGTACAGATCTTACTTCAATCACTACACCCAACCTTTAACTTAAGTTCTTAATCATTTTCACACTTGTGGGTATTTATTCTTATTAAGAACTCACATTTGACATTTACAAATTATTTGGACGTAAGAAATTCAAAACGGTTATTATCAAATGTATTTATCCATGAACTTATCTTGATTGATCATCAAAGTGACATTTTGATTCTAACAATTGTTTTCTTGAGAAATTTGTCTTCCATTAATATGCCCTCTTAGTGCCGCTTTTCTCAAGAATAATGTCTCATTTTTGTTCGTTCTCTCAACATCAAGGATGATTCTTCATGTGTGAGTGAGTCAATCTCTAACTTATGTGACATTGTAATCATATTGAGCTAAAAATAATGTGTATATAGTGAAAACCCAAGAATTTTAGGATGTTAGTTCAAAACAAAAATGAATTTGAATTCATGGTTTTCAACATTGTATCTCCAATACAATATAAGTTTAACAACTTATCAATCATAGTCTACATAATCTAAGAGATTTAACATATACATGATATATATTTCTTAGAACAAGTTTAGTCAAAGAATCAGTGACCATATGATGCATAGTAATATATTGTATACTCACTTCCCTCTTAGAAATGATGTATCTTAGAAATTTTGTCATATGTTTGGTTATACTATAAAACTCGAGATCTTTTATGAAAGTTATCTCATTTTGATTATATCAATGAACAACTATTGTTTTAACAATATTGTCTTGTTCACCTAACTTCACAAAGAATTTTCTTAACTAAATAACTTTTCGCACAATCATTGAACATGTTATATACTTAGTCTCCATTGTGGATAAGACTATGTATGTCTATTTTTTATTGCTCTAAGATATAAACCATTTCGGAGTAAGAAAATATAGTAAAAAATTGATTTGTGTTAGCCTAAATCACCTCCCTAACTAGCATCTAAATAGTCAATCAAACACAAATTCGATTCTAAATAACATAAACAATAATCTATAGTGTCTATGAGATACATCAATATCCTCTTAACAACCTTTTAGTGCTCTTTTCTAAGATTTGAGTAATATCGACTAACCAACCTGATAATAAAAGCAAATATCTAGACATGTACACACTATAACATACATATGACATCCAATAACATTTGAACATGTAACTATTGAAATTTTTTTGCTTTCATCTTGAGTTTTGGGACATATATTTCAACTCAATAACTCACCATTCGACATAGGTGTATCAACGAGTTTCTAGTTTATCATATTGAATCATTTTAAAATCTTTTGAATATTATGTTCTTATGAGAGAGTCAAAAAGTTTATTTAAACAATCCTTCTAGATTGTAATTCCCAGTCGTAATCTATCTCACCCACATCCTTTAGGTCAAAAGCATAGACAACCATCTTTTAACGGTCATCACTTACTTTAAATCATTTTCAGCTATTAAAATATCATCACATACAGAGATAGAATTGTAAATTTATCATCAGACTTTGTCACATACATACAGTGGTCTTGTTTAATCATTTTAAAGTTATAAGACATTATAGTCTTATAAAATTTCAAGCACCATTGTCTGGATGACTATCTTCGGTCATACATTGTTCAGGAAGCTTGCACACTTTAAGCTTCTGACCCTCAACAATGATTTATACATTGTTTCACGTAAATTTATTTGTCAAGTTCTCCGCTAGGAAAAATTGTCTTAATATTTATCTAATGAAATTCTAAATCCAAAACTATAGCTAGAATTAGATAGATTGAAGTAAATTTTATAATTGGCAAAACCTTTTCCTTCACAATTTATACTTGCTTATTGAGTATAGCTATTTGCCACAAGACATAATTGTATCTATTTATTGAATCGTCCGCCTTATGATTGATTAAGGGAATCTATTTATTCCCAATGAGTTTTTAGTCTGACGGTAAGTTAATCAAACTCCAAACTTGATTTGTTTCTATGTATTTAATCTCTTATTCCAATGAATCTTGCCATTTTCCCTTATCATGGGGATGAGACAACTTCTTTTATGTTTTTAAGTTCTTCATCATATTGGGGAATGGCAATGAAAACATTGTTTTCAATTTCAAAATGTCATTAAGGTATTTTCAGACATCCACTCCTACGTAGTTGAGAATCATTACTCCCACTATCCGAAATAAATTGAAGTTTAATCATAATATGCCCACTAAGATGAGATGGATGAAGTAAGTAATTGAAGCTCATTACTCCCATTATCCAAAATAGGTTAGAGCTCAATTGTATTTGCTTATATTATCTGAAATAAGTATAGTAGTATCTCTCAGGACTTAACTAATGATAGTTGGGCGTATAACCTATTGAATATAAATGAGTATTTGTAAGAAAAAGAAAAGAGAAAAATGAGATTGCTAGATAGTTTTGACTTAAGGTTTTTCCCAAAGGTTAGGTATAAACTTTGATGAAACAGATTCACCTGTGATGAATATCATCACATTTCGATATTTGCTTAGTTTAACAATCTCAGAAGGACTAGATATGCATTTAATGAACGTAGTTACTGCTTATTTATATGAAAACCTAGACATTGAAATTTATATGAAACTAACTGAAAGATTTAAATTACCTAAAACAAAAAAAGGTCAATCCAAGAGGCATATACTAAATCAAGTTACAAAGATCATTATACAATTAAAATAATCTGAAAGAATGTGATATAATCATCTCATTGAATATTTAAAAAAAAAAAGGGTTATGTGAATGACCTTATATACCTATGTGTCTTTATCAAAAAGTCAGAATTAGAATTTGTCATTATAACAGTTTATATTAATGACATGAATTTAATTAAAACTGTTGAAGAGTTCTAAAAAACTATTGAATATCTAAAAGGCCAAAGGACTATTTCCCACCCAAAGTATGCTGATTTCTCAAATTTTCCCCTGTTAACATTAAAAATCTCATTTACCCACCCATGAACGGTTAAAATTAATAGTTTCAAGAGTAAAATTATCATTTCATCTGTAATATTAAAAATAAACTTAAATTTGATTTATTTCTCCCCCTAAACCCTAAAAACTAACAATTTTTCTCAACTTAATTTTCAAAAACAACATTTTTCCTGCAGGTTTCCAAACTTTTAGATTAAATTTTTTGGCAACGACCAACGATGTCGAAACACGTCTATTTCTCTCCAGTGTTTGTTCCTCTTTGACGTCTCCTTTTGACCATGCTCCTTCTCGTCTCCTTGACATTATCGTTTGAAAATCGCTGGTCATCACTAAAAAATTTAAGAGAAAATTGTTAGTTTTTAGGGTTTAAAAGGAAAAAAATGATATAACTAACAAACTTAGTTAATTTTAACCGCTCATGGGTGGATAAATGAAAATTTTAAAGTTAATGAGGGGAAACTCAACATACTTTGAGGGGAATAAGTCCTTTGGCCTATCTAAAAAATGAAATTAAAATAAATGATTTGAGAAAAACAAAATATTATCTCAACTTACAGATAGAGTACAATTCAAATGGAACATTTATCTATCAATTAGCATATACTGAAAAATGCTAAAACACTTTAATATGGATAAGGTTTACATTTTGAGCACCTTAATAGTCGTTCGATCTCTTAATAAAAAAAAAAGACTCATTTCGTCCTAAAGAGGAGAATGAAAAAAATACTTGGTCATAAAGTATCATATCTTAATAACATTAGTGTTTTATTATATTTGACCTAATGTATCAGGCTAGATACATCATTCACAGTGAATTTATTGGTCCGATTTAGTTCTGCACCAACCTGTTACCACTAAAACAGAATCAAATATATACTTCGTTATCTATGTGGAGCTAGAATTTGAGAGTATTGCATTATGTCAAACCCTTTAAAAATTCTAGTTTGGTTGAATATATAGATGCAAGTTATCTTTTTGACCCTCATAAGACTCACTCATAGACAAAATATGTTTTTACTTATAATGACACAATAATATCATAACGCTCTACCAAACAGATTTTGGTTATAACATCTTTAAATTATTCAAACATTTTAGCTTTCCATGAAATCAACTGAGAATGTATATGGTTATAATCTATCATCCATCACATCCAAAGTACATATAGTTTTCCTCTTACAATAGACATTTCTTTCATATTATATGAAGATAATGCAATATGTATTATCTAAGTTGGATGTAGATATATTAAAGGAGACAAAATAAAACATATTTCATCAAAGTTCTTTCATTCGTGTGAGCTTTAATAGAGCTGAAAGATTGATATCAATCAAATATGCTTTAATGACAATTTTATAGATTTATTTACCAAAGTTGGTTTATAATATCGATATGTAGTAACTCAACAAACAATTAAATTAATCATACTATAAAGCGAATGAGCATTCATTAGGGAGAGCAATAACATATTTGATAAAATATGCACTATATTTTATTTTTTTGACTAAGTTTTGTCTCATTGAATTTTTCTAATAAAGTTATTAATAAAATAGTTTAAACACATCTAACTTTATTTTATAGGATATTAAATAATTATATTTCTATATTTTGATTTTTTTATCCTATTGAATTTTTTTAATAAAATTAATGTAATTATTTATAAATAGTAAAAGTATAAAAAAGAGTGTTAAATATGTATGAGTTTCTACCGTGAAAATGCATTAAATATTTTGATAGCTTAAAGACTAAAAATGTCAATGCTTTTAATGTGTGGAGGGCTACATTTATTACATGAGGACACAATTAGACAAGATTTTTCTTGCCTTAGGTCGTGATTAACACACACATAGATGTGTTCCTCTTTAAAAAGAAATATGAAAACAAGACCAAATTGAGAAACACTTTCCCTTGCAATAATATAGAGTGATAAAAACACTTTCCCTTGCTCCGTTTTCTCAATTTGGTCTTGTTTTCATATTCCTTTTCAAAGGGGAGCACATCCCCTGGGTGGTCGTTAATTTAAGGGAAGGATGAGATCCACGTCATCAAATAAAGTCATCATTATCTCCACAACTCAAGCTCTGATTGGCAATCTGGATATTCATAAACCAACCATTTGTTAACTCACCAATCCTTAGATATCAAACTCCAAATGTAGGCCCCACCTCCTTATCTCCCAGCCGTCCGATCCTATTCCATCCCACCCCATCATTTAGAAACTCAAACGAGCTCTCTCCTACAGTCAGCCTATGTTCTACGAAGACGACGACCACCAACACAAACTCCGGCACTTCGGTCTGAACCTCAACTATTACTGAACCGAATAAAAAAGATACGACATCGTATGGAGATTCCCCTCCCGGTGGCTTCGTTGACTTCCGTTCGTGCCACGAGCTCGTCTTTCAGAAGTGGGTTGTGTTATGAAGTTTGGGTGGGAAAGAAGGGCAGTCAATGCCAAAACCAAGTGCGACGTGTGAAGGCGTCTGCAGGGGGAAGTGGTAGTGGTGAAATAAATCAGGGAGATGGTGGAAGTAGAAATCATGGTGGTGGCGGTGGTGGGAGAGGAGGGGTTACGGGAAGTGTGATGGAGGTGACCACATTTGATCGAGGCGGCTTTGGTGAAGCTACAGCGTCTGAGTTTGCTGTTTGGGATAAGATTGGCGCAGTTGTTAGACTCAGCTATGGAATAGGTTTATGTCGTTTCAACGCCATGAATCCTTTCAGTTATATTGTCAAGTTTCTTTTTTGCGCTTAAAGGAATGAATTAGCTTTTAAGATGATATTAAAAGTAGTTGCTTCTTATAACTGCTTATGGAATATTTCGATTATGCTTTTCTGATGCTTTCTTTATCTTCTTTATGTATTGAGTATTGTTTTTACTTCTATTTTAGCTTGACTTTCGAATTTATGTGGATTGGAATAACTATTGCTTAAATGAATTGTGAATGTCTGGAATTTCTCATATGAATTTAAACGAGAAGGAAAACTACAGTTTTTAAGGAAACGCTTTTTGATTTATATGAGTAAAATAGGTTTTCAAAAAATTAAAAAAAAAAAAAACCTCTTTTTGGATTTAATCCTCAAAAACTTGTGTAAAATTAGAAAATGAAAAAAAAAAAAGTTGTCTCTGAATTTCTATAGTGTTTCTATAATGTTATACTAAAATATTTCCAAATTTTATCAATATTGAAAAACAATTTAGATATATTTGAATTTTATCTCGGTTTTTTCAAAAAAATGGGATTACAAACCAAATGGATTCTGATTATCTTTTTGTGGGGTTGTGGAGTCAGGTATATATGGGGCAATGGCACTAGCAGGAAGGTTCATATGCTCAATCACTGGAATTGATAGCATGGGAGGTTTTCATCCGTCTTTAGATGCCATTCTTGAAGGACTTGGATATGCAGCTCCACCAATAATGGCCCTTCTATTTATACTAGATGTATGTTCATTTTTTTCTGATAGATTTTAAATACATTTTTTATTTGCTTAGTCTCTGTCAGCAACTTACTAAATTTTGTTCACTATCTGTAAAGTTCAAGTCTTTTGTTAAAAGAAAAGTAAAATTTTGGATTTATATTTCCTGAATAACTGGAATCTTGGATTTTGATGCATAGAAGAACTTACAAAGTTTTCTTCTTCTGCTAATTCTTGAAATATCACTCATAGACAATGATTGATTGCATCTTTGGTGAAAAGAATATTGAGACATCTGAAATGAAGCTTTCTCATATTTTTTGAAGATTTGGATTTCAGTGGAAGACTTTCTCAGCTACAAGTTTTCAAATTACTGATTAAGCTTATATGTTTGCAGGATGAAGTCGTGAAACTGTCACCTCATGCCCGTGCCATTAGAGATGTGGAGGATGAGGAGCTTCGGAGCTTCTTTTATGGAATGTCACCTTGGCAGGTATATCTTCTTTAGTTTCATATATAATGCTTATACTTGTTAATATTGTCTATCTATCAGCAGAACCAAAAACGATGGATATAATTGTAATTCAAATTTTCAGTTTATACTAATGGTGGCTGCAAGCTCAGTGGGAGAAGAGCTTTTCTACCGAGCTGCTGTTCAGGTCTGTTGTCCGGAAACATGCCCTTCCTCTTGTTTTAATATAGAATAGAGATACCATATGGCTTGTAAAGTTGTAAATTAAGATCTCCAGCTTGTTGACATATCTGTTATCAATTGTTGTAGCAGAGTTATAGCAACATCATGTCTTACTGCAATTGCTACAATAATTTAGTTTTTATGTACCTGACATGTGGTCTTAAGGTTTTTGTTTCAGTAAAGGATGTGCCGACAATTTTCTTCTCAGAAACCATAAATATTAATATGTCTAATTATATGTATTTTGATAGAACTAGCTACTGAATCATGACCTTTCCCATTTTGGCATCAATACAGGGAGCATTGGCTGATATATTCCTAAGAGGCACTGATTTGGTAGCAGATGCTAGAGGAATGGCTTCCCTGGTATGTGATTCATTCTGTTATTTCTTAGCTGTTGTATTTTCATTAATTAGAATTTTCTTGCAACTCAATTATTCATTATTTCTTCAAAAAGTAGACAGGCGTGCTGCCTCCCTTTGTCCCATTTGCTCAGGCATTTGCAGCTGTAATAACAGCTGCTCTAACGGGTTCTCTCTATTATGTTGCCACGTCTCCCAAAGGTAGCTTTTATCATAATCCTTTTGGGGAATGTTTATGTTATGTGTAAGTCAGGATCATCGTTGACTTATAAGTTGCTTATTGATTCAGATCCTACATACATAATAGCTCCAGTTTTACAATCTCGCTCTGGTCGTGAAGATTTGAAAAAGCTTTTTGCAGGTTCGATCTCTTTCCCTTACATGTTATTCATCATTGTTCCACAGGTTCTTCCTCTTCAAGGGCACATAAATGTATATATCTCTTGTAAGTTATAACAATATGTTCCAGGGTAAAAATCCCTTAGAAATTGCTTTGGTTTCTCATAACCATTGTTTTGTTGATCATTATGATCATTCACTTACACATTGCCAACTCAAATACTTAGGTTTAAGACTTAAATACTGAAGATTTGGGAACTAGGGGACAAATATAGAAGTTCAAATTGGATTATTTTAAGAAATCACTTTGCATCTTGTGATTCAAGATATCTGATTGTTCTGTTTTTAAATACTGAAATATCTAGTCTGTGACTCTTCGTTGAAATTGATGGACACTCAGCAGTTATATTGGTGTCTGAATATTCATGTTCTCATCCTTTCCTCTTGACATTTTCAGCATGGTATGAGAGAAGACAAATGAAGAAGATTTACTCCCCTCTCTTGGAAGGACTATTGGCTCTGTACCTTGGTTTTGAATGGATCCAGGTGATTCATGAGCTTATTTTGTTGTTGCACTACTTAGCGATCTAGTTTACAAGGACAAAACTGAAATTATTATTATTATCTTACATTCTGTGGACAGACAAATAATATTCTTGCGCCAATTATTACGCACGGGATATACTCTGCTGTAATACTGGGACATGGCCTATGGAAGATACATGATCACCGGAGACGGCTGCATCAGAGAATACAACAGCTCGAAACGGAAGTCAAAGACTCGAACAAATTATAAAAGTGCGAGGAAATCTGTATATTACCACCAGAGCTGATAATTTATTATGTCAAATACAATGTATGATGGAAAAAAGAAATAAATCTTAAACTAACAGTATATAAGCTGAACAAGTTATAGTTATAGCGTGAATATAGAATAAACTGGTAGTAGATGATAAGGTTGTACGTTTATGTTACCGTCTGAGTGCAATTTTGTTCGTTCATCATTGAAATGCTGTACAAGTTACGGACCTGAATTTGTAGCAAAGGGAGACAATGAGTTTGGAGGGAAAGGGGTTCTTTTGTGACTTCTAGAAATTGTTGGATTTGGGATAATCTAAACTTAGAAGGTTCTGAAATGTAATTTTCTTCAAAATTTAGTTGAGAAGAAAAGAATAGAAAACTCGTATACATTAATATATAATGTTCTTGATAAAAACATGGTAATTTTTTACTAGTTCACTGATTAAGATGATGATTATGAGAGTTGGTTTGATAGTTAATCTTGTTTTACTTTTTCTTAGTCAACCCTCCATCAAATCACATAACAAAATCATTTAACTGTCTTCCTCTCAAACCTCTTTGGATTCCTTAGACACTTCAATCAAAGCAAACCAAATTTGTTTGGGTATAAATAAAATATTATAACAAAAATTTGTTTAGATAGGTGAATTCAATCATTCATATATATATATATAATATATATATATATATATATATATAGAGAGAGAGAGAGAGAGAGAGAGAGAGAGAGAGAGAGAGAGAGAGAGAGAGAGAGAGAGAGAGAGAGAGAGACCTGTGTTTTAGACCTTAAAAATTTTATGAATTGATTTACTCTAAAAGTCATTACTTTATTGTCCTAAGAATCGATCTAACTCATGGGCACCTCTAGCTTCAAATGAGTATCTAATACAAAATAAGATTATGTAATGTAAGAAGATATTTATGAATAAATTAACCTTAATTATTTATTTTATATTAATAATCACCAATTAATTGATAGTAAAAGCGGTTTTATATTAAATTTTTACAAAATATTGTAAGGACATTAATTTAAATGCATTTACTAAAATAATGATACATTACTTTTTTTTCTTTCTTCTTGAATATCAAAAGAGCGATACTGTATACATAAAGAATATATACAAACTTACAAACATTATGATGTCATTATATGATTGAGTTTGTTTTATTAATTTAAAATCTTCTAATCACATAATAACATATTATTGATTGTACATATTATTTATGCATGTATTTTTATTGAAATTGAAACCATTTAATGCACTCATTCCTTTCACTAGTTGTAACCTCATATTTCCCCATGAACACTTATATCGGGAAACTTCACACTCAAACAGTAACCACGTTTTAACTGTCCCTATCCAACGACTACAAATAAACAATAAAAATTATAAAATAATTAATCTTTTCTTGTTTTTGTTATAAAATAATAAAACATTGTATATAAATAATATATATAAACTTATATACAAATTATAATATATCACTATATAATCAGGTGATTTTGAATTAATAATAAAATTAAATTAAATCATATAGTAAAATAAAATTGTTTTATATTTAAGTTTGTGCTAATTATTTGTACAGATTTTGTTATTTGTCACATAAAGTCAATTCTCAAAGAATAATGCTATATATATAATTTTTTATATAAGCGATGACATATCACTTTGTGATTAGATACTTTTAAATTAAAAATAAAATAATACTCAATTAGATTGCGACATGTCATTGTTTGTGGATATAATTTTATTGATTCTTAAATAAGTAATAATATGTGTACACATTTTTTAATATACAACTAAGTATATGCATGATGTGTTATTATATGTTTATATATTATTTTATTATTAATTCAAAATTAACTAATAATATAATAATATATCATATGTATATTTATTTATATACTTAAAAATATATATGTATAATTTTATTATAAGTTACATCTTACTTACAAACAAGGGCGGACGAAACAAAGGTCAGGGAGGGTCAAGTGACCCTCAACTTTTGAAGAAAAGTCAAAAGTTTAATAAAATTTACAGTTTTGCCACTGTCTATTTATTAGTTTTATAACAAAACAATCATTTCTCCAGCGCCATTTTTCTATGGTTTCCAATTCACTGAACAATAACAGACATTTTCTCGACAGAAGGCAGCCGTGCTTTTCACCAATTTACCGTTTTTACCACAACTTCAGGAAACTTCTCCAATCTCTATTCTATACTACTGTTTAACTATTCATTTAGGTCTTAGTTTCATCATTTTTTTTTTGTAATTTTGACTATTTAATTAGATCGAATTAGTTTTTAAGTTTTATTGAATTGCTAAGGTTTATTTAAATTTGATTTTTGGACTGACTATGAAACTTGTTCGACTATTTGACTTATTTTGAGAGTGACTGTTCGATAGAAAATTAATTAATTTTAAGTTACTTCCTAATTATTTGTAATATGTTTGAATAAAGTACAATGTGAAGTTGGGTTAGTTTTATGCTTAATGATTATGTCGTATATATTCATGTTACTTGTAATTGATATACATATACAGTAAAGTGAATATTGTAAAAGTGTGAATGCCATAAAATGTATTTTTGATTTTCAAAAAGGTAAACACGTAAGGTTGAATTTGAGTTGAGCATATTTAAACTAAAAAATGAGCTAAGTTCAAATGGATCTAAAATAAGTTCAACTTAAACAAATTTGAACTTAAGCTCAAGTGTAGGAGTTAAAAATTTTTGAGTTTGAGCTTGAGTTCAAGTTTGAGATTATTCGATTTGTCAAACTCACAAGCTTTGAAAATTTTGATCAATACGTATCCAAATAACATTGTTTTAGTCATTTTTTGCTTAGTTATAGTACTAAGTCGGCTTAAAGTTTGACTTAACTCAAACTTAAGCTCAACTTATTTGAAGGAAGCTAACCTTGAATAACTTTGAGGTGAGTTTGATGAGCTTAAGCTTAGGCAAACTTGAGTTTAGCTCGACTCGAATCCAACTCTATAAACATACAACATAGACATACTAAGTGAGGGAGAGTTATCTATATGCTTATCACATGCTCACTCCTTTCTCCACAACATTGTTAATCCTTTTCTACCTTCATTTTATATTGTTGTTCGGTTATTCCTTCCAATATTAAAACATTGTGAATCTTTTCTCCACAAAATTCTTAACTTAATGTCTTCATTTTGAATATTCGCTCTAATGTCAAATTAATGAGATTGGAGGTCTTGAAAAGTGATTGTTGAAATTAAGAAAGATAAAATGTTTTCATTAGTTTATTTATTGATAAAATTAGTATTGATTTTACCAGTTGTCACTATGAGTGTAGAGGGAGAATTTTTAGCAATGAGTTTTGTGAATAGTCGTTCGCGAAATAACATTAACAAATATTTTATTAATACAAATATTTATGTTTATTTTAATTTAAAATATATTTATGTTATTATAACTTTGACCCCGCTAAGCTTATTTTTGGGTTTGCCACTTCTTACGCATATCTAACATGTGTTGTTTCCTAGTTTATTTGTCTTAATCAACTTTAAGTGTTAACATGCACACGTTGCATGTTAACTTCTACTATAGAGTCTTTTATAACCCCAACGTCTTATTCATAACTACTTTCTCTTGGTTGCAATCCTCTACTTTTTGAGCCACCATCCCATCACCATTTTTATTTTATACATGTCAATAATCTAGTCAGCATGGATGAGCATGTAATAATTCTAATCTTTCAAATAAATTCATGCTTATTGTCAACAAATAGTCATATAAGGATGGATTCAAACCTGAAGTGATTCAAGCTTAAATTCACTTTTGATTCAGACAAATTGAATTTAAATTAGACTTTTAATCCAGTAACTTAATTTGAGTTCAAATCATAAATTCCTTTGGAGATACTACCTATCTTCATATGATACTGTTTGCTAATTTGAACAAAATTGAATTCAAAGTATATATTATAAATTTAAATTGAGCTCAAATCAACTTCTTACTCAACTCGACTTAATTTCATTGGACTTTAATTGTAGAATTATTGTACATGTATCTGATTATGTGAAAACTAAAGCCAAAATGGTGCATTTCAAGTTTAAAACTTAAAATGCACCATTTCATTAATAAACAAAGGGAAAAGGAAACTTTCCCTTCGTTTCCTTCATTTCTCACATAATCGAGTTCTAAGGCAAATAATTTTGCTCTCTGGTATCTTTGATTCAACACTGTTGACCATCTTCTATGCTTAAATTTCAATTTAATCAAGCCATCAAAAGGTCAAGAAGAGTTCCTATATTTGTAATTTTTGTTATTGATTAATGACTGAGATGATTTATGGTAGTTAGATTATAGTCACGATTTTTGAGTTCTATAAATAGTTTGTACTTGCAAAAGTGAGTTGTTAATAAAAAGATTGAGGTATTTTCAATAGATTGCTTATAGTTTCTTGTTGTTTTCTTTGCAAAAGTTGTGATTTCTCATGGTATCAGAGCTTGTTGACTAGCGTCTTATGGTTGGCTTTTTTAACAATAATGCTTTTGATAGTTCAAAGACTTTTGAAAAGTCTAGATCTAAGAGTTCTAGTGAGCAATTATGCCAATCTTATGAGCACCCAAGTCAATCAAGTTCCTTTCCTGTTTTAACACTTCAAACAGTGACACCAAAGCTGACCAATGAGAACTATCGATACTAGTATGCTCAAGCTCTATTGGTAGTAAGAGCATATGATCTGGAATAGCACTTGATAAGTTTGGTTCCTTGTCATAAATTTTTCCTGTTAGTAAGAGTTAATGATGGTGTGAATGAAGTTAAGATTACTAATAGTCAATTCTCTATATGGAAATGATTTGATAAACTACTTATAGGGTGGTTAATCTCATCAATCTCTGGTGATTTGTTTAGCCTTGCATCTGGATGTAGTTCTACTAGTGAAATGTAGGAGTTTTTAAAAGTATATTTATCTGAGTCTAAGGTCAAAATTACAAACCTTAGAAATACCTTACAAACCTTTAGAAAGGGCATTTTGATAATCCAAGAGTACATGAGGAAGATGAAAGATATGTTTGATACACTGGTGTTTAGTAGACAGTCATTCATTGAAGAAAAACTTATAAATTTCATCTTAGATAGGTTAGGAGCTAAATTTGAACCCATGGTTGTTTACATAATAGGTCGAACAGAGTTTTTAACAAAAAAATTGAGTTTAGCTAAGGTTAAACCCATTTTATAGAAATATAAGTAAAAACTTAGTATAACCTTAGGTTTCTCTTTTGAGTTTAATGGTAGTAATGCAAATATAACTAAGCAAACTGGGAGGTTTAGATATGAGTTTGAGAATATAAGACCGAGAGTTATGGAAAGAACAATCGTGAATTCTATGTTAATTATAGTTAAGATCAAATAATTAGGAGTGGGAGTGTAGAACAAAAGTCGTTTAGACCTTATTTCAATGAGTTTAATAGAAATACAAAAGGTAGATGCAGAAGTGGAAACCTTAACAGATCTAGAGTAGTTTGCCAGCTTTGTGGAAAAACTATCGTGTGGTAATGTAATGTTATCACATATTTGACATTCATTACACTAGTCTAACCCAAAACTTTACCTAAAGTTTTAATGCACTTGTACCATATACAATATCACCAACACCACCACCAACCTTTCCAAATACTTACACATGTTAGCCTTAAACATAACCACCAAACACGACCTACTACACTTTAACACTGCCATCACCACCACAATACAACCATGTACCACAATCATACTACAACCCACCTAACATAACCTTTACACTGTTCAACACCCTGTTACACACTTCTACTACCTAGCAGTATTTAACGCCACAACAAATCCATCATAAACACCTTAATTGTTTCCTAACTCTACTTTTTCCATTCTTGTAACTTACAAAAGTGCTCAAACTACTTAGAAAGCTAATCCTAAGATTGTTAAGGATGTTAGTTAGTACATGGATTCATGAGCAATAGACCATGTAATAGTCAGGGTTAAGTAACTCACTGTAAAGAAAGATTACGCAAAGAGTCATCAATTACAAGTAGATAATGGTAAGTGTCTAAGAATATCTTATACTGGTTTTACTTTTATCCCCTCTTTTTATTCAAACAGAAATCTTCTACTCAAAAACACCTTTTATGTTCCTAAAAAAACAAAAAACTTATTTAGTATCTCCAAATTTACCAAAGAGAATAATGTTATAGTAAAATTCATAGGAAATTGTTGTTTTGTTAAGGATGTAAAACCTTAAAGAATGACTAAAAGGAACCTAAAGGGGAGAAGGGGGGGGGGGGGGGGGGGGGGAGGGGGTGAATAAGTTCTAAAAAAAATTATAAATATTTTTTTTAAGACTTCAAGTTGATTTGAAATGAAAATAATCAAGACACACTGAATGAACACAACAACTCAACCAAGAATACAATTAATGTTATCTTAATAAAAAATAAATAGTAATAAATATGATTAAATAAAAAAAGGAAAGTAAAGAAAGGTTCAATTGATAGTGTTTCAGAACTTTTTCTTGCAAGTCTCCAACATCCACTTCTTCAAGCCAATAATCTTGGAGTTTTATTATTTCTTAATAAGCTTTTACACGTAGTTTGTATGGGGTTGCACCCAAAACACTAGTTTTTTTGGGATTTCTCGCTTAAGAGTTTGACTACAATGAATTTTGAGTATTATATTGCCTTTCTAAGGCTAAGAATACAAGTTAAGCACACAAGGTCTCTCAAGGAATTACAATAGAAGCTTATGGAGAGTAATGTTGTGAATGTATAACTTTGTTCAATATATTTTCTAAACTTTCTTCATTTGATTTTGTCTCCTTTTTATAGAGAAAATGTTACTTGAAAAGGAATAAAGTTGTTACCTATAAAAATTTCCTATTAGAAATGAAGAAAAAGGTTTTTCTTCTAAAAATAACGCATGAATGGGCTGGACTTTCTTGGGAACAATCGGTATTGACAATTTTGGCATATGGTCAATCTTAATTAGAATTTTCAATGGTCGACAATAAATGCTCCCGCCAATAGGTACTGATCAATATATTTGAATGTACTACTTATTCATGGCCTTGATGACTTTTTCTTTAAAATTCTAAAAGCATGAACAAAGGAGAGAGCGAGTTGATGAGTGACTAGCATCCCGAGCAATTTTTGCATTGTAAATAGGTTAGACATCTGTATCAATGGTCTAGACTCTTTCATTGACTTTGATTCTTCTTTTCTTTGACTTTGACTCTGTTAACTCTAATAAAATGTGCATGGTAACAAGTTAACAAATTGTTTTATGACTAAAATTTGCTTGGAACGATTTGTACCCTTTATGTAACAATCAATTCAAACCAAATTAAATTATTCTAGAATTTTCAAATGATGAACTACTTCATAAATGACTGATGCACAGGTTGGCTAATGAGAGGCATTTTATCTTGTCCTAGTCGTTCATACATAACTACCAGTCATTCATCCTTTAATTCCTATATTTTTCACAGTTTGTCTATCTTTGTAATGTTTTAATACATTTCATGGACTTTATTAGATATTCTAACTTATATTTTTATTATCATCAAAACACCTAAAATCCAACAGAGGTAAAGGATACAGGGGTTGTGCTACTTCAAGGGACTTTTAAAGATGAATTATATCAACTAGACACATCTTTTTGATTGTCTAAAAACTCCTAAAAATCTTATCTATCAGTTTTGTCACAGTAGTTTTTGCAATTCTATGAGTAATTGTATGCCTAATAGCATTACTATAAACCCTTATACTGAAGTTGTTGTAAAACCTTTTATATATTCTGTTTGTAATACTTCAAACATTCATAAACAGATATCTCAGTTTGGCACAAACGTTTAAGTTATCCTTGTGTTAAAACACTGAAAAATATCCTCCAAAAGTTACATTACACTATTGAATTTAATGTATTTTCTTTTTAAAAAGATTGTCAATATAGAAAACAACATTAACATCATTTTCCTTCATTTTATTCAAAGGTTACTCAACCATTAGAGTTAATTCATAAAGATGTGTGGAGCCCTACTCCCATTTTTTGTAATTCTGGATACAAATATTATGTTCACTTTCTAAATGATTTTACAAGATCCACCTAGATTTTTCTTTTAAAATCAAAATCTGAAGTAACTTCCTTATTTCAAAATTTTCACAAGTTTCTTAAAATCAGTTTGAAAAGAAAGTTAAATTATTGCAAAATAATTGGGATGGGGAGTATAGATCTTTAATCAACTATTTAGAAACCCATGAGATTGTGTTTAGGCATTTATGTCCTTATACACACCAACAAAAAGGGAGAGTTGAGTGTACACATAGACATATTATAGAATTTGGTTTAGTTTTGTTCTTACAAGCCAATATGCTTATAGATTATTGGTGGAAAGCATTCCAAACTTTTTTATACCTTATAAATAAGTTGTTATCCTTTGTTTTAAGCCATTCTTCACCCTATCAGTTGTTATTCCAAAAAGGACCAGATTATAAGTACTTAAAAGTATTTGGTTGTGCTTATTACCCTTTCTTAAGACCATACAACAAATATAAACTAAATTTTCATACTAAAAGATGTGTTTTTTTTCTAGGGTATAGTCTTGTGCTTAAAAGATATAAATGCTTAAGTAAAACAAGCGAAGTGTATGTGTCAGCTTCTATTACTTTTGAATCGATTTTCTTTTTCCTTTTTTTTTTATTTTGAGTTTTCTTCAAATTTGTCACTTGTTGAACACACCACAAACACATTGAACTCTGGTCTCAGTAGTCATTCCCTATAACTCTTTCCATCACAAAAAGCCTAGTAATCGACCTTACAAATACTAGTCCATAAAAACTTCACTTTGAACATTTCCCAAATATGCTTAACACCTTACTGAGATCTGTCACACTTACACTAACAAACACTCTCATCCATTCACACATAACGCAACCTCAAAACTTCTTAGATTCTACTTCTTACTCATCTTAAAACCAACTTACAAATTCCTTTTAGAATAAAGCCTTTAGTTCACCTTCAAAATCACCACAACCACTTGAAACAATCCCAATTAAACCTTCCAATAGTTGATTGTTCATACTCTTATAGTACTGTATTTGTGAATGTTGTACTTTTTTATAAGCCTAATGTAGTAGTTGAGATATGATCATCAAAGCCAAATCAAGCCATCTACTTACTCTAAGAAAATTCTCTCATAATAGAATTTGTCCCTAAAAAGCTAATAATGTGATAGAAGCATTAGCTATTTTATAGTGGTCTAAGGTAATGCAAGAAGAGTTTAAGGCATTATTGAGGAATAACACTTGCGAATTGGTACCCTTTAACATGGACCAAAATGTTGTAGGACACCAATAGGTTTATATGACCAAATTGGATACAGATGATTTTGTTCAAGGCTTCAGGCTAGGCTAGTTGCTAAAGGGTTCTAGCAGACCCCAAGAGTATATTATTTAGACACATTTAGTCCAATTGTGAAATTTATTACAATCAGAGTAATACTTACTCTAGTTGTGACTTTTCAGTAGTCAATTCACCAATTGATATAACAATGTCTTCCTCAATGGTGACTTGTTAGAAGAGGTAAATATGAACCTACCATAAGGCTTTATAGATCCTTATAAACCTTAATTTGTGTGTAAATTGAGAAAAGCACTCTATGGCCTAAAACTAACCCCTAGAGCATGGTTCGAAAAACTAAAAAATACATTATTAGCAAGGGGTTTTGAGACTATCATTTATGATTCCAGCCTACTTGTATTAAAAGCCAATGAAGAAAGAGTATATCTACTTATAAGTGGACTTGATACAACTTATATTCAATCTCTAATTCAAGATCTTAATACTAAATTTTCTCTAAAGGACTTAAAGGAACTCAGTTTTTTTCATAGGAATAAAGGCTAATAGGAATCAGTGTGGTTTACATCTAACACAATCCAAATATATTGTTAAGCTGCTCCAAAAAACACATATGCAAGATTCTAAACCATGTAAGACTCCCATGGTTACTGGTAACAAACTTTTCTTAAGGGATAATGATATTTACCCAAATCCAACCAAGTATAGAAGCACTATAGATGCTTTACAATACCTTACAATGACAAGGCTTGATTTATCCTTTGTTGTAAATAAGTTAAGTCAATTTCTGAAAGAGCCTATTAAGCTATAGTGGCAAACTTGCAAAACAGTCCTAAGATATATTAAAGGGATACAATCCTATGGCCTTTTAATCAGTCTTGCAAAACTTTTGTCAATAAAGGTTCACAGATGTAGACTAGGTTGGTAGTATAGGTGACAAGAGGTCTACTAATGGGTTAGTAATGTATTTTGGTTCAAATTTGGTGTAGTAAGGTTTGAGGAAACAAAAGGTAATAGCTCTCTCATCAACTAACACAAAATATAGGGCTATTAATCAAGCTCTAACTATAATAGCTTAGTTGAAAAGTTTTCTTATTGAGATAAAATTTTTCTGTGTTTCGATCCCCTTATTTCGTGTGACAATCTTAATGCTTGTTCATTGGCCTTTAATGTTGTTCTTCATATTAGAACTAAGTATAAAGTAAACATGCACTCTGTAAGAGAGTAGGTCATAACAAAAAAGTTGAAAGTTCAGTATGCACCAACTCAACATCAAACAACTGATATCTTCACTTAGTCATTATCAGTCACAAGGTTTGAAGAACTGAAGAGAAAACTGTGTAGTAAATTGGGTGAATTGGAGTGGCAATGAAGGCAATAGTGAATGGATGAATTTATGGTAGAAGATGTAATGCAAATTGGTAGAATAAAAGATGCTTTTAT
Source organism: Mangifera indica (assembly GCF_011075055.1). Taxonomy (NCBI): domain Eukaryota; kingdom Viridiplantae; phylum Streptophyta; class Magnoliopsida; order Sapindales; family Anacardiaceae; genus Mangifera; species Mangifera indica. Next base: position 12,469,659 of record NC_058144.1, read on the forward strand.
TGAATGGAAAAAAGTTGAATAACAACTCTTTCAAAATACAAGGGACTATAGGAAAAACCTAGAGAAAAGTTTCCTTCAGTTATGAAATTATAAGCAATATGTTTTTGTCAAACAAATAGTGAAATGATCTTGTACAAGAAAGGAAAAGAAAGATTTAGCTATTCATTGATACCTGGATGGTTCCTAACTGTGGGGGGTGGTATCTTGAGGTTATCCAAATCTATGGTTGGGATTCATGTTTTGTTATTGCTCCCTTTTTCATTATAGTCAAGTAAAGAATTAGTCTAGATGACAATGGATTGATGAACATATTTATTTGATATGATAACATATCACTATTTAAGTAAACTAATAAACTTAAGATTATAAACTACAACTAACATAATAAGCATTCATTTATTGTAATATTTATCATTATAACTATAGTCTTTAATAGAGATTTAGTTTTAAAAATTGCCATTATTAAATGAATTGTGCATTGCCATGATATTTTTAATTTTTTGCAAGTAAAATTGGAAACAAAGGACATTCTTATTACCAAGTAGAGATATGTCTTTAAGGTATTGGAATGAAAGTTTAGAAATCTTGTGAATAAATTAATTTGCCATAACAAGACTAGATTTTATCTCTCTAGATCTATGTGAGTTTGAGATAATATGTTGAATGCAACTTTAGTGGAAACTAGAAGCTATGGTGTAGGGAACTAAAGCTTTAAAAATGGACCTTTTGGTGATCTTGGTTTTCACATGGGGATATTGAAAAAATGTCACCAATAAAATAAATAAGATAGATTAGAAAAGAACTTCCTTTAACATTGGAGGGAAAGTTTAAGAATACCAACCTAAGTATGTTCCAAAACAATATGATATTCTTTTCAAGTTTTAGTATTTTAGTATTTCTTGTTTCTGGTTATTTAACTATCCATAATTTGATAGTTAGAGGTTTGAAACATGCATTTGAGCCATCTACCTTCGTACTTGGTCATTACATATTTTGTTTACCATTTTCTCCTTTATAGATGCAATTCTTTTAAGTTTCAATACTTTTACAGTTATTTAATGGTGCCACTGGGTGCAAATAAGAGTTTGTGATATATGTAGAGATGTTGGTGAGAAGGACTTGCTTGCTATCTGTAGCACTTATAGTGATTGAGCATAACATATGTATATCTTGCAAAACTATTCTTTTCAGTTCCTTTTTTAAGTTTAAATTGTTTGAACTCATGTTTCATTTTTTTAACTTTTGGGGAGGGTGAATTGCTTATATATGTTTTCTATGTTTCAACTATTGCATGTGTGAAAAACTAGAGAAGATTCCTTAAAAAGATTGGATGTGTGAAGAATGCATACTCAATGAAGAAAACAAAAGGAATATGAAGCATCAATTTGAAAAAGAAGCAATAATAATATCGATTCAACCTTTCTTGAATACAACACAAAACTTGAGAAATTATAGTGTTTTAGATCATAATAATAGTTTAAAATTGACTAATAATATTTAAATAATTAAAAACAATAGAAGTAAAGTTAAATCTAGCCTTTGCTTGTCTTCTAAGAGACCTTCAAGCAATTAGAATCTATCTCTATAAGTAAAAGAACACAGTTCAAGATCATTAAACAAGAAGAGGCTTCCAATCACTTGAGCAAGACTTGTTTGCCTCCATTCAATAAAGAGAAATTGAAAGAAACTCCTCAAGTTATTGCATATGGTGACTGTTTTTCTAAATATACTTTCAGAAACTAGATTCTAAATAAATCTTATTAGGTTTAATTCTAAAATCTTTAATATCACTATTCTTTAGCAAAAAACTAGATTTGTGTCTAGAATTGCTTAAACATTATACATTTTACTCTTAAGTCTACATAATCATATCTTAGGCTTTGATACCATATGTGACATCCTTAGGCAAATCCCACATCAGCAAAACAAAAAGAAATGCTAGATTTGTTTATACATTCACATCGTTTGGGGATGCGTAGATTAAATTGGTTAAATAGTCTATGACCTCTTTAAGTTGTTAAGAAATGTTTTAGGTTGTAAAGCCCAAAAAGCAAGATTATGATGGACTGTGTGTCCAAAGTAGTCAATATCTTAACTGTAGATTGGGCTATTAGAGTAGAAATGTTACATAAACAATTAGATAACATCTTGGTTAAAAACATTTTCAAAACCAATCTAAATTAGACCATATCAACAATAATATGAGTGAACCATTCAATCAATGATTGGGAGCAAATAAAGAGTTGCCTATATTAAGCATGTTGGAGTTGTATAGAATGAGGGTTATGATTGGAATGAGAGCAAATCAATTATGTAACATCTTGGTTAAAAAAAATTTCAAAACCAATGTAAAATTAGAAGACATCACCAATAATATGAGTGAAATGTTCAATCAATGATTGGGAGCAAATAGAGCATTGTTTATATTAAGCTTGTTGGAGTTGTATAAAAAGAGGGTTATGATAAGAATGAGAGCAAAATAGAGAGTTGTATTGATTGAGTGACTATAGTTCCACTAGTCATCCATAGGAAGTTAAATAAATTGATTGAAAATGCAAAGAATGTTAAAGTGACATGGCTAGTGAGGATCAATTTAATGTAATTGATTACAATTTCACAAAGGGCAAAACCTACACACTAAAGTTACAAGTACATACAAGTGATTGTGGGTTATGGCAATTGTCTGGTGTCCTATGTATCCATGCAGTCAACTGTATTTTGATGAGGAGTTTCTACACCTAATTTGACAATCGAGTCCTATATGAAGGCATATTATGGATACATTCATCCTGTCCCAAATAAGAAGAATTGCCTTGAGATTGGGATTGAGAAACTTTGACCACCTTAATACTTAACAAGGTAGGCAGACCACCAAGAAGCAAAAACATAGACAAATCAAAAAATAAAAGGTATAACTATAATGGTAAGGTGTACATTTTGTCAAGAGATTGGACAAAATAAAAGAAGTTGCAAGAACAATCCCCTAAACTTTAACAAATAAAGGTAAACCCAACACTTTTTAAGAGCAATTATAGTTTGCAAGAAGAAACAAGTTTATAACCCAACATGATAATGTCAGAATTCAGTAACAAATAGTCACTAGTATACTCTGATTTCACTTGCTTAAAATTATATTTTAGATTTATTTCTTAATAAAATTAACCTATTCTTTGCAAGTCAAAATTCAACCTAAACCTCCATACAATCTTTAACCCTCACCCAACAAAGAGATAGTTGCTGTAAAATATTGTATTGGTGGCTATTAAGTGTAGTGTTTTTGGGATTGATTGTTTAGTGGATGTGTGTCTGATGCCAATGAAGTTTGAATTTTTATCCTGTTGCACTTCAATTTTTGTGCAGTTCATTTCATTTATGTATTTTTTGGCTTCTATTGAGGTTAAAGATGAAGTTTGTGTTGATTTTGATAATGACTGTGTGATTGTATTATTGGGTATCTATTGTAGGTGTAGCTCATGTTAATAATGATGGTGGATTGTGTTTTCCCGTAGTTATTTGTGTTAATGGTGTTGTGTTTTTGTTGTAGTTGTAGATGTTATTGATGATGAAGGTGGAGGTGTGTTTGTGAAGTATAATGTGTTGATGATGAAATGTTTATGTTGAATGTGTTTTTCGTTTGTTGTTGCATGTTTGTTCATGTTAATAATGAAGTGCGCTTGTATAGTTAAGTGAGTTAATAGTGGAGTGTTTAAGTTGCTCAATGTCTTTTTTATGTTAATAATGGAATATGTTTTTGTGTTGTTAAGTCTAGTAATGTTGCTGTCGGAGCTACTGCATATGCTAATGATGCAAAATTTGTCTATATTAGTTGCAGAGTTGGTTATATCTAATGCATATTTTGGGTATATCAATTGCAGATCTTGGCTGAAACTATTGCTGATAAGGAATTGCAATTTTAGGATTTTGTAAAGTTCTTATGAATTGTTGTCTAGTTAAAACTATAACTATAGAATTCATAGATTTTTGTTGGATAATTTTGTAAATATTATGACATTAATAATCAAAGATGTCAGTCTCTTGTTCACTATAGATGACTTTGTTTTTCTATTTTTAGATTTTTTTTCTATTTATGGAATTTGAATTCAATTGAGAATTAACATAACATATTAGTTTTAGCAATTCAAACATTCAAATCATTATAATTACATGAAAATCTATGAAATTAAATATTGTATTATTACTTTTTATTTCACTATTGAAGGTCATTTAAGTCATTATAATAACTACATAAAAAAGCACAATAAACAAGGATAGATTAGATAATTCAACTATCAATTAAGGGTTTTTAAGTAATATTAGGTTAATACAATATATAATAACAAAAAGTTAGCCTAAAAGGGTATTATAGTAAATGTATATTTTACTATATTGTTTTTGTTAACAGAGTTATTGTTTGGGTGGAAAACTGTTACTAATGCTAAGTAAGGGTGAAAAAGTGTTTTTGTATCAAACGTTGGGTGGAAAAATGTTGATTACTCTTATATTTATAACATAGTTTCAATTTAGTTGGGAATTTAGAACAAAAGTAGACATGTCCATGGGTCAGACCAGGCCTAATGCCTGCACAATGATAGGCCTTTGCGTTAAGTTGACCCATAGAATTTTTAAAAACCAAAGCTCGACCACACATATATATAGGACCGAATTAGGCCAGATTTTAATCGGGTTCAACTTAAACAATTTTTTTTTTAAAATTAATTAAAAAATTTAAATAAAAATTATTTTTTAATTATTAAAACCGAAGACAGTATCCTGAATATTTTATTTATAATACCTCACTTGTGACGAAAAAATATCGTGGTTACATAATAAAAAATATTATAATATAAGACAAATAAATTGATTTATATACTGTATAATTATAAATATAAATAAAAAATATATATCATACCATTTATCTAAATAGATTGAATTTATTTGACATTGGATTCATTTGTAATATTTTGTACTGATAAAATTAAAATAAAAACGAAGTTATAAACATAAAGAATTATTATTTGTGAATTCAAACATTTGTTTTTTTAAGTTTTTAAAATTTTCAATAGCGATGGATTGAATCGAGTCGACCTATGGGCCTAATATCTAAGTCCATAGCTCCCAAAAGACCCATGGTCAGGCCTAACATACTATAGTATCGGGTTAAGCCCTTTTGGATCGGGTCTAAATTCCAAACTTTGGGTCGAGCCTCCATTTGGCTCGGGCAATTGACAAGTCTAAACAAAAGCATAAGGGTAGAAAGTTGGGATTTCCAAAACCTAATGTGGGACAATTAATTTACTCCATGAGGGTGTTTGGTTTGGGTAATTTTTTATTATCAAAAATTAAATATTACAACAAAATTAAATTACCTAGAAAATTACTAAGTATAAATTATTACTACATTAGATAAAAATTAGTTAGTATAAATAATTATTGTATTTGGTTAGATATAATAAAAGTATACCAAGTTATTATTTTACTTAAATGTCTTTAGGTATAATGATTCTAAAATATTTTTTATGTTATTTGTTATATTAATTAAATATGAGGGTATTTTGTCCTAGAAATAATAAAGATAAAATTATAACAAAATAATAAAGATAATTTTTTAATACCTTAGGTGGATATGATAATTAGATTATCTCTTATATTATCTGTTACATTATTAATTGTAATAGAAGATTATCAAAATTTTTTATTACTTAACAAATTAAACAAAATAATGTCAATAATAAAAAATATATTATCAAAATAATCTTTAAAACTTAGACCAAACACTCATATTAACTTTAAACTATTGTTAAAGTTGTCCCTAGAGTCATAAACTCCAACAAGTAATTGTTCTTTTTTTATTTTTTTATTTATAAATAAAACTCATTTTTAACCAATAAAATAGCGACGATTTCATTTTCAATTTATAACTTGATTGGTACAGTGGTTAAAATATCAATCTTTCTTGTAAAAATGTGATTGAATAGAGCTTTATCGATTATTGTCATTATTGTCACTCTATCCATGGGAATATGTAGAAGACTTTTTTAACCAATAAATTATTGACAATTTCATTTTATCGAAGGATTGGTTAAAGAGTCATGACTTATTGTCTTTAGAAATAATTGCAAATACTATAGGTAATGAGTTGTATTAGATCGAATTCAGTATAATCTACTGTTCTCATAGATCATGTTATGTCAAAGTTTATCAATTGGTGGACCTTGTAGGTTGAGTTGGCCTGCAAGCATGGCTAGGCTTGTGGCATAGGCCAGGGTTCTTAAGTTGTGTCTTCACCAACTTTTAATGGGTCAACCTACATGCTTTTGCAAGACCCTTCAAATTATTTAATTAATTTTTATTATTCTTCAACATTTTACTTTTTTATTATTTTTAAAGTAGTCCATACTTTACCCCAAGACCCCCAACATGACTTATATGATTAGTAGATCACACTCTTGCCCATCGTGCCAAAAAGGGATCTAAGTCATGTCACAAGGTTGACTTACCTTGTTGACATGTCCAATCACAATGATGAATAATCTCTTCTTTTGTCAGATTCCTAGCATTATAGCATTCATCAAATTATTGCTAATTTCTTTCATTTTCGTTTCTAAGAGGTGACTTGAGTGCCAAAGTAATACTATGATTGATAACTTGGGTTCAAGTCCCCCTGTTAAGATTATACTTTATTATAATGTTTACTGAATAATACTTCCCCACCTAAACTTTTGTTAAATATTTTTTCCATTCCTAATTTATACTAATTATGAGTTAATAATTTAAAAAGATAAAATTAAAAGAAGTACCTAAAGGCGAAAGTTGCTAGTGGACTTACCATATGCAATCTCAATAATATCATACCTAAGATGACGCAATTTGGTCATTACCGCACCTCGGATAATAAGACTCAGTAAAATCGCGCCTATATATTCCAATGCAAATAAATCAAAATCACACCCTAACGATGCAAGTTTGATTGAAATCGCATTTTCTTACATGCAATTTCGACTGTAATTATACCAAGATGATGCGATTTGACCTTATCAAACCATCTCAAGTTATTCTGATTGAATCACAATGGATGATGCATTTCAATCCAAATTTCACCGAATCGCACCATCCCAAGTGTAATCATGGCACAATCAGACCTAACAACACTATTCAAATATATTAACTAGTATTGGTTGGAGTTTTTCTATTTTCAATTACAGATAAGAATCTAAGTGATGACTTTTTAAATTCATAAAGAAATTGTACTTGATTATGTTTTAGGGTGTAAGTGATATTAATGTTATAATATATATTCTAAAAAGGGACAAAAATACACTTTAGTAGGTAAAACTAATGTTTGAATTCTAATGATGGGTAGGAAAATGTGAGTAAGGCAAACTTTGGCTAGAAATAATTATATTCTTTTTTTCCCTCCAATTAAAACTTTCTTGAAACTAAATAGCATGATAGCATCAAAATTCAAATATAAAAAAGAATTCGGTCATTTTATTTAAGTTGAATTGAAATTTTTGTTGCAAATAAATAAATATATCTATTGAATTAGGGTGACATTATTGGGAGCTCATTCATTAGCCAATGAATTTTATTTTCAACTCAGTAAAGCACTTTTTCTCCACCTTGTTACTAATAAATTCATCTTAAAGGATAAATTGTAAAATAATCTTATGTAGATTTAGGGGAAATGGTAGCTTACTTAGTTACAAACAAAACACATTTGAAGACAGTGATCATGAAATTATTATATAGAAATTTTGAAAAGAATATACAAAAAATCAATAATAAATTAAAAGAATATTAAATAGAAGTATTATGAAAATTAAAATATCTTCAAAATTATAAATTATTTTTCATAAATATATTTATTATAGTTTTCTATGAATGGTTATACACATAAATGCAACATTATAGAAAATCTGTTAATTATCACTGCAGTATAATAAGAGAAATTTACAATGATACATAAATTAGTTTAGAATTCATAACAGGGACAAAGCTTCATTTACTAGAGTCATGTTTGAAAGGAGAAGCAATGACAAGTCGATGTGATAAGCAAAGTTTAGTTAATCTTTTTTTTTTTTTTTTTCTGCATACGAGTACATGAGGTAACAAAGTGGCTAGTGGAGATAGTTTTTTCCCATTAACCTCTACACAATTATAATAATTGAAGGACTATTTCTCACTCAAACTTTGATAAAATTATACTTATTCATCTTTTAAGTTTGAAAATTTTATTGATCCAATTGTTTTTTACTTTCAATTATGAAAACCATTTAATTTTACTAAAAATTACTAGTTTACCTTTTTTTTTAATAAAATTAGAAAATTGTTATTAACATTTAATACAAATATCAATTACTAATCGGTTTTTAGCTTTATTGAAATTATAGAAACACTCTAAACTAATTTTAGGGAAATTGACCAACCTTTTAGGGTTATACAAATATAACCAAAACCCCTAAGTCTAATACCAATATATCTTCACTCCTTTTATGTAAATTCTCATGCTTATAAAAAAAAAAAAATCACAAGCAAACCCTACAAACTTTGAATTTTTTTATTTTTACACTCTTACTCAAATTCCAATATTGTGACTTTAAATTCAAGAAAGTTCATTATTTCTACATATTTGTACAAACATTAACTCAAAATTTCATTTATTTGATGATTGTATATTATTTTTTAGTATGTTGAATTTATTTGACAAGTTTTGAAGTGTATTTCAAAATAAAAAATGATTTTTTCAACAAAAAAATGGATATTTCTCTTAAATTTTAATGGAGGGGAGGATTGGTTGCTATTTTTCAATGCAAGAGGATTTTTTATTTTTTTCATATTGGGTAAGCTAATAATTTACCATATGGGGGTAAAATGATATTTTAGCATGAGGGGTAAATTGATAGTTTACTATGTGAGGGCTAAAATGATATTTTTCTAACTTTTGTGCTGAATTTTTTAAGAGTATGTATGTACATGTAGTTATGAAATATCTTGTTACTTTAGTTACAAAATATTTAAGAAACTTTGGTATGGATATATATAGATATTTTACCATACGAGGGTAAACTAATATTTTACCATGCAATAGGTAAACCAATATTTTAACACATGGGGAAGGGGCAAATTGATATTTTCCAACATTTACGCTTAATTTTTTTAACGCTATACTTGTACATTTAGGATGAAATTTGTTGTCACTTTAGTTATGAAATAGTTCATAAGAAAGATTAATATGGATTTAAGTTGATACATAAGAGGTAAACTAATAATTCATCAAGTGGAGTGTAAATTAATATTTTACTATACAAGCGGTAAATGATACCCAAAACCCTAAAACCTTAAAATCTTAATCCCCTAAACCTTAAAACCATAAATCTTGAACCTCTAATCCCTAAACTTAAAACTCTAAACCCCTAATCTCTACACTTCATGATGGGTTTTGTCATTGTTTTGGTTTAGGTAGAGGTTAGTGGGATATTTTATTAAGGGGTGAATCGCTATTTAAGATTATGTTTGTTCACTTAATTATAAATTTTTTGGTAAATTTAGTTAAGAAATATATATTTTCAATGTATAGTGAGTTTTGTTTTTATTTTGATTCAATATGGAGGGATTAGATACAAAGAGATGATAATAGAATGGAATATATTCGAGAAGAAGTGAAAATGGTAAAAATCCTTATGAATGTGACATTAGAAAGATTAGTTTGATTAATAAGTAAATATCTTTATATTGATTGTAAATGGAATAATATTCAAATAACTATGAAACCGAGAAATGTCAATAATAAAAAGTCTATCACGATCATGGATGATGAAGATGTTAATTGTTTTATTGACCTTTCTCATTAGTTGAAAGAATGTATTCTAGTTTATGTAACAATCGCCTCTAAATCAAGAAATGCATTTACGAAAATCACTAACTATGATGTTCAACAACCATATAATGATGTAGAAGACGATGATGGTTTACAAGGGGTTCAGACTTATAATTTAGTTATGAATAAGGAGAATAGTTGATCTCAATGACAAACATACCTAAAGTAAAGGCTTTAGTTGTCTTCTTCTTTCTGTTTTCTAAAAGGCCTTACAATGTCTCCCCGAGTTACCTACCTTGCCATAATAGAAACATATAACTTTTCCTCTCCCCTCACCACCTATAAACTGAGTAACAGTCTCAGGTTGCTTATTCACTTTAGGTTTGAGCTTAGTCTTAGCCTAGACTTTTGATGTTCAGGCTTCAACCATAAGTAGATTAGTTAAAACTACCTTTCGTGTTTCTTGTTCAACTTACCTGAGCATATACAACAACTTTTTAAGGGTTTTTTTTTTTTTTTTGTTCTGATTAAAATTCATGATGAAATTAATCTATAATTGAGGGAAGGATTTTAACACCAAGTCAATGATAAGCTTGTTGTCCATGATGAAGACCAAACTTATCAACCACTCAATATAACCAGTCATCTTGACCACATAAGGGCCAACTTGTCCTCTATCGTTCAACCTTCACACGAGTGTCATATAACTCTTGAATGTGCGTAAGTATAGATTGCGCATTTATTTCCTCATGATTTTTTTTTAAGCTTAGGTGACATGGAAGTCAACATGAGGCACTGAACTTTCATAGAGTCATCAATATACTTATTAAAAGTATATGGTGCATATTCATCAAGGCAATGCAGCAAGTCACAAACTCAAATCTGGAAATTATTGTTTATATGGCACAATAGCACTTTGTCTTCCAATTTAACCAATCAAATGACCTCCAAAACATACAAATTATAGTTCATTGGAAAGGGTATTCAAAGAGCTTTCTAATGGTATATGATAGCAATCACAACTCAATCAACAAGGCATTCAAAACTTGTTTCAAAGTTTGATAGCAAAATTTGAAAATGGCAAAATCACACACTGTGAACAGTAACCGAGGCATACAACACACATTCACACTTTGGATTTCAAGGGAAACAAGAAAGTTAACCAAGGTATAAAGGAAATTTCTACCAACCTTGGGATCTTCCACCACCAATTCTTCCTCCAAGATGAATTGGATAAAGGAACAAGCAACTAAAGAAAAGCTACAAAGCTTTACTTGAAAATTTCATTATCAAGAAGTCTAGGCCTTTACAAGTGAAAATTCACTTTCATATACAAGAGCAAGTGGCGACAAAAATTGGGCATTAATTTGACATGAAAGCTTTTCCCTTCATTTAAGCTTAGCCATTCATTCAATACTAAGGCCATACCATATTAATTGAAGAAAACAACAAAAGGGAACAACTTTTCCCTAAAAGGTGGAACTATGTCCACCAACTAAAGTTACTTGTTTCCCTTTTAATTGCAATCCAACTAAATGGGTTTCATGGCATCTTGGGCTCCATTTAAGTGATGGAGGGCTGCCTCATCTACTTGGGCTTCAAGTGGGCTTTTAGTTGGCTTCTTGGACTCATTTAAGCTTCCATTTCATTAAGGCCTTGGATGCAAGTAATGAGATTGCACCCAAAAGTAAAGTTTAGCCAAGGTGGAAAGAGCAATGAATCTTTGGGCTTACATGGAGCTAATTCTTCATTCTCAATGGTGGCTTGAGCCAAATGGAGATTTGATAGAGACTTGGAAGCTAGGGTTAAAGAGGTAACCGAAAATACATCATCCCCCCCGGGTTGGGAATGACTTGCCCTCAAGTCCTCAAGGTGGTTATCCTCCATGTATGGTAAAAGATCTCCAATGTTGAAGATGGTTGAGACTCCTCCCATTTCATTCGGAAGATTCACCTTGTATGCATTGTCATTCACCCTCTCAAGCACTTCAAATGGTCCATCAGCCCTTGGAGCTAGCTTACTCCTCCTTTTGCTTGGAAATCTCTTTTTTCTCAAATGCACCCAAACCAAGTCACCCGGTTTGAAAATGGATGGCTTTCTATGCTTGTTGATCTTCCTCTTGTGAGCTTCATTGGCCTTCATGATTTGAAATTTGATGGTTTCATAGAGCTTTTCATGGTAGTAGCTTTCTCCTTGACATCCTAGTGAACTTGCACATCAAGAGGTAAGGAAGTTAGGTCTAAAGGAGTTAAGGAATTAAGGCTATAAACTACCTCAAATGGAGAGTGGTCAGTTGTTGCGCTTGGACTCCTATTGTAGGAAAATTTAGCTTGAGCAATCTTCAAGTCCTAATCCCTTAAGTGCTTGTTAACCAAAGTCCTCAAGATTGTTCCCAAAGTCTTATTAGTTACTTCGGTTTGACCATCGGTTTGAGGGTGATGAGAGGTGCTAAACATGAGCTTGGTTCCCATTTTGCTCTATAATATCCTCCAAAAGTGGCTTAAGAACTTGGTGTCTCGATCTGAAACTATGGTTCTTGGAATTCCATGTAGCTTCACCACTTCCTTGAAAAACAATTCAGCCACCTTGCTACCATCTTCAGTCTTGGAACAAGGGATAAAGTGGGCCATTTTAGAGAATCTATCTACTACCACCATTATAGCATCTTTTCCCCTTTGAGTTCTTAGAAGAGCCACAATAAAATCCATGCTAAGATCCTCCCATGGTTGTTCCGAAATAGGTAAAGGCATGTAAGGACCAGATTTGAAATGAGACTTAGACCTTTGACATGTGCCACACCTTACAATAATGGCTTGGACGTCACTCACCATCTTAGGCTAATAAAAATACTCTTTAAACATGTCTAAGGTCTTATTTATGCCAAAATGACTTGCTAATCCACCACCATATGTCTCCCTAATGAGAAGTTCCCTAAAAGAGTTCTTAGGGATGCATAATTTAGCTCCTTTGAAAAGAAAACCATCATGGACAGAATAGTCTTTATATGCCCCTTTAGAACACTTCTTCATGATCTCCCAAAGCTTATCATCTTCATTGTAATATTGTCTCATAAGCTGGAAACCTAGAACTCTTGTATCAAAAATGGATAACAAGTAATGCCTTCTTGAAAGAGCATCGACAACTACATTGAAAGAACTTTGTTTATATGCTGAAACAAAGGAGAAAGACTAGAGGAATTCCACTCATTTAGCATGCCTTGAACTTATCTTATGTTGGCTACTAAGAAACTTCAAGGCTTAGTGATCGGAATGAAGCACAAATTGTTTAGGCCTTAGGTAATGACTCCAATGATCAAGGGTATTCTTTGTCATAGGTGGAGTATCTTCTCTTGGACTCATTGAGCTTCTCACTAAAGTAAGCAATGGGCCTTTTGGCTTGAGTTAGGACTGCCCCAATGCCAACTCCACTTGCATCACATTCCACTTCAAATATCTTATCAAAATCAGGTATAACAAGTATGGGGGCTTCACATAACTTCTTTTTAACCTCTTCAAATGCTTTGGAGGCTGTCGTGGACCATTCAAACCCTTTTTTTTTCATACATTCAGTGATGGGAACCATGAGAGTGCTAAAATTAGGCACAAAACGCCTATAAAAAGAAGCAAGGTCGTGGAAGCTCCTAACTTTAGTGAGAGTCTTTGGTTGGGGCCAAGTTTTAATGACATCTACCTTGGATTGATCTACTTGAATGTCATCCTTAGAAACTACATATCCAAGGAACACAACTTGGTCTACAAAGAATTCACACTTCTCTTCTTTTGCATATAACTTATTTTTCCTCAACACATCAAAAACACTTCTCAAATGCAAGACATGATCATCAAGAGTTTTGCTATATACTAATATGACATCAAAATAAACAACAACAAATGCACCAATGTAAGGTTTGAATACCTCATTCATAAGCCTTATGAAAGTGCTTGGAGCATTTGAAAGGCTAAAAGGCATAACCAACCATTCATATAAGCCTCCCTTAGTCTTGAAGGTTGTATTCCATTCATCTTCTTCTTTCATCCTTATTTGATGGTAGCCACTCTTTAGATCAATTTTGGAGAAGACACAAGCACCATGTAACTCATCAAGCATGTCATCAAGTCTAAGGATGGGATACCTATACTTGATGGTTATATTGTTAATGGCTCTACTATCCACACACATTTTATATGAGCCATCTTTCTTAGGAACAAGTAGGGCTAGAACGAAATATGGACTTATGCTAGGCTTTACAAAGCCCTTTTCAATCAATTCTTCCACTTGCCTTTGCAACTCTTTAGTCTCCATGGGATTGCATCTATAGGCTGGCTTATTAGGCAATAGTGCAACTAGAACCAAGTCAATTTGATGCTCAATGCCTTTTAAAGGAGGGAGGCCAAATAGAAGCTCTAATGGGAACACATCTTCAAATTCAGCCAAAAGAGATTGAACTAAGGGATGAGCTTCTTTCTTCTCATGTTTGAGCTCCCCTTCAAGTATAAGTAATGCAAAGACATGTTGCAAACTCAAAAGAGCCCTTTCTACTTGTTGCCTATTCATATACATACTCTCCCTTTTAACTTATTTCCTTTTGATAGCCTTGTTAGCTTCTTGGGGACTAAGAGGTAGCAAAGTAATGGTCTTCCCCTTGAATTTGAAGGAATAAGTGTTCTTTTTACCATTATGAGTTACTTCTCTATCAAATTGCCAAGGTCTCCCTAGCAACAAATGGCATGCATCCATGGGAACTATATCACACACAATCTCATCTTGGTAATGCTTGCCAATGGAGAAGGAAACAAGTACTTGTTTGGCTACTTGGAGGCTGGTCCTATTGCTCAACCATTGGAGCTTATATGGTTAAGGATGAGGTATTGTAGACAATCCAAGTTTCTCCACTAATGTAGATGAAGCCACATTTGCACAACTTATACTATCTATAATCAAAAAACACACCTTGCCTCCAATGGTGCATCTTGATTGAAAAATTTGGAGTCTTTGTTCCTCATGTGGAAAGGACTTGGAATGCAATGCTCTTCTAATCAGTAATATCTCTCCTTCATCAGCCCTTTGCATGACCTCCTCTTCTTCTTCTTCGACACCTCCATCTTCATGCCTATAATCTACATTTTCTTCATCTTCTTGAAGAGATTCTTCAATAGCTTGAATCTCTATCAATGACAAAGTTTTTCTATTTGGGTATTCGGTTTAGAAGTGTCCATAGCCTTGGCATTTGAAGCACTTTTTATTGGAGAGATCAAATTTTCCCATAGTTGGTTTGTTCTTGCTAGGTTCTATCATCTTTTCTTTCCCTTTCTCCTTGGAAGTGATTTCAGCAGCCTTATAGTTGGATGGGGAACCCTTTTGAAAGGTGGTTCCCTTGTTGAAATGAGGACTTTTATAGAATGAAGTCCCCTTGGTAAATGGTTTGGCAAACGTAGACTTCATGGCCTTCTTTTGCTTCTCCACCTTAATAGCCAACTTACAAACATCTTCAAAGGTGCAATATGGTTGCAATTCTACCATATGAGCAATGTCTTGGTTTAAACCACCAATGAATCTTGCAATGGTTTGCTCTTTCACTTCCGATAGCTCACTTCTCATTAATAGCTTCTCAAACTCCCTTATGTAATGCTCTACTTCATCACTTCCTTGCTTAAGGGTGTGTAGCTTGAGGTAAAGATTTTGTTTATAGTTGTCCGAAAGGAATCTTCTTTTCATAAGCTTCTTTAGTTTCTCCCAAGATCTCACTTTTTCTTTACCATCCCTTTCCCTTTGCTTCTTAAGATTTTCCCACCACAAGGATGCATAATCCTTGAATTTCAAGATGGCAAGTTTAATGGTTATAAGTGTTTAAGGGTTGGGGTGAGTATTGGTAAGTGTTTAGGTTAAGGAAGGTTTGTGTTTAAGGCAAATTAAGGTTCTGTGAACAGTAATTTGTAGTAAACAGTAAATTTTGGGAGGTAAACAGTAGCTCCGGGAGGTAGAAGTCAGTCAACAAATCACACAAACAATCTAGGCTCTGATATCAAATGGTGCATATTCATCAAGGCAATGCAGCAAGTCACAAACTCAAATCTGGAAATGATTGTTCATATGGCACAATAGCACTTTGTCTTCCAATTTAACCAATCAAATGACCTCTAAAACATACAAATTATAGTTCATTGGAAAGAGTATTCAAAGAGCTTTCTAATGGTATATGATAGCAATCACAACTCAATCAACAAGGCATTTAAAACTTGTTTCAAAATTTGATAGCAAAATCTGAAAATGGCAAAATCACACACTGTGAACAGTAACGAGGCATACAACACACATTCACACTTTAGATTTCAAGGGAAATAAGAAAGTTAACCAAGGTAAAAAGGAAATTTCCACCAACCTTGGGATCTTCCACCACCAATTCTTCCTCCAAGATGAATTGGATAAAGGAATAAGCAACTAAAGAAAAGCTACAAAACTTTACTTGAGAATTTCATTATCAAGAAGTCTAGGCCTTTACAAGTGAAAATCCACTTTCATATACAAGAGCAAGTGACGACAAAAATTGGGCATTAATTTGACATGGAAGCTTTTCCCTTCATTTAAGCTTAGCCATTCATTCAATACTAAGGTCATACCATATTAATTGAAGAAAACAACAAAAGGAAACAACTTTTCCCTAAAAGGTGGAACTATGTCCACCAACTAAAGTTACTTGCTTCTCTTTTAGTTGCAATCCAACTAAATGGGTATCATGGCATCTTGGGCTCCATTTAAGTGATGGAAGGCTACCTCATCTACTTGGGCTTAAAGTGGGCTTGTAGTTGGCTTCTTGGACTCATTTAAGCTTCCATTTCATTAAGGCCTTGGATGCAAGTAATGAGATTGCACCCAAAAGTAAAGTTGGGCCAAGGTGGAAAGAGCAATGAATCTTTGGGCTTACATGGAGCTAATTCTTCATTCTCAATGGTGGCTTGAGCCAAATGGAGATTTGATAGAGACTTGGAAGCTAGGGTTGGAGAGGTAGCCGAAAATATATCAGTATCATTTTGCTCCTAGATGGAATCAAGACCAGCTCAGAGGGTAACGACCCCTCAAGGATATATAACCTCTTTTCCTTATGTAGAATAATCCAAAGATTTTTGTACTAATTGGTGAGGTTGCTTTCAATGAGTCTATTTTTTTTTTTTAGAGAGTTAATCAATACGTTGGGTTTGACATGGTGATTAAGTGATCTATAATTTATATATAAAAGAATCAACAATTTTATTTAATTATTAATATTCATTTTAATTATGGATTTAATAATTATAATGCTTCCACTATTTTCCTCAAGCTAATAGCCTTCACTATCACATTAATTTTCCCATTCACTTTTGCAAACAAGTTCTAATTAATCAAATAGGTAAATTTCAAATTTATCACCAAAAGCCCATGATCTCAAGCTAGGTATTTATACTGGTTCAACGTTTTCTCTTTTAAGCCTCATATGTTCACTTTTTCAAGTAACCTGCTTGAAGTTCCACTCATAAAGAATTTCATCTTTACAATAGTTTTCTAAGATTTCGCTCAAACACACTAGTTAATCCAAAATTGCATTTAATGCAATAGTTTATCCAAGATTTCACCCAACTAAGTTTGAATACATAAAACATTGAACAATAATGCCCTACAAAAAGTAAGCACAAGTGTTTCTCTTAAGAATATAAGCTTGGGAGAGAATTTTGGATGAAATGAAGAGTATAAGATTTTATATTAATATTATCTAACCTATTCCAACTCAAATAAGCTTCAATTTATAGTCTTGAATGGTTGGAATAACTAATATCATTATTGAATAGAGATTTGTATTCGTTAAGCTTTGAAATGGATGTTTTTCTTCTTGAAAAGGTACAATGCACAAGAGTATATCATAAATACACGGGTGTCCGTAACATGATTTTCTTCTTTTTTAGAAGTAGTCAACCTCAATTAGAGCTCTCAACCATCAAATTTCTTCTCACAATATATGGCAACATTTTGGTAGAGCATGTGAGATCTATGGGTACTAGATTAGCATTCAAAACTATCTATCACCCTCAAACCAATGGACAAACTGAGACAGTAAACCAAGTGATTGAGGATATGTTGAGAGCATATTGCATGAATTAGGGAGCAAGTTAGATTAATGAATTGCCTTTGATGAAGTTTGCTTATAATATTAGTTATTAGGCTACCATCAAAATGGTTCCACATGAGGCACTTTATAAGAGAAAGTGCAAATTACCACTCTATTGATAGGCAAGAAGAATGCTTTTGAGTAAGCCTTGGGACAAAAAATGACCCAAAAAATAATCAAGGATGTAAAATTGATCAAAGAGTGAATGAAATAGGCTTAGGATTTAGAATAGTTATGCAGATTAGAGAAGTTGAGATCTAAAGTTTAATGTGGGTAGCATGGTCTTTGTGAGAATAGCCCTTACTGACATATTTTGAGGTTTGAATGAAAAGGCAAACTTGTGAGGTGGAGCATGATATGAAATAAAGATTCATGTAGTTATTCAAGTAAATTTGAGAGAGAAAATCCTTTTAAGGGGATAAAAATGTAATAGTGGTAGTATGCCCAAGGGTAATTTAGTCTTTTAGGCCTTGTTTGTATCCATGTGTGATTAATTAACTATATGTTTAAATATGTGATGCATAGTTGTGTGGGGGTTATCACACACTCGTGTGTGTGGTAGCACAGGGCAAAATGGTTTATTCTTAAGCAATCTGCGTAATTTGGCTAAGTCTAGAAGGTATGCATGGCCAAGTATGAACAATGCACACCCGTGCATCATTAGCAGGTTTGAATTTTTGGATAAAGTGCAATTTCATGGGGATTTTAGAAACTACCTTTTGGGAAACGACATATACGACCGTGTATGAATAGTATATACCTATGTATAGCTTATTATAGTGAAAATAAAAACGAATTCAAACGTGTTTTGGCTCACATTCACACACATTTTTAGAAAACTAAGCGATGTGAGGGTGAGCCAAAGGGAAGTCATAGCCAAAGGAAAATCGTTAAAGGTTCGTGTGAGGAATCTTTGCCACGTGAAGATTGTTATGCTATTGGAAGAAAGGTAAGTAGGAGATTCTGTTATTAAAGAATGAATAAGGCATTCTTATTCATAATCTATATGTAATTAGTTAATTCTGGAGATTATACTGATGTTGTCAATATGTTTATTTGTGATGATGATCATTGATTATGTAATTTGTGGAATTTGATGGTCATTCTAATGGTTTGTGTTTAAGAATGTAAAGAACTGGATATTTTATTAATTCAAGTGTTGATTAGTTGTTATTTATTCGAAGTATAGGCGCATGATAGGGATGGTTTGTTGCATGATTCATGGCATGATAAGATTATAGGCTTTTGGATTCCATTGAGAGTTGAATTATTGATGTGAATATATGAATATATATAGATACTAATCTAATGTGATGACTTGAGGGCTTGTAGATGTTTCTTTTGAAATAAAAATATGTTAGATGTGTCCATTGGTGTTATAGTATTGTTCTCGTTTTGTACTTGTGGTATGTTGGCCAAAAAATTACAAAATCCAACAAAATTGAAATTATGCAGAAACTCGACACATGCTAGTGTGTCTCTTAACACACTGTTGTGTAGAGTTAGGGAAAATTCTCGTCGTGTGTGATGTGTACATAGACATGTGTTAGAAGAGAGAATACCTTGTGTAATTTTTAGGAAAAATGGAATTTAGAGATTTAAGATATGATAGTATTGCATACATTTATGAAAATAACTATTTTACCCCTAAAAGGGGAATAATTAAGGGAAAAATAAAGAGAAAAGCCCTAATGAAGGCTATTGATAATGGAGAACATTATAGGGGTACCCAACTATATGGATAATGACGTAAACCATGATTGAAATGGTTTCAATAAAAAATACCAACGATGCCTTATTAGTTCTTATCACCAAGTTGTGTGTAGTGTGTATTCCACAAAGTTTAGTGCAGTATGGATTAATCACCGAGCTAAGTGCAGTGTGACTTGTTACTAAGCTATGTACACCATGATGCATCACCAAGCTATGTGCATTGTGATGTAACCACTGCGCTATATGTGGTGTGATGGCAAAAGCAATAGGGTTTATTTGTGCGACTATTTGTGTGACCCCTACCCTAAGTTTGGTTGGCACGAGTATAGAGTACATCGTATAATTGACATAGAGGATATCACATGCTTTCACTAGACTTCGAGGAGGTCACCTTCCATTGTCAGACATGAGGCATCAGGGATGACACTTATATTGGGAATAAGCACAAGGTATTGAATAAGTTAGATGGGTATCTTAGGATGTTGGGAAAACATCCAGAATACCACAAAATTGATAAAGTTGGAATACCTAGGAGATAATTAATGATAAAAATGTTATGTGTTTACCTACTTACTAAGTGTATTTCACTTATTATGTTTCTTTATGATTTTGCAAGTAGATTCGTAGAGCAACAGAGTAACGACAGAGGCAGCGGTTCAACCTGAGATGTTGCATGATGAGGAAGGGCATTTTCGTTATGTTTGCTATATATGGATATTATTTATTATTGGATTTTTATTTTTGTATTGGAGCTTTTTCATGCATATTTATGTTTATATCTTGTTTAAACTACACTTTTGGAGATTATGTCTATTCATAACAATTGCAACACATTTATTTTTGATTTATTAATTCATTAAATCAATATTGCCAATGATTTAAAAGCTTAGAGTACTACATCTTTTTAGGTGCATATTTCGAATAAGAGTATGTAACTGACGAGAGGTCTTACAATCCATTTGAAAATTAATGTTTTTAACACATTCCTTAAATATTGTTAGACATTCTAACTTGGGTTTTTATCATCAAAACATCTAAAGGTCTAACACTTATTACCCATGCTCGCCACCAACATTGCTCATGTAAGCATTTTATCTCCTATCGAGACTTGGTAGACTACCAAACTTTCTATTGAAAGCCACTTTCTAAAGCATGTCTTTCAAATACATCTTGTAATGCTTTCTTATTATAAAAAATATCATGTAATTTAAAACTCACATCGTATCGTGTAGAGACATTACCAATACCTTCATTATGAATATCCACGAAAAGTGATAAAACCCAATACAAGAATCAAGAACATTAACATATATAGGAGTTGTCCTATGATAAACCAAACCTCACGTCTTACACTAAACTCAACTCTCCTACTCTGATCCACCCCTACATTATGAACATTTACTAGACTTCTTTCAAAGTCGCCTGTTTCATCTAACTTAGGATCTTTCATTGAAATATTATCCATCTCATCCCTTCGATCAAATGCACTCTAAGTTGACACTATATCTTTTCAACCACATACCCATTCTGCAACAATTGCATACAAGTTTACATCATCCTCAAAATCTTTATCATCAACATTGATGTCCATATTATACCTTTCATTTTCTTTCGAGCCACATTAAAGTTGTGCCATTTTCACTTTAATAGGTGCAAAATAGTCACCCTTATTCATTGCCATGAAAGGCTCACTTGTATGTTCTTCCTCAAGATGTTCTACTTGAAAGTTGGTTCTTCTTTCCTTACAACTCACCATCACATAAAGAGGTGTCACTTGTCTCTTTCTTCCTCTAAATGACACCATTAGAGTTAAAATGTCATGATTATCTTGAATCTCATAAGACAATCCATTAAGTGAGTTTTTAACATTTATATATATATATTGGACATGATTACATCTTTGATTGTCACATACGAGAGCTCAAAGGCTCAACCAATCATTTGTAATTATTTTTTGTGTCAATTACTGATAGTCTTTTATCCTTATCATCATATCTCATTGTATTGTCATCTCTGAATATCCACTACCCTCCATACCCAACCATAAATATTGCTTCAACCATTTTCAAAAAAGAAAAATTTACGCTATAAAAGAAACATATTTGGTTAAAATAACATTTTAGAATGATGAAACATCTTCAGATATCACATGATAAAATTTATATTTATAAATTATCATAAAATCCCTTAGATTCTTATGTATATAGAAATGAACCTGAAAAATTTATTTAAAATTTTGCATTTTTAAAATATCTGCCTACTCCTTGCCTACCTGCTTACTATTTGCGCAAAAATTGAACAAGTATTCTTCAGTATGTTTTCCATGAATTCTATATCAAAATACAATAATTCTTTCATTCTAATGTAAACTTAATTAGACATGATAGGAGAGTTGGGCCAACCTAAGCCCCCTGATTTAGCCTAGCCCACAGAAGCATGGCCCACTACTATAGCGGCCGTGTAAAAAAATAAAAAACTTTTTTAAATAGTTTTTACACCCGTATAAGTCGTTGGCTTGAAATCTTTTTTAATTTCTATGCAAACCCTTCTTCGCCACTCTCTAAACCACATCCAAAATATAATTTCTCAATTTCTCTCTACATTTTCTTCATCAATTTCAATCTCAAACTCTCTCAAATCTCAATCAAATTTTAATTTTGTCTAGAAGCTTAGTTTCCATTTGTTTAACAATATTGTATTTTTTTTCAATTATTATTTTTGTGTTTGGTTTTTTATTAATAAATTAATTTTTTTAAATTAATTAAGATTTTTTATTAATTTATATTTATTTTAAAATTAATACAATTGGGCATCGTAAATAGTGGTTCAAAATCATATTTTGTATTTGTTTTTAAATGATATAAAATTATTTTCTATTATTTATTATCATATTTTAATTAAAAAAACTTTTCATTTTATCGATGGCTCTACATTGAGACTTTTTCTCTAACTATATCTTCTAAGCTTACCTAACGCTTGAAAATTGGGACAACTGTCATTTATACGCTCCGCCAATATAAACACCAAGAAACTCATGCGCATGTCCTTCAAACAACATAATTCATTTTTTGTTTTAGCTATTACCTCCACAAGTTGTTTAATGTCTAATAATTTATTTTTAAATAATTACTTTTTTTAGAATATATTAGTAATGAAAAAACTTAATATGTTTTAAATAGAAATGCGTTCAAATGATTGAGATAACTTCACTTTTGTAAGGTCAAATGAGAGGGAATAGGTTCAATGTAAACACTATATGAGAGATCTTATAGAAATAAGTAAGAATTTTTTATTATAGAGTCTCTCTTACAGTGTTTATACTATACCAATTCATGTTTAATTGAATCTATAAAAGTTAAGTCATTCAAATTATTTGAACACCTATTAAGTTTTTTCATCATCAACATATTTTAAAGGGAAAAAATAATTTAAAAAATTATAAAAATAAAATAGAAACTAAGTTGTTAAACATTAAACAAATGGTGAATTAGCAGATAAAACAAAAAAAAAATTGAGAAGTGATACTGTTTGGCGACCATGCACATGAGTTTCTTGATTTTTCTTATTGACGAAGCGTATAAGCGACCACTGTTTTAGAGCAAATGTTTGGTAAGCCAAGAAGATTGAATTAGAGAAAAAGTCTCAATGTGACGTCACCAATAAAATATAGAGTTTCATTTAATTAGGATATGCCAATAAGTATAAAAAATGATTTTACATCATTTAAAAATAAATACAAAATATGAATTAGAGGATGACTCACTATTTACCATTATCGATTGTATTAATTTAAAAAAAATACAAATTAGTAAATTTAATAACTAATTTTTTAAAAAAATTAATTTATTAATAAAAAATCAGACCAACTTATATAAAAGCTCACATGTCAACCTGTTTAGAGCTCGATACAAGATGACACGCTTTTTATAGGGGTATGCTGCGAACTTTAGTAATCATGTAGGCCAGTTTGGCCTGCTATTATGTGGGTCAATAACAGATCTAAGCCCCACATGACTGCAAGCACAGTTGGCTGCATCACAACTGATCCAACATGACCCATGCCATCTCTAAATTTGACTTAACTGAACCATTATTATAACTAAACTATCCAAAGCACAACACTAAAAACAAAGACAATTTATGAATTAACAAAATAGGATTCATCACTATATAACAAAATATTTAAATTTAAATTTCAAATTTTCAAACAAAATAACAAATAATATAATGAAATGCTACTGACTTTGATTAAGATGATTTTGATGCAAATTTCTTTGATTTTGAATTGATTTTTAAATGTGAATGGGGGCGGAAATATGTTTGAAAAGCTAGAGTTCTTATTATTAGATACGAAGTAAAGCAGATATTAAGTTAAAATTTTAGCTATATGCGTTTAATGCTTGTATAATGCATAAAAAGTTAGTTAAAATCGTATAACATTATAAAAAAAGATGTTAATTTAATTAATTTCCATAAATAATAATCATGCAGCTAAGTACAATCCATACATCATAATACATATATTATAAAATAAAGGTAAATATTAGGGCAAACGACTATTTCCCACGGAAGGTTTGGTACAAACTTAACTTCCCACTTATTAATTATTGAAAATTTAAATATTCATCATTCTATTAAATTTTACTATTACTATCAGAGATAAAATTGAATTTAATAAAAGTATTTAAAAACTAAAAATTTATTCATTTCCAAGCCCTAGGTTTAAAAACTAACAAAGTCCCCCCAATCAAAGTTTGAAAAACTTACATTCCCCAATGGGTTTTTGAAGTAGCTATCGATGGCCGGAGATAACAGTGATAACAATGTTCTCTCTCTCTCTCTCCTGACTTCTCTTTCAGTGGTAGTCTATTTTTTATTATCATCGGTCGTCCTCTCCCCTTACTAGCTAGCACATGAAGAGACCAAGATTTGGGTCTCTTTGTCGCATGGCGAAGAAACCCAGATCTCAGTCTCTTTGTATGTTAACCAGTAAGGAGAAATGACAATCGATGATAGTCGAAAATAGGCTGCCGTTGAAAGAGAAGCCAGGAGGGAGGAAGAACACCATCATCGTAGTCTTTTTCGACTGCCGACAATTGCCGCAAAAACCCTAGAAGGGGAATGTAAGTTTTTCAAACTTTAGGTGGGGTAAATTATTAGTTTTTAAACTTGGGGAAAAGTGATGAATTTATAATTTTTTAAATATTTTTATTCAATAATAATTTTACCCTTGATAGTAACAGTGAAATTTAACAGATAGGTGAGTATTTAAATTTTTGATAATTAACAGGATGGGAAGTTGGATTTACACTAAACCTTGGGTGGGAAACAGTGATTTGACCTAAATATTAATATGGCTACTAAGTCTTATTATGGCAATGAATTTGGTCAAATTCACAATATATAAAAAATAAAGGGAAAAGAACCATTTCCCACCCAAATTTTAGTCTACTATCAAAATTATATTCATAATAGATGAAAAATTTAAACACCCCCCTATGAATTAACTGTTATTAAAATTTTTAGTTAAAAGTAGGGATAAAATTATTATTTTATCCTTAAACCCTAAAACCTTAAAATTTATCATTTTTCCTCAGGTTTTAAAAACTAACACTTGACCCCATTCTCAAAGTTTGAAAAGTTTAGATTTTACCCTAGGATTTGTTTTCCTTCTCCGGTTACCACCATTTTGGTCGACAATTGGCAGTTTTTACCCATCTTCTAGATTCGACCATGAAAGACAACGAAGGACAACCACCCATGATGACGAAGGATGAAGAAGCGTTGTCCTTTGTTGTATCATCCAAATAATGAAGGGTGAACGATGAATCATCCTTCAATTCTTCTTCTCGATCAAGACTACATTTTGTCGTCCAAATCTAGACGACAAAAGGTTGTCTTTCGTCAGATAAGACTATCACTTCTTCCCAATTACCTATCAGATTCTTTAAACCAAAAAGATAAAATCTATAAAGGGAAAAACAATTTTTTTAAAATTTAATCATGTGAATAAATTGTTAGTTTTCTAAATTAAGAGAAGAAAATAATATAAATTTTAAGGTTTTAGGGTTTATAGATAAAATAATAATTTTATCTTTTTTTTTAACTACAAATTTTGAAGGTTGTTAACTTATGATTAAATATTTGAATTTTTTTTATCAGTTATGACTGATTTCAAGGCTTTAGTAAAATTTGGGTGGGGAATTGTGCTTTTCCCAAGAATAAATCATAATAAATTACTCTTGGTCCTGGCAATAATGAACACTGAGTCAACTCACAAAACAAATTGATCTTTGCAAAATCACCCGAGCTTTGGGCCTCATACAGTGACCTGCGCTGCATATGCCTTGTCTGCTCATCCCTGTCTCTATCACATTCACAGGCACATCCCTTTAATATTTATAAATCTTTCTATTGATATCAGGCGAAGAATAAATCAACGCGTTATTCATCTGTGAGTCTCTCGTTCTCAATCCAATCTTTCTGTTCTTTTTGCTATGTTTTTTATTTTTTGTTCTGTTTCTATGGTAATTTGATCC
Source organism: Mangifera indica (assembly GCF_011075055.1). Taxonomy (NCBI): domain Eukaryota; kingdom Viridiplantae; phylum Streptophyta; class Magnoliopsida; order Sapindales; family Anacardiaceae; genus Mangifera; species Mangifera indica. The sequence goes on from NC_058144.1 coordinate 12,495,865, forward strand.
CTACATGATTTTATTTTAGGGTTTTTGATCGAAGGTGATACAAATATAGATTATATTACATGGGTTGCACTGTGAGGGAGAAGCATATCCGGACAAACCGGAGGCCCCGATCCGTGAAACCTGAATTCGATCCATGTTGTTACCTTGATAAGGTATCAATATCGAAATCTATACTTGAATCGGGCCTCAAACCGTTGAGTTATCATTTGCGTCTAAATGATTCTACCCAGAACTCAAACCCTAACCCTGACTCTGGTTTTGAGGATCATGGTTGGGGTTACTGCACTGAGGAGCAATTGGAGGAAATTTTATTGAAAAACTTGGAGTTTTTGTATAATGAAGCTATATCTAAGCTTGTCGCATTGGGTTATGACGAGGATGTTGCTTTAAAGGCTATATTGAAAAACGGGTATTGTTATGGTGGCATGGATGTGTTAACAAACATATTGCATAATTCTTTGGCTTATTTGAATAGTAGTTCTTGTGGTGGTGGTAATAGTAATGCTAGTAATGTGAATTCAGAGGAACCAGAGCTAGTTTTTAATGATTTAAGACAACTAGAAGAGTACTCACTTGCAGGTATGGTATGTTTGTTGCAACAAGTTAGACCACATTTGAGTAAGGGTGATGCCATGTGGTGTTTGCTTATGAGTGATCTTCATGTGGGTCGTGCGAATACTATTGAAATTCCAGGTACTAATGTTTGTAGTGGTACAATTCCAAACAATGTGGATAATGCTGTAAATAATGGTGGGGTTAGTGGTGTTGTGGCTCCGGCATTATGTAGGTTTCATGGAGGGTGGGGATTCGGGAATGGGGGAAATTCTGAGTTTTCAGTAAACGGGTTCTTTTCATATGGTGCTGAAATGGCTTTGCCCAGGGATATTGAGTGTCCTAAGAGGTTTAATCTTTCGCCTTCTATGAAATCTTTGTTGAAGAGAAACGTCGCAATGTTTGCTGCTGGTTTTCGGGCTAATTCGAAGCAGATGCAATCACAATCTCCAGCTTGTATTACATCGGGTGGTGATCTGTCTCCAGTTGGATCTGGGCCTGAGCTTTTGGTTGAGAAGTGTGAGGAGTCGAAGAATTTGAAGGACCCAAATGGGGTTGATTCAGTAATGAGTAAATTTCATGATTTGAATATTGATGAGCATTTGGAGGATGTAACAGAGGATCAGAAGGATGAGATGATAGTTACTTTGCTTGATCAGGTTAAGGAACTAGAGAAGCTAGTGAAGGAGCGAAAAGAATGGGCACACCAGAAAGCAATGCAAGCTGCTAGAAAACTTAGTAATGACCTAACTGAACTTAAAATGCTAAGAATGGAGAGAGAGGAAACTCAGCGGTTGAAGAAGGGAAAACAGACTCTTGAGGACACAACCATGAAAAGGCTCTCAGATATGGAGAATGCTCTGCGGAAGGCTAGTGGTCAAGTTGATAGAGCAAATGCTGCTGTTAGAAGGCTTGAAACAGAGAATGCTGAGATCAGAGCTGAGATGGAGGCGTCTAAGTTGAGTGCTGCTGAGTCTGTTACTACATGTTTGGAGGTTGCAAAGAGGGAGAAAAAGTGCCTGAAGAGGCTCTTGGCTTGGGAGAAACAGAAAGCTAATTTGCATGAGGAGATTGGTGATGAAAAAGAGAAGATTAAGGAGTTGCAACAATGTCTGGCACACATTCAGCAGGATCAGAAAGAAACCGAGGTCTGTTTGATTTTTCTGTTTCCACAAATGCATGCACACAAAAAGATTTATTCTTAAGGTCTAGCAGAATGAGATCATTTAGAACAATTGTCCTTTCATTGTTCTCTTCTGAGTTTTAATTAATCAGTTAATCGCTTTTTTAAAAAATTAATAAACATTGATTCAAAACTTAGTTGCATCCTATACATGTTTTCATAAAAAATAGACTTACAAAGTGGCATAATTAATTATACAAAACAACAATGATAGAAACCTGAGCATGGGAATCCAACTGGAAATGGAATTAATATTTCAATAATGTTGTTTCAGCTATACTTGTTATCTAGAACTGATTTGTTGGTCTTCCTCCAGATAGAAGTTAGAACTATGAAGTTGCAGATATTATGGTCATATAGATTTCTGCTAATTATAATGTATAACTGGCTCCGTTGAGCAAAGCAAATTGTGGGTAACTGAAGGAGGTGGAATAGTTGGTCCACATTCTACAGGTGGGTGTGGGGACATGTTAATTAAGAGAGTGCAATTTGTAGCAACTGCAAGCAGTAAGAACGTGAATTGGAGCAACTACAAACATCTTTGTTTTGCTTATGAGATGGTGTGAATTTTTGGCAAAAAATTTCTGGATCTTCTGCTACATGTCATATGTTTTTTCACATATGAATTGATTTTACATTTGAGTCTCTTATGTAAGTTTACTTTACCTTTATGTGTTCAGCATTTGAATTTGTTCTTTTTAGCATCAACAACCGTGCCAAATGAGCTCACCATTTTTATTACTAGCATCTGTGCATGCATAAAGGGCAGCAGGCTTGGTCATTTTGATTTAAGGTTCTTGATTGTGTTTTTCATGTAATGAAAGAATTTTCTAATATATGATTAATGGCTATGATGAGATTATAAATTGCTTTACCTATTTAGCTAGTTATATCTTTTCTTTCCCAGAGGCGCTGTGGTGCTTGAGCAGAGCAGCACCAAAACCCTGTGTCTCCTTGCTAATAGTTATAGAGCCTTTTGGGGGAGGAAAGAAAGCTTCAGTGTCTTGTAACTATGTAATGGCGGGTATTCTTTGGGTAGTTTGGTTGGGGAGAAGGAAAACATTTGAACCTCGCTTGAAAGAAAGCATTTTCTCTTTATGACTTCTCTTTGAGTTTTAGCAGCTTTGGATTTTCAGAGAATGCCTTCTTTCTTTTTACCTTATAATTGGGTGTTGTCTTATGGTTTGAGTTGTGTTTTTTTCAGCTATTATAGGTTGGTGATGATCTGTTTGGGGTATATTTGGTGTCTACATTTGTAGGGCTATTTTAGAATGTCCTTTCAGTAGGGAAGTCCTGTGGTGTCATGTTGTCAGTTTTTTCTCTTTTTATAGAGGAAATTTTGTTCTTATTTTGAAAATTTAAAACGTAATGCAAATTTCCTGTCTTTTATCCAAAAATTAAAAAATAAGTAAATAAAAGTGAGAGACCATAACCTGGGAGAACTTTTTAACGGTGTTCAATTGTATTGGAAGCTGTAACTTAAAATAAGTCCTTATTCCAGGTTCATTTTCCCCTTTAAAACAGATAGAATGCAATTAAGTTTTTTGACTTGTGTCTTGCCTGTCTTTCTGTCAGCTCTTTGATTAATGATAACCAAATTCATAGGTGTTCCCTGCATGGTATGATAATAATTTTCCTTGTCTTTAAGAGCACAAATACATTTCCTCATGAATTTTAATGACATTTTTTCTATGGAGTTCTTTACTTGATGGATGTCTTGGTAATTTACACATGTTAAAGTTTTTCTTTCTCTGTGTATAGGCAGTTATGAGGCAATAGGTGGAATAATAGTTTGTCCAATTTCACAGTTCTGTGGCACCTTTTGTAATTACTAGATTTTCTCCCTTCAAATCCAAGCACATTAATTTACTCACAAAGGGACATTTTCTTATTCCAGTCAAAGTGGAGACAGGAGCAGAAGGCCAAAGAACTAGCCCTGGCCCAAGTGGAGGAGAAACGACGCTCAAAGGAAGCAGCTGAAGCTAGCAATAAAAGAAAGCTTGAGGCTTTGCGCCTGAAGATAGAGATAGACTTCCAGCGCCACAAGGACGATCTCCAAAGACTGGAGCAGGAGTTTTCACGTCTAAAAGCATCTGCAGAGTCTACTGAATCGATTCATCAATCAACTATTTTCCCTTTAGGAAAGTCAGAGAGGGTAAAGCCTGAAGGAGAAACGATTGCTAGGTTGCTGCATGAATTAAATGAACTGGAAGACTCATCTGAGAAAGAAGCCAACCATGATAGAGATTGCATCATTTGTATGAAAGATGAAGTCTCCATCGTTTTCCTGCCCTGTGCTCACCAAGTATTATGTGTCAGTTGCAGTGACAATTACCGGAAGAAGGGGAAAGCTACCTGTCCTTGCTGCCGAGTTCCAATAGAACAGAGAATCCGTGTTTTTGGAGCAAGTACATAGTCATAGTTTTCTTTTTCTAAGAAGTGCCTTGCATCCTCTGCCTTTTTCAGGAATGCCTGATATTATGCAACTTACATTTCCTTGCAGACATTTGGCTGCTTGCTTTTACATATACCTGCCTCTAATATGCTGTGATGCTTTAGCATAATGTGGATGTATGTAAATAACTTCAGTAGGCTCATGCTTTCAGCCTTAAATAAGTGAAATGCATTTTTACTTTGTGTTCCCACCTGCTTGAAGTGGAGCTGTATCTGTAATGTATGATCTAACGAAATTTCTGCTAAGGGTTTTATACATTGGAGAAGCAACTGCAGTTTTAATGAATTGAGCATCATTCCCTGGCATGGGTTGTGCATGATTAGATTAAGACGGCCTGTCTAATTTTCACCCATATTTTTGTGAACTCATGTTGGATAGATAAGTTAGGTTTTTTAACTTAATAAGTAATGTTATGTGTACATAGTTTTAACTATATAATTGAATATTTAGACGATATATTATTATATGTTTGATTATACTTTATTTTTAATTCATAATCATCTAATCACACATTATCTTAAGCTGATTGTATATTCAAAATTGTGCGAATACGGTTTTATATTGAAATTTAAAAAAGGGTGGTATACAAGATCACTTAATAAACTAATTGTTGAGTTTGACATCTATCCAAAGAAATGTGTGAACACAGAAAGTATACCGTGTGCAATGGTTCTCTTGTAAAATTTTTGTAGTTTAAGCTGTAAATGAGCTTTGCGTTTACAACTCAATGGTTTTAACTAGTTGTTTGTTTACTCCAAGAGCTTATTTAAAAGCCAAAATCAGAAAATGTTTTTTTTTTTTTTTTTTCTGAATAAAAAACAATTATATAATTAAATACATCTCCTCTCCGCTAAAGAAGATACAGTAAAATCATTTTATGGTCGGAAAATAATATGGACAAACAAACAAAGAGTTTCCCAAAACAAGGGCGGATCCATTGGTTAGTCCTGGCTGGCTGAGCTTAAAGGCAATATATATATAAACTAAATCAAAATAAACAAATCCCACAATTTTCTATTTATTACAAAAGTATTTACTTTTGTCTTAATTTTCTGATAGGTTTTTCATCTCCTTGTACCTCAAAACATTAAAAAAATGATAGTAATAAAGTTTATGATTTGTATTTCTGGGTGCTTCTATTTTTATTCTCTCAGATGAATCAACACAAGTTCAATTCAACAAAAGGGTGTGAGTATTCTCAAGCTTCTAAACATTTCAAGGAATTAACCTTCTCTCTCTCTCTCTCTCTCTCTCTCTCTCTCTCTTTTGGTTTAAAAAATTATTTATTTTGGATTTCTTTTTTCATTAATTTGCTTCAATTGATTTTTTTTTTTTCTCTTTTGAATGATGAAGTATGAAAATTAAGTTTGATTGTAGTTTAACAATTATTTATTTTTTCTTTTTTCTGATGTTAGGTTTCCGGGGAACAAACATATGGATTGTAAATAAGATTTATTTATATAAAAAAAGAGTTCATTTCCTGTGAACGATGTATCACCAAGCGGTCTCTTGTTATACTTCAGAGTTAGTTGGTTTTGCTTGAAGTTGAACAATGAAAAGAACCATCGTGTAATTGGTTTTTAATATATATATATATATATAATGATTAATTTGTTGATGATTTTGCTATTTACCCGTCATTTTAATTTATTTAATTATTGGGTGTTTTGTTGATGCTAGGTAATGTAAATTCTGATACTGACTGCAGTGAGATTGTATGGAAGATATTTTATGAAAAGAAAACCTCAGTTTCACAAGAAAAAGAAAAATGAGAGCTAGATCACCATAATTCAAATTCAACTACTACTTCGAGTTTTGGTGCGTATATATATTCCCCACCAAACCCTAATTTTTATATTTCTCATTTAACCTTCATTCCAGAGATATAAGTCATCCGGGAAACAACAACTGCATATCTTACCAAAAGTTAAATTTTCTATGTCCAGTTGACTCATCTCAAGCCTCAACCCACTCATTTTAATATATAGATATATATAACTTCATATTTTCTTGCATGTGAATCCGGAAAAATTTGCATTTATAAATTAACCTTAGCATCTTCGGCAAAATGGGGTGATTTTTCTTATATAAACTTAAAGAAAGTACCGTTGTATCTATCTATAACCTATCTTAACTGACTGATAACTGTTTTGTAGAAAAATTGACCGTCTATAAGGTTTCAAGTGTTGATTTTTAATGGAGATTTGGAAGCAAAGAAAGCAAGAAAAATGCAAAAAGCAGAGGAGAGAAAATAAGGAAAAACAGAGAGCTGGAACGGAAGTCTATTTTTTCTCTTGTTTTTGTAACAAGGAACCTAATCATTTCTTTGCCATACATGTATATTTACATAGCTTTTCCTAACCCATGTACAAAAGCAGCTTAAATTAAGCTTATCCACAACAAATTCTTACAAGCTAACCAAACTTTAAATCAAAGTACACCAAACATAACAACTACAATTTGGTTTGGTTGCATTCTAACTAAAAGCATTACAAAATGGTTAAGGAAGTTTGTCACCATTTAAGGCTGCAAAAAATAATCCATATCATCTTCAGCTTTCTGCACCAGAACCATCTTCAAAAAATTCAGAATTTTTAGCAGCCAACTTCACTGCTCCATAGCTTCAACATCAAGTTGGCATTGAGACGGTAGATCACACGGCCTCCAATGATGCGGCTTCTCACCGAGGTTGCGTTGAAAATCTTGGTGACAAAGTGAGGAGGTTTCCGGGTTTGTTGTGGCAATCGACCAGCAAGTTTGGTGGAGTATTGAGGAATTATTTTGAGATGTTATCTCAGAAACTGCAGAAAGTTGTGGATTCACGGTTGCATACAGTTTGTGAGGTGGGTGAAGAAGATTATCGACGAGTTATTCATGCTCTCAAAGTTGGGGTTGCAATAGCACTGGTTTTGCAGTTGTATTTGATTGAGGCATTGTAGAAAAGATTTGGCGACAGTGCAATGGTTGATGTTGACTGGCTGTTATGCTTGAGTTAAGTGCAGGTTATTATTCATCTTTCCTGAATGTTAAGGCTTTGATTTCATAAGAAAATTTAACATTTTCAAATACAATTTAGTAACTTACATTATTTTTTTCTAATGATATATATGTATATAGGCTCAACTTTTTGCAAAGGATTGAATAGAGGATCTGGAACATTTTTGGCAGGAATTTTAACCTTCATCATTGAATATATTTCAGACATATCTGGTCATATTTTCCAAGCAGTTTTTATTAGTATTGCAGTTGCTCTAGTAGGTAAGCTTGGCTTTCTTTCAAAACATTATGTAATATTTAGTGATCAAAGATATTAGAGTATTTTTGTAAAATCTTCCTTTATGAATCTAACAGGAGCTGGATCTACATACATGAGGTTCTTCCCATCCGTAAAGAACTATGACGATGGTGTTGTGATATTCCTTTTAACCTTTAATTTGATTCCGATATCAAGCTACCGTGTTGACAATGTGTTGAGAATCGCAAAACAAAAAATTTTTACTATAAGCATTGCGTGTGGCATCTGCATTTGCATGACGCTTTTGATCGTCCCCATTTGGTCTGGCCATGACCTCCACAGTTCCACTCTCACCAAACTCGAAGGCGTCGCTAAATCCATCCAAGGTAAATGCTGGAGCTTATGAATTGAGCGAATAAAATAACCTAATTTATAAGAAAGATTTTAAAACATACCGATGAACTTCATCAACTTATGTAATGCAGCTTGTGTACATGAATATTTCAATGATGATGATACTGAAGAAATAGAGCAAGACGTTAATAACACCATCTACGAAGGTTACAAGGTTGTTTTGTTAGCAAACTAGAATATTGAAGTTGTAGTTCATTTACTGTTTTTGGTTAAGCATTTTGTTATTTGATTAAGTCACTTTAGTTGGAGTAAGTAATATGTGTGGCTTACCTTAAACTAAGGAACTTTTGCATATAAAGTATGGTCATAGGTATGGCTTCTTTGTACTTGTCTTCTTGTATAAGTATCCTTAATTAATGAAGAAAAATACTTCCGAAAATTTATCTTTCAGCTCTCTTTCTTTCATCTTTAAGCTGAAAAACTTGCTCCCCTGTTTTTCTGAAACTTGCTGTAACCTTGCTGCCCAGTTTTCTGGAAAATTGCTGAAATCCTGCATATTAAAAATTCAGTAAGGTATGTTTTCAGTCTTCTTTAAATTGAACATGGTATCAGAGCATTGAGATCTTAAGGGGTGTATGAACTTGTCCGAAAAAAAAAAAAAATCAGTCTTAAAAAAAAAAAAACATTTACTCAATTATTGCTCCATGGCATCCTTGTCTTCTTCTATGTCACCACCAATATACAATGGTGAGAACTATCACATATGGGCAGTAAAAATGAAGGCATTCTTGAGGGGTTTAGGATTGTGGCAGTATGTTAAGGAGGAGAAACAACCCTCTCCTCAAATCCAACTTTGAACTAAATCAGAATGCATGAAGAAGAGATGACCAAGAGTCCTAGAACCTTGTCTATGATCCATCAAGCAGTAACTGATGCTGTTTTCACAAAAATTGTCTCATATGAAACAGCCAAAGAAGCTTGGGACAGGTTGAAGGAAGACTCCTTAGGAAATGAGAGGTCAAGACAAATGAATGTCTTGAACCTAAGGAGAGAGTTTGAAGTGCTGAAGATGAAGGAAGCTGAAACAGTTAAAGACTATGCAGACCGAGTGCTCAAAGTGGTGAATCAAATCAGGCTAATGGGAGAGACCCTTTCTAATCAAAGGGTTGTGGAAAAAATACTTGTCACTGTTCCAGAGAGATATGAAGCTAAGATCTCTTCACTGGAAGACTCCAAAGACTTCTCTGAACTCACCTTATCTGAGGTGTTGAATGCCTTGAAAGCTCAAGACCAAAGAAGGGCATTAAGGCAGGAAGATTCAACTGAGCAAGCCTTGAGTATGAGAGTTCAAAATAAAAACTGGACTGATTATGGCAGCAAGAAACAATCCTTTGGCAGAAGAGATGAAAAAAGAGATAAGAACAAGCCACAAATTGACAAGAAAGGAAAGCTTACTTTGTGTCCTTACTGTAAAAGAAAAGGTCATTCTCCAAACAATTGCTGGTTTAGGCCAAATGTAAGATGCAGGCTGTGTAATCAGCAAGGACACATTGATAAAGTATGTAGAAACAAGCCATCAAGCCAAGGTCAGAATACTCAGCAAGCTCAAATTGCTGAAAATCAAGAAGTCTCAAATGAAAGTTTGTTTGTGGCTTCATGTCATGTTTTACAGAAGAATCAAGTACCTACAGCCTGGTTGATTGACAGTGGCTGTTCAAGCCATATGACACATGATGTTTCACTTTTCACCAATCTTGACTCTGCTTTCTGCTCCAAAGTCAGAATAGGAAATGGAGATTTGCTGGAGGTCAAAGGCAAAGGATCAGTCCTAGTCAAGACACCAAAAGGTACCAAACTCATACATGATGTACTTTATGTTCCAAATATAAGTCACAATTTGCTGAGTGTTGGTCAAATGATGCAAAATGGATATTCTCTCAACTTTGAGAATAATACATGCTTTATTTTTGATAAGAATGGTCTTGAAGTCATGTCAGTGGATATGAAAGACAATAATTTTGCTATCAAATGGCCACTTCCAGAAGCTAATTCAGCAAACACAGTTGTTGATGAATCAAAATTATGGCATAGTAGACTAGGACACTTCAATTTTTCTGCTTTGAAAAGTATGCATGATGATGAACTAGTTCTGAATTTGCCTGTTATAATTAACCCCAAAGAGTTGTGTGAAGTATGTCAATTTGGGAAGCAAGCTAGGCTGCCTTTTACAAAAAGCAGTTGGAGAGCAAATGAAAAACTTCAGCTGCTGCATTCTGATTTGTGTGGTCCCATGGATACCTTATCATTGAATGAAAGCAAATACATGCTAATCTTCATTGATGACCTAACTAGATATTGTTGGGGTTACTTTCTCAAGCTAAAAAGTGAAGTCCTAGACACTTTCAAAAGATTCAAATTGGAAGTGGAAAAACAATCAGTAACAAAAATTAAAATTTTGAGAACTGACAATAGAGGTGAGTACACCTCTCATGCATTTGCTGATTACTGTAGAAATGAAGGAATTATCCATCAACTTACCACTCCTTATACCCCTCAACAAAATGGGGTTAGTGAAAGGAAGAATAGATCAATAATGGAAATGGCAAGATGCTTGTTATTTGAGAAAAGGCTGCCAAAAAGTTTTTGGGCAGAAGCTGCCAATACAGCCATATACCTACTGAATATGCTGCCTTCCAAAGTATTAGATAATGCTACTCCTTTTGAAAAATGGCATGGAAGAAAAGCATCAGTGGATCATCTAAAAACCTTTGGTTGTATCTGCTATGTCCTTATTCCACAAGAGAAAAGATCAAAGCTGGATTCTAAGGCTGATATTGGAATTTTTATTGGCTATAGTTCAGTCTCAAAAGGGTACAGAATATTCCTTCCTCAAACTTCAAGTGTTGTGGTTAGTAGAAATGTTAAATTTGATGAAGCAAAGTCTTGGAGCTGGGAAAATAATTTAGATGACCATTCTCAGCCCATAACTTCTTCAGAATCAGTTTCCAAGGTTGAAAGTTTGTTGCATGAAAGTAACAATGATGAGATAGTTCCTGCTTCAAGAATGAGGTCACTTGATGACATTTATAGGAGGTGTAATTTAGCTCTGAAAGAACCAGAGAACTTTGAAGAAGCATCCTCAAATAATGAATGGTTAAATGCCATGAAGGAGGAATTGAATATGATCACAAAAAATGGAACCTGGAGCTTAGTGGAAAAACCTGCAGGCCACAAACCAATTGGAGTTAAATGGATTTTCAGAACAAAACTGAAACCTGATGGTTTAGTCAACAAACTCAAGGCCAGATTGGTGGTTAAAGGGTATATGCAGCAACCTGGGACTGATTTCTCTGAAACCTTTGCTCCTGTAGCAAGGTATGACACAATTAGGCTTTTAATAGCCTTATCCGCTAAAGCTGGCTGGAAGATACATCATTTTGATGTCAAATCAGCCTTCTTGAATGGAATTCTGGATGAGGAAATTTATGTTCATCAACCTGAAGGCTTTGTAATTCCAGGAAAAGAAGAATGTGTTTATAGGTTACACAAGGCTCTTTATGAGCTTAAGCAAGCTCCTAAGGCTTGGTATAGTAGAATACATGGTCACTTACTAAGCCTAGGATTTGTATGCAATCAAAGTGAACCTACCTTGTACATTAAGAGACAAAATGATGAAGTTAAACTCATTGTATCCTTGTATGTTGATGACTTATTGGTGACAGGAGGAGATGTTCCTCAATTGTTGGAATTTAAACTCAGCATGGAAAAGGAGTTTGAGATGTCTGATCTTGGCCTGATGAAGTACTTTCTTGGCCTGGAAATTCTCCAACTTCCTGATGGAATTTTCATTTCGCAAGAAAGATATGCCAAAGACTTACTGAGCAGGTTCCATATGACAAATTGCAAGTCAGCTTCCACTCCACTTGCTGTCAATATAAAGCCTATGAAAAATGATGGAGCTGAAAAAGTAGATGCCACTCAATATAGAAGATTAGTGGGATGTTTGCTTTACTTGTGCTCTAGCAGACCTGATTTAATGTTTGCCACCTCTTTACTTTCCAGATTTATGCAAGAACCAAGCATTTTCCACTGGTCAATTGCCAAAAGAATTTTAAGGTATGTCAAAGGCACCTATGACTATGGCTTGTGGTTCTCTTGTCAACAAAAGGATGAGCTGATAGGGTTCTCAGATAGTGACTGGGCAGGATGCCAAGATGACTATAAAAGCACCTCTGGATATTGCTTCTGCTTTGGAGGAGCTATGTTTTGCTGGAATTCAAGAAAACAGGAGGTTGTTGCTCAATCCGCAGCTGAATCAGAGTATATAGCTGCTGCTAATGCTGCAAACCAAGCTGTTTGGTTGAAGAAACTGCTCACAGATTTGGACTGCCATTTCTCCAAGAGTGTTACTATATATGTTGACAATAAATCAGCCATCTCAATAGCTAAGAATCCCATTCAACATGGAAGAACCAAGCATATAAGTGTAAAATTTCATGCAATCCGGGAGGCTGAAAAGTCAGGAGAAATAACTTTAAAGCACTGCAGCTCCACTGATCAAGTTGCTGATATTCTAACCAAGCCTCTTGCTAAATCTCAATTTGAAAAATTGAGACACTTGCTTGGTGTAACAACTTCAATTTCTAAGGAGGAGTGTTAGCAAACTAGAATATTGAAGTTGTAGTTCATTTACTGTTTTTGGTTAAGCATTTTGTTATTTGATTAAGTCACTTTAGTTGGAGTAAGTAATATGTGTGGCTTACCTTAAACTAAGGAACTTTTGCATATAAAGTATGGTCATAGGTATGGCTTCTTTGTACTTGTCTTCTTGTATAAGTATCCTTAATTAATGAAGAAAAATACTTCCGAAAATTTATCTTTCAGCTCTCTTTCTTTCATCTTTAAGCTGAAAAACTTGCTCCCCTGTTTTTCTGAAACTTGCTGTAACCTTGCTGCCCAGTTTTCTGGAAAATTGCTGAAATCCTGCATATTAAAAATTCAGTAAGGTATGTTTTCAGTCTTCTTTAAATTGAACAGTTTCGGATTCAAAAACTGACGATGAAAACCTGGTAAGTTTCTCCATTTCTAACTTTAGTTTAAGTTTTTGTTAATTTCTTCAGTTTTTCTGGATATTAATTGAAGTGAAAGTTTGATTTGAGCAGGCAAGTTATGCAAAGTGGGAGCCTAGGCAGGCTAAACACAAAATCCCATTGAAGCAATATCTGAAAGTGGGTGCAGTTCTTCGCAAATTTGGATATTCAGTTTTTGCTCTTCATGGATGTTTGCAAACTGAAATTCAGGTAATATTTCATTTTCATTCCAATTAATTGTTATTTGAGTTACTATTATTGTATATGATTTTAATTTTGATTTCACTATAGACTCCAAAATCGGTTCGATCCCTCTTCAAAGATCCATGCATTCGTCTTGCCACTGAAGTTTCAAAAGTGTTTACGGAACTTGCAAATAGTGTTAAAAGTCGACGCCAATGCTTACTGGATGCACTCTCCGATCACCTCCACAAAGCCCTCGAAGACCTTGATATCGCATTAAAATCTCAACCAAGGCTGTTTCTCGGCTCCAACAAGGAAAATGCCAGCGACATGCCAGCCGCAGCAGCTGCTCAGGAATCGCAAAAGCAAGAAAAAGAAACTAAACCTTCATCATCCGGCAAAAAAACCGACTCTTCCACCTCCGCATCACTAGAAAGAGCACCTGAAGTAGACCAGAAGACTTTGAGGCCATAGATGAGTAACACTGCTATAATGAGCCTTGAATTCTCAGAAGCACTTCCTTTTGCTTCTTTGCCGGTAGAGATAGTGGCAAGGCTGGATAGTTTCATTGAGGAAGTTGAAGAACTGGCAAGAGTTGTGCAGTTCAAAGAGTTCATCATATGAAAACTTCAACAACAATACACAAAACCCAATAAAAAATCGATCTTTTTTTAGAATTGAAACAAATTTCACCGTGACCCGACATAAATGAAATTCGTATGAACCTTGATATAAATTAGTGATTAGAACACCACAAGAGATAAATCTTGATAAGTTTTTGATAGTTTTAAATCAAAAAGTTAAAATCTTGAAATAAGACTGAAACTCATGGTTACTGTTCATCACGGTTAGTGTTTACTCATAAAAAATATTGTTTTTTTAAAATGGTGTTTACAAACCCTAAAGGCCTAATTTGACCAACTTGACCTTAGCTCAATGGACTATCCAATTTATCTAAGCCTATTAACTGATTAAATGTCTAATAACCTAAGTTAAAAACCAACATGACATTTGAGCTTAAAAATAACTAATTTAAGTAGCGCATTATATAACACATAACTTAAATAAAAGTTGGATTTTAATAAAACAAGTCTTAGCTCATTACAAAAAAATAATAATAACTTGATCCTAGGTCCAACCAACACATGTTTAGATGTCTTCCCTTGAATGCTCCCTTGACAGCCGAATATGACATGCTACTCTTAGATTGGGCTTTTATCCCTTATAACCAATTCCTCTACTCGAATTGAGAATTAGATCAAATTAACTAGTCTCTCGATGCCTTCCTTGACCTAGTCGGCCTCTATGATGCTTGACTTGAACCAAAGCTCTTCCATGAGTCCATTTAAGACTTGTTGCAACTTCTTAGCTCAACTTCTTGTAATTGGTCTTACTGGTACTTGAAGTGGATTAACCCCGTGGCTTGGTGCCCTGATCGGTGTTATAATGATGTCTTCATCACTTCCCCCCATCTTTTGAGAAGGATTTGTTCTCAAATCTGCATCATCAAACAAAGATAAGTTAGAAACATTAAAAGTAGCACTTATATTTTACTCACCTTGAAGATTCAATCTGTAGGCATTATCTCCAATTTGCTCGAGTACTCAAAATGGACCATCTCCTTGAGGTGGCGTTTTGACTTTCGTTGCTGAGGAAATCTTTCTTTTTGCATGTATACCTACGCCCAATCTCTTGGTTGAAATATCACTTTCTTCTTTCTTTTGTTGACTTGCTTAGTAAATTGCTCAGTCTGTTTTTCAATGTTTTGTTTGACCTTCTCATGAATTTGCTTCATAAGTTCCATTTTTCTTTTCCCATCTAAGTTAGTTCTCTTATCAATAAGTGATGACAAAAAATCTAAAGGAATTAATGGATTAAAACCATAAACGATCTCAAACGAGGAATAACTTGTAGTGGAATGCACCGTCATATTATATGTAAATTCTACGTGTGGTAAACATTCCTCCCAAGTTTCTAAGTTCTTTTCAATCACAACACGCAATAATGTCCTATTTACTACTTCAATTTGTTTGTTGGTTTGCGGGTGACATATAGTGAAAAATAAGAGCTTTGTACCTAATTTTCCCTATAATACCTTCTAGAATAAGCTAAGAAACTTAACATCTTGATCAGAGATAATGCTTTTTGGAACCCCATGTAAGCATACTATGTCCTCGAAAAACAAATCAGCAATATTAGTAGCATCATTTGTTTTATGGCACGCAATGAAATGTGTCATTTCGGAGAATCTATCGACGACTACAAAAATTGCATCCCTACCCTTCCCTGTTCTAGGAAACCCTAACACAAAGTCCATAGAATTATCAACCCAAGGTTTACTAGGTATTGGTAAAGGAGTATAAAATTCATAGGGTAAAACTTTTGACTTAGTCTGCTTACATCTAACATATTTATTACAAATATATTCAATATCCCTCTTCATATATGGCCAAAAGAAATGCTCTTGTAAGATGCCTAAGGTTTTAGCTTTGCCGAAATGACCTATTAGTCCAATCCTATATGCTTTCCTAACAAGCAATTTATGCAAGAAACTCATAGGCATACACAATTTATTCTCCCTAAACAAATATCCATCATGCCTATAAAACTTACCAAATGCAACTTTCTCACAAGCATCATAAATACTAGAAAAGTTTACATTAGTTACATACAAATCCTTGATATACTCAAACCCAAGCAATTTAGTACCTAAAGTTGAGATTAGAGTATACATGCATGATAACACATCTGCACAATATTTTCCTTACCTTGCTTGAACTTGATGACATAAAGAAAAGTTTCTATGAATTCAACCCACCTGACATGTCTCTTGTTTAACTTACCTTGTCCCTTTAAATGTTTTAGGGACTTATGATATGTTCGGATGATGAACTCGTGTGGCCAAAAGAATGCTACCACATCACCAACGCCCTCACCAAATCGTATAACTTCTTATCATAAGTAGGGTACTTCAAGGTGGCCTCGTTGAGTTTCTCGCTGAAAAATGCTATAGGCCTGTTTTCCTACATCAAAATAGCTCTAATACCTATACCTTAAGCATCACACTCAACTCTAAACAGTTTAGAAAATCAGGCAAAACAAGTAAAGGTACAATACTCAACTCAACTTATCTTTAATCAAAGCGAATGCACATTCTTGTTCCTCACCCCACTTAAACCTTATATTCTTTTTAATTATTTCAGTTACTGGTGTAGCTAATATACTAAAGTCTTGCACAAATCTCCTATAGAAATTAGCTAGACCATGGAAACTTATATTCTCGATAATGGAAGTAGGCGTCGGCTACTCTCGAATAGCCTTGACCTTCTCTTCATCTACCTTAATCCCTCTAAATGAGATAAAAAATCCTAGGAACACAGCCTGGTCAGTACAAAAAGAACACTTCTTAAGATTACCAAACAATCTTTCTTTCCTAAGCACAAGCAAAACATCACGCACGTCTCGTTTATGTTCATTTAGACTACGACTACAAAAAAGTATATCATCAAAATAAATAATTACAAACTTGCCTATAAATGCATGCAAGACATGGTTCATTAATCTCATAAACGTACTAGGTACATTAGTAAGCCGAAATGGCATTACCAATCACTTATACAAGTCATGTTTGGTTTTAAAGGCAATTTTCCATTCATTACCTTTTGTCATTCTAATTTGATGATACTTACCTTTTAAATCAATTTTGGAAAAGATATTAGAATATGCCCTAAAAATCATCGTTTTATTGGTTTAAAGAGTTGTATATCTTACATATACATTATTAATTAAAAAAAAAGTGAGTTCTGTCATACTTCACATGTTTTTTGTGCCACTTTTATATTTATGTTGTAGTTGTATATTACATCCATATTAATTACATGCATATGACATGTGAAACATCCCAATAAGTTTTAATAAACGTCATCAAATCATTCCCTGCATAAGCAATCTATTTGGACAATAGTATTGCATAGTGGGTGTATGCTATGTCACCACCGTATGTCAGTGGATGATATTAGACATGGTAGTTATATACATAGGTAAACAATAAAACCATTTCATGGTTAGAGAACTAATCAAAGGTTATTATATTATATTATTTTTTGAACGTGACCGTTGAATGATGATCACATGGGCATTAATATGTAGTCAATGATACATCATAAATCATACTAATGTATGGATCCTTTGACTTGAGATATTACGGTTGTGCTTCGTTTTGAAACATATGGTTCATATGGTGTATACCACGAGGCTAATCATGTCTCATTCAAAAGCCATTTTGATCATATGTTGCTTGAGCGAGGGGACAAGTGATGATCATACAGAAATCTGTCAGCTTGACTGCTCCCGAGTTCTCATATGAATATCGAGAAACATTAAAATTTAAGACACTAACTAGTATAGATAAAAGTCCACATGAAAAGAGTTTCGATGTGGCATGTCCTGAGGTATGACTTGATATTCAAAAAGATTAAATATTGGATTTTGACATTCTATGAATCCAAGTTTAATTGGGATTTAACGATAGACGGATTGGACTACATGGTAAGTGTGAGTAAGAAAGGTTCATTTGGTATTATGTGAAGCTTGTACTTCATTATGATGTAGGGGTCATGGGACGTTGCTAGATGACACCACATCATTAGTGGGAGTTTCGTTTTGTGGCAAAAAATGAAGTATATCGGTTAACGACAATTTTGGGTTATATAGTGATATAATGAAATGTGTTGTCCGATATAGGGCCCATGACTACGTCACTATGAACCTTGAAGGTCACACCCATATTTCAGAGAAGAAAATGGTGTTATGAAGATGAAAATATTTATCCACGGTTAGCTAGCACTTTCCGAAGAAAAAAATGGTGCTTTTCAAATAAGATTCGAAAAAGGGGCAAAATTGTCATTTTACACTTTTGAAATTGTTTAGAAAGTGGAACATATAATTTTGGGCACAAATTAATCAATATGTGTCAAAATATTGGTTACTCTTAATTATAAACCAATAAAAATTGGACACATGCTTAACTTGATAAATATCAAGTTTAAACTTAATAAATGGGAGAGAAATGTAGAAAAATAATAGATTTTTCTTCTTCTTCTTCTTCTTCTTCTTTTGTTGGGAAAGCTTCCATTTTTCTTCCTTGAAGGGTGCAAGTTAAGAGATCACTTATTTTAGTGATTCAAGCTTCCTAACTTCAAATCAAATTGCAAGGTACAAGGTAGTTTACATGTTTCTATGTTTTATTTCTTAAAACAACATGTAAATTTTATATTACTATTGTTACATATGATATGAACATGATCTAAAAATTTTAATTTTCTTGTCAAAATCCTACAAATGGTATCAAAACAAGAGTTTGATCCTTGAATGATAAGAACATGCCATAATTTTAGGTGTTTGGAAGTATTAGTGATCCAAACCTAAGATATAAGTTTTGTTATATATGATTGTTTCAAACCAAGTGTACATATGTTATTAGGAATGTCTTAATAGCATTTGAGAAGTTTTAAATTATTGAAATTGTGTTAGATAACTTTTGACATAAAAAAAAAAACCTAATTTTAGAAATTTGGGTGTTTTTGAAATTAATGGTTTAATCATGATTTATACATGATTGTCATGATATACACATGAATTTTAATCTTGACTTTACATGGGAATGTGTTTTTAAAAAACTTAGTTTGTGTGACTTGGTGAAGGGCACGAACAAGTTGACATAATTTCCATGTGTTTGGTTGATGGAAAAAACATTCAATGTTGATTGAATTGTTATCAATTCATTAAACTAGTGTTTGACTTGGTTTGATTGAAAATTGAATTCTTGATAGCTTGGATTGGATAAATTACATTATGAGTAACCATATTCATGCTTGAATAATTATTATATGGTGAGATGTATTATGTTTGAGTGATGAATGATTCATATATGTCATGATTTGGTGAAATGCATGACATTTGTGAATTTGGCTCACATTAGGCATGTGTTATGTATTTATTTTACAACTTGTCATTCCAAAATCTATTCATGTTTAAGTATGAATTGAAACATGTTTAGTGAGATTTTGGTGAACTTGGTATGTGTTTTGGAAACATTAAGAGTTGGCGTTTCATGGTTGGTTTCAAGAAAAATGTAATATAAAATTTCGGTTTAATTACTTTGTATGCTTGTTATGATTTGATCTTGTAGACACCAAACATTGGATGTGTTTGTGTTTTAGCAAACTTGAACAAAGAGCATAAAGTATGGTAAATTATTTGTTAAGTTTACCAAATTAAAATTTTAATTTTTAAGTTTAAATATTTGACTATGGTGTTACAAATATTAATGTGGTGCCTACAATGTCATGTTATTATAGGTATATATGAGAGCATTAATGTGTGACATGTGTATGTTATATATGAGACATTATGACATGTTAAATATCATGCATCTAAATGCTTAACATTATGTATGCTAAATTGAAATGGACTTAACATATTGGATATGTTTGTTCTCTTAGATACATAAATAAAAACTCAAGTTTGCTAGTCTAGGATTAAGTTATAAGATATTGGATCTCTTATATGCAAGATTAACCTAGTGTACATTTTAGATATGTGATATGCTAAGTTATATGAAAATATGACTTCTTTGATTATTGAATAATATAGTTGATATGTGTTCAATAACATGTCTAAGTTTTATGTTTTATATTATCATGTAATTTATTTATGACATATAATACATAGTTTTGTGTTTTAGAGAACTAAAACTTTTAGGCATGAAATATTCTTACAATACCATTTAGGATATTAGAAAAGTTTTTAATGACATAAATTGTAAGAATATGGTTTAGTAATATGTCTTGGGTGACAAATACGTAACCAAAGATATATACTAGACTACTCAAGATATAAACTGAACTTATTTAATAATAATAAAATTTTCCCCAAATTTTCGATATCAAATTCGAGTCTTCCATTATAGGTCGATTAGGGTTATGTCATAAAGCTGGAAATCCTAGATTTCTATTATGTGACGGATACTATGTCATACGGCGTAAAATTAGTCGATTGGTGTCTAAAGTACTATTTCTATCATTCCTTAGATTCTATTATGTGCAGAAGTGATGAGGTATTATATCTAGAAAGCATGATGGGTTGAATTTGACTAGTTTAAAGTGTTTAGATCTATTGTGTGTGGTGCTCAAAGCTAGAGGCTCACATGAATCATAGCTTGCATTTGAAATGTAAAAAGAAATTGATTCCTACTTATTAAGCTTAACGGACTTAGATCTATTATGTGCGGTTTGTCAAGTTTGATAAGAACTTGATTCTCCACTAGAAAGTGATCCAATGAACTTTCCGAATCTTCATGGGGGAAGTATAAGATTTGAATAAAATAGTGGAAGTTAATAAGATTAGGTTTATCGGTAATCACTAATGAATTTGTTATTTCTTGTAGCATTCTCTCTTGTGATATAGAATCTCAAAATGTCAACGGCAAACAATATACTCCTGAAATTGATGGACTCTCATGTGCTTATTGGTCCCAATTTTAAAGATTGGCTGAGAAATCTAACAATTGTTCTTAATCTTGAAAAGTCAGCTTATGTCTTAGAGGCACCTTTACTAGTAGTAGTGGACCCTGACGCTCTTAAGGAAGAGCAAAGGGCTTATGCTGAATAGGTAGATGCCGACTTACGAGTTTGTAGTTATATGTTTGCATTAATGAACTCTGAACTTCAAACTCGGTTTAAGAACGTGCAGAGTGCGTATGAAATTATCACTATTTTAAGAGAATTATATAGTAAAAATGCTCGAGTGAAGGAATATAATTTGATAACTTCACTATTCAACATGTGGCTTAAGAAGGGCATTTTCCCAGATGATCATGTTATTAAAATGATTAATAAGACTGGGGAGTTACAAATTATAGGCACAAATCTGTCGCATAATGTACGAGTGAATTTGATTCTCCATTCTCTCCCTCAAACTTTTAAGCCGTTTATTACAAATTATAATCTCAATAAGATTGAATGCACTCTCCCTAAGCTTCTCAATGATATTCAAGAATTTTACAATAATGAGAAGAAAGGGAAAACACTAATTGAGTTGCTAGCTACCTTTGCCACGAGAGGTAAAAAACGGCAATCTCAAAAGCCTTGGATGAGAGGTTCACAAATGGGATTTGGTAGACCAAAAGTACAAAAAAAAAAGTTTTAAGAAAACCACTACCAGGCCTTCTAGGATAAAGGGTTATGGCGTTGAGTTATCACATTCTCAGCCTCCACGACTATTTGTTCCACAAAAAGAAAAGAAGTAGGAGAAGAGCAATTGTTTTTATTGCAACCAAGAAGGGCATTGGAAGAGGAACTGCCCTCTATACCTTGATGATCTGAGAAAAAGCAAAGAAGGTACATATCGGTGTTATGTAATTGAATTTGAATTAAATGTTAATTCAAACATTGATTCTTGGATATTGGATTCTGCTACAACTTCACATGTTTGTGCTTGCTTATAGCATCTATAGAATAATTCTACCTTGAGACGTGATGAGATCACACTGAGACTGGCTGATAAGACATGAGTTTCCGCCAAAGCTATAGGTGTATGTAGGGTATAGTTACCTACTACGCATGTAATAACTTTGCATAAAACCTTGTATTTTGCTAATGCCACTAGGAATATCATCTCTATTCCAGTTTTGTGTAAAAATGGTTATCAATTTACTTTTAATGGAAATGAATGTTTAATTTATTTTGGAAATAGATTAGTAGGAAATGCTATTAATACAAATGGTTTGTATGTGGTAGGACTTGATTTACAAAGCGTCATGTCTTCTATATCGTCTAAAAGAATAAGAGAACATATAAATCTAATAGTTCAATGGTATCACAGATTTAGTCATATTGAAAAGGATCGGATTTGACAATTAGGAGAAAATGAACTTTTAGGTTCATTGGGTTTAGAACCCTATCCAACTTGTGAATCTTGTCTTCGAGGAAAAATGATCAAGTCTTCATTTAAGAATAAAGGGGAGCAAGCCAAAAATATATTAGAATTGATACACACTAATGTGTGTGGCCCTTTTAATGAAATGGTTCGAGGAGGTTTTTCATACTTCATTACCTTTATTGATGATTATTCTCGATATGGGTATTTGTATTTGATGAAATACAAATTGAAGCTTTTGAAAAGTTTAGAGAGTTCCAAAAAGAAGTAGAAAACTAAACTGAAAAGAATATTAAAACTTTACATTCTTGAGTACAGAATTCCAGGAGTTCTTAAGAGACAAAGGAATACTATCTCAGTTGACTCTGTCATTCACACCACAGCATAATGGTGTGTATAAATGGAGAAATCGTATTTTCTTAGATATGGTACGATCTATGATGAGTTTTACTAACTTGCTAATTCATTTATGGGGATATGTTTTTCAGACAACACTACATGTGCTAAATAAAACACCATTAAAGTCCATTCAAAAGATATCATACGAATTATGATATGGCAGACTTCCAAGTGTAAACTACCTGAAATCTGGGGATATCCAGCATTTGTCAAAGTGGTTAGAATTGATAAATTAGAGTCTCGAATAGAAAAGGGTCAATTCATCGGGTATCCAAAAGAAAGTTTAGGATATTATTTCTACTTTCACTCTGATCAAAGGATTATGGTCAGTAGAAATGCATATTTTCTCGAGAAAAAGTTCTTGGAGGAAGGTTGTGTAAAAAGAAAAATTGTGCTCGAAGAAGAGTTTGAAGAACCAGTAATTGAGTCTATTCAAGTAAATCTTCTAAGTATACAATCACTTATACCAACTACAACGACTCAAGTAAGAAAGTCTGCTAGAGTGTCTCAACCTCCCGAGAGATATGGATTTCTGACAGAAGGGGATTGTGAATCGCTTCTAATGGGAGAAATTGAGCATCTAGAGGATCTAAAAACTTACTAAGAGGCAATATTGGATATTGACTCCAACAGATAGCTAGAGGCAATGAATTCAGAAATTGAATTTATGAATGTCAATTAAGTATGGACACTCGTTGATCCACCTAATAGAATAGTTTCGATCGGAAGTAAATGGATCTTCAAAAGGAAAATTGGCAAAGATGGAAAAGTTGAAACTTATAAAGCTAGATTGGTAGCTAAAGGTTATACTAAAAAACAAGGGTTGGATTATGAGGAAACTTTTTCATTAGTCGCAATGCTTAAATCCATCAGAATCCTACTAGCCATTGCAGCACACTATGATTATGAGATATGATAGATGGATGTTAAAACTGTTTTTCTTAATGGGTACATTGAGGAAAATATCTATATGGAGCAGCCAATTGGTTTTGTATCCACTATCGAGAGACATAAAGTGTGCAAACTACATTGATCTATAAATGGATTGAAACAAGTTTCAAGAAGCTAGAATATTGGATTTGATGAAACAATTCGAATATTCAGTTTCATTAAAAATCTAGATGAGTCGTGTGTCTATAAATTGGATAGGGATAAAATTGTCGTTTTCCTAGTTTTATATGTAGATGACATATTATTAATTGGAAACAACATTGGCACTATGACTGAGGTTAAGCTCTGGCTAGCGAAATCTTTCTCCATGAAAGATCTAGGAGAAGCAACCTATATTCTAGGTATTCGCATATATAGAGATAGAGCAAAAGGATTAATATATTTATCTCAAAAGTTGTACATAGAGAAAATGTTGAAATGTTTTCACATGTAAGACTCTAAGAGAGGTCTTCTACCGTTTCCTCATGGAAGACATCTATCAAAAGATATGTATCCAAAGACTGATGAGGAGCAACAACGAATGTGTAAGGTGTCATATGCTTTGGCAATAGGTAGTCTCGTGTATGCCATGTTATGTACACGACCAGACATTGCTTTTGTAGTTAGTGCAATAAGCAAATATTAGTCAAATCTTAGAGAAAGACACTGGACAACAGTAAAAGCTATCCTGAAATATTTAAAGAGGACTAAAGAGTTGATATTGTGTTATGGGGGTTCAGAGTTGATGCTTAAAGGATGTAGACGATAGAAAGTCTATGTCTGTATTTGTTTTTGTCTATAATAGAGGCACAGTCAGTTAGAAAAATGTCAAACAATCAACTACTGCAGACTTTACTATAGAAGTTAAGTATATTGCTGCTTCAGAAGTTACGAAAGAGGTCATTTGGATGCGTAAATTCGCCACAGAGTTAGGTGTAGTTCCTTAGATGAATCAACCAATAATTATATTCTGTGACAATACTAGTGTCATTGCACAGGCAAAGGAACAAAGAACGCATCAAATGTCAAAGCATATTCAACGAAAAAATCATATTTTGAGAGAATTCGTTAGAGCTGGAGATATTGTCATTCAGAAGATTGCCTCGGCGGACAATCTTCCAAACCCACTAACTAAAGCGTTGACGTAAAGACTGTTAGACCAACATCTAGAGAGGATAGGCATTAGGTACTACAACGATTGACTTTAGTGCAAGTGAGAGTTCTTGTTAATTAGAATATGCCTTAAAAACCAATCATTTTTGTTGGTTTCAAGGGTTATATATCTTGCATATACATTATTAATAAAAAAAAAGAGTTTTGTCATACTTCACATGTTTTCTGCATCATTTTTATATTTATGTTGCAATTGTATATTACATCCATATTAGCTACATGCATATGACATGTGAAACGTCCCGATGAGTTTTAATAAACATCATCAAATCGTTCCCTACATAGGTAATCTTTTTGGGTAATAGTATTACATAGTGGGTGTGTGTTATATCACCACAGTATATTAGTGGATGATATTAGACATGGTGGATATACATATAAGTAAACAATAAAACCGTTTGATGGTTAGAGAACTGATCAAAGGTTATTATATTATATTGTTTATCGAACGTGACCACTGAACGATGATCACATAGGTATTAATATGTAGTCAATGATACATCATAAATCATACTAGTGTATAAATCCTTTAACTTAAGATATCACAGTTGTGCTTCGTTCTGGAACATATGGTTCATATGATATATACCACGAGGCTAATCATGTCTCATTTAGAAGCCGCTTTGATCATATGTTGCTTGAGCGAGAGGACAAGTGATGATCACACAGGGATCTATCAGCTCGATTGCTCCCGAATTCCCATATGAATATAAAGAAATATGAAAATCTTAGACACTGACCGGTATAGATAAAAGTCCATATGAAAAGAGTTTCGATGTGACACGTTATGAGGTATGACTTGATATTCAAAAAGATTAAATATTGGATTTTGACATTCCATGAATCCAAGTTTAATCAGGATGTAATGACGAATGGATTGAACTATATGATAAGTGTGAGTAAGAAGGTTGATTTAACATTATGTGAAGCTTGTACTTCATTTTGATGTAGGGGTTATGAGACATTGCTAGATGACACCACATCATCAGTGGGAGCTTCGTTTTGTAACGGAAAATGAAGTATATCGGTTAACGACAATTTGGATTATACAGTGATTTAATGAAATGTGTCATTTGATATGGGGTTTACGATTATGTCATTATAAACCTTGAAGGTCACACCTATATTTCAAGGAAGAAAATTGTGTTATGAAGATGAAAATATTTATCCATGGTTAGCTAGCACTTTTCAAAAAAAATGGTACTTTTCGAATAAGATTCGGAAGAGGGGCAAAATTATCATTTTACACTTTTGTAATTGTTTAGAAAGTGGAACATATAATTTTGAGCACAAATTAATCAACATGTGTCAAAATATTGGTTACTCTTAATTATAAACCAATAGAAATTGGACACATGCTTAACTTGATAAATATCAAGTTTAAGCTTAATAAATGAGAGAGAAATGTAAAAAAATAATAGATTTTTCTTCTTGTTCTTCTTTTGTTGGGAAAGCTTCCATTTTTCTTCCTTGAAGGGTGCAAGTAAAGAGATCACTTATGTGACACCCCTAGGCAAATCCCATATCGACAAGCTTGTGGCGAGTAAAGTGCTATATATGAGTAAGGCCCCTATTACCAGGCATGACGCGTTTTAAAGCCGTGCGAGCCAAGGGTTGCCTAAAGCGAACAATATCATGTAGGGGGGCAAGGGCCCAAAGTGTTGGTATCAGAGCCCGGCCCAAGCCTCTGAGCGGTGGTGGGGCAAACCTCAGCGAGAACGTTGAGTCCCGTAAGGGGGGGTGTATGTGACACCCCTAGGCAAATCCCACATCGATAAGCTTGTGGCGAGTAAAATGCTATATATAAGTAAGGCCCCTATTACCAGGCATGACGCGTTCGTGAGGGACCTGGCCTAAGAGGTCGAGGTGAAGCGAAACAAAACCCCGAAAAGGCTGGGCCGTAAGGGGACAATATCATGCCAGTTGAGTGAGGGCCCACTCGTTTCCATTGCATGACGCGTTCGTGAGGGACCTGGCCCAAAAGGTCGAGGTGAAGCGAAACAAAACCCCGAAAAGGCTGGGCCGTAAGGGGACAATATCATGCCAGTTGAGTGAGGGCCCACTCGTTTTCACTGTATGACGCGTTTTAAAGCCGTGCGGGCCAAGGGTTGCCCAAAGCGGACAATATCATGCAGGGGGGCAAGGGCCCAAAGTGTTGGTATCAGAGCAACACTTTGGGCCTTTGCCCCCCTGCATGATATTGTCCGCTTTGGGCAACCCTTGGCCCGCACGGATTTAAAACGCGTCATGCCTGGTAATGGGGGCCTTACTCATATATAGCACTTTACTCGCTACAAGCTTGTCGATGTGGGATTTGCCTAGGGGTGTCACAACTTATTTTAGTGATTCAAGCTTCCTAACTTCAAATCAAATTAAAAGTTACATGGTAGTTTATAACCCATCCTTCTTAAACTCTAGAATCACCGGTATGACACATGGACTCATGCTCTTCCTCAAATATCCTTTTTTCAATAGCTAATCCACTTGCCTTAAAAGTTCTTTCATCTCTTTGGAATTACTTCAATAGGTTGGACGATTGGGTATCATCGCTCTAGGTATAAAATCATTCTGATGCTCAATCCTACGAACTAGTGGCAATCCATCTAGAATCTCCTCTATGAATATGTCTTCAAACTCCTGCAAAAGAGAAACAACCACACTAGGAAGAGAATGGTCAGCGTTAGTAGAAAACAAAAATTGTTCCTTGTAGACCAATAATAATAAATATTGTTTAGTCATAAGGGTTACCCTCACATCATTCTTTTTTGTATAAAAGCTTTTTTTTCCCACACATTTTTTTCTCCCTCTTCTTTTCTCAAGGCCAAATTTCTCACTCTCTTTTTCTTTTTTCTTCCTTCCGACCCTACTCTCTCTTCTCTCATCCTTACTCAAATTTTCTCTTTTCTTTTCACTCTCACTTTCTTTCTTTTCATCAAGTATCTTTCTCCTCCTCACTTGATCATTATAAACTTGTTTTGGTGATAAAGGTACAAGGGTTATTAACTTATTGTTTATCATAAAGAAATGTCTATTTTTAAACCCGTCATATATCACTTTTCTATCATATTGCCATGACTTACCTAACAAAATATGACCGGCATGCATGGGTAATACATTACACAAAGCCTTATCTTGATACCTATCTATAGATAAAACCACCACCATTTGTTTAATCACCCTAATCTCTCCACTGTCATTCAACCATTGAAGTTGGTAAGGTCTAGGGTGTTTAAGTGTAGGTAAATTAAGTTTTTCTACAAGCTCAGTACTGGCTATATTCATTCAACTACCCCCACCTATGATCAAAGTACGCACTTTACCCTTCACATGACACCTAGTATGAAAAATATTCTCTTTGCTCATCATTTTCTTTCTTGTACAGTAAATTTAAAGCTCTTTTAGACACTAATGTCTCACCCTCTACTACATACTCTAACTCTTTATCACTAGCATCCTTTAATGGTGGCATAGACTCATCACTCGACAATTCTTTTATCTCATACTTACCATTCTCCCTCAACAACATAGTTATTTTGTTAGGACATTGAGAGGCTATGTGACCCTTACTCAAACACTTAAAACGTTTTATCTCACTGTTTCTTTTTGGTGGTTTAGGTTTGGTATTAGGTTTCTCTCGGTTAGGTCCTTCTCACCTAGGTTTAAAGTGTTTGATTTTTGGCTTATAAGGTGGTTTGTCATCCGTCTTTGACATACTTGGTTTCCAAAGGCTAGAATAGGACCTTACATCCCTTTTACCCTTTCGTTGTAACTGTTTCTCTACTTTCATCGTCATATGCACCAAATCCTCTAATTCTACATAATGTTAGAGCTCTACTACATTTGTTATATCCTTGTTCAACCCATTTAAGAACCTAGCCATAGTGGTCTCTTGATCATTCTTTATATTAGCCCTAATCATAGTTATCTCTATCTCTATGTGATAGTCCTCTACATTTTTTGTCCCTTACCTAGTTTTTGAAGTAAATCACTATGGTAATGGCTTGGAACAAACTACTACCTCATCACATTCTTCATATCATCCCAAATATCTATAGGTCTACCCAAATTCCTACGCCTATTCTTTAATAACTTATCCCACCAAATACTTACCTAATCAATGAATTCTATAGCCGCTAATTTAATATTTTTCTCCCTCGTATACTTATGAATGTCATAAACTTGATCAACTTTACATTCCTAATTTAAATAGGCCTTTGAGTCATTTCTACCATGAAATGGTGAAATTTTTATCTTAATACTACTGAGGCTACTATCACCCTATCTATCTCTTCTATACAAACTATTTTTATACCATTTTCATCCCTCTTTGCTCTCTAAAGTAATTTGCCTACATTACCCTCGTCACCGTCACTATCAAAATTGACTCTATTTTCATCTCCTTCTAAAGGTGTTTTTCTTCTTCCCTTACTCCTACTAGATCCCTCTTTATCACTTTGTTGCTTTTCTAACCTATCCAACTTATCATTAACACTCTCCTATCACATTAAAAAGGCACTCAAATTGTTGTTAGATGGCTAATATTGTAAAACCCTTGGTATTACTTGAACCTTCCACAACACTAGTGTTTTTAGGATCTACCAAGTCTAAAATTTCAGAACACTACTTGAACCTTCCACAACACGTGTTTTCACTCTAATGTTCTCACACACTCTATAATATGAATTTTTATAAAAAACACCAACCAAGAACAACCTTGAGACAAACATAATCACTAATGAAGACAAACAAATGAAATAAGCAAATAAAAGAATGAAACAATCAAGAAGAGAAAACTTGAAGGAGATAACAAGAATGAAGAGACAAATTCAAAGGAGGTAAGTGATTCTAAGTTTTCTCCTTGATCTTTTTGTTTTTCTTTTTTTATTTCCTTTTTTGTTTTTAACAACTTCCTTGCCGAATTTACACTACACTAGTTTCTTTTATTTTTTTTCTTTTATGACTTGCAAGCAAACTTCAATCAAGAATTGAGTGGCTCACACAAGACCTAATCAACAACTTCCTAATTTTAGCAAACTCACACCTTTTTTCCCAAACAAGATTCACGCACTCAAACAAAATAAGCCAAGACTCAAGCTTTAAATTTTGGCAATCTCAAGATTTCTTCCCAAAATTAAAAAAATTCAACACAAATTCATAATATCTCTCAGCCAACCTAAAATTCTCCCAAGAATTCAGGAACAAAACAAGAAAGATCAATCAAGAAACTACTTTCCCAACTACGCAAACAAACTTTTCTCCTAGAATTTCAAGATCAACATAAAACAAAATTCACCCAAGATATTACTTTCCCAATTCAGCTCACACTACAAACACTAAAGTTTGTTTGAAATTTTGATTATAAACCAATCAAACCTTAACCGAATGCAACACACCTATTCGGCTATAACCAATTCTTTTTCATTTTCTTTTTCTATATTTTTTATTTTTTACCTTTTTTTTTTTTTATCAAAGATCAATCAAAAACAAATTTAGACACCACACAACCTAGAATTTGGCTTCACTAGTTTTTCAAGCAAGAATTCTAGGAATCAAAGAAAAAGAAACCAAGTATGACAATTAACACAAAAGACACAAGAAAATTAAAAAATAAAACAAGAATCTAAATCCTAAATTCGGCACGATCAAGATTCACTAAGATTTGGTAAAATTTAATTAAAGTTTTCCTTAGGTGATCGGATTAGATGTAGAAAAGAAGGAAACACAAGAATTTCACACAAAAATGAAGAAAAGACTTAAAAAAATAGCCAACAAATTTTTGTTAACACCAAGAAACATAAGAACAACAAATTTTTTTGAAAAGAATAACAAGAACCTAATTCAACGCTACTCTGATACCAAATTTGATGTGAACTTCAACGACGATGCATGAAACCCAATCAAGAATGGATCTATGTTCAGGATTGAAGCAAGTTCCATCTTGACCTAATACAAATGAAATTCATACGAACCTTAGTATAGATTAGTGATTAGAACGCCACAAGGGATGAACTTTGATAAGTTTTTAATAGTTTTGAATCAAGAAGTTGAAATTTTGAAACAAGGTTGAAATTCATGATTACTATTCATTACGATTACTATTCATTCCTCCAAAAAAATTGTTTTTTAAATGGTGTCTACAAACCCTAAAGGCCTAACTTGACCTTAACCCAATGGACTACCCATTTACCTAAACCCATTAACTAATTAAATGTCCAATAACCTAAGTTAAAAACCAACATGACATTTGGGTTTTAAAAATAACTAATTTAAATAGTCCATTACTTAACACATAACTTAAATAAAAGTTTAGGTTTTAATAAAAAAAGTTTTAGCCCATTACAAAAAAATAATGATAACATAATCCTAGGCCTAATCAAGGCGTGCTTAGACGCCTTCCCTTGAATGCTTCATTGATGATCGAATATGACATGCTTCACTTGGATTGGGCTTTTATCCCCTTTGGTCGATTCCTCTACTCTTCCTTGAACTAAAACTGGATTAAATTAACTAGTCCTTCAGTGCCTTCCTTGACCTAATCGGCCTCCATGATACTTGACTTGGACCAAAATTCTTCCATGAGTCCATTTAAGGTTTGTTGCAACTTCTTGACTCAATTCTTTATAATTGGTCATACTGGTATTTGAAGTGGATTAACACCATGACTCCATACTCTGATGATGTCTCCATCATCATCATTGTGACTTGTGAATAGCCATCGAAAATGGATAATCATTTGCCTTCACAGCCTACATAATAAAAGAAAGGGAAATTATAATAAAAGGCCAAAATTAAGGGGGTCTAAGTAAAATTGCCTAAAACAACCAGGTTAAAGCAAAAATGCCTAACTTTTGTGAAATGACCAATTTGCCCCTATATATAAACAACGCAAATTTTCATATTTTCCACGATAAATAGCCACGGTACACTGTGGAAATCCCAAGAAAAATTGCGCTCTCTCCATTGTCCCACTGTCATCCCACGGTCAAGCAGATTTTCGACGATTTTCTTGCTTTTCGATGACTGAAAATGGTCAAGAAGGTTAGTATATCTTCCGTAATCTTGTTTGAATCAAGTTATTGTTCATATTATTAAGATTTGAGTGAGATTTTACGGTTTGAAACTTTAGGGTTTCGATTTTGAACAATGCTTAAAATGTTTTGATTCTTGGTTGTTTTCGTTGAATTTGTTGAGGGGTTTTGTGTTGTATCCTATGTAGATTTGATTTGTGTTGAAATTGGAGGCCGAAATGACAGATTTTTGACTGAAAAATATGTCCGAAGTAATCGACAGTCCGACCGTGGGAACAGTGGATCCCACAGTCATGACGAACACTCCCACTGTCAAGAGACATCGACCGTGGGTTAGGAGGTTAAGTGGTTTTTTTAAAACATTGGGGAGCTAGCCATCATAGATTAGTCCACTGCGAGCGTTTTTGAAATTTGTCGTGTGACATGGGCTACTGCCGTGAATATCGTGGGTTGGGGGGAAAATTTACTTTTTTGAAACTGTAAGGGCGGTAATAGATTCAAAAATTACTAAGGGGGCAAGGGATAAATATTAGACATGTTTACAATAGAAATTTTCTCAAGGGGTAAATTGATATTTTTCACATCTAGGGTTTCTGAACGTGCAGTTTTCGAATTTTATATCCGTTTTTTCTGATTTAGGGTTTTTCAATTTGTAGTTTTTGAATTGGAGATTCAGTTTTTTGATTTTTGTGCCTTTCGAACACATTTTATGATGTAATGACCAAATTTCACTCAATATTTCGGTTTTTTTGTTATAGGATATATCGACTGGTATTTTTTAATTTTAGTTTCGTTTTTCTAAATTTCACCATTTTATGATATATCGATTCATATTTTTCAGATTTTCGAATGATTTTTTTGATTAGTGACATCTTATGTATTTTAACTTAGAGAGTTCGAATTTCAATTCCCTTTTTTCAATTGTTCACATTCAAGGGTATATCAACGTATAGAATTCGAATTTCATTTCCGTTTTTTCGAATTTCACCGTTTTAGAATATATCGACTCATATTTACTAGATTTTAAAACGATTTTTCAATTATTGCAATTCTAGGGTATTTCAATGTTTAGAATTCAAATTTTAGTTCCATTTTTTTGAATTTCACCGTTTTAGAATATATCGACTCGTATTTTCAAGATTTTCGAATGATTTTTCGATTATCGACATTTTAAGGTATTTCAAAGTATAGAATTCAAATTTCAGTTTCGTTTTTTTATTTTTGTCTTTTCAGGATATATCGATTCATATTTTCATATTTTCGACTAATTTTTTTATTGTTAACAATCTATGGTATTTCAACGTGTAAAATTTGAATTTCGTTTTCGTTTTTTCGAATTTCACCGTTTTAGGATATATCGACTCATACTTTCCAAATTTTCGAACAATTTTTCAATTATTGACATTCTAAGGTATTTCAACATTTAGAATTCAAATTTCAGTTTCATTTTTTTGATTTACGCTCTTTCAAGATACATCGATTCGTATTTTTTAGATTTTCAAACGATTTTTTGATTATTGACCTTTTAAGGTATTTCAACATTTAAAGTTCGAATTTCAGTTTCATTTTTTCGAATTTCACCATTTTAGGATATATCAGCTCGTATTTTGAAGATTTTCAAACAATTTTTTGATTATCGATATTTTAAAGTATTTCAAAGTATAGAATTCGAATTTTAGTTCCGTTTTTTCGATTTTCATCCTTTCATGATATATCAATTAATATTTTAAGATTTTTAGCTGATTTTTTTATTGTTAACATTCTATGGTATATCAACGTATAAAATTCAAACTTCATTTCTGTTTTTTCGAATTTCACTGTTTTAGAATATATCGATTCGTATTTTCCAGATTTTTGAATGATTTTTTGTTTGTTGACATTTTAGGGTATTTCAACGTATAGAATTTGAATTTCAGTTTCGTTTTTTTATTTTCACCGTTTTAAGATACTTAAATCTTATTTTTAAAATTTTGTCATTTCCTTTTTTATTGTTTTCTATTTTCATCTTTTTATGTTTTTTTCATGAAGACATTTGTTTAAATATTTGCTTTTTATGAATTTTTAAAATTGTTACAAGATATTTCTTGCAAAAGAAAACGTGTTGAAGGCGAGCTGCGAATCCCCGATGAGTCCAGACACTTTCGGGCAGACCTAATATATCATGCACAACGCACCGCATTATCTAGGATTACTTCTACACTGACCCCGGATCAGCTATGACTATTTGAGAGGATATGTTTCGAGTATCTCCTTTGTTTACCTGAAACCAAATTTTCTGGGATATTGGTTCATGCATTTCTACTACGACAGCTACATCAGCCCTCTGCTAGAGACTAGTTTTGGTTTAGGGTTAGCGGGGTTAATGTGAGATTTAGCCCATTTAAGTTTGCTCTGGTAATGGGCCTTTCGTTTAGTCGATGCATTGATATCTTTTCATATATTTCTCGCTTCTCTGGACATAGGATTATGGATACGTACTTTTGAGGTTGTCCGAAGGTGTAGTATCATAACCTAGAGCGTGTTTTCTTATCAAGGCCATGGGGGAATGACAATATTGACGTCGTCAAGATGG
Organism: Mangifera indica; assembly: GCF_011075055.1. Lineage (NCBI taxonomy): Eukaryota > Viridiplantae > Streptophyta > Magnoliopsida > Sapindales > Anacardiaceae > Mangifera > Mangifera indica. Next base: position 12,529,956 of record NC_058144.1, read on the forward strand.
CCTTGCTATATGTTCTTCACATGGTTTTGTTGGGGAATGATCGACGAAAGAAGGTGTCTCCAGAATATTTACAATTGGTTGATCATCTAGACGGTTTAATTCCTACCCTTAAGGCGTTGTCGTGTGGCAGATGACGTACGAGTTTATATCACAAACGAGTGACAGAGTGTGCTCCGGACGGATGCCTAAAATACGTAAATACGACCTCTACAGATTTCCTTTCGCATTTCAGGGTAGTTTTAATTTATTGATTATATATATTAATTGGCAAAAATATGAATTGATTTATTTAAATTGTAAATGATTATATTGCAGTATTAGATATATGAGACTCTAGACACGTTGTACGATTGGGTTGACCTTACTGATATCTATGCATCCCGACGGATGTTTAGGTGGCGTACGCGGAATGTCCCTAGTTGGATCATATAGGTCATATTTTCACTAGTGATCTGGTATGTACTCGTTAATTAATAAGTTGATTAATTCATTGAATGTTGCAATTATTTTGACTTATATATCTTCATCATTAGGAGGATGTCACATTCCCCTTTCGTTCATCACCGATGGAGGAGGGTTTACCTTGGTATACTGAGATTCGTGAGTACACTGGTTTACCGGATGCTGATTCCTCCTCATCATCTTCAATTCCTCTCGCGATAGGAGACAAGGCTTCTCCAACCTCAAGACCTTCAGATATACCCGTTGAGACTTCTGAGACACATGAAAAGTCTATTTAGCCTCTTGTTATGGAGTAGCCTCTATGTCCCCCCTGTAGTTCAGAGCCCACTAACCACAGACCATCCTGGAGTAGAGGACCGTACTACCCATCATGCCACCGAGGAGTGTCCCCCATCTATATCACCTAGTATTTTCACATTAGATGTTACATTGGCGTACTGGGGTGCTACAATTTTATGTGAGATTTTGAGTTTTCGTGACGATATGTCTTCACAGATGACTCGATTACGTGACGATGTGGATTTACATATGACTCGATTAAGCAATAATATGGCTCGATTACAAGATCGTATGACTCGTTTAGAGGACATCGTCACGCATACATGTCCAACCCCCGTCGTTCAAGTTGTTAAACCACTTCTAGTTTATTACTTCTAAAAATTGTATTTCGTTATTATTCTGATAACTATAATTATATTCGTACAGGAGAGAGACGACGATCTCGGGATGACCTCCCCCATTGATATCGCAATACCATCCCATCAACCACATGAGGTCCGTATGTAATTTCAAAATTATATTTAATGTTAAATGTTATTATTAAATAATAATATTGTTTTAGATGAAATGTCATTAATTAAGTTATTATTACTATTACCTTAGGGTAGTCGTCATAAGGGGGCACCGGTTGGCCATTCTATTGTATCACCTGTCCGAGTTGAGGTATGTCACTTATCGATGAAACTTTATTTTTATGATTATTTTGTTATCGATTAATTTATTTTATATATTTGTACAAGGTCTTCCTTATGAAGGCCTTTCGATTAGATCTCTGATTGCTTCAGATCATCCACTTGAGGTATGAAAATTATTGTAGATATTATATTTTATATTTACATATCATTTACCATTTTATCCTTTTTTATGTATGTAGGAAACCCACATTAAGATATCATCGATCGGGGGTTCTCCCCGAACACCTTCCCCGAAAGTTGAGGTTATGTTTTTTTAAGAAATGCCATTGATCGATTTGTCTTTCCAATTATAATGTTTATTTAATGATGTTTTGTCTCTTTTTCAGGACGAGCAACTATGGTTACTTGTTGATATCCTGAGCTCGAGCAAAAGGACAGTGGATATTAGTTCACTGGAAGAGGACTTTCAGGAGAACGTTTCTGAGGCCATCCACATTGAGGTATCGAGTATTTATAATTAGTATAGAAATATTCATATATATTGGTCACGAATGAACAAAATTACAATTTTGCATTCTGTCAAGGGAGCACACACGGTGGACTTGACTCTCATTTAGGATTCTCCAGCCAAACCTTCTCTCGCATACATGGAGAAGGTAACATTAATCGATAAATGTCTAATTGCTACATAGGATGAAATAATGAATTATTAGTTTCTTGGAACTTACAGCTGATTCGTACAACATACAGTCGGATCGTTTGGAAGGGTTCGCTAGTTCACACCTCCTATACAAATCCACTCAGAGGGAGGGTGAAATGGCAACTCAGGACCATTTCATCCACTGCCTCAGAGCGTGAGAAATCTTTCCTCACGTGGTACACCAAAGCTACGGCTTCTGACGCACATGATGTTTACTTCATCGGGTCAAAGTCGAAGGACAATTTTTGGCGACTTGTGGTAGATTTGCGTCAGTGGCTGATCGACGATGTAAGTTATCTATACTATAAAATTCGATTAAAAGTTTGATATATTTGTCAATAACTAACACATTTGAAGTTGTTTATACCATTTTAGCATGCAGATTCTTTTTTGGCTGTATTACGTCGACACTAGGACGATCATCGTGTGATTGTTTCACAACATTGGATGACTACCCACACATTCTTCGGAGGCCATATTGAGATGGTCTGGAAGAGTTAGCAGACCACACCGTATAAGGAGTTCGAGTTTGTGGCCTTTTTCACGAGGATGGTTGAGGTAGTGTACACCTCGGGATTGTTTTACAAACCATGGGGGATGGTCGATAAGATATAGTATATATGTATTTTCATAACATTTTACGTTGAATTAATTTATAATCAATTGTATTTTGTTACTATTTATAGGTTTACATTCCTATAAACTTCGATTGCGCACATTGGGTGGCCAGGGTTATAGATTTTTGTGAGTGATCGATTATGGTGTACAATTCAGAGGAATCATATTCAGGGAATATAGGGTGTATATAGCAGCGGATGCGACCATACATGGCATTCATACTCGTATTATTAGAGGTGATGAGCTTCTGGACATCTTCTAGGCAGACTCTACGACGTGATCCCCTCACGTTATTTTGAGTGACGGATGTCCCTCAGCAGAGGGAGGGCTCCGGTGACTGTGGCATTTTTATGTTACGATTTTTTGAGTGTTTGGTATTGTCACGGAGTGTCGATTTTCCTAAAGAGTCGTCTACCTCCATACGCTGATGTTTAGTGTTGCAGTTATATTTTCACTGTATCGAATAGCTCATGGGTGTATATTTAGTTAACTCGTTTTGTATTTATCCTTCTTCATATGATCTTATGTATATATTTATTGTATATATACTTTATCTGTCATTATGTATAGATATGTATTTGATTTTATTTTTTAAATAACTTGTCACGAAAATAATTATATGTGATTTGAGTGATATTACTATCAAACGTTAGATGAAATAAAGAAATACTCAAACAACTCATTCTAACAAATATAAAATGAAGAAATTATTTGCACTAAAGTTATTACATCACATATCAATACAATTACACATTTGAAACAATAATAAAAATACATCGGTTACATATAACTGAAGTACAACAATGATAAATCATATAACTAACAAAACTGATTCCACCGCATGTCAAGATCTTGTCCCTTTGCCTTTTTTAGATGAACGTTGTAGGGCGAAGCTCGGGACGGGTGCTGGGCTTTTACATTAGGTTCGTATGTGTCCTAGTTCATGACAACGACTATAAATTCTCGATGTAACATTTTCTCCCTATGAAGGACGTCGATTTCTGTTGGATGGGTAACCCAGACGATGACTATCGAGGATGGGGGGCAGAATAACTATTTCTTTTGGTGAGTGCAACCAATCAGATTGGTTTCCAAGAGGATTGATAGGTTCCTGATATATTGCATGGTAGATATCGGTCCGGAAGAATGGATGAACCCATGCATTGACATTCGTGAGTCTCATATGTCATGCAACGGTAATGACATGCTTGTACGAAATATGTGAAAGCTGAAACTTTCTACATGTGCAGGACATTTCACCAAAGTCCACCAACCCCATGAATCTACTAAAATCGACAACCTGATACTGAGTAGGTGTAATCAGTCGAACCTCTAGACATGTAAACTTTGACAGACGACTGATCTTCTCCTCTGCCCAAGGGGTGACAAAGTTAGGATATTCATCTGTAATTTGAAAAAATATTAACAACACATTTGGTAATAACCAAAACTAATAGGAAAAAATACATGAGAAAAAACTTTTAATTAATAACGATTTGATACTTACTTGCATGGTTTCTCCTCTCGTAAAACCATCACTACATGGTACCACAAATAAACTCCAAGAGCATTATGATAGGTAGGCCCCGTGCATGTTTGACAAGGGCATTAAATGACTCAGCAATATTAGTGGTCATGATGTTGTATCGATGTCCTGGAAAGTATGCTCTACTCTAACGCTCAAATCCAACATCATATAGATAAGCTCTAGCTTGAGGGTTTATCGAGTCAAGAGATTGCATCATCACCCAAAATTTTGATTCCGTGTATGATTTTACGGCTTTCCAATATACATCTGTAACCTGTAAGGTGGTAAAAAATATAAGAACTGATTATAATCAAAATGTATGAAAAAGATAAACTGTTACAAATTTAATTACTTGTTTAAACACTATACCTTCGAGTCTCATTTATACTTTGCCTGCATGTTACACAAAAGATGATGACAATAACATCCATGGTGGACATCTGGAAAGACTTCAACCATTGCCGAGTATATAGCATGATGTTGATCTAAGATTATTGCCAGTTTAGAGAGGTCATGGATGCATTCTTTAATCCTCTTGAGAAACCAACACCATGTGTCGTGATCTTCTTTTTTGCCGACACTGAAACCAATATGATATATTTGGTTATTATCATCAAGAGCCACCGCAATGAATAAATGCCCTAAATATCGACTTTTAAGGAAAACAATGTCAATGTAAATAAAAGGGTAGAGATATTCTCTGAATACACGAACGGAACATTCTAATGCCATGAAAAAATTCTTTAAATCGATGGTCATCATCTGTTTCAATAGCAGTAACGGTGCCCGGATTAGTACGTTGTAGATTATAGCAATAATATGGTAAAAGCATAAATGATTCCTTCAGTGAGCCCATCAATGAATTTATGGCCCAGTTTCTTGCCCGTCAAGCCTGTGAATATGAAATATCAATTTTATATCGGTCGGTGATGTCCACAATAATTTCCTTAGGCCAATAAATTTGATTAATCATCACAAACTTTGACCTCATTAATTGACCTAAAGCTCGGGGCCCAGCTTGTCTGTGATGTGACATGATTTGATCAACTGAACATATGTGGGTAGGATTCATAAAGTTGATTTGAAACACTTCATTGATTGTGGACTTGGTTGCATGTATATACCACTCACAATTTTTAGCCTTACATTTAATTTCCCATTGTTTCTTATCAGACTTTTTTACCATGAATTGAAATCCTTTAAGTAAGGCGAATTCCTTCACAGTGTCTTTCAATTGAACTTTATTATGAAAAATATCACCAACCTTTACACCATTCTCCTCTCTAATCGATGTAGAACCATCTGATGATGTTGATGGCTGTGGAGGAAAATCAAGAAGCCATCTAAATGAATCAGTGGGGATATTGTCAAAAAAAGGGCCCAGAATAATTTCTACCACCTGAAATAGGATCTTCAAGCTACAAACTATCCATACCCTAGGTAACTGATGTCATATACTCAGACTCTACATCTTCAGAAGGAATATCGAGCATATCATTTCCATCAAAGTCACCCCAGTCGGGAACTCTATCTTTTTCTCTATAAGCCCATGAGTTTGCAATGTACAACAGATCATTACTGAAATCAATCAAGTTTTCCAAATCGTATTCTTTTTTTACCCCACTAATTTCTTCTTCATCTTCTTCCTCCTGCCCTTCAATAGGGGTACATGTAACAAAAACAGGAATACATTCCTGTAAGTACTGAGATATATCAATAAGACCCTGGACATCTTCATCATTTTGGATCTATACGGGGCAGTCGAGCTCAATTTTTCTTGGCTTCATTGATAGTTGAAAGTAGTTTTTCATTGGATCAATACCGCAAGACTCCTTCAAAAGCTCAATAAATCCCTCGAATGTTGTTCCATAAGGAATTTTAATCAATTGTTTGAATCCTCCAACATATTTCATTGTGTTGTTGCCACTTTGAATCCATTCTCCTTGGTAACGAACCGATGCATAACCATCCATTTTAATTATCAATCCTGCATGACAAGTTTTTGAAAATAATTATTAATTTATAACAAAAAATCTGTAATAACTATGTAAAACAGTCTAACAATTATTGATATCAAAAAACCCCTCATATTTTTTTAATATTTTTTTAACCCTCTATAATTATTTAATAATTTATATAACACCCTCGTATATTATCTTGTATCAAAATACATCTATTTGTTCTTAACGTTCCATTTAAAACGTTTTTATAATGTTTAATATCAAAATACCCCATATATTTTTTTTAAATTTAATTTAAGCCCCTATACTTATCTAATATTTTATTAAACATCTCTATATAATATCTTGTATCAAAATGTATCTATCTATTTTTAATATTTCATTAAAAACATTCTTACAATGTTTAATATAAAAAACCCCTATATTTTTCTAATATTTCATTTAACCCCCTATATTTATCTAACAATTTTTTAATAACCTTTTATGTAACCTTGTATCAAAATATATCTATCTATTCTTAACATTTCATTTAAAGCGTTCTTACAATGTTTAATATCAAAATACCCCCTATATTTTTTAACATTTTTGTAGCCCCCATACTTATCTAATATTTCATTTAATACCCTCATATGTTTCCTATTATCAAAATACATCTATTCATTCTTAACATGTTTTTAAATCCTTCATGATATTATGAAATATCGAAATACCCTTATGTTTTTCTTAACATTTCATATAAACCCTTATAATTACCAAAAATTTCATTCAACACCATTTTATGTTCTCTTGTATCAAAAAAACATCTATCCACTCTTAACCTATTATTTATTTACTTAATGCATTATGTAATTTCAAAATACCTCCTATATTTTTTAAATATTTTTTTACCCTCTACAATTACCTAACATTACATTTACCACCCGCCCAACCAGGTTGGAAACGATGATCTCTTGATCTGCAGCAGATGCTCTACCACTGAGCTACGAAAATTGAAATAGGATAAGGGCTTATTTACACCATAATGTGGTTAAACTCATTTAATGTTTCATGCCTTGAAATTTCTCCACATTTGGACATGATTTAGACATCGTTTTTACAACAAAAGGCCGATTTAATTTTTAACCAAAGTATAAATAATATGGGTTAAAACTCAGAGTATATCATATTTTTCTCCTATGCTGAATGGTTGGGTGCTGCTTATGTATCCGGTATTTTATGGCAGTATTAAATGAATCAGAAGATTATTAATGATCAAACAGCTCCACAGCCTAACTATCATCACGACATTGATCTCCCTTTTTCTCTTTCTCTGGTGGACCTTTTATCAGAGGTGACTTTTACCTTTCAAACAAAAACCAATGTAAAATTCATGCTTTTTGCATCAGGAAATTTACTATTTATGCTCAGGTGGAGAACTAAAGTGCTGCTACATGGCCAATATTGATGGTTTCTGTAAAAGTAATTTCCACAGCTGCTTTGATTTCAAGGGTCCATGTGTGATAATCTGATACACAAACAAGTCATTCAAGTTTGGAGTTTTTAATCCTGAAGGCTATAGAAGTACTGATGATTATTATGGTAAGTTTGATCCATTTCTCTCTTATTGGATAAATAATGACGAGACTGATCTATTCATTCTACCCAAAGTTGGGGACAGTGGTGCCTGCAGCCCTTTTTGGTTATGCTCGAGGTGGGCCTCAGTTTCGGGCCGATGGGATCCTCATTAGGCCCCCGCTTGTGCCGGTCATTGGTGGGTTCGCTTGACCCGACAACAATTCCGGTGGGATCTGAGGCAAGGGAAGTCTAGATTGGGATTGTCAAATGCCCACAGAAAAGATGGAGAGGGGTGATGAAGTGTTAGTCTTTTGTAGTCCTCACATTGCAAGTTTGTACTAAGTTCAGAATAATTTTTATTATTATGAACTATACAATTGATTGTAACATAATTAATTGAATTATGCAGCAGGAGCCACTGAACTTGAACGTTGCACTTCTTTTAGAACTTCACTTTCAGTTCAAATAGTGGAGCATATTCCCACTAAGGTAGAGATTTGTTAAACAAGGATATCATTAAATATATGTTGGAGGAGACTAAGGAGCCAAACGGGCATTTGGAGAATCTGATTTTTGCAAAGAGTATCAAGTATGTGTTACTTGAAAAGAGATTATGGATAATTGGCTTTTCAGAAAAGCACTCTTTAGTCACATCAGTGACCCTCTTTTGTCAATATTCTTTCCAAAGTGAAGAATGGGCGGGGAACAATTTGCATGAAAAGAGATAATGCAACAACTTTTGTAGATGGGAAGTTGACAAAAATATTTTTTTTAAATGCTACTTGCCTCTTACACCACTCAGTGAATTCCTTTCTTGGCTAATTTGTGTGTCTATATATTTCGCTTATTCTGGAATAAATTATTTGGGTGGAGTTCGGATACTTTTTAAATTCTCTTTTGAATGGCCTTCAGGCTAAGCAATGTCCACATCACATCTTTGGAAATTACTTCAACTGTGTGGTTTCTTGTAATAGTTACTAATAAAATGATCCAGAAACTTAGATATGCGAAGTGGGAAATTTTCTGATAAAACATCTCTGCATTAGCCTTACTGAGTGTTTGATGTGGAAGCAGCTGAGGCTTGGACATAATCCTGAGTGCTTTTTTCAATTATACAGACTCACTGCAGGAAAATCAAGTTTTTCTGATGTAGATGCTGGAATCACCCTACCGCGATAAGTAGCCGGGCGTCACAATCTTCTTCTATAACATTTGTAGTTCTCAGAGTCAGGGTGCTTAACCTTGTCAGTAGTCAACTAAGTTAGAATTAATCAGCCGCTTTAACACTAATTAATAAGCAAACTGCACAAGTTTCATTTTGCTGATGTGTCTAAAGCAGCAACAATTGAGCAAATTTTGTATCCAATATGTAATCAATTTGTCAAGACTCGAGCTGAAAGCGCCAAATGCCTGATGCCTTAAAAAGAAAATTTTTTTCTGACACCATTCAGTCTTCTTTATCCAAAAGAAATCATATATATATGTAGAGAAAGACACAGCACAAACCTTTGTAGCATATATCAGAAGTTAACATACAATATGCTGAAAGAAGCTTATTTCTATGATGATAGAGATAGTACAAACTGTGACTCATCCGCCATTTCATCTCCAGGTGAAATCGATAAAAGTGACCACCTGTGGGTTCTTTTAATATTTAAACATAAAACCAGACCAACCCAACCCTCGACTACTAATCCGACTTAATACAGTAAACATAACCACTTAACTGGGACTTCGACAGAAAAATGAAACCATAACTTAACATATAAGGAGATTTACTCATAATTTTCCTCTCCAAGATCTAACATTAAAAAGGCGTTGTCTCGGAGACCCCTCGAAGATGCAAGTTACACTAACTGACAAATCCCAATACAAGACCTCCCTTCCTTAAATCACAATAGCCAAATTGTTACATAGCAGCCAAAGGCCAAAATAAAATTCTATGCTTTACTTGGTTGCTTGAACTCAGCGTCGGAGAAAGAAGGAGCAAGAATGATCTTCCCTGTGATTTCTAGAAGAGGCTTGAGTAATTTATCGAACTGGTTTGATCATAATCATCATAGGACATATCTTCATTACAATAAAAACTCGAGTAATTTACATGTCCTGAGTATGGTGACATGCAGCCAATTCGACTGAGATCTTCAACAAATTCAATTTCTCCATTGAAATTCGAGTATGATGAACTTGGGGAGAATTCCTTGTGCTCATATGAGTTACATGGAGTCATTGAGCTTGGAAACTCATTCTGTGGAATGGATGCAGCTTCGTGGGCCTGTGAATATTCCTGCAACAAGACAATGAGAAAATTATTAAGATATCTCACAAATAATGTAACCAACCATTCAACTTTGATTCTTGAGCTTTTACCTTTGATGAGTCAAGGATTAGCTCTGGTGAGACCCAGATAGTAGCAGGATTTGAATCCATTGGAGCTGGCACAGGCTCGGGTATTGTTGTGACTTCATAAGGAGAAGGAGAAGTCCTAGGGCTTGAATAGCGACTCTCATTGTACAGGCAGCTTGCTTGAGAAGAAATGTCACTGGATATGCTCAAAGGCTCATTAGAAACTCTTGCGGAGGTTAAATCCTCAAAGCTCGATTTGCTTCCAACCCTCTTGCCTTTCAATTCTCCATGACTCATCTTCTGTGAATTTTCATTCTTCTTAACAACACGGCACAAAGCAAAAGCCCCCTGGAAAGGAGTTGCATTTCATATGTAAGCTTCAAAACAAACTGCCAAATGCCATTTCATACTTGTGAACTACATCATCACACTTGTTGAATTTACCTGAAAATTTGGTGATCCACGAGAAAGATCATCACAGAGCCGATACTCGTGCATTACCCAATCAGTCCGGTCTCCTAAAGGAGCACGCCCACGGTAGAAAACAAGGGTCTTCCGATACCCAGTTGCAGAAGTAGATTGACAAACAACCTTCCGGTCTTTTCCAGTGGCTTTCCAGTATCCCGATTTGGTGGCTCTATTTGTCCTTGAACCATTAGGGTATTTTCGATCCCTTGGACAGAAGAAGAACCATTCCATATCTCGCTTTGGAAGGAATGACTTATCTGCAAATTCACAGCTTCCCACTCAGATCATTCATATAACTAGAGAGACATGGAATCTGATAGAACTGGCTTTTGGAAGGAAAAAATAGTAAAGGCCCATGAGAAAGATCTAGTAATAGGACAGGCAAAAGGGTAAAAAGAAATAAAAATACACAAAACAAACAAAAAAAGTGCTTTCTAGCACTGAAAATAAAAAATCTGTTCGCATTGGCATTGAATTTATTTCATAGCTGATGACATTATCATTATCAGTTTCCCATGGCCATTTGGCTTGTACAAAATGAATTGAAGTTGTATATATGCAAAAGAAAAGGGAAAATACATAATTATCAAGATTGAGAGGTGAGAAAGATGGATTTGTAGAAGTACCTGGCAACTCCCAAGGATCAAACTTGTACAAGTCGACGACAGGGATGACTTCAAGCTGAATTTCAAGCCCCTCTTCTTTTCTTTTCAGGTAATATCCGACTAATTCCGCATCAGTTGGATGAAACCGAAAACCAGGTGGCAAAGAGGCCATTTTTACACTCTCCAGCCAAATCTATTTACTTCCCCGGGACACTTTATGTAAAAAGAAACCGAAGACAGAAGAACCAGAGAGAAAACAATAACAGAGCAAAACAGAGCAGGAGGGCTGTGTGTATCAGACTCTCTCGCTAAGTCCCTAAAGTGTATCTATTAAAGATCTGGAAAATCCAAAAATAGAAGCTTTTATCAACACTAGACTTGTTGTAAAGAATTGAGTGCAACCTCCAGAGAATGCACCCGTTGAACATCAAGATCATTGTTCTGAAAGAGTTTCTTCTTATTGTCAAAATTTCAAACCCTACCACCCCCCACAATGTTTTAATCCCAAAATAAAATTGCTAAAACTAGAGAAAAACTGAAACTTAAGCTATACCCAGAAGCCAAGATGAAGTAGTGAATTCCACAAGAGACTAAAAAGTTGCATACAGAAGCTGGTCAAAACTTCCAAAAATGGAATCTTTTACCGTACCCAGTTGTTAAAATTATGAATGGATGGGGACTAATAGTATTTGGCTGAAAAATATGGTGGCAGTGAAGAAGAGAGAAGAGAAGAGAAGAGAAGTTGGTTGGGTAGAGTAAAAATGGCGGAGTATGGTGAGAGATATATATAGGAAGAGAGAAGACGATAGTCCAAAAAAACACTTAAAAACACACACCGAAAGTTCAGAGATTGCTTTGTCTCAGCCTCTCCCAAAATTCCACAAGTGGCCCACAAAGCTTAAACCAGTTCACACTTCAACAGTTCTTCCCGCCATCTTCATGCTTGAGCTCGGCCGTTGCTTCTTTCTTCCAACTTTTACATGATTGAGTAATGCGTTAAAATTATGCAATATTTAGTTTAAATGATAAAAAAAAATTTAATATATAAAAAACTATGAATTTAATTTTCTTCTAATAATATATCTTAATTAAAGTTTTAATTTATCTGATTTTTTATTTGGATAAAGTTTCCCGTTACCATACACACACACACACACACACACACACATATATATATATATATATATATATATATATATATATATATATATATATATATATATATATATCAAATATTTATGGTTATTTAATTGGAGATTAATGATGAGATAATTCATATAAAGGAACCATTTAATATGGTAGTAAACTAGGTTAAATGTTATAACAATATTATGTGTATACACTTTTAAATACATAAATATGTATATAGATAATGTATTATTATATATTTAAGTTTTATTTTATCATTAATTAAATGAGTGATACTATTTATACATGTTTTTATTATATAAATAGATATATATTTATGTATATCATTATATAATTGAATATTATTTTACTTTAATTTAAAATTATTAAAAAATAATAGACAATCTTATCATAAAAATTAAAATACTATATAATGGTTTTTGACCCATTACTTTTATTCACTATTTTCCTAGTTGATGACTATGGTGAGTGAGTTTGAAAACTTCTACCCTTTTAGTTTAAATTTTATAATTATTTTAAACAATCAAACCTAATTTTATAATATTCTTAATGTATAATTTATAATTATATAATTTTAAACATGAATAAAAATCAATTTATAAAAAATCAACAATACCATAGTCTTGTCTTTTATATATTACTAAAACACTAATTTGGACCTTGTATCACTATAAATCAAAATAAAAATTATTAGTTTTATATTATATATGATATTTATTTATAATATAATGTAGATAAAAATAATATATATTTTAAAATGTAATAAAAATTTGTATAATATAATTAGTATATTATGTAATATAATATGTCAGTGTTAATTAATAAATTAATATATTTTAAAAAAAATAATTATGGGATTTGATATTTTGAAAGAAGGTGAACCTAATAATTAAACATTATTATTATTTCTTAAAAATTTATCATATCGTATAATATATTATAATACGTAGAATACGGCTCAATTTGACAAGTGTGATTCAAATATTATCTCTAATAGTCTAAGTATTGGAAGTTATTACTAGAATACAAAAATAATAGTTTGATTGACCTAAACATTGTGACATTTTGTTACAAGAAATGCATATCTAGAAGACTAAAACTTCAAAGAATTGAAGCCATTGGAGGGATCTTTAAGAACAGTTTAGTCAAAGGTGTGATTTGATTAAGGATTGAGTGCTTGTACTCTAACCTCCTTCCACCTCAGACTGAGTCAGACAAAATCACTTTTCTTTAATTTGATTGAAGGGAAGTGATTCTCTCATCAAGCGGGACACACGTCGAGAAAAGAGAAAGAACCCCACGCCCAAAAAGTGCTTAATGAGTCATCTTTATTATTATTTTTTTTTTGGAGTTTTAAAGAATGGAAAAGAACCATTTCCCACCTAAATTTTTGTTTAAATTTAACATTTATCTATAAGTTAATTATTGTTCAAATTTTTAGTTAGAAACAAGGGTAAAATCATTATTTTATCTATAAATTTTAAAACCTTGAAATTTTATTATTTTTTTCAAGTTTTAAAGGCTAATATTTCACCTCATTATTAAAGTTTAAAAAGTTTAGATTTTATCCATAAAGTTTGTTTTCCTTTTCCAACCACTATCATTTTGATCAATGACTAGTGTTTTTCACCCATCTTTTAAATTTGGCCATGAAAGACAACGAAGAACGGCCACCCACGATGATCAAAGACAACCACCCATGACAACAATAGATGACGAAGCATCGTATGGAAGACAACAATAAAGCATCGTCCTTCGTCGTGTCTCCAAATGATGAAGGACGATGCTTCATCATTGTGTCTAAACAACACAATGATGGATGATGAAGCGTTGTCTTTCGTTGCTCCTTCTTGATTTAGACGACGTTTTGTCATCTAAATCTAGACGATAAAGGGTCATTCTTCATTAGAGAATACCATCGCTTCTTTGCGATCACCGGCTAACCTTAAGTTGTTGGAGATGAAATCGAGAAAGGGAGGAAAGTAAAATTTTGCAAAGCTTAATCATGAAGATAAATGTTAGTTTTTTAAACTAAGGAGATAAATTTATATAAATTTTAAGATTTTAATATTTATGAGTAAAATGATGATTTTATTTTTGTCTCTAATTAAAATTTTGGATTGCAATTAACTCATGAGTGAGTGTTTAGATTTTTTATCAGTTATAGATATAATTTTAAAATTGGACTAAAACTTGGGTGAGAAATTACCCTTTTCCCTTTAAAAAATGACCAAACACACCTTAGTGGTGGGAAGCCTTTGTTTACTTTATTAACTTGAATCCACATACAATGGAGATAGAAAAGTGCTTCTCTTAAGTGCTTATCAAGTGGGTCCATCTCACGTAATGTATAGGAAAGTAACTATATAAGTGCATACTTGAAGTCCTTTTGGTTGTGCAATATTGCTAAAGGGAATAAAAGACAATTTATAGGGCTGCTTTGTGGGGTTAAGTGCGATTTTTTTCATCAATCCTCTAATGGATTTATTTCCACATAGATAATGGTGTCTTAGTTGGGCTAATTTAAATTAGTAGTGGACCTCTTAGTTTTCACATTACAAACAAAGAAAAAAAAATAGATATGGTCAAATTATCTTTCTCATCCAAATCCATATAATTTAATCGAACTTTTGGATGAAATATTTATTTTGTTCATGATGATAGTTATCAACTAATATATTTAAGTTAAAGTTTTATGTAATATAGATTATAATAATAGTAGTAAAAATTAGATAATTAATTATTATATTCACTACCATATAGGAGAAAATAATTATTAAATAAAAAACAGAACTCAAAAGAATTTTTAATTTGGTTCGAACCGATAATTAGAAACTTACATTCATTACATATTATTAATTGTTGATGATACAATAAAATATATCCTAAGAATGATACAACTTCAAATAAGGGTTTTTAAGATGACATTTAGATTTTAGAGAATTTCACTCTATTTGAGAATAACTCTCATGTAGATTGTCAATCAAACCTACAAAATTGGGCATCGTTTGTTCAAACAATAAAAAATTTTGAGCCTGAGCTTGGATCCACCCATTTGGGCCATAGACTTTTTATTCAAACCAGATTTAAAAATTTTTTTTTTCTGACTTAAGAACTATTTTAGGTTTGTTTCGTAACTTTAAAAACATTCAAAATTGCCATTAAATTTCTTTGTAAATTTGAAAACCTAACAAATACACCACTCTCATAACAAATATTTAAGCCTATCAAGCCTCAAGTTTAAATAACTTTTATTCAAACTAGAGTTTGATAACTTAATAAACAATTTTTTTGGTTTAGACTGCTTGAAACTCAAATTATTTTCGACCCAAAACTAAATTGTTTTGGGCCAAATAATAGAGCCTCAAGTTTGTCCAACCCAATTGACAAGTCTACTCTACATAATAATGACTCTCTTTATGTGTGTTTGTATATGAAATGTTATAATTGCTCTCTCCTTTCCCTACATATAAGTCATTTATATTTATAAGACGAAAAGGAGAAGTTATATATAATTAAATTTAAATATTCCTAATTCAAGGTTGAATCTTAAATATCTATTTTTATTCTAATTAAATTGAAATAGAATAATATCATTAACAATATAATACAAATTTATTAAAAATAGATAGTTTTTCTTGTAAGTACAAAAAAGAATATAAAAATTATTTTGTTGATATTGAAATGATATACTACCCTCTAAAATTCTTCTCGTTATTTGAAGTATAAACTTTATTTGCACTCCTAAAATATTAACGAATAGGAGACACATTTACTGTAACTAGTTATTAGTTACTGGTCATAGCCTATTGAAAATTGTACATGCCAATTTGGGTAAGAAAAAGCTTCTTCGTATCACTGTTTGAAACTGAAACATTATTTTTTCAATCAATAAAATTATATACACTTATAATCAATATTAATTTGAGTATCAACAATGATATATTATTATATGATTAAAACGATAAAATATAGAAAACATATATAATAAACGTTTACAATGAGTATTTACTAACTAGGATATAATCTTGAATTAGGGTTTATGATCGATCATATTTAAGTTTATGACAGTATGAATAATATGAAGAAAATTAAACTTTATTTTAAAATCATCATGTCACATCCTAGTTTACAAGCGAATGTAAATAATCAAAACATGAAAAATAATGCGAGTTCAATGTTACAATATGATTGCAGTCTATAGTGACCTTATCACACTCTACATTAAGAGACTGGTGGTGTAGTTTGACAATCTCATGAATCATAAGATGGTTTGTTGAATAATATATAGCTATTAAGATTGCTGATTATGCACATACGTACAAATGAATAACTGGTGCATTATAATGGCCATTTATATAATAATAATAATTGAGCAATGCGCATGGGAGAGAGCTGAGTTTCTCCATTGATATTGAAATGTAATAAAATGTGGACGGTTGGTTTGAACATGAAATTGACCCAACAACCCATCAAACACCAAAGTTTGTTGAGCTTCAAGTTGATGATGAGGTGGTTCACAGCCAATATGTTGTTGCAATACAGCTTGGTGTGAAAAAGCAACATCATAAAAGAGACAGGCTTTGGTCTAATTTTGGGTGAGAATTATTAACTAAGCCACACACAACGAAGGCTAGTGAGTCTCCAGTCTTTTTTATGGGGACTTGGAAAATGAGATGACTATCATCACTTCATCCTTTTCGCTGTTTGTCGTGCGCTTTCGGCCCCTTTGTCCTTCCTCCCTCCCTCCCTCCCTCTCTTCTCACTCTCTCTGCGCTTCATTTTCTACCGTTTAATATTTCAAATACAACATTGAACATTCTCAAAACACAACGTCTTAGTGATTTTCTGCAACAAAATAAATGCTTGAAGATTGAGTGACGATGACAAAAGTAGAAGGAGAATCAATGATCCTTTGGCTACGATCATCAAATAATTTCATTTGGTTGTCATTTAGAAACTAGAAAGGGTAGCAGCCAGCCACCAATCACTATTCACAAAAGTTAAATAAGACAAATCAGATTCGTAACATTAACTTGATCTCCATGGTCGCTTTATTACACTAATCTCTCTCAATTAAGAAACATGTTTTGTCTACCATCATAATTATGTTAGAAGATTATCCATTCGCCACTTTAATTTGCATCACCAAACACACTAAGATTCATGTACCGGACATGTCTCAGACAGCAGGTTTCAGAATTTTCGATTCAATTCGATTATATTATGACTCTACACAGGCCTCATTTTTTTTTTCTCCCTAAGGTTTATATATAAAACAGTTAGGTCCAATAAAATCTGAAAATAACATTTATATCATTTGTCGGTAATTAAACCCCTTTTTTTCCCCAAAATACTAAGACAACCCTAATCTTATCTCATGTGGCAATATTAAAGATTAACAGGATTTATCAACTAATAAAGAGTTAAGTAATATTTTCAGATTTTATTAGATCAAAGTTTTGATACTAAACCTCTGGGACCAAATTGTATTTGACCCCTTTTAAATAGTCAAATTTTGCCTATTGGACCAAAAATTTGATACTTAAGATTAAAGTTTATTATTATTGTAAGTTTGAATTTGGTGTATCAGATATAGATAAGGATAGGATTTATTTTTTTTGACATTTGATGCAATTATATATATATATATATATATATATATATATATATATATATATTTTATATGGTTTTGCATTTTGGTGAAAATGTAATATTAATATTAATATTATTAATAAAGATGAAAAAATTAAAATTAAATGTGATAAATGAGTTGTTATTGTTTTCTTGTCGCTTACTTCTCTCCTCTTTTGAATTCTCTCGGCAGACATAAGCTACCCCCTAAACCTTTTGTTGGAAAGTCAAGAGTTGTATAATTTTATTATTTTTACTTTTTTTAATTTTTTCTTCTAAAACTTATTATGTAATTTAAGGATTCTTGTTGAAGTTACTGGAATAAAAAACTAAAAATTACTGTGTTAATATTATTATTATTATAAAAAAAAGAGATCAAATTAATATATCTATTTGCATATTTCTTAATTAAAAAATAACATTTGTCAATAATTATATTTTTTAAATTTTTTTATAAGAAAATTCATAAATTCTCTTTGGGCCAAATGACCCAAAATGTTTGTGTCAAACGTTGGGAAATGTTGAGCTAATGCTTCACTATATGACTCAAAAGTTGAAAGCCCAAACCCAACTAGCTTTTCATTTTAATTTCAAATTTCTGACTTTTTTTTCCATAATTTTTCCTCTGAATTAATTTATTAATAATGGTAATTTTTCAACCTATATATTTTAAAAATATTATTGGGATATATGATTAATCGAAAAAAATAAATACGGTTGACTTCTTTACATTATAAATACAACTACAAATGGACTCAGTTTATTTTATAAAAAATTAAAAATAAATTTAAATTTTCACCCTTGAATAAAAAAGCCCAGGTTTTAAAATTTTAACAATATAAGTCCAAAATTAAACATTAATTTCTTTTTTTCATAAATATCACATAACTCGATATATTATTCAAAGGCTTGACTCTTAGTTTGAGTTATGTGACATGTACAACATTATAACTAGAGATAAAAATTAGCCAGTTGGCAGCATCTTCTCCCCCTTTCTAAATTATGAGGGGCCAAGGACTATTTCCCACCCAAGGTTTAGTGAAAGTATAAATTCCTACCTGTTAACTTTTAAAAACTCAAATATCCACCTATTAATTAAAATCTACTATTGAAATTAAGGGTAAAATGGTTATTTAGCTAAAAATATTAATAAACTAAAAAATTATCATATTTCGCCCCCTTGGGTTTAAAAACTAACATTCCCCCCCTCCCCAAGGTTTGAAAATTCGCCATTCCCCTCTAGGGAATTTTTTTCCTGCTTCTTCCGATGAGCAAAGCCGACCTTCCTCATTAATCTTCCGTCAGCGACCAAAGAAGAAGGACAACGGATCTTAACCACTAGTAGAAGCATCTCCTCGACGTTGTCATCGCACTATTCATCTCTCTAGAGACGTCGAGCGATCGTCTCCTTGGTGTCTCTTTCATCGCACAATTTGTCTCCCTAATGTCTCTATTGTCACGTGATTCATCTCCCCAGTGTTGTCATCGTGCGATTCATTTCGCCAGCATCTCTTCCGTCGACATTTGGTCTACCTAGCGTTGTGCGTCACTGATCGTCGTTAGGGTTGGAACCCACTCATGGGTTTTAAAGTTGTTAGTCATCAACGATGGAAATCGATGATGTTTGGAGGGAGAGGAAGTGTCGGTGAGGGAGAGAGTGCTGGGAGGAAGAGATTGACGGAGACAGAGACGGAGACAACGATAGAGAAGCTTGTCAGAAGAAATTGGGAAAAAATTCCAAACCCTAAGGGGGAATGGCGAACTTTCAACCCTTGGTGGGGGAAAATGTTGGTTTTTAAACCTAGAGAGGCGAAATCTGATAATTTTTTAGTTTTTTCAATATTTTTAGTTAAATAACCATTTTACCCTTAATTTCAATAATGAATTTTAATTTATGAGTAGGTATTTGGGTTTTTAAAAGTTAACGGGTGGGAATCTGTCTTTTCACTAAACCTTGGGTAGGAAATGGTCCTTTGGCCTTATGAGGGTGTTTTGTTGAAGTATATTTTGAAATAATATGAAATAATTATATTATTATCTTTATTAAATTACCAAATAATATGAAATATATTTTGAAATAATTATATCCAAGAATATTTAAGTAAAATAATATTTTAGTATTATTTTATTATATTTAATCAAACACAATAATTATTTATACCTATAAATTTTTATCAAATATAATAATAACTTGTACCTAATAATCTTTTAGATAATATAATTTGTAGTGATATTTCATTTTTGTAATAAAAATATTATCACCAACGCACAATAAAAGTAAGGGAAATGAAATAAATTAGCCTAACCAATAGAGGTCTAAGCAAAATTGCTCCAAAAGTTAAAGATTAAGTAGAAATGTCCTATTTATCTATAATGACCAAAATGCCCTTATATAAACAAAAAAAATTTCATGTCCCTCCTAATTTCCCCCGAATTCATTGTTGAAATTCAGATGAAACCTGAGTCTCCCACGGGTTTAGCGTCCATTCCACTTCTTCAAAAATTTTTCAATATGTTTTGTATTTTTCGGCAACAAAAATGATAAAGAAGGTTAGTACATCATTTCTACTCTTGTTTGAATCATTTTGTTGTTAGGATTATTCTGATTTCATAAAGATTTTGAGCATTGAATGTTTAGGGTTTTGGTTTTGAATAATGTATAAAATATGTTGATTCTTGCTTGTTTTGGTTGAATTTTTTTAAAGCTATTGTGTTATAGGATGTGTATATTTGATTTTTGTTAAAATTTGAGGCTGAAATGACAAATTTTGAGCCAAAAATGGCTTAGTTTATTCGAAGATCCACCTAGGGGATCTCGAGGTTCCCTGAGGTGAATAAAATATCCCTCAAGTTGGAATAACACAATGTGGGAAGGGGGAGAATGCGATTTTTGAAACAATAAGGACTCGGGGGCTCGGGGCAGATTGGGGGAAACCACGGGGGAGGGGATATTTTGAACAGTAAGCCTGGGGGTGTTTCAAGAATTGGAGGGAATTCGGGTGTAGGGGAAAAATTAATTTTTTGAAACTATAGGATCATTGGAAGATAAAATTAATAAGGGGACAAAAAAAATATAAGACTTGGAAGAGAGTAGAAAATATATAAGGGGACAACTTGATATTTTTCACTCTTAGGGTTTATTAACGTGTAATTTTTGAATTGCATATCTGTTTTTTTTTGTTTTAAAGTTCTTCAATATGTAGTTTTTAAATTTTAGATCTATTTATTTATTTTTGTGCTTTTTAGGCCTTTTTTTGATGTAATTTTTTAATTTTAGATCAATTTTTTAGTTTTTATTATTCTAAACCATTTCAAGGTTTAGTTTTCGAATTTTATATCCTATTTTCCTGTTTTAGAGTTCTTCAATGTATAGTTGTCAAACCCGAGTTGATCGAACGGTTTGACCCATTGACTGACAAGTTTTTGACTAACCTGTTGACCAACGAGTCAGACAATTGGGTTTTTCCAACTTGATTGCAACTTGTGACATAGTAAGAACCCTAGAAATTTCAATGATAAAATTGTCATCTTTTGATCAGTGATCGACGACGATTTGATAAGGTTTTTGAAGCCCGTGACTCGAAGATTCATTCCCATGTAATTTTCAATGAAAAAGTCACTGAATTTCGGCAAATATAATGCATGAATATCACGGTTTTTTGGGTGAAAACTTGTCACTGAAATTTGGTCAATTTAAGGTGAATGTGATGTAACCTGTTATCACTAAACATGCATCTCATATATAGAATTTGTCCTAACATGATTCTAGACACCAAGTTTACAAAATTACAACGAATTCATTAACAAAGGAATACGGGTCTATACAAATTTATATTAAAAATAAGCACTGTTCATGGCAATTAACTTCTAACCTTGCTTAGGAATCATGCTTACATCACAAATATCACAATTACATAAATAAAACAAGGCTTCAAAACCAATGTTAGTAGAAACTAAGAGGTTCTAGGATTATAGAAAAACAGACATGGATTTGATATATTGTGCTCTGATGATGATTGGTGATTCGACGTGTTCAAATTAACAATCCACAACATAATTTGTTTGATTCCCTTTTTGTTTTCTGTGAAATTATTGTAAAAAGGAGAAGCAGTGGAGAGAGCGTGTTTTGAGAGTTATGAAAATTAGAACTTACGTATTTCCCTAATAGAAGTTATGTGATTTTTTATTAAAAAGAGAGAGGGAGTTAACTTCAATAACTATCAAAGGCAAAAAAGTTATTTTCACTATAAAGGGTTAATAATAATGTCTTTTAACCCTAATGGATTGGGTTAACACATTATGGGTGGACCAAATCTAATATAAACAATAAATATCTAAAGAAAATGATAAAATATATATAAAAAAATTGGTACAGATAATTGCTTTTTGGAAAATTTTGTCAAATACAATTTTCTTATATTTGTATTTTGTTGGACCTCTAAGTGTTTTGATGATGATAAAAACATAAGTTAAAAGTGCTAACATATCCAAAGATAATGTAAAACATTACAAAATGAACAAAGTGTGAAAAGTTACAGAATTGAACCCTATGACTTGCTCTAGAAGCAACACGCCTGACTCATGAAGAAAATTAAACTAGTCATGAAGTCATGTCCAAGTCATTCCTCAGTCATGCATGCTTTTGGAATTTGAGCCAAAGTTGAATATGGTCATGTGTAGTCATTCCACCCCAGCAGCCGCTTGTGCTTGATCATTTAAGAAAGAAGTCGAGGAAAAACATCGTGCAAGCAAGTTGGACGTGATCAAAGTCAAAGGTCAAAGACAGTAAAGTCAAGATTGGGTGTGTTGACCGTGTTGAAGAATGTTCGCTTGTTCCAAACACAAAGACACGACTTTAATCAAGTCGTATGATATCCTGATCATATGTGAAATGTCAACTGTGTCGAAGAATTTTGCTCATGAAATTTTCAAAATTTAAAGACTTGAAGTGGAAGCCACCTATTTCAGAGGCAGACCGTCCATTCCTTGTGTGGCACAAGCATTTAAAGTCGATCATTAGGAACTTTAACCGAGGTTGACCTTTAGCTGTAAAACTTGGTACCAGGCATTCCATTTAAACAATTTACTCCTTCCAAGGTTGTTTGAAACGTCACATCTCTCCCCCCCCCCCCCCCCCCCCAAAAAAAAAAAAAAAAAAAACCTTAGAATTTTTTTCTTCCATTTTGGCCACTTTCTTTGGTGATATGGAAAGGACGACGATGAAGCCTTTTCGTCAATGAAGAGATCTAGGCTTTGGATCTCTTCACCCTGATCTCATTGGATCTCTTCGTCTCTAACAAAGAGATCTATTTCAAATTTATTTATGTGCATCGACCAATTGTTTAGGGTAGAGAGAGGAGGTCGTCGACACCAGAGATGGAGACCGAAGAGGTGAAGAAAAAATTTGGGGGGAAAATGAGACTTTTCAAAGTTAGAAGACTTTATGTAGCGTGAAGTTGTTAGTTTTTAAAAGTTAGAGGAGAAAATATAATGAATTTTAATATTTTTTTAAATATTATTAATAAAATAACGATTTTACCTCTACCTCTAACAAAGAATGTTAACGGTAATTACATCATGGGTGGGATTTCGGTTTTTTAAATTCCATGGTGTGACTTTGGGTTTTTCAAACTCCGTGAGTGTGACTTGGGATTGCATTTAAACTTGGGTGGGAAATAGTCCTTTGGCCTTATTTATAATATTGATAGAAACTTGTTGAATTAGATTTATTTATTTGGATGGATTTATGATAATTATTTATAATTCTGTTGACGGAAACTTTGGTTCATGAATGACAAAATCTGATAATTAGCATATTAACTAACGAAATTTGGATTTTCAGTTGTAGTTTTGCCTGTATTTGGCCATTCAGTATTTTTGTAGTTGTTACTTGAAATCTTCATTAAATAACTTTTGATATGTTTGTGCCAGGTCTTCCGGCTATTGTGGCAAGAAACACAATATTGGATTCGAGGTCTGAATCTGTAGTTCTACCTCTAATGGGTAGGAATGTGCAAAGCATGGACGCTGCCTTAAATGCAACTAGTTCTGAAGGTGCTGATTTTCTTATATGTGGTTTAGGAGAGGAGACAGCTGCTGATGTGGTTGAGAATTCTTTGTTTGCTAATGTGAAGATAACCTATTTTTCTCAAAAATGCATCGCGTGTAGAGGCCACATCATAGGCTGTGGAAATGTCCAAGTTTCTTAAATCAGGTGCAAGTGGTTTGGTTGTTTCATTGGAGGAGTCGAATTTGTTTACTGATGATGTGCCGGGCCAATTGTTTAATCCCATTTATGCAATAAATAAGAAACCTCAGAATGAGCTTGAAAGCTTCAGTAAGCTCAAAGTGTTGGATGCAAGTGATAGTGTTCATAGGAAAGAGATGGTGGCTGGCTTTGTTAAATTGGAAGACAGAGAAAAACAGCTTATAGAAGATGAGAGATCAGTCCTTCTTGAAGCAATAAATGTTATCCAGAAAGCTGCTCCACTGGTGATCTTTTAATTAAAATATTTGGTAGTTCAAGTTAATTGTTTCAGATAATTCAATATTTATTTACTTTTTAATCAATTACTCGACCTTGAATCAGTGAAATTGTTTTTTGAATGATAGATGGAGGAGGTTTCACCTCTCATTGATGCACTTTCTCAACTTGATGAGCCATTTTTACTGGTTATAATGGTAATTGTGTGCTGAACTTCAACAAATTCTGCTTCCACGGATATACATTGGTATTTGCTCTGAATTTCAAAGAAATCCTTTCTCTTTATTTTAAAGGATCTAGGACTGATAGACCTTGTTATTTGTCGCCATGCTTTATTAAGAAACAATGGAGTTTTGAACGTATGCCTCCTATTTGTGCTGCTTCTCATATCTCACATAGTAAGCTCTTTTCCTTTTGCATAACCCATAGATCAAACCATGGGATCAGTTTCATTGATGTTTTTGTTGAAATATCATAAACAGTTGAATTTAGTAGGACTATAGCTTAATTATCAAGGGGTCTTGTCACAAGCATTCTTCTGCCTTTCACCATGCTTACGAGAACATGTATCAACAAATGACAGATCCTTACATTTTTCCATCAATTCACGTTAGATACGTCAATTAGACTGAGTCAATTGGAGGCTCGACCCAAAACACGAATTTAAAGTTTAATCCGATAAGACCCAATTCAATATTATGACGTGTCGGATCTGACCCATAAGCCTTTTTGATTGGGTCATAGACTTTAATATTAAGTTTATGGACTAGCTTGATTTAACCTATTACTATATAAAAAAAAAAAAAAAAAACAGAGAATGGATGGCAAAAAAGGTTCTGCCCTTCTACCAAAACAGAAGTCATTGGTTTTTGCCTTTGTGGCAGAATTATCTAGCTTGTGCCACAAAGGCGAAAGCCTTTTAAGTTTATTTTTTTTTTCAAATTTATTTATTTTTCCCCATATAGACCAATTCATCTCTTCTTTAATTTCATTATATTCTCAATCTTATTTTCTTTCATAAACTCTTTATCTATATTTATATTATACTATAAACTTATAATATTTTTTATCACATAACCATAATAATTGAAAAATAATTTGTATTTAAAAATTTTAATTAAATTAAGAAAATTGTTTAACAAACTGCCTATTTAAGGCTCAACGTGACCTTATGTATAAGGCCGACTTGACCTTGAGCCCAACTTGACTCGAAAGTTCATTATTATATAGACCTTGAGCCCAACTTGACCCATAAGCTTAGTAGGTCGAGCCAGAGCCAACTCTGCTAGCCCGGCCTAGCCCATTGCCATGTCTAATTCACCTGGTCACTTTTGTTTTATTGTGGTTATTAAATGATTTTTGTTTTAAGCTTCATGCACTGTATCAGAAGTATCTTTCCACTTTGTCCTGTGAAAGTGTTTTACCTTCTGTTCTTTGAACGAGAATGCTATCTTTTATTATGCTTTTTCAAAAAAATTTCTGGTAGGAATCTAGCCATTTTTCACCCAAAATAACTGACAAATAAACCAAAGAAAAAATATTATTGATCAGAAGGGTATTTACATTAACAAACTAAATAATTCGAAGAGTACAAGATCTCATAATTTTGGTAATTTGGGATATTAGAAACCTTCCTTGATCAGAACTATTATTTAAAATCTTAAAAATTTTTGGTAAGAATCTAGACATTATTTACCCTTTCGAAAACCACCTTATCTTTTATATATGGGAGAGTATGTTTTTATATATATATATATATATTTTTTTTTTTCTTATCTTTTTTTGGAATATATAGATATATTTCCTCTCTTTTTATTTTTTTTGGATGTTTTTTTTGGAATATAATGCTTCTTTTTTGTTCACCTTCCGGCATTGCTCTTCTTCTTCTTCTGTGTTTTTTTTTTTTTTTTTGCTTCGTCCACGTTCGGCCTGAATTCTACCAAAGCCATGACTGCTGCACCCCTCTTTGCCTCGAATCCTACCAAATTTGCCCATACTCGGCTTGATTCTATCGTTGCATTTGTCAATCTAGCCTCGACTTCGACTTTCTCTCCATTTTCTAACAACTCTTCTCCTCCCACCACCTGTTTTAGACGTCAATTGGCCTTCGCTTTTCCGATTCACCTTACCATCAACATCCCGAGCCGATTTCATTCTAAAAGCACATTCCAGCTATTTTCCACCTTCAATCAGAGATTGTTCCATTTCCTCACCATTTCTGGTACTTCCCTTACCTGAATTCCAACCGTTCTGATATCATTTTGTTAGAAATGTAGCCATATTTTCACCTACAATAACCAAAAAATAAATAAAAAAAAACATTTTATATATTAAAGGGATATTTACATGGATAAACAGGATAATATGAGAAGTTTGGGGCTTCCCATTTCCGACCATTCAAGGCATTGGAGACCTCTTACAATCAGCCCTAAGATTGCCTACAACAACTACTATTGTAAACCATTATTTTGTTCGTCCTTTTTCCTCTTCTTTTATAACCCTAACTATCTTTTTTATAATAAAACCTAATGTGTAAGATAAGGACAAGTCTCCCCTGTCCCATCAAATTCCAATTAAGATTTAATGTTAAAGAGTTTCATATGGTTGATGTTAATAAAGCAAACAAAATCTATTGTTAAACCCTCATGTATGCTGTGTGGTTTTTCTTCATTTTTTGAAAAAGATTCAAACAAGAAAGTTCATTAACTGAAAATAGAAAATTGTTTTCTTGATGAGATTATTGAGCCTTATGTAACGTTTTCTTTGTTATTTATGCCATGTTCTCCAACAGAACTTAATATCTTTGTAAATTCTCCTATGATTTTTTTATCTTTCTATATGGTGCCAGGGTGAGTTCAACTCCGGTAAATCACTGTTATTACTTGACTTCTAGGGAAAAGGTATCTCAAGGAGAGGGTTGTTCCCACGACTAATGAGATCACTTTCTTACGTTATTCTGACCTGGATCGTGAGGAGCAGCAACGTTGTGAAAGGCATGTAGATGGTCAATACATCTGCTACCTTCCTTCTCCAATTCTTAAAGAAGTGATCTTTATTATGCTTCTAAATTCAGCTCTATGGTGTTCAATCCAATTTGTATGCTGGCTATTAATTTTTAGTTTAAGCTTGCTATCAAATCTGACAGGACCGTCTTGACCTGCTAAACTCGTAATATCAGAATACCCTCATGAGACTTAGGAGACCGAAATGTATCCTGCAAAGCTGCTCAAATATTCTACAAAACACATATATAAATGCATCTTAATTTCCATTCAACATGAGAATAAGTTTTTGTTAGGCCTCTAGCCATTCAATTTTTGCATAAGTTCACAAGATCCACATACACAACAAATACGACACCTACGGAAGATATTTTATTGTAGCACAACCTTGAGTGGAGTCACGACCTTGGAGATGTTCTGAAGGGGAAATTTATATAAGGGTGAGTTAAAAGCTCAGCGAGTGGATAGTTATAAAACAATTTTAGAATAATTGAATTTATATATATAAAGAAATATATAACAGTTTCATGATATATTAACCAACCAAGATGTTAAATTTTTAAGAAGCATTCGACTATCACCACTAAAATAAAAATCATTTATTGTTGATAATTTAGTTTTATTAAGAAACATCGTACTTGAATTACTGTTGGAGTTCTTATCAAAAATTTACAATGACATTTCTCCAAATAAAATTTTCAAGCTACAATTACAAATAAACCAAATTGTAGCCATTTCTAGATTTTTCTTTTCTTATTTTTCCTTTGGCAACATACTCATGGCAACAAAATTTGTCAATGGTTCTATACATATTAAAATTTTGTGAAACGTCACACTAGTGATAAAAATGCTTGGGGAAGGTCATATTTAAATAGAAAAATTGATTATTAACAACTCATATTTATTTATTTCTTAATACAAACCCCTTCCCAAAACAATAACTTGAGCTGTATACCACCACTTATATTCTTAAGGAGATATCTGTCATATCTGGTGAGTATTCCTTACACAAGCAGAACAAAGAAAACTGTCATACCCGACATCTTGTAATCTTGCTCGGGAAGAGCACTAAAATCTGTCATGTCTGACATAAATACACAGATAGAGCAACTGAAATCTGTTATACTTGACATAAAACACTATAAAGGCAGAACAATTGAAATCTATCATACCCGACATAAAACACTGCACAAACAGAGCAACTAAAATTTATCATACCTAACATAAAACACTATACAGGCAGAACAACTTATCACATGATATGCATTTACAAAGAATATTTGAGTGATACCATCTTTTAATACCATATTCATTGTACAATAACTCACTAATAGATTTAAAATAATCATTATCAAGTAGTCATGTTTTCACAATATTGAATTAACTACATTAACTCTACATTCAGCTACAACACCAATTTGATAACATTCAACAATATAACCATTCCATCACTGAGTTAGGCCAACCGCCTAGTCACATTCATTATTGAATTAAGATTCTTCAGCTCTAAAGATACGCATAATATTAATAATAATTTATTCAACAATTTCAATCATCTATGAAATTGAGTAATATAACCTTCAACTTTATAGCCTCACAAAATATCAATCCAAATAATATTAGCAAATTTCAGTCTCTCATAGAACAAAACTAAATATCCAACTCTACAACCACAAGCAATATCAATAAACAATTTATTCAGCAATTTCAATCTTTCATGGAATTGAATCATAAAACCTTTAACTATAAAATCTCACAATATATAAATTGAAATAACATTTAGCAATTTTAATCGCATAAAACTGAACTAAACATCTTTTAGCTCTATAACTACACACAACACCAAATCAATCAACTCTTAACGATTTCCTTCACTCGTCAGACTGAATTAAATATTTTCCAACTTTATAGTTACACAAAATATCAATACATTAAATATCCAAATTTCAATTAAGTCATAACTAAATTAAACAACTTTGGCACCCCAACTACACATACAACATTAATTAAATTAACATTTAGAATTTATAATAATACACAACATTGGATTAAGTGGTCTTTCACTCTATGGTTACCCACAATCAAAATCAACATGTATAACATTCTATTCTTTATAAGAGATTCCATGAAATCAATAATATCATTTGTTAGAGATTTAAAATAAAAATATAAGATTTGCATAAAATAAAATTTCAATTCAAAGTTTGTTTCCCACTCACAGATTTGAGTAGACCCAAAACCGGTGTTGAAATTCTCTACAAATCCCTCCTTCTTCCTCACCTTTTCGCATTAATTTGAAGCAATATGTTGGAATTTTGGAAATCCCCAATTTGAACAGTAATTTAAAACCTAAAACTAAAATGAGGGGAAAATGGATACCTTTTTCTCCCTTCCCATCCATTCCTCTTCTATCTCCTTCTTCGTCTTTTTTTTTTCTTTTCTTTTTCCTTCTTCTCTTCTTTCCCTTTTCCTTCTTCTCTTTCTCGCCTCTGCTTCTGTTTTTCTTTCTTTCTTTCCTTTTGAAAAAGTAAGTCTGAAGGCTTTTTCCTTTATTTAATGTTTTAATGACAATTTTTCCTTAAACCCCCAAACATTTGCTTAATCTTATTTTACCCCAAACGTTTTCACTACTATAAATATTACTCATTTTTATATCATTTCTCATTTAAAACACTCTACCAAAAATATTGGGCATTTCAAAATCTATTTGTAATAGTCATGCTCAGACAAAAATGCATGCGTCTCTTAAATTTTGTTTTTGTAGTTGGTTTGATTTATGCTATAATGTATTAATCTGTTTTGTGCATAAAGTTTCTTCTTTTTCGTGTGCTTGTTGTTGCTGGAAAAAGAAGTTGCATATTTGAGTACACCTTGTTTCATAGCATTTTAATATAGTTGTTCTGTTTCAGAGATGTCTTTAAAGTGATATGATAGATAATTTAGTTCATGTATTATGCTTTTCTTTCACTTATTAACATATGTATAATGTTTGAATGTGACATCAAGTTACTTTTCAATAAGTGGGCAAAGACTAAAGATTCTAGAGCTAAGGGAGACTGAGTTTCATATAGAATAGAGTATAGCTGCTATAAATATAAGATCCATGGAACCACCAAAATTTAAAGATGCTTAATGAAAATTGTGTAGGTCAAGTTTGTATCTACTCATACTACTGATTATACATGAAAGAAAATATACCTTTAGATATTAGAGCTTTCTTATGTGGTTGGTATTAATAGAGGACGACGTACATAATTTGATCAGTGTAATAAATGTTGTGAACCAAAGTAGTGACATCCATGTCTTTGTTATTTGTCTATCTGTTATCTTAAGTGTAGTAGCTTACTGGAGATATACGTCTTGCCTATTCAAAATAATTTTGTTGCTTCATGAAATTGATTTACTTCTTCTCTTTGAAAGCAGATGATTATTGTTGATACTCCTGGGACTAATGTGATTTTGCAAAGGCAACAACGCCTTACTAAGGAATTTGTCTCTCAAGCATATTTGATTCTTTTTGTCATTTCTACTAGTCGACCATTGACTGAAAGTGAGGTATGACTAGTTTCATTTGTCAACGTGGCATAGCATACTATAAAACATTTTATTCTTGTGAAAGACTTTAAATTGATATTACTGACATATATGGCTTCTATGGTTGAATTCCTTGTTTATTTATAATAAAAGCATCATTGAGTTATGCTCAAATTCCTTACCTGTGGCTGGAAATGAAACTACTGTGAAGTTCAAAAGTTCCTGAAGGTGGATGTGTTGACTCATTACAATTAGTATTTTAGAGCCTGAAGGCAAAAAAGGGGGAAAGTTAACTAATTTTTCTAGATATTCTTTGGAAAATATTTTATATCTGCAGAAGCTTTTGGTTTGGTTGTTAATATGTGAATATCCTAAAGACTTGTGTGACCTTCATCATTGTTTGAATTAGTTAACATCTTGAAGCAAAACTTCTTACTAACGTCAGTTTCAATCCTTGTATTGTTTTGCAGGTGGATTCTCTTCATTATATGCAATTGATGCATATTCGACCACCTCTTCACTTTCGGTCTCCAAAACTACCCCAAGCCTACTTACCACACAAGAAGCTAAGGAGCATAAATTTCTAGCAATGCACCAGCCTAAGGATGTTAACCTTCTTTTTTTTTGGCCCAAAACCACTTTTGGGTATAATCTCATTACATGCACCCAAGGTCCAAGTGAATAGTTTGCTCCAATTGATCCAAAAGTGCAACTTCTGAAGCCCACTATTCGTCCAAACGTCCAAGACTCCTTTTCGAAGTCCAAAGAACTCAAAGTATG
The DNA here is from genome assembly GCF_011075055.1 of Mangifera indica. NCBI lineage: Eukaryota > Viridiplantae > Streptophyta > Magnoliopsida > Sapindales > Anacardiaceae > Mangifera > Mangifera indica. The sequence continues at coordinate 12,561,695 of NC_058144.1, forward strand.
CCTTTAGTTAGTTTTGAACTAGAAGAGAAGATGGTTGCCTTAGTTGGGAAACAAGTTTCCTACATTTAAGGAAAATGTGTACTATTAATTTGGGTATGGGTTTAGTTTATGATGGATGGCTTGACATACATTAGAGACCTTAGTTGATTTTATATTAATTTTGCTGACCAAAGTGTACCATTGCCATCCATGCCTTCTATATAAAGGGGTAAGCCTTCATTTGTAATTTTTGGTTGATATTTGAATGAAACTTGAATTAAAGCATTGAAGCTTTTTCCTCATTTTCCTTTATCCAATCATCTTGGTGGAAGACCCCAAGGTTGGTGGATCTCTTTCCTTTATGCCTTGGTTTTCATTAGCGTGCTCCTTAGAATCCAAATTGCATGCATGTGAAGGGTTTTCAATCCTATGGCAGAAAGTTGCAGCATAATTATCATTTCTGCTACTGCATTCTACTTGTGATATGATTGCTTTATTCTATACCAATTGTGTACGTCCATAGCTTGAAAGAAAGTTCATTGTGTTGTGATTATGATGAAATGAATTCGATTAGATTTGGAGTTGATTTGGTTGGTTAAATTGCAAGAACAAAAAAACTGCACATACCACATGAACAGTAAAAACAGTTTTTGATTCTTTGGTTTCTTGTTGCATGTTTGGATGAATATGCACCAGTAATAGTATATCCAGTGTCTGCATGATCTACCCTAGAAACTAAACTTCCAGCTTCTTCTGCTGTTGGAAAAGACCATGGAGAATTATCTGTCATGGGGTCTCACTGGAGCAATAGCTTTGATGAACTTGAAAAGTTCTTATATAACGTTTCGGATGCATCATTGAGTGCTAGAATGGATAGAATTAAGCTTAAACTTGAAACACTTGTTGCTATTACGGAAAGTTTGCTTTCTACCTGTGAAACTCTTCTGAGATGAGATTGCCAATATGCCAAGCAGGATTTGACCTCAGCAAATGAAATGATTGATAGTGTGAAAGAATATACAAAGAAAATGGAAACAGAGAGCATCAATTGGAGAAAACAAACTTTATCACTGGTATTGTTTCAGGAATTCTAGTTTTCTGAATCATCAAGGCAAATTGCCTATATTCCTTACATTGTGCTTGTTCAAAAATTAGCTTTTCATGAAATTGCAGATTGATGCCACGAAAACACGTATTGTGGAGCTTGGAGAAGCTACTCTGCAATTGTCAAATTTTGATCTTGTTGGTTCATATATTTTTAGAGGGGAGAAATCTGCCACAATGCTAGCTACCTCACAGATTCAATATGGCATAGTTGGTCCTGCGCTTGTAGATGCATGAGTTAGTTTTGTTTAATTGGTTTTTGGTTGAAGTTGACATTGAAGAAAGTTTGTGCATTTAAGTTTCATTGTTATTTAATACATGAATTTGAGCCACATGATGCCAATCGAAGTTAGCCAAATCGGAAACTTGAAGCAGCTGATGACTCAGCTGCTTCAAGCAGTGCAAACAAAAGCAGCCAGTTGGGCTTCTTTGAGGTGGTTCGTGAGTGTTTTAAATTTAGATAGGACAGAATTTCGGGAGAAAATAAAAAAAGAAGAGAAACTGAGAAGAAGAAAAGAATGATTGAGTAGGAAGAAAAATCAGGATAGAATGAAAAACCAAGGAAAATAGAGTAGAAGAATAAGAAGAGTGATGAGTGGTGCATAATGATAGGGTTGTGAACAGATTCAGCAACAATTAATTCTCATAAAGTCCTTCCAATTTCATGGAATCCCTAATATTGTGATGTCAAAACATGCTGGGCTTTGACCCTTGACCTCCATTATGCATTCAATGGAAAATTTCACTTTTTTAGTGATTTCATTTCCTGAAGCTTACTTTATTCTAAATTTTCCTTGGGTTGCATTGATAGTTTCATGTTAATATCATCTTGTAATACAGAAATTACTTGGAGAATATATAACATGGTTACAATCAAACAATGCTCGTGAGGGGAGATGGTACAAGGAATTGTTTGAAAATAGATGGCCTTCACCTGAATTTGCAAAATCTCAGCTGCAACTGGAGACATTCAATTTGGTGACAAAAGTTGACAACGTCAGCTTGAAAGTTGTGGAGGACTTCAGTGCCAGTGCTACTTCCAAACTGTTTGAGCAAGAAATACATGAAATGTGAGTTCGAAACTCTATGATGATGAATACAGATTACCCAAAAGAATTGAATGTCAGTTCTTAATTGTCTAGTGTCATTTATAGAACTGGGTTGTTCTAATTAAACAAGATATTGGCCCCTTTTTTTTTAGCAATTTCTTTGACAAAGAAAGTTCTCCCATATAATAGTTTTCTGCAAGTATTTGGTGTTACTTTATTCAAATATATTTTCGTCTTAGCCGCAAGGAACTAGTAAATTGTCATGCTTTTCAAGTCCAAATATTTTTTTTGGGAAGACCAATGACCTTTGAACTAATAACTTTGTATGAATCTGTGATGCAATGTTTGTGTTAAGATGTCTAATAATTTTTGAAAGGTGGTTTTAAGCTCTTAACAGACATGTTCATGTAAATTCCCTGACTTGTAATATCTAATTCTTGTTCATATATGGTTCACATAGTATTGAATTCTTGGAGAGTCTTCAATACCTCATATCCTTATCCTGTCTATTTCTCATCTTGAGATCCTTGAATCATCATTTTGCATTTACACTATCAAATTTTATTCATTCATATGTGACTTTTAATGCTAATATGTTCAAATGCATGTCTATGTATGTATCCTGTTCAGAACAGAAATATGAGAAAAATATTTTCTCATTAATTTCAGTTCTTGGGGACTTTTGTTAGACTTGGAGCAGCTGGTTTATCTGCTTCACTTTTAACATCTGTGCTGCCGGCAACTTTAGAAGACGTTCTTTCTCTGGGCCTTTGTTCTGCTGGAGGGTATTCACACATTACCTCACCTAAATGACTTCTTCTGCATTTTCTTGATACTCGTATTTTAATGCACCTATTTTCATTATGTTATTTGCATCATTTTACTGTTTCCTAGGACCTGATAAAATCTTTGTTCCAATGTTAGGTATATAGCCCTTGCCAATTTTCCATCTCAGCGAGGATTGATAGAAAAGGTGAATAGAGTTGTGGATGGATTTTGGCATGAAATAGAAGCAGCAATGCAGAAAGATCTCTCGGAAACTGTTGGTTGTCTGGAAAATTTTGTTAAAGATTCAAGATGAACTATCAAATGTTGAGAAAAAGTTTCAAACCCTGCGAGTTGAAATCCAAAACATTCATGTCTCATGACACGGTCATTATTACCATTGTTATTATTCTCATTGGAATCCCTTTTCACGACTGTTTTTGAATCCATTAGAATGAAATTTATACATGCCATTGATAAATAATCATAATGCATCATGTCAAGACTGGGTAATTTTATAGGATCTCCTATCATTCACACAGATTATTCATTTCTCAAATAGTTTCTCTTTTATTTCTCATTCTCTAGCCGACGTAGATGAGGATCTTTTACTCAGAAAAAATAACGCAATGAACATTTTGATTACGTTGTTCCTAAGCTACGAATTAAAATCCGTTAAAGTTTATTCCTTTTGTCTTTGGATGCACCAAGCATTTGACATCAAATTTCTTCCTTATTGGTCGGTTAAAATTTAAAATTGTTAGCAACTTTCCATACAAAGGAACCCTCATAATCATCACACGTTTCATTTTATAAAACGTTGAAAATAGTTCTACCAAAAACAATGGCACTAATCATAATTTTAATATGATATTAGTGAGTGCCAGTTGAGATTCCAACGAAGCTTCAAAACAACATTTGGAAAGTGGAATTTCAACAGTATAATGATATCTCTCACCACCCACCATAAAAGTTTGTCTTAGGCTCTACTAATAATAATCTTAATTATCTTCCTAATTAAACAACAGCTAAATCCAATCCCGGCAACAAAGGCCAAAATGGAATTAAGGTCAAAAGTTATCACACTGCATTTTCCTGTTGACATGTTTTTCTTAGGGTTCTAATAATCTACATTATCTTCCTAATCAAACAAAGTCCAAATCAAGCAACCAAATAACCTGTTGGCATGTATGCTACATGGGTAATGAGACAATGGGCTTAAAGGCAGTAGGATCAAGGTAAGAGTTATCGCACTGTATTTTCCTGTTGACATGTTTGTCTCAGGGTACTAATAATCTAAATTATCTTCTTAATTAAACAAAGGGGAAATCGGGCAACCAATCAGCCATTGACATGTATGTTTTAAATTGTTTTAAGAAAAGTGCAATGGGACAATGGGCTAAAAAGTCAGGTCAAAAGTTGTCACTCTGCACCTGTTGGCATTTCTGTGTGAGGCATGAATTTGATGCCATCCCATCACCATGTTTAGTGAAAGGTTGTAAAGTAGACAGACAAACCAATAAATAAATAAATACAAAAATAGGTAAAACAAGATTAATTAGTAACATGCAAGAGAGAACCCTAACTTTTTTCAAGGTTTTCTTAGTAACAAGAAAGAGTGTTGATTGTACATAGAGACCCTTTTCTTGGTTTATAAGATTCCCCCTTTTCCACAAATGGGTGGCCAAAATCTAAAAAATCCCAAAAGGAAAAAATAAAGGCAAACTTGATGGCCAGGGCTTAGAGAGAGTTTTAAAAACACTCATATTCCTGTCAATTTTACTGTGGCAAACTTCACTTCCAATTTAAAACATTATAAGGGCACACATTACAACAACTCATACACAAAAACCATGACTTAATTCATCTAATGGTAAACGTAGATTTTGAAGATCTAGTGGTGTAATGATGTGCAGATTCTGAACTTGTTTTAGAAAAGCACCCATTTTTCTTGCTTAAAAGTGTTGGCCTCAGAGCAATGATAAATCAGGTTAGTAGACAGTAGTGGTTCTCAATCAACTTAGAATCTGACCGACTGCGGCGGAACGCACATGAAAGATAAGATTTTGATGATCTTCTGGTTCTTCTTTTCATGCACCAAAATCAACTCAAAAATTTATTCAGGCGGAGATATTCCTTCAGTTGAAGTAACCCTTTGCTGACACCATTTTATTTTAAAAACCTTTCATAATTCAGAAACAAAAAGTTGAAATTTCGTTTCAAGTTTCCTTTGGCCGGGCGTTGTGAGATTAGGAAGCACAGAAATGCACAACATGGTACATTTCTGTGTTTTGGAAATGTTTCCATTTTCGAAACTACCCAAAACCTATGCGAAATGTTTTGGGGCTATTTTAGTAATTTACAAAAATAAGAAAAGCGTTTTTGTTGCGGAAACACATTTCTTGCTATAATAGGAGAACAAAATTTATTCCCTTTTTACATTGAAATCTGATAGTATAGAACCCTAAACCTAACCATTTCCTTTCCATCGTTGTCTCGAATCTGTCTGTCACCGGTGTGTCGAATTCTGACCATCCTTAATATCTCAAAGTCTCAACAAATGCATCTTCGACTTCATTAGTGCATCAACCACTTCATCAGTCTCAAATCCTGGCTTGTTCATCTTTAACGGCTTCTTGAATTCTTCCTTTGTATTTATTAGTTTGATGTGCATTACCTTACTGTTTGCTTTGTGAGCATAAACTATCGATTCTATTTGATTCTCTCTTTGATTATCGTATATTTTGTTTATATTCTCTAGGATTGGTATCTATGATTTGGTATTGATCGTCATATTCACTAGACAAGGAAAACACTTTGGGGCCGTTTGGTTGAAATGTTTTAAAGATTACCTTGGTAATCTATCTTTTATTACTCATATTACCTTGTTTGGTTTGTCAGTAATAAAATATTACAATAATCTTCTATTACTAATGCTGTTGGGAATAATTAAACATGCTAGGATCAAATTCTATGAATTCTGTAAATAAGGATTTGCATACCCCTTTCAATTTTTGATGAAGCGTCTTCGAATACTACATGAGGTGTTAACGTTAGTCTATTTCTATGACACTATTTGCCTACGTATTGATTTTCATTTGGGAGACAAGTTAACTGTACATTTCATTGGTAGGAGAAGAGGGGAGAGATCTTTTTTTTTTTTTTCTGATAAAAATTGCGTTATATCATGAGGAGGCAGTTTGGACAATTTATATATATGTCTAACTGCCCTCCAACTCCCTCCCAGAACTGTCTTTGACAATTATATTAAACCTGGTCGAGTCGACCTCTCATGGATGGACCGGAATCCAATATCTCCCACTCACACATGACAAAAGACGCGAACCAAATACTTAGCCACAAAAAACCTATATAGCAATACGTTTCATACTTGCAAATGTGTCGTGCGACCTCGCGAGCAACTTACACTTGGGAGCTAAATGCTATGCATTTGTTAGGAATAGCATAGTTGTTTCAACCCGAATAAAACAAAAATAAAGCGTTAAACTCGCAGCACCCCATACTCACTCGATAACACTAGTTCTCTTTAATTTCTCATTTATCATTGTGTTATTTTCTTATGTATCCATGATCAAGTCCAATCTCTATATGAATGATATGATCGACCAACCAATGGACACACATAACATGTAAGTCTTCCTCTTCTACTCGAAATTCTCAATTTAAACTTAATTGCATTTCTAGTCATATTTCATAGACTGAATCATGCGTGGCCATAGGTTCTAAGCTAAAATAGCAACACTAAGAGTAAATATCGAACAACAGTAAAGAGTCAAAGGGTATCAACATGAGGTAATCCTCATAAAGTCTCACACAGTGAGAGAGCAGGGATTCATCCTCTCACAACTCTAACTAGTCGTCTTATTTATGCACACAAGATATAAATCATATGCTAAAGTGTGTATTTTCTTGAATGTCATTCACAACACTGTATAAATCTTTTAGTTCAGTCGCTACACCCAACGCCTAACTTGAGTTCCTAATTATCTTCATACTTGCAGGTATTTATTTATATTAAGAACTCACATCTGACATTCACAAGTTATTTGGACGTGGAGAATCCAAATCGATCATTTTTAAATGTATCTATTCATGATCTCATCTTGATCAATCATCAAGACGACATTTTTAACTTTGATAAAACTTTTCTTGAGAAATTTGTCTCCCATTGATATGCTCTCTCAGCATCACATTTCTCAAGAATAATGTCTCATCTTTGCTCACTCTCTCAACGTCAAAGGCGATTGCTTGTGTGAGTGAGCCAATCTCTAACTTGTGTGATATTACAATCTTGTTGAGCTAAAAACGATGTGTATGCAGTGAAAACCCAAGAATTTTGGGACGCAAGTTCAAAACATAAAATGAACTTAAATTCATGGTTTTCGACATTGTGTCACCAGTACAATATATAAGCTCAACATTTATCAATCATAGTCTACGCAATCCAAGAAATTTAACATGTGTAAGAAATACTTTTCTTGAAAGAATCTCGGTTAAAGGATCAGTGACCATACAATGCGTAGAATTATGTTGTACGTTCATTTCCCTTTTGAAAATGAAGTCTTTTATTACGTTGTGTCTAGTGTCGATATGTTTGGTTGTCTTATAAAAATTTAGGATTTTTTATTTCAATAACCAACTATTGCTCCGACAACATCGTCTTATTTACTCAAATTCATGAAGAATCTTCTTAACCAAACAGTTTCTTGCACATTTACTGAACAAGTTATATACTAGGCTTCCGATGTGGATATAGCTACGCATCTCTATTTCTTATCGCTCCAAGATATATGCCCTTTTGAAGTAAGAAAACATAACCATAATTTAATTTACGTTGGTCTAAACTCTTTCTCCAACTAGCATCTCAATAGCCACTCAAACGTAAGTTTGATCCTTAATCACATAATCAATCATTCACAAAGTCTTTCAAAAAATAATATCAAAATTCTACATATAGCTTTTCAGTACTCTTTTCAATATTTACTTATATCGACTAACCAACCCAATAACAAAAATAAATATCTGGGCATGTACATAATACATTTGATGGCATCTAAATAGGTAACCTTTGATATTTCTTTGCTTCTATCTTAAGTTTTGAGACATATCTCTTTTGGCTCAATAATTCGTCATTTAACACAGGAATATCAACGGGTTCACAGTATACCATATTGGATTGTTCTAGAAGCTTTTGAATATTATGTTTTTATGACAGAGTCAAAAGTTTCTTTGAATAATTTCTCTAGATATAAATTCACAATATGTAATCTGTTTTCCCACATTCTATAAGTCAAAAATATGGACAACCATCATTTAATAATTATCACTTCAAATCATTTCTAGCTATTTATACATTATTACATACATTGATAAAATTACAAATTTGTCATCAGACTTTGTCACATAGACATAATGGTCTTGATTAATCATTTCAAAGTCATAAGGTATTAACACTTATAAAATCATTTCAAATTTCAAGTACCAGTATCTGGATGACAGTTTTAGGTCATTTAACATCTTTGAAGCTCGCATACTCTGCGTTTTAAACTTATAACAATGAGAGCTATATCTCGTTTCATATAGATTTCTTTATCAAGTTTTCCACTAAGGAAAATTGTCTTGACATTCATATGGTGTAATTCTAAATTCAAATGTGTTACTACAACTAGAATCAAATATATTGAAGTAAATCTCATAAATGATGAAAACATCCTTCTACACAATCTATACCTTTTTATTGGGTATAGTTTTTCGCTATTAAACGAAATTGTATCTATTTATTGAGTCATCCATCTTACGATTGATTTAGAAAACTCATTCATTCTCAATGAATTTTTGATCCGATAGTAAGTCAACCAAAACCTAGAATTGGTTTGTTTTCTTTGTATTCCATCTTTTCTTCCAATGCATTTCAAAATTTTCTTATTAGGGGATGAGACAATTATTTTAGGTTTTTCATTATCTTGGGGAGTGGTTATGAAAACTTTGTTTTCACTTCAAAACGTCACTTGAAGACTTTTGGACGTCCACTCTAATGCAATTCAGAATTAATGATCCCACTATCCAAAATAGATTAAAGCTTAATCTCAATGCTCCAACTAGCTAGAGATGAGCGAAACAAGCAATTGAGGATCATTACTCCCACTATCCGAAATAGGTTGAAATTCAATTGTATTTGCTCCCACTATTTAGAACAAGTATAGGTCTTATATCTTAGGACTCAACTAATGGTCATTAAGATATATCCATCTTTGTTCTTTTCTTATTTCATTCAGATGAAACCTTTTATCAACATCATCCATATTAAGAAAAATATCATCTATGAATGTAGTATCTCTAATACAATTTCAGTTAATCTTTTAGCGGAATCCTCCCTAATGAACACATATCCTTTAGAGTGTTTAGTGTATCTAAGAAGATACATTCAGTTCTTCTCAGTCTCAATTGTTCAAACTTATGGGAAAAACTATGGATAGACATTGCTAACCACTAAGGTTGCAATCAATTAACTCAGATTTTCTACTTGACCATAACTTATAGGGAGTGGAAGCAACTGGATTAGTAGGCAATCGGTTAAGTACTCAAGCAGCAATAAATATCATATCACCACAAAGTGACTTGACGTTTTGCTTGCGCCTTCATTGACTTAACCATTTTCAATAGAGTTCAATTGCTCTTTTTTGCTACATTGGTTGTTGTGAAGTTTTGGAATTACTATTTACCATACTATTCCTTTTTCATTACTCAGTTTCTCGAACTTTTTGGACAAATGCTTAAGATCTCGATGAGTTCATAAAACTCTTATCTATTTTGTTTAATTGATTCTTAACCTCAATTATATATAGTGTCTAAAGTAGTCTACTGTTTTTGACTTATGAGAGATCAAGTAGACAAGACCGAATCGAGCATTGTTATCATCACTAGTAATGAAATATGAGATACATTCTCAAACTTTACATTCATAGGAAAACATATACCTAAGTATATAGATTGCAAAAGAAGTCAAACTCTTATAGCTTTATCAAATGGTTTTCTAGAAGTTTTTCTAGCTAGACAATGCTCACATGCGAACAGTTCTATTTATGTGAAAGTTCTTAATAAACTTTCATAGGCTAATTTATTCAACCCATCTAGGCCAACATATCCTAATGTAACATGTCATATATTTGCATTCATATTGATACATATAGGAAAAGCAAATAATAAAAAACTTAACATTATCAAAATGTAAGGTGACAAACATCATACAACCATTCTACCAACAAACCAAATCTATAGAAATCAATTCTATTGCATTTCAATAAAACACCCAGAAAAATTCAAATTACATCCTAGTTTAAGAAGAACAAGTACTTCGATCAAGATTTGTTGAATATTTGGAGCATATTAGATTTTGTGTAGGTATAGGATTCAACCACCATAAAACTCATTTGCTCGTGTCTATTCTTCTTACTACAACCTTTGTGTTGTTGTTTATATACATCCAATTCACTTTATTCAGAATTTGATAGAAATCTACAAAAGATCTTCTATTATGAGCTACTTGGTCGATGGCTTTTGAGTTTATAATCCACGTAAGATAATACTCAGTTAATATCATAGTACTAGAAAACAAAGTTTCATCACTTTATGTCGAACAAGACTATCTTTTTCAGCTCCGTTCATTCACAGATGATATAATTCTTGTTGCTTCTATTGTAACTATTCATCTTGTTTTTGTCTTTTCCTCTAGTACTTTTGCCACTTTCCCATTTCGATTTCTTGTTCTTATTCTTTGAGCATTAAATGATCTCATTTCTATATTAGGACTTGAGCCACTTACTTTTAAAAGTAGATTTTACAACGTATGCACGAGTACTAATTTCAATTGCCTTAAGGGCGCTTGTTCTTTAATTCTATGTGGCTACAACAACTAACAAAAGTCCTTCTTTCCTTACTGTAGGTCATATGTACCTTCATACGCTTCCACTATCGGGAAGAGATTGCTTTTCTAAATGAACCTATTGTTCATGTATCAGGTTACGTGTAGTTGACTTTAGTTTCATAATCAGATTTGACATTCAATCAAATTCAATAATCAATTGTCTTTATTTAGGGACTATAGTTCCTCCAAACTTTTCAACTAAAATCATACTTATGGCATATGTAATTGAACATTAATGGTACTCATATACCATATCAATAACCATGAAACTAATCAAGATATCACACCAAGTGAGTCTTGCTTTTTACATGCATGATGTGCATCCACAACACGTTTGTGTAAGACATTGATTGGGTTTCTATCCCTTAGTCAGCCATAACTCTATCTTAACCTGATCTACAGCTTTCAAAGCCTTTTGCTCATTTAGGATATTGTGCATTTCAAATGCCACACATTGTAATTCTTTCTATTCAGTATTATTCTTATTCAAATCAACCATCATTTTCTAAGATGTTATGGTTAACTAGATCACAGACACTATATATGAGACACAATGCTATCAGTGCAATCAAATACACATCAATTGTCGTAATTACATATTAAAATTTTAAATATCTCACATAAGGCATATAATCAAAAGTTTACTATGTTTCCAATCATCTTCTATGACACAAATGTTCGATATTTTAAACTTTAATCTAATTGCGCCAATATTAATTTTGTATGAGAATTTCACTAAATTCTATCAATCTCAAAATTCTCACATTTAACAAATATATATGATACAACAAATGCATCATCTATTTTGACTAGGACTATTTCATCAACCCGTATTGATCTATGAGTCACTTTATCCATGGTAAAATCTCTATTACATTTGCATTAGGTTAAATACCTCATATTACATTAATTTGGGAATAACGTTAAAATAATGGATATTCTCTTGTACATCACTCAACGTCACTTTATAGCAAGTTGTAATAAATCCACTCAGTCCCAAAAACTTTCAAATTCTTGTCCCGAATAATATTATTGATTACGAGGCTCATATTCATACATAGTTATCATCTTTTTTCCAATTAAGAGAATTCAATAGAGAATTAATAATTTCAACATGCAATGTGATTGTCCCTAGTCAACAAACTTGCATGAAGTAGAAACATGTATTTCAAAACACCAATATGTGTTTTCGGGAGTTAGAATAAGATATTACATATCATTATATGTCGTAAGACCCATGGAACACATCTCATATTTAGGTCCGAGTACCACACAACTTCCAAGGACCAGAAAACAGGTTTCACTTGCCAAAATGCACTGGAAATGGATGTTCACGCTTTATCATGCGCCGAAATATGCTTATACGCCCCTTCACGCATTGAATTGATGTTACACGTGCTTCCACGCATCGTAAAGAGTCTACAACACGCCTCCACGCTCCAGGAATGAGTCGAACGCGTTGGCTAATATACATCATGTGCTTCCACACACAGTAAAGAGTCTGCAACGCACTTCCACGCGCCAGGAATGACTCAAACGCGTCGGCTAATATACATCATGCGCTTCCACGCATCAGACCAAGACGTTACACGCCAGTCAACGGTATGGTCAACTTTTTGACTATTGATCGATCAACTGACCCGATGGATCATTGACTGGTTCAGGTGACTCGGTTGACTCAACGGGTTGACCCATTAACCGATGGGTCTTGATCAACCTGTTGACCTATGGGTCGAGTAATTGGGTTTTCCCTACCCGATGTCAACCCAGTATCGTGCAATGAACCCTAGAATTTCTTCTGTTCAATTGGCCTACTTTTGGTAACTTTTCAATGACGAAAACATAAGGCTTTCATAAGCCAGGCGACGACGAAGCTGATCGTTCCAAGTTCCGGCTCCGATGGCATCGAAATTTGTCAAAAAGGCAAGGAGGAAGAACACGCGTTGGGTCTCGATTTTGGATCAATTTTCATTGATTTCGATGTTAATTTGAATCGTTTTTCAATTTAAAACATGTAATACCACTCCAATTATTCATCCAACCTGTTTTCTAACACCAATTTCATGCAATTTTGGTCGAATTAAATTCGTACCCAAAAATTCAATATACAGATTTTAATTTGCACAATATACGCAATACGATTCACAGAAAACACAGCAAATACGTATCCTAAGCTCTGATACCAATGTTGGGGATAATTAAACATGTCAAGATCAAATTCTATAAATTCTGTAAATAAGGATTTACGTACCCGTTTCAATTTTCGATGAAGCGTCTTCGAATACTACGCTAGATGTTGACGTTAGTGTATTTCCACGACTCCATTTGCCTACGTATTGATTTTCATTTAGGAGACAAGTTAACTGTGCATTTCATTGGTAGGAGAAGAGGGGAGAGATCTTTTTTTTTTTTTTGATAAAAATTGTGTTATGTCATGAGGAGACAGTTTGAACAATTTATATATATGTTCAACTGCCCTCCAACTCCCTCTCATAATTGCCCTTGGTAGTTATATTAAACCGGATCAGGTCAACTCGTCATGGGTGGACCTAGATCTAATAAATGCTAATATGATAAGAAATATAGATAGTAATCTATTTACCACTTTTATCTTAGGTATTAAAATATTACCAAGGTAATCTTGATTTTATTATAATTATATTATTATTTATTAATTTTTTAAGACAAAAATAAATTTATTTTTAATTAATATAACAAAAAAATATAAAAAATATTTAAAAATAATTATATTCAAGGACATTTAAGTAAAATAATTTACTAGTATTCTTTTATTACTGTTAACCAAACACATTAATTATTTATACCATCCATTTTTACCAAATTTTATCAAGCGTAGTAATAATTTATATTTAGTAATCTTCTCAGTAATCTATCTACAAGATAATCTTCTTATTTTGGAAATAAAACATTATCCAAGTCAAACGTCTCTTTTGGGTTTATAATTTTATTTATTTAATTTGAAGCAGTTTATTTTTCTTTTTCAATTTAAAAGTTGAATATATTTTGTAATGTTAATTGGTTTGAATTTTATTTATATTAATTTAGGTTTGTAAATAATTCTTAAAAGAAGTGGAAAAGTATGTCATCCTTGTATTTTTTTTTAATATATAATAATCTCTATATTTTTAATATTTATATGTTTCTCCGCGTTTTTGTCTCTTATATATTTTAGAAAATGTGTTTCGTCATTTTCGTTTCTGTGTTTCGGCATTCCCGTGTTACATATTTGTAAGATAGTACAATGAACATGGGCTCTCCAATAAGCTCTCAATAGCGCATAAATGAGAAATAATGCAAAGTAGTGAACGTTATATGCTCAGTGACACACTACAGAGTTCATTAGTACTATGCTTCCATTATTTTCATTAAACAACTTGATGTCCTTTGAAACTGCAAGTGGTTTACAGTCTCACTTTCTGAAAAATGCAATACAACACAGTTGGATCTGAAATAGTGTGGTCTTTTGTGGTTTGAATGGATTCATTTACCAATTACAAGATGCTTGTGTAGGTCATGCTCACACGCTCACTCATGTTCCTTTAACGTTATAATACTCTGCATTTGTTAAATTGAGTAATACACAACAGATACATACTTGTATATGTCATTATTGAAATTAGATGTTAATTTATCTTTAATTTAAAGTCACCGTCTAAACTTGTCTTTCTTAAAATTTCTTTTGCCCTAATTTTGTTTTTCTGTGCAATACAAACATTCCAGAGCTTTTGGTTTTCATGTTTAATAAAATTGACAGAAAGATTGTAATTCAGTGACCAACAATATTTAGTGGGAGATGATTATTTGCTTTAATTTGAAGAGGGGTTTTCAGTTCATTTTTATTTTACCAGTCAAATTAGAGTGCTCTAAATCAAACAAAGCATGTCCGTACAATTTTGGCATTTACTTGAAATGAAAAAACAAAGCTAGCTATAACTCAGTAGATGTTGCTTTCTTCTTCTGCTTCTTCTCCACTTTGAAAACCATTGAACTATGAAGTTGAATGCTTTATATATATATTTGTATTACTTAATTCATTATAAAATAATTTATCTTCATGATTGTTGAATTAAAGAAAAGTTGGGAGACCTCTTGCCTTTGAAGACATTGAAGCCAAACTTAATTTATTCTAGTGTTAGCCAATGAGTTCTCCTCATTTGTGGTCGGTTTGAAAACTTCATAATTTAATTTAGAGGATCATTGCTTCTTTGGGTGCCTCCATTTTGATATTAAATTAGAAATGGAACCTTTGCCTACATCACTCAACATTATTATATAAGTTGACCTTCTCAATATAAAATTGCTGAGATGCTAACTGGAAAATGGTCTACTGGGTAATTTTGTTTAGTTTATGTAACTTGTTTCCACTTCATCCTTTGTAAAACACAATCATCTAAGTTAAATGTGTAATCTTAAAGAAACAGGAGAAATAAGGATCAGTCACTTTGTTGAACAGAAAGACTCTTTAAGTAATTATGGCAATTTTATCATATACCAGGGCAAGCATGGTAGGTTTTCTAGTGCAATTTGCTTGAGTTTGGGTTCAATTCACTTTTATTGAATTCAAGCAATACTATGCATATACACTTTTGAATATATAATTGATGTATCATCATATGAGTAATGTTATTTCTTTCTTAGTTTAAAATTACTTAATTATATAATGACACATTAGTTGTATATTGAAATGTGTATACACAAATATATATACAAATAGTTTTATTGAATTCAGAAAGAACAAAGTAACCAAAGTAAAAAATAAAAAGCCAAACCCCACTAATGGAAGATCATCAAAGAGATCAATTTTTGATTTTTCTTGTCTGTTTGTTTGGTTTTCTTTTAGCAAGGAATTGAAACTGATCAGAAAACCCTAAATCCAACCAAACTTTTTTCATTTTTACTAAATTTAATAAACAAAAAAAAAAAAATGTGCCTTTGCTCATATTTGTTTTGGCTTTATAATGTGTGGCAGAGTTAAATTTATACAACTTTAGTGGGCATAAAAAATTCTCCTCTCTCATATTGAACTGTTTGGGGCCTCTTTCAACTATAAATTTGCAGCCAATCCTTCACTTCTCTTTCGTGCCAACTCTTTTCTACTTTCTTCTTTCCCATTCTCTTCATCTCAGTCTACTTATTTTCGTTTACAAAGAAGCTAAATTCATGGGTTTTTTTTGAACCCTTGTTTAGTTTCCAAGTTTTATTGTATTTTTACATTCTAACTCCCCTGTTCTCCCCTGTTTCTCTCTGTTCCACGAAATAGAAAGCAATTTTTTTTCTCTTTGGATAACAAAAATGTCCTCCTTAAGTTTCTGTCAAGGGTTACAATCATGTCTTGAGCCTTGCTTCAAAGAACCACGTGTTTTGGGGCTCAATTTGGCTCCAAGAAATTCCATTTTTTCTCGATCAGATTCTCCACCTAATTCTTCTTCTTTCATTCCAATTGACACCCTCAAAAATGAGTCCCACACTGAAGATAACAACGCCTACATCCCAGCAAATACAAACAGCCATGATTGTGACCTGAGTGAAGAAATTGTTGACTTAGGCGGCTGGAGTTTCCTCCAGTGTATCAACAATGTTTCTTCTAATCCTGAGACTGACAAAGTTTATGTTCATCCTCTTGTCAAACTTTCGGCTTTATCTCTTAGTTCAAAGAGTCTCGAAATGTGCACTGAGAGTCTGTGCAGCGAGACAGGTAGTGATCAAATTAGTCAAAACGGTGATGATATTTCCATGTTTTTAACAGAAGCAGAACCTGAGATTTGCATTTCAAAAGAAGAACCTCCAAAACTGCCTCAGAGTTTAAGCTTTGAGAGGAAAAGAACTAATCGTTGTGTCAGTTTTCCTCCTCCTCTGACATCTGTGTCTGGGTTTCAAGTGAGGCCTCATCGTGAAGGAGGGCGTCTAGTTTTAGAAGCCGTCGCCGTCTCTTCTTCTCACACTTATTTTCATGCAGAACGCAGAGCTGGAAGGCTCAGGCTCAGCTTGATAAGAGACAAATTAGATGAAGAGGAAGAAGAAGAAGAAGAAGATTTCGGCGAGGAAGAAGTTGACGATGAAGAAGAACACTATGATTATGAAGAAGCAGAAGAAGCTGACCTGTGTGAGGACATCGAAGAAAACAATAAAAAGATTAAGGATGAAAATGGAGGTGAAAATCTACGGAGGCCTAGCGGATGCAAGGAAGACGAACGTGGAAACAAAGGGTTGCTGACTTGGGAGCCATATTGGGTGGCTACTTGAACTCTCAAAGCTACCCTATGGCTCTCTCTCCTTCATCACCAAATGGAGCTGCTCATTGCCCATTTTAGTTTTTTTTTTTCCTCTCTTTTTTTTTTTAAATAATTTTAGCCTAGGAGATTCCGTACCATGAATTTCCTAAAAATATGTTAATGGTAGTTATTATAGTTATTGGACTTGGTCCTGTTTCTCTCCCTCAGCTCCTTTTTCTTCCGTGCTGTGCATGTGCTTTTATGTTTTCATTTTTTCTATTTTTTATCATTCTCCTAAACTACCCTTAAAAACATATCTTTATAACATTATATAGTATTAGCACTTTTTATGCACCTGAGCTGCAAAAGTTAAGATGAGAGAACAGTTTGAATATTTGTCAGAAATATATATTGGGCTTACAAATGTGTAGATTGAAACCTATATTACACAAAACCAATTGGTTTATGTTAAGGTCTAATCCACAACACTTATATACCACTCATTTTACTTAAATTTATTAGATGTGGGACTCTATTTTATTTGAGTCTTCAACACCCCGGCTTAAATGCAAACACCTAGGCTATTAGACCTGTCTTTCGGTTCAGCCGATTTTTAGCTGGGTGTATTGTCACTTGTATCTAGGAACATTTAGGCTATTAAACCCGCCGTTTGGCTCGCACTCTGATACCATATCAGAAATATATATTGAACTTACAAGTGTGTAGATTGAAACCCATGTTACACAAAACCAATTGGCTTATGTTAAGGTCCAATCCACAACACTTATATATCACTCATTTTACTTAAATTTATTAGATGTGAGACTCTACTTTATTTAAGTCCTCAACAATATTTGAGTGAACCAAGTAAAGAGTAGTAGCATTTTCCTTCTTCACTCGTGGTTGAGATTGGTAGCAGAATATATGTGTACGTTAATCCACCGCCACAACCCACAACAGGAACGTACAGAAAATCAATTTCCGTTTATCGCTTTTTACTTTATGATGAAAGTTCTGATATATATCAGGTGGGCTTTTTGGTAGTAAAAGTGCTGCAATGGCAAACAGGGTTGCAAGTTGGGGGGTACTATCAGAGTACGAATGCCTCGTAACAATGAAGACGGGGTCCCAAGAGAGCAACATTACTGAGTTGATCACACATGACCATCCATGTGCTTTTGTTCTACTCTCATCACATATGATCATCCATGTGCTTTTGTTCTTCTCTCATCATCATATTCTAACCAATTTATCATCCATTCACTCATAGGTATGAATGGTCCTTGTCCCCAGGGCAGGCAAGACCAAGCCCCATCTTTCATCACAATTACCAAATAACTCTCATTGCACTAGATGGTGAAGTTTGGAGTAAATTTTGATGTGGGTCTGTGTAATATCATCCCCTTCCACCTCACATAGCAGAGTGAGGTCTGAATACAATATATATGGATACAATTAGGGCTGGATTCGAGCCGAGCCGAGCTCAGCTCGCAGCCAGCTCGGGCTCGGCTCGGTTCATATATGGACAGCTCGAGTTCGGCTCGAGCTCGACTCGAGTTTGACTCGTTTTCGGTTCAGCTTGATTCGGCTCGATTTAGCTCATTTTTCATTATCAAAACGATATTGTTTTTAATATATATTGATCAAAACGACGTCGTTTTGTATAAAAAATTTTTAAAAAAAATCTACCGAGCCAACCCGAACCAGCTCGAGCCGGTTCGGCTTGAGTCCAACCCTAGATACAATAGACAAGTGGAAGTAATTCTCGGAACTCCATTTGGTGAGATTGGTAGGGATATAGATATTAAGGATTATAATAAAATTGGTGATCAATGAAAAATACCCATAAACACAAGAGAGAGATTAAAGAAATAGGGTTGGAATGAAACGAAATAAAATTAATAACAGTAGTAAAACATTACTTGAAAAGAGGAGGACAATGTCCAATCGGGGAGATTGGGTGTCCATACATTTAAGGTTTGTTTATAAATGTCAACAGGCAATATCCTAACATATGCATCATATCATGTGAATTCTCTACATCTAATATTGATAAAGTGTTCTAAAACTAATCATTTAGTTGATGTATCTTTATTCATTTGCATATGTATATGTTTATACCAATAAAATGACAATTTTTCATAGTTGTTTTATGTTTATAATTAAATAAATATTTTTAAAATGGTAAATTGTAAGGGGAGAATAAATGTTATGATTGACTATATTAATAGATGTAACAAAACTATGATGGATAAATAAATGAATCATTACTCTCATGTACGAGAGTATATATCTTTTTTAGGTTTATGTATAGATGTCATCGATTACTTAAATTTGTAATTATAGTGGGATTAGATTATCATTCAAATCCAATAGTATCATAACCATATTATTGACAAGTTCTTCTCTGTTGTTAACACTTTATCATTTAGATAGTCATAATATCTTGTTAGAAACCGATTTTGGTCTATATGTGGATGACGAACGGATTCGAGATTTGTCATTAATTTAATAATTACCAATTAGTGGAGAAACTATGGGTCATACCCAAAAGTGGTTAATTACGAAATCTAAAGACATTGGGTTATAAAGACGAATCTATCAAAACTTTGAGACAACGATTTCAAGCTCTATTAGATTGTTAGACTTAAGTGAGATTTAATCTCTTTTAGGGCCCAAGTTGTTACCTATAAAAAGAATATGATGGAGTGATATGAAAGAGATTAACTTTATCCTTTGTTGAACATATTCAATATCTTATCCAATATCTCAAACATAAATCACAGAGTTAATGTTAATTGATAGAATATTGCATCAACAACCATTCATGCACTTGGAATGATTGATTGTATGATGTGTCATACAGCTATCTCAATTGTATCACAATTGGAATAAGAGTTTTATCTCCTTAAAGTGTGGAGATTGAAACTCATATTATAGAAAATCAATTAACTTATGTTAAGGTCCAATCCACCATACTTATATACCACTCATTTTATTCATTTTTATTAGATGTAGTGTATGACTCTTTTCTTTTTAATTTCTAACACCCTCCTTCAAGTGTAACTATTATAGATTGTTAGACTTGTTGCTTGGCTAAGTTTGTTCTTAGACCGGTGTATTGTTACTTGTATCCAGAAATACTTTAGGTTAGTAGACATACTGTCTAGCTTGTGTTTTGATACCATATCGAAATATATTGATTTATAAATGTGAAAATCGAAACTCAAATTATACAAAGTCAATTAGTTTTATATAATATGAATTTTTAATTTTCATACTTATACGCATAACATATATTCCAATAAACTTTATTTTGGTTCATCATTTACAAACGAAGGAAAAAGTCTCATTATATTTACACCAACATAATAAAAAGGTGATTGACAACCGACACCATGACACAATACCGACTACATGAAAACTTCTTCGCCAACACATTCACATCAACTTAATTAAAATGCTCTCTTTAGATTTTATTCTAATGAAAATCGATGAGATTCAATATTAAAGAAGATGTTGATACATGCAGTAGGGTAGTTAAGTGTCGTTTTGTCTGAGGAATATCCTGAGTTGGGTACAACTGCCAACGATTTGGAGGTGTAAAGTTTATTTTTGCAATTTGGTTTGGTTAACAGAGCCTTGTGATTGGTAGGAAATTGGAAAATATCAGGAACAATCCTTTTCAAGGGAACCACTTTTCGATAATCCGGTACATATATAATACTGTAATGTCTTTATCTCTTACGGATGTCTATCAATTCACTGATTATCTTAGACAATTCATAGAATTAGATCTCTTTCAACTTGGCACCTACATGGCCACGAACTAGCGAAGATTAATACTTTTACTGGATTCTTGATGGCTAGTAATGGCTGCCCGCCCATGTAACGTAAAACTTAAATATAGAATCATCTTACTTGTATTTCTTTTTTAAAATCAAGTTTGAACCCTAAATTGGGATAATCTGTAGAATTAAATATTAATATATATCTAGTTGAGTGTGTATGATTTTTTGAAAGAATGATTTGTAAAGTTTCTGGTATTCAATCTAGTTGTAATTATTCACCAACCAGAACTCACCTCCATGGTTGCTTTAGTCAATATAGGTTGAGTTTGAAGATTTCGACTGGTGGAGTTGCGTATGAATACAATTACTCATCTGGTTATTGGATGTTTCACAATGAATGAATGATTTTGTCCAAATTTACAACTTCATAAAATACTTTAATTAATATGAATAAATGATGTGGCAATATCAGGTTGAACCCGAATATCTCTAGTTTGAGTTTGTTTCGAATAAAAAATTATCCAATTTGAATTCAGTTTAAGTTTATTGAACTAAAATTAAGGTTGGTTTAAGTTCGATTAAAATAAAAAATGAGTTTCTTTATTCTTTTTATCAAAATTAAAAAAACAATACAAAAAAAGTAATTTTGATTCTACAGATATTGTTATCATTATGTCAATGGAAAACTTCTCAAATCCCCATAAATAATTAAGGCACTAGATACACATAAGTTTAGCTTAGAGTAAATTCATAATTCAATTTGAATTAATTAATTTAAAACTAAAATTTTAGTTTAATTTGAGATTGGCTTATTTATTCTTTTAATAATACTGTTTATTTTGCTAACTATATGAATATCTATTGATGATACTATACATAAGTTGATCTCAAACTCAAAATGGATATAATGGTTTCATTCAAAGTTTAAACTAATACAAAAATTAGGTCAATTTGGATCAAATCCTCTTTACGACGAGTAAAATTATATAGACAAATATGAAAAATTATAGGAAGTAAATAAGATTTTGAAGGACCAAGATAATTATGACCTTAGGAAAGCTAGATAGAAGAATTTGTATGACAAAATACTAGCATTATGTGCATAAATTATGACATATCATTATATGATTGAATAATTTTAAATTAGAGATAAATTAACACCATATCATATAATAATATATCATTATTTGTGTATAAAATTATGTATATTATTTATACACATAATTTTATTAATGACGGAATACAGAAAGTGCCCTAATCTATAGACTTCCATGAATTTGGTTGAATAATATATGCAAGAGATTAGTGTAATTAATAAATCATCCTATTAATATTTGTTACATCATAATATTGGTGATCAAATTTTATCTCAATTCTGTTTTGAAACATCGATAGACCGTGCACGATTATAAATAATGTAGCCTCATTGGCATACTAATTAGGAAGAAAGTGACTAAAAATTATCCAAAACTAAAACTTTATAATGCAAAAGTTTATTTTGTAAGCTAAGTTCCATGTTGGACGTTTTTGGGAATTTCATACTCATAATAGGAAAGTTTATTTTACAAGCTTGTCCCACATTGAAAGTTTATGGGAAGTTTCATAGGTTTAAAGGTATTTAGTCTAACAAATGTTATTAGTGAAAGATTGAAATTTGTAGCTTATAAGATTGAAGGAAAAGACCAAGTTTTAATCTTTGTTTTGGCTAACATACTTTAGATACCTAATATTTGATTCTAATTCAAGTTAATCGTTTTCTATATAAAACTAAAAGATACAAATCTTACATGCAAGAGTTGATTCATCTAACATGTAAAAATTATCTATAAAAGAAAATTAATTTATGCACCTACAAGAAATCCGTAACAAATAGAAAAGAAGATGTATACATATTTATATGAAAAGAAAACTTACAAAATAAATAATAGAGAGGAAAAACTAGTTTTTGTTGGGTGTAGATGTTAGGGCAGTGTCCTACAACCAATCATCATAATTAATATTTAATGTAATATTTGATATTTAAATAATAAAATTGTCATTTGTATTGTCTGTATATTATATTAAATAGAGAATGGTTGAATCATAACGAGGGTATCAGTGTTCGGTACCTAATTGTGAGAACTTTATATTCACATTAGGTGGTTATTCTTAAAACATTTGTAACTCTGATAGTACCATGATTGAGGGCATAAGTAATATTGATAGAATTATCATAGTGTTGAATGACCTCGTCGAAAGATAATAACAGTTTTCAGGTGTAAAAATTGTTTGTTGATAATTTGGTGCAACACATTGGTGAACATTATAAACATATCCACCGGATTGACCCGCTAAAAGGATTTTATACAGATAATTGCTCCAGTGTTTATGAAAAATATTCTCTTAGTGAATAGAGGTACATGTGATTCTTAGATTTGATGTCACCAAACTATCTTGTATAAGAATTGATATGGTTTGACACCAGTCCAACGTAGTTCTGTTAGAAGATTGCCAAAAAGATGGTAATTGGTTATATCGAGATTTATACCAAGGCTATGATGGATCAATAAAAGATTTGTCATTTCTAAGTACGAGAGTTGATATGTTAGTTAGGGTCTACTGACAGATGTCAATGACTAATTAAATTTGTAGTTATAATAGAATTGAATTGATGTTCGATTCAATATTATCAAGTTATTGATAAAAGTCAATATATGTTATTCGAGGAGTCTTGAAAGAGACATTTAATCTATATCTCTATCTCAAAGAGATATCATATGACAAAATGATAAAATTATACGAGCAACCGTATCACTCACAAGTTAAAAGAAGTCATGTGTTGACCTCTACTAATTAGGTGGTTATGATGTTTTGCTATAGGTCAATTTTGATTTATGTCTAGATGGATGTTGGGTCAAGAGTCTGACATGAATCTGATCACTACCGACTTAGTAGAGAGCATATGAGTCACACACAAAAAGAGTTCATGAACGTTGGAGGTATGAAGATTATCTAAGTTGGGTTCGGTTCAAATTCTGGATTGAAAATCTAAAGACTTAGAAAGGTCTATAAACCTAAAATATATGTTAATATATTTTTGAACCTTAGTGTAATAATCTTGAGTTGTTAGGGTGTATGCGAGATTTTGTATAATTGAGTTGAATTGATCCAAATCTTTGTCACCTAATTTGAAATTCAAATTAGGATTGTGATAAGATTTTATCTTATCTTCATTAATGTTATAACCTTCTAAATTTGAGTTGAATGTCAAATATGGTGAATAAATAATTGGATATTAATGATGAAATATACGCACTTATAATGTTGACCAAAATACAACTTGCATAAGTTGTATTTGCGAAAGTCGGGTCGTATTAAAGCTATTAATTTACAAAATTAAATACCTGTGTATTATGTTTATTTGATTACATATTTTTGTTGATATCGAATGATGTTTTTAATTTGTAAATTGCTATTATAATAATTGTTGGAGCAATTTTATGATTGATACAATTAGAACATAAATCTGTGTTAATTTTATTGAGTTTTTGTCTTTTAATTTTGTTAGATATTGTTGAATTAAATTTGCAAGCTAATTTGCTTCTAATTGATTGGTCATCAATTTTGTGTAGTTGCACAAAGTCACCTTTGAATTATGTTGTTGCATGTTTCAAATGATGTTACTAGTGCAAGGATGGTTTACGTGCCATTTTACCTTACATTAGTGCTAAGACTTGTCAGAATACAAAGATTTTTTAGTGAACTGCTTCGTTGCAACTTGATAGAGAAATACATCAAGAACACCTGTGCACACAACTTTGCATAGGTGGCACTCAACGTGGGTGCATGTTGGAATGGGTGACACTTTCTCCCGGCATTGAAACTTCAAGGGATGCCCTGGTTAGATTCTCCTTGTGCCAACCATGCCTATGTTGTCCCAAGGAAGGCATGGTTGGCTCTAGCCATGCTTATGTGTCCCAAGGAAAGCATGGCTAGAAACTCTTTGTGCTAGTTGTGCTTATATTGTCCTAGGCATGACATGGTCGTGCATGGTTGGTATGGGCAAGACCAAGCCGTTTTACAAGTCGTGCACATCTTTGGAATTTTAGTGAATTTTAGAAACATGGCATACATGACTGGTAACCTACTTGTACATTCAACTAAGGTAGGGAAAAATTCAATTTAGTCCCGTTTTGATGAATTGGGATTAAATTGTAATTTTTCTAGCTTTTGGGCTTAAATGCAATTGTGTAAAATTTGAGAGACTAAAAGTAAATTGACACTTAGGTTAAAAATAATTAAAATTAATAGTTTTTAACTTTGTTTATATGTATGCATATTTATTGATGTGCAAGGTGCCTGTATACAGTTAGATGACATATGTTATTAGGTTTGTAATTTTTAAAAATAAGACCTATGTGTTCTGCCTTATCTCAATTTTTGATGTATTTTTTTCTCACCTAACTCTCCTCGAATGTAACTCGAGGTTTATATTTTACGAATGTAAAGTTAGAAGAAGAATTTATTTTTCTTTATTAGAAAAATTGTAATTAAGAAACAAAATAATGTACTTTTGAAGATCAAAGACGAAAGACTATTAAAGACTCGAACAACAAGACCTAAGTTGACTAGTCAATTCCTTATGGGTCAAGGAATTGACATTAGTGAAAACTATATACTGGCACGTTTAATTTACATTGTAGTATGCATGTTATATTTTTTTTTTCAAATAATGAACTCACATGCTAAATAACTAAATTGGTGAGACCGTAATAAATCTTTTAAATATATTAAATCAAAAATAACTAATGTCTTCTAACATGATGCTTCAGGACAAGCACTTATTAGTTGGAACTTTGTTTTCCAAAGTGAAGGGTATACTTTTACCAAGCGGAAAATTGAATGATTGTTTGTATTGAGTCTGACTTAACTAATATACCTATCTTGTTTATCAAAGCGAAAGTGAAAGTGTATTAAAGGCAAAGTTAAAGACATGCAATTGTCATTGCATAGACAAAATATAATATCTCCTATTTTAAACTAAGAGTCACAATTGATATTGCACGATTGATTCATACTGAATTAAAGATTGTGGATTTTTGTGATTGATTTGATTAACCTACCAATTGATTAATTCAAACTTGTTCACAAAAGTGAAGGGAAGAGTTAATGCAATAGGGTTTTATTATATGATGGGGCAATCAACTAGAAAAGCTTAAAGTAAGGCATTGTGATTGATTATATGATCAAGTCTAAATATATTGCTTTGGCAGATGCGACAAAAGAAACAGTGTGGATCAAGAAGTTTGTCACTGAACTTGGTATGGTTCCATCTATAGACAAATCCTATAAAACTTTGTTATGACAACAATAGAGTGATAGTGTAAGCTAAGGAGCCATGGTCTCATCAACTATTCAAACATATACTTAGGAGATATCATTTGATTAAAGAAATTGTTCACTGTGGAGATGTGCAGCTAGGAATAGTAGATGCTGATGATAATTTGGTTGACCCATTGACAAAGCCTCTAATGCATTAGAAGCATGATAAGCTTGTAGTCTTGTATGACATTAAATATATGTTTGATTGGGTATAGTACAAGTGGAAGATTATTAGGGTAATGGCTTAGAACCAATCAACATAATTAACATTTAATGTAATCTTTGATATTTAATTAATAAAATTGACATTTATATTATCTATATATTATATTAAATGAATAAGTGTCCTAAGAATGATTAAACTGTGACAAGGTTATCAGTGCTTGAAACTTGATTATGAGAACCCTATGATCACATTAGGTGATTATTCTTAAAACGCTTGTAACTTTGATATTACCATGATCGAGGGCACATTTAATAGTGATAGAGTTATCACAGTATTGAACAACTTCATTGAGAGATGATGATAATTCTCACATGTCAAAGTTGTTTGTTAATAACTTGGTACAACATATGGATACACATTGTAAATGCATCCACTGAACTAACCCGTCAAGAGGATTTCATATGGATGGTTGCTTCAATATCTATGGAAAATATCTTCTTAATAAACAAAGGTACATGTGATCCTTAGACTTGAGATCACCAGACCGTTTTGTATAAGGATTGATATAGTTTGACACAACCTAACGTAGTTTGGTCAAAGGATTGCTAGAAATGTGGTAATTAGTCATGTTGAGATTTGTATGAAGGCTATAGTGGATCAATAAAAGATTCATCATTTTTTAACATGAGAGTTGATGTCAATGACTAATTAAATCTATCGCCATACTGAAATTGAGTTAGTGTTCAATTCAATATTATTAGGTTATTGACAAAAGTCAATTTATGTTATTCAGGGAGTCCTAAAAGAGACACTTAATCTATATCTCAACTTCAAAAAGATATTGTATGACGAAAGGATTTAATTATACGAGTAACTGTATCACTGACAAGTTAAAAAAAGTCATATGCTTTCCACTGTCAATCGGGTGGTCATGATGTCTTGTTAAAGACTAATCTTGGTCTGTGTTTAGATGGATATTGGGTCAAGAGCTCGATATAAATCCAATCACTACTACTTAGTGGAGAGTCTATAGGTCACATACAAAAGGAGTTAATGAATTTTTGAGGTATGAAGATAATCTAAATTAGGTTTGGTTTGAATTTTGGATTAGGAATCTAGAGATTTGGAAAAGCCTATAGACTCGAAATATATTTTGGGACCTTAGTGTAATAATCCTGAGTTGCAGGGGTGTATGCGAGATTTGGTAGAATTGAGTTAAATTGATCAAACCTTTGTTACCTAATATGAAATTCAAAATAGGATTACGATAAAATTTTATCCTATTTTCATTAATGTTATAATCTTCTAAATTTGGGTTGAATGCCAAATATAGTGAAAAAATAATTGGATATTAATGATGAAATATATGTATTTACTATGTTGACCAAAATATAGTTTGCATAAACTGTATACGTGGAAGCCAGGTGGGAATCTTCCCATGCAAGTCAAGGCCACCCAGCACATTCACTTGTGTTGGGTGCGCATGCTTTTACCACCTGGGAAATATTAAAATCCTAGGTGACAGACCATAATGTGTATAAATATATGTGTGTTTTATTGTTTTAAAAAACACATGTCGCATGACACCTATTAATTTATACCCTTAGCAAAATAGAAAGTGATAACTTCCTTCCCTCTCATAATCAAAGTTGTTCTCTAGTTCTAGTAACCCATGCACATAGTTGAGTCTTCATAATTATTATTTCGTGTGAATACCAAAGAGTAGACCTATGCTTGATACTGAAAGCGACTTCTTCATGACCTTTCTCTAGCAACAAAGGACGAAGGAGCCTCTCATGTAGGTATGAGTAACAAACACTCTATATTTGTTTTATATGTTTATAAATTAATCTTATTACAAAGATATTCCAAGAAAGAAGTTTAATAAATGATTTGATATTAATTTAAAATTTTAATATGTAATTCTATTGTTGAAAACCATAAAAAGGCCTTGTTGTGCCGGCACCAACTTGTCTACATTTGATCTCTCTTCATTATACTATATCTATGACTTTCCTTTGGCTTCTTTCGTACATGCTCAACTTAACTGCTCACCACATAAGTTCCACTGATTCAATTTCCTGCTTTACTCCCTTCATTAGATTTCCATCTCACCATCCTTTCTCTAATTTTATCTTTTTATTTTATTTTTAATTTAAAATAATTTTATTGTTTTTACAGTCCATTGCCGTCCAATCCAAATAAGCATGACTTTCTCTCTTGTTGAAAACGGGACCCTGAGCTTGGGTGACAAGTGGGAGTGGGAGCCGTTTTGACCAACGAGGATTCAGGATTCAGAGGATCCAACCAGGACCCACAATTTCTGTTTACCTTGGATTCTGGATATCTGATCTTAGCCTGCAGAATCATCAGACTTGTCCTTTTATACAAAATATTTTAAATACAAATAATATCATCTAAGTTTGTTTCTTCTCTTCCATCATTAGCTTCATTTAAAAAAAGCTACACTATAAGTTGCGCACCATTCAATCTCTAGCCCTTGTTTTTCTAAATTATTATTAGATTTGTACAGTAGTCGAGCACGCGAGAAAATAAAGGGAGGATCGACCTTGCAAAGAGAAAAAAACAGACTTTGTTGGGCAAATTGTCTGAGAAAGTTTGACCGTCAGTGGTAGCTTATTTATTCTTGCTGGGGTGCAAGATCTTCTTTTACATTTTCTTCACTATGTTGATTTCCCAGAATCCTAACCTTCCAAATCATCAGGTGCTCCTTGAAAGACCCATTTCGCACCATCTCCATTGAAGGTTTCTCTCTCTGATTTCCCCCACTTTTTTGTTTTTTGATTTTAAATTAAGTCAATGTCTATTAATCCAATGAGTAAAGCTTCTTTTGGCAAGCTTCATCAAACAAATTTATGTGGCATGGATGAAATACAGTACTATAAATGCCACAAAAGGAAGTTGTCATACATGGCATGGAAACAATCAGATGGATTAAACGTAGACTCACTAAACACAACCAGGTGGTCCAAATAAGCAATGCTCCCTTGCCGGCCGGTTTTAATTTTTATCACTTCATTGAATAATATGTTTCTTTATCTTATTTAAAATGTTATTATGCATCATGATTTGAATGTGATGACTAATAAGATTGTTACTGTCACACTTGTTGCATAGGGCAAACATTTTTCCCTCAATAATTGTGATTGATCCAGGAAAGTTTTATACATAGAGTCATAGACCCAATATACTCTCAACTGCCCTAAAATTTGACCTCAGAGGGAACATATATTGTATTGGCTATCCTACAAATCCCGATAAAAATGGTTCTTGTTTAAACTGAAATAAGTGGGATATAGGTGTGAGTAAATAATATACTAAATCTCAATGCAACATGCACAAACATAAACTCCTTAATTTGGTTAATCACCTGTTCCAACATTTTAACTTAATCAACGTAGCTGCAAGACTGCAAAGGCCTCGAATCCATGCGAATAACACATCTAGACTACGAAACAAGATAAGAAGTATTAACTCATTTGTAACTGAAGAAAAACTCAGGCCAGATTCTTAATTGTTTGGTAGTTGGTATATCTTTGCTACGATGGTGGTGGACACGGAAGGCAAATTATTTGACTAGGCCTGCCATATTTCCATGGACATTTCAACATAAATGGCCCATATGCATAAATGGCCAGCATAACAATTCTTATGGAGATCCTTGTGGTGCACAGCACAGAATCTGTAAATAGAACGATGAAAGTTTGCACAGGAGGGGAGTGAGTATGGCTATCAATGTGTAAGAAATGTATCTCCCGCCTCACTTAAAAATTCATAAAAATCATATATGCAAGCTTTTACAACAACGGCAAAATGTTATGCACAGAATTTAATGGACCTATGGAGAATCAACTATTTATTGGAATCGAAGAGACAGCAAAATACCGTTGATTAATAGCCAAATCCCATACCTATTTAAAGTTTTTTCTTCTGAACAGTAAACTTCCACCACTAAACAGAAGCGTTTCTTCTGGCAGCATAGAATCGATAAGCAGCCAGTCCAACAATAGTAAGAGCAGCCCCAACTATAAATTGAACATACAACCAGCTATTAAATGTACATAAACAAAATGAATGAGTGCTACACAAATTCAGGAATGGATATGTGGAAGATGAGGATGAGTAAAGAACAAACATACCAGAAACAAACATAAGGGAGCTGTTAACAAGATGATGTTATGTATCGAATATTGCCCTTCTCAACCTCAGTTTCAGGAATGTTCAAATGAGGGTGTTCAGCTGCCCTCGCAATTTGGCCGAATAAATTAATTGAATCTCTTACCTTCATGCTTACATGAAAAAGATGCGCGATTCCCATCTCTTGACCAACCTAAAAATGGAGAAAGGAAGCATTTGTTCTCCATAATCAATGGATAGTAATTTCTGTAGATACAATCATTTAAAGATGTTTATACTAGTTCGTACTCAAAGTAGCCAAAGATCGTTTTTTACCATTGCTGAAACTTGTACTGTGATTACTTGGCTGCAATAAGAAGGCATGGCATCCCATGACCACGTTCCCCTTGCCTGGCAACCTCCACTAAGATTTTCTTTGATCTTTTCCATGAATGTTCAACTGAACTGGAAATTGCAAATATTTGGCTATGCGAATAAATTAAAATATCATGACAGAATAACTCGCAAACAACATAGAGGGAAGGAAATTAATGTACCGTTAATACAATGTCTGATGTGAACAGTGTCCAGTATGAATTAGTGTTAAGCGTGATAATGTCAGCTGACTACGATTAATTTGTACAGCTGGTTTTAGATTATATATGTGTATGTAAGCGAATGTAACCATTGTGATTTACACAACACAAAAATTAGAAGAAATTTTTTACCAATTCGACAGATGCAACAGTAAAAAACAGTTAACAATTAAAGAGTTGGATATGTCAATGAAACAAACTGTATAATACCAGACAAACTGTAACTATAACATAAGAGTATTAACATATTTAAAAGCCAGAAGATGTTTATTAGCAACTATAAATCCCAAAAACTTAACAGGAAAGAGCCCACAATAGTATGTAAACTCTAGGCAAACCCCATCCCATGTATGGCCAAATATAATTTACAAACTTGTCATGGGAATCCAAACAAGCACAAACAAATACATGGACAGCTTACAGCTCATGTGTTCAAGCACAGGCTCTTCTTGTCATAGTTACTGAATAAAATGGAGGGCTTAAACACGGCCTTATGGTCAACCAGACTTGGATACGATGTTCAGACATGAGTAATTTTAAAAGTTCAAACTAAGAGAGTTAATGGTTCCTCAAGATGGTAGTAGGGCCAAGTCAGCTAATATGTTTTCTTGTTCACATCCTCTAATTGTACTATTTAAGTTATCGGTAAAACTATGTACATACAATTTTGAGTACACAATTAAGTATACAGATGATATATCATCATATAATTAAGTAATTTTGAATGAAAGATAACGTAACATTTAATTACATAATGATACATCATCTATGTATCTATATACTCAAAACCGTATATATATAACGTTGTTCTTAAGTTATAACCAATAGTAAATAGACCTATATTTGGATCCATAAGTATTTTCATTTTAATTCCATCAAACAAGTTTGTCAATCATAATTTGGTCATGTACATAGGACACATGTTAGAGTTTAAATACCATAGCTACTCTTTCCTATATGCATGTTAAATTCGAGTTAATCTTGAGTGAGACTGTAATTTGTATGTACCACTGAACATTTCTGATTAATCTTTTAGCAATATAAACTAAAACATGCAACAGAACACAGTAGAGAATAAGCCCATAAAAAATTGCTGCATGGTAACATGTTACAATTTGCTATATCAATTAATGGAAGGTAAAAAATCAAAGCAATCATACAAACCGCAGATAGAAAACCATTAAGAGTAAAATTGCCCAGCACTGTTTTCTCTCCAGCATCCCTATGAGGAGCTTTGCCTCATGGACTGGATTTAAATAAGTACAGTACATAAGATATTATATATTGGTTACTGTAATGGCACCAAGATAGGATTGTTAGCAAATCCTATTGAAGAAAACATTTAGAAGAAAACTTGCTAAAAGATATCAATAAGCCATCAATTCAAGTTGACATGCATGTAACTATTGTTATTACTAGCGCTATAAGAGTGCATTTGGTTAGGATCATGTTTTGTTACCAAAAATAAAATATTATATTATGAATCTGTAATGATGGCAAGCAATACCTCCAAACTGTCGGTACCAGAAGCAATGATAGCACCACCAAATTGGTTCCAGGCCAGCCTTTTTCTCTACTTCCAGTGCACTTCAGTCACTCTTACAATATTTCCACCACAATATGCAATATGGAACATAATTTATAAGAGCAATTGATGTAATTGAAATCAATAATTGAATAGAAAACACTGAGAATATCTATTAAACTATTACTAGAAAATCAATATCATAATCCATGAGTTTGTAATCCCCACCGAAGGGGATTTAAGCAAAACCAAAAAGAGACAATCCTAACTTATTTAGGAAACATATCAATAATAATCGTCTTTAAATCAATTGACAATATCTTTTAAAATAATAGCAATATTTTCTGCATAAAATCTTCAGCATTTTCCTCTTATGTGTTGCTACCATGCATTGCTTCTAGATTACCTAATTAGCACCTTCAATATCTTTTAAATTTCCAAAATTGCTCTCCTACTTTTGCCTCTATTTGCATTTTTGGGCCTGTGCGTATAAACCTTTGTTATTAGGCTTCCAGTCGATTTAAGTCAACTTGCCTTTTCATATACTCCTTTACACGATTGAGTTGATCTCTCAATTATGTCAGAATAGCATCTAGCTACTAAAGGTAAAGGTAAACATCAACATCATCAATTTTAGATCATTCTGAGCCCCATCACAAGAGAGTCAGGGGCTCTTGTCTGTATAAAGCTTTGAATGGGGTCATGTTAGTAGAACTATCGAACGTGGTATTATACTAATAATTTGCTAAAGGAAGCCACTTGGGCCAATCTCATGGCTACTGAACATAAAAGCAATAGAGGTATGTTTCCAATCCTCTATTAACTACCTTGGTTTTTCTGTTTGATTGGGGATAACAAGCACTACTAAATTTCAGAGTGATGCCCACTGAGCAAAACAAGTCACCCCAAAATTGACTCATAAGTAGGCAATCTTTGTTAGAAACAATTGATCGAGGGTACCCATGAAACTTAGTAATTTCCCTACCAAATAGTTCAACCACCTCCTTAATAGTATAAAGGTGTGAAAGAGGTAGAAAATGGCTATACTGAGAGAGTCGATCAACCACTATCAAAATAGTGACACCCTTTTTTGTATGAGGAAGCCCTCTAACAAAGTCCATGGAGATATCTTCCTAAACTTTATTTGTAACAGAATCCTATCGAACTCATAGCCTGATACTTACTTCTCTAACCTACCTCACAACTAGCCACATAATCTTGTGGTTGAAGCATTGGTCTCAACAACAAATGGTTGTGTAAAATCAGGCATCACAAGAACTAGTATCATTGTCATAGCAAATTTAAGAGCTTGGAATGTGACAATAACCTCATCCATTCAATTGAAAGAATTCTTCTTTAATAGTTATGTTAGTGGGACAACTATTTTTCCATAATAACGAACAAACCACCAGTAGTATCCATTGAACCCTAAAAATCCCCGAAGCTCACTGATATCCCAAGATAGAGGCTAATCTACCATACTCTAAATCTTGTGGGGGTCAGTTTCAACCCCTTTGATTGAAATGATATGACCTAAATATTTTAATTAAGTGACCGCAAATGAACATTTCTTTTTATATAATACCAATTCATGAGCGGATAACAAATTAAGTACAGTCTCTAAATGCCCTACATGATCTGGTAGAGATTTACTGTAAATTAAAATATCGTCAAAAAACACCAATATAAATTGATAGAGGTGCTCACAGAACATTTCATTCATCAATGCCTGAAAGGTGTTTAAGGCATTGGATAACTGAAACAACATTACAAGAAACTCATAATGTCTATTATGTGTCTAAAAAGCAATTTTCTCAATGTCACTATCAATGATACGGATCTAGTGATATCTCAATTTTAAATCCTATTTACTAAAAACAGAAGCACTAACAAATTCATCAAGTAATTCATCAATAGCATAGATAGAAAACTTATCTAGGATCATGAGTCTGTTGAGAACGTGATAGTCCACACAAAAACATCAACCCCCATCTTTCTTCTAAACTAACAAAATGGGGCTAAAAAAGGGTTGGTGCTAGGTCTAATAATTCTTACCTAAGCATCTCGTGAACCTATTTCTCGACCTCATTTTTATGATGATAAGGGTATTGATATAGTCAAAGATTTGGTGGTATGGCTCCCTCAATTAACCAAATAGAATTATTATGGCTATGTGACAAAGGTAGGGCAAGAAGGTTCTTGGAATAACTGTTGAAGCTGCCCTAATAGTTTTGTAATTTTTGGATGCTCAAGTGAGAGTTCGTGGACTTCGAGTACTGGCAATTATACCCAGTAACTTATGCTCTCTATTCTAAATGATTGTTAGATCCCTTTCATAGATATTTCTATGGTCATTATAGAAAGATCACCTCGAAGAGTAACCTGTTTTCCCTTTCAGTCAAATCACATGGTAAAAGATTGCCAATCATTGTGAATAACCCTTAGAGAAGATAACCAGTTGACTCCTAAGATGGTGTCAACATTACCCAACTAAAAAATATAATAGTCTTGTGTAAACTTATATTCAAGTAGCTTTAGCTGAACCTCTCGACAGATGCCTAACCCTTTGAAGTGTTGCTTGTCGTCGATAGTCACTTGGAAATCTTGTGGAAGCACAAGAATTTTTAGATTAGTCACCACAACATGAGATAGGAAACTGTGGTTGGCTTCATTTTCTACTAAAATGGTCACTGGTTCACCCTGCAAAGCTTCAACATTTTTGGTGTACTAATGTTAGCCAATGAGTGGTAACAGAACTCAAGGACATTGTTGTTGGGAAACTGTAACTCCTCTTCTCGTTTGACGCCACGTCTTCCCCTGATTCCTTTTCATCACAAAACATTAAGTGGAGTTGTTTGAATCAACATTGATGATTAGGGTCATACCTCTCTCCACATTTGAAACAGAGGCCTTGAGCAATCCATGATTAAATCTCTAGTTGTGAAAGTCACTGATTCCATTGAAAGGTGGATGATGAACTGAAGGTGTAGGGGCAAATGCATGTGGCGAGGTGTGCTGATTGGTGTGGCTAGTGTTGGAGGGTTGCCAACTAGTCTAGACGTGGTTTTCTATGAAGAAATATTGTCAGAGATGGATGCTTGTTACAACTATAAAAGTGAGATTGTCGTTTACATTGGGTGAAGGGTAGGTGAACTTTGTGGTTATGTCTTTTGTGTATTAATAGAGTGGGTTGGGTTTTGTAATGGGTAAGGTAATTGGATATGGCTTGATTGAATAGGGGTCAGAAATGGGTCTGGGTATGGTTAAGGTTGATTGGTTTGGGTTGGATTTTAGGAGGGAAAATTAGTTTGAGTTTGGGTAGGATTATTAGGTGGATAAAAAGGATGTGGGTTTGGTTTGTGCGGGTTGTGGGTGTGTTCCATTATTGGTGTTGGTTTGATAATTGTAGAGGGTTTAAATAGTAAGTTTAGGGTGTATAAAGTGTTTGGGTATTTGGGTTGAAGTAGGTTTGGAGTAATGACTAAGCTGACGATGGCCAAATCTTGTTACTCTATATCCAATGCCCTCTTCATCAACGAATGTAGGTTTAGCCAGTAGCCTTATTTTTACTTGAATCTAATCAGATAACCTAACTAAAAATGCTCTCCTTAACCATTTCATAGACACTATCAACAAAGTCGCCATTAGTTGCTCAAACCTTGCCCTGTATTTTGCCACCATTCTTATCTACTAAGGGAGCATGATCTACTCATATGACATCTAATGTTGTGTTAACCCGAAATGGAGTAATAGCTCTTCCTTCATCTCATTCCATTCTTGGAAAGGTTGTTAGAGTTCCAAAAATTACAACCAACTCAATGTCTTTCCCTCAAAACAAAGGATCACTATTGGTAATCCCTCCCTTTCATCCATTCCATTCATCTAAAAATAGCATTTGGCCTTAGCTATCCAACCCTAAGGATTCTCGCCGTTAAACATAGGTAGTTCATTTAGAATAGGTGATTTTGCCAACATCATCTAATTTTGGTATTAGTGTATTTGGGTGGTTGTACTCTAGTAGTTTTGCCATATCTCATCTCGACTTCATTGATCATGGGTGGT
Source organism: Mangifera indica (assembly GCF_011075055.1). NCBI lineage: Eukaryota > Viridiplantae > Streptophyta > Magnoliopsida > Sapindales > Anacardiaceae > Mangifera > Mangifera indica. The sequence continues at coordinate 12,598,408 of NC_058144.1, forward strand.
GGTGGGAATTGTTGATAGACATGCAATAATTAGGGCTGAAATTTTTCTCTGATGACTCTTCCCATTCCATGTGAAAATAGAGGATGTTCTTGCATTATTGAGGGTGATGGTGTTATGCGTTCCACCTCTTTTCCTTTGAGTTCTTGCAATAAGAGATGCTTAATTTCATGCAAGTTCTCATCGATCGAATTAAATCGAGTAGTCATGTTTGCCTCTGATTTCATGAATTTGTCTATCAATCCTTTCGTTCGAGCATTAATAGAAGCCACTCAATCAACCAAATTGTGGTAATTTTGTTCAATTTCCTCCACTCGAGATTCCATTCTTGTTTATACCATACCTCGTCATCTATGGCTCTAATACAAGTTGTTACGAACTTGTAACAGTGGCAAGCAATACCTTCACTCTGTCAATACCAGCAACAATAATAGCTCCTCTAGATTGGTTATAGGCCAGATTTTTCCTTCACTTCTAGGGCACTTCAATCACTTTTACAATATTTCCACCACAATATGCAATATGGAACAAAATTTAGAAAAGCGATTAAAGTAATTGAAATTAATAATTGAATAGAAAACAATGAGAATCTATATGAAACTATTACTAGAAAATAAATATTATAATTCCAGAGTTTGTAATCCCCACCGAAGAGGGATTTAAGCAAAACCAAAAAGAGATATCAATAACAATATTCTTTAAATCAATTGATAACAATATCTTCTAAATTAATAGCAATATTTTCTACCCAAAATCTTTAGCATTTCCCTCTTATGTGCTGCTACTAGACACATCAATTGGGTCGGGTCGAATGGAGGCCCGACACGAAGCACAAAAAAAAAGCATGGCACAAGAAAGCCCAGCCTAATATTGTAATGTGTCGGGCTAGGCCCATGGGCCTATTGGGTTTTAATATTAAGCATGTGGGTTGGCCCAACCCGGTCCAATACTGTTAAAATTTTTTTTTTTAATTTTTGCTGGCAAAAGCAAGGCTTTTGCCTTGTACATCCTTTTGTGTTGCAAAAACCTTGTTAGGCAGAGGGAAGCAAGGCTTCTGCCTTGTGGCAGAAGCCTTGGCCTTCATTTTTTTTTAATTTAATTTATTTTTTATATAAAGCTATTCAATTTTTCTTTATTTTCACTTTCGTTTACAAATCTCTCAATCTCAATTATTTTATTATATTTTCAATCTAATTTTCTCTCATCAATTATCTTTCAGAAAATATCTGAATTCATAAATAATAATTCTTTGTGTTATAATTTTATTTTTATTTTAATTTTATCATTACAAAATATTACAAATGTATCAAGTATCAAATGAATTCAATCTATTTGAATATTATCATGGTATATATTTATTTATGTTTTATAATTTGAAAAATAATTTGTGTTTAAAATTTTTTAAAAATATTTAAAGCCCGGCCCGACCCATTTTTATATAGGTCAGACCTTGTGCCTTTATATATTAATGGGCCAACCTGATCCGAAAGTCCATTACTGTTTAAACTTTAGGCCTGACCCGACCCATTAGCCCGATAAGTCGAGCCTGAGCCAACCCGACCTGACCCGTTGACACCTCTAGCTGCTACCATGCATAGCTTATGGATTCCCTAAATTTGTAGTTTCAATATCTTCTAAATTTCCAAAACTGTTTTGCCTCTATTTGCATTTTTGGGTCTACGCACATAAACCTTTGTTATTAGACTTCTATCATATCACCACAAAGATAAAATGATTATTAGACATAAATTATTATTATATTTAATAAAAATTAATAGATATAAATAATTAGTGTTTGGTTGGACATAATAGAATATTACTAAGATGTTATTTTATTTATATATCATTGGGTATAATTATTCTAAAATATTTTTTATATTATTTATTATATTAATTGAAAATAAAAATACTTTTCTCCTAAAAAATTAATAAGTAAAAATATAAATATAACAAAATTAAGATAATCATGATAATATTTTAATATCTAAAGTAAAATTAATAATTAAATTATCTCTTATATTTTTTGTTATCTCACTATGAGTAATAAAAAATTATTAAAATTTTTTATTACAAATTGATAATTAGATTATCTTTTATATTTTATATTATATCATCACAAATAATAAAAGATTATCAGAGTTTTTTAAGATTTATAATAAAAACAACTAACAAGAAAACTATCAAAAGAGTCTTAAGAGGGAATACTATGTCAATATCTACTTCCCATCCACAAGAGTTTTTTTTTTTTTTTTCTAAGAAAGCTTGAATATACCGTACTAGGGTCTAGCCATCTAAGCTAGGTGGCACACTGATGCGTACCTGAACTTGAGATGATGATGCTGCTGCAAGAACTGTGACAACTCTGGAGCTGCTTTCAATTGCTGGATACCTGGAGATGTAAATACTTGTATAATGTGTTTGTAAAGGCTGTGTAATAGAAATTATTGAATGGTTGTAAAAGACAGAATTGATATGAAATGAATGTAATTTGCTTTATTGAATGAAAGTGTGCCAGAATACACTGTTCATTGATGAAACTAGAAGACCAGAATGACCAATACACTGGTACTGCAGAATACAGATAACCCTGTGTCCCTAGGCCCAAGCCCCCAAAACCCAACCTAATTGTTTGTGTTTTATCTTGATGATTCCTCCTCACAACATTGCTTCCCTTTTAAAGCCAGGCTCCTCGGTTGAGAATGTGTCTTATCCAGTTCCTTGAATTATCTTGATATGCTTCCATGCTTGTGTGAGAGTTATATGGATGATGTTTATATCTAATTATTGTAGTCTGAGCTGCAGGAGGTGCAATCGCCATCGTACCCTTTCTTTGATAAGCCTGGATAATTGGAGGTCTATCACACACTTGAAACGTAAGACCTAGTCTAGTATAATTTAAGCATGACATTACGATAAAAAGGACAACCCATAAAAGTAAATTAACAAAGTTACCTAAGATATAAGACAAAACCAGTTTCATGAAATATTAATGTGAAGATTAACTATTACTGGTAATCTCCCTGAAATTACCAATTTGCAGAAAAAAAAAAATGCAAGATTTAACCCGAACGGAAGCTTTTAATTGCGAAGGCATCATACTAAAAACAAATGGCAGGAATGGCATAACAAAAATCTATTTTTATTAAATAAAAGAATAGTCAGAATTGAACTAAATATCTTCATTTTGAGGCTAGAAAAGCTTTTTCTTTAATCAAGTGAGCTTATAAGGCCTTCAGGAAAATATGGTACTCATATAGAAGTCAATGAATGCAATATCCTGCACGCAGGCTTGATTGTGAGGTATAAAAGGTTGCAAAAACAACGGATGCGTCAAAATAGTCATTCTATGGAAATTATTGCAGAGTGATGAAGCTCCTTCTTGGATTTATAGAGAAAAATGTTTTACTTAAAACATAAAAAGGACTCTGGCAGCTTTGGAGGGTACAAGTCTCTAGGAAGCCATAGGGAGTTTTTAGGCAATAAGGTGGAAAACTTTATCTGAAAACAATCCCCATTTATGGGAATCAATTAATATAATGTTTATACAAATCCACTTAGCAGAAGTGTTACATCCACAAGTCAAATTGTATTTTCTTAAACTAGACTCACGCCTAGTAGCTTATTGACATGGACTACTAACCAATCTGATGCGAATTTAACCCGACAAATCCAAAATGATGCTGCTCAACTAACGGTAAATGAAGGAGCACGTGTTGTCAAGAAAGTGGGCGAAATTCAAAAGGGAAATGCACTATTTTCAGTTTTAAGATAGATGGCATTCCAGGGATAGTCAGGTGAAGATCGCAGTTCTACACTTATAAAGGAAGGCAATTCAATAGAACTAAGGATTCGTTAAGGCTTGAGGGGATCAACTAGTGACTTAGGAAGATTATGTGCAATGTCTCAACTCTAGATTTGGGTATTGCACATACGACAATCCGTTCTCTAATTTGTGAAACCTCAAATAGGTAGGCTCTTTGCAAGAATATATTGATTTGTTTGATAAACTTTACCCAAGAGTCAAAATCTACGAGGATCAGGTCTGCAGTTTCTCCCTATCGAGACTGATCGATGTGCCTCAAATACCAGTTTGAATGTTTAAACCCTAGACATTGGCTAAAGCTTATTCATTAGCTAAGCTTCAAGATATCACCATAGTTGCTTTAAAAGAGCAACCAAGGCCTTCAACCAAGAACCCTTACCTGAGACCATCCTTTCGATCATCTCGTAATTATCCCACCTCCCAAAATGTTACTGCAACACAATTCCACCAACCTACTCCTCAACCAAGACTCTTACCAACTTCAAACACATCCAAATTACCACTTATAAGCTAAGTAGCATAGAAATGGAAACATCAAAATGCATTTTCTCGAAAAAGTAGGACACAACATAGGGATAAAACTGTAATTATCTTTTATGCCCAATGAGTCATAGTTGTACATCACTCCTTTGACTGACGGTCTTCTAACATTTCCCTAATGTCAGTTAAACTCATTCAACTCATCATGACCGTGCTACTGAAATATTATAAAAGAAGTGGTGAAACACTTAGGGATTAATTTCTAAGACATTGTAGGAGAAGTGGTGAGATAATTCAAACATACTTCATCAATTAATTGTTGAAAAAATTTAGGAAAAAGTGAAGTCACATTTCCATTATCTTTATACTAATCTGATATACTCTTATATAAGTATGGGTATCATATTTGACGTGGGTATTCATTTTTAATCTCTTTGAGTGATTTATTCTCTTATATACCTACTTAGAATCAATAAAATACTAGTAAAAATCTCACCCATGAACGTAAACCATGCTAGTTGAACCACGTAAATCAGTTTTATCCTTTTTTAATTTACTTTTTTTCTTTGTGCTTGTTTTTTCTATTAGTTATTCCTCATGTGAAACACCTTGCTATCATTTTGGTATCATAGTATCCTTTGGTGAGTTGAGTGTTTGAATTTTTTCAAAAATATGGCTACAAAAAATACAACCAAGTTTGAAATTCCACACTTTGATGGTGCAATTTTTGCACTTTAGAAATTGAATATACATGTTGTGCTAGTTAAAGATGGTTCCACAGTAGCATTCTTAGGGAAGGATAGCAAACTAGAAGGGATGCCAAACAAGACATTTACAAAGAAAAATGAGATGGCCTTGGCAAATCTTCTTCTTGCTTTAGAAGACACAATATTATTCAACATTGAAGTTGAATCGATTGTGAAAACATTGTGGGATAAATTGAAAAATATTTATGAAGGAAAATCTTTAACAAATAAGATTTTCTCACAACAATAGCTTCATACTTTAAAGATGAAAGATGGAACATCAATTTGAGAACATCTAAACCTGTTCAATTCACTCATAAACAAACTCATGACTCTTGATGTTAAAATCAATTATAAAGAAAAAACTAGCCTCTTACTTTGTTTTATGCTAGGTTCTTCGAATAATATGATCATGAACTTAAGTCATGTAAAGACTTTTGATGTAGATGTTTTGATAACATCACTCTTTATGAAACCCCAAAGGTTAGAAAAACTAGTAGAACATTAGAACTTTCAAGATGAAGACTTAGGTTTGAATTTTTGTCACACTTATAAAACCTTGAGTTATCTAATATAGTGGTTATGAGTCTGGTTACTATATCTCAGGTTTACCTATTCAGAGATAAGGTCCTCAGTTATAAAAAAAAAAATCATTCTTGACTAAAAAGCTTAGAAAGAAGACTAGTTTGAACTCTCTGGTGATGTTATAGTCATGAGAGGTAGACCTATTGATTGAGACAATAGTGACAAAAGCAAATCAAGATCAAAATCCAACGAAAAGAAGAAAGTGAAATGTTGGGGTTGTGGCAAATCAAGACACCTAAAAGAAGGACTACAAAACTAAAAAGGCTTCTAGTAAGAATTCTAAAAGTGATTCTTATGGAAATATTGTAGAACCGTGTAATATTTTAGAAGATAAACATGTATTTGCCTATATAAGAAAGAATAGAAAATTCCAACTAATGGATTCTTGATTCTAGAACATCTTTTCACATGATTCATAAAGAATGGTTCCATAGTTATAGGTCGTATAATGGTGGTATTGTTTACATGGATGATAATATAGAATTCCAAGTTGTAAGAATTAAAGATGTGAGAATCAAAATGTTTGATAAGTGTGTTTGCAAGATTTATAATGTTAAACATGATTTAGTATTTCAAAAAGATTTTTGGTTCATGGGAAAGTATGATGAACACAATTTGAAATTTATTAGTGGGAATGGCCAATTGAAGCTAATCAAAGGTATTATGATAATCACAAATGGTAAGTTAGTTAGTAATTTGTACTAGTTGATTGATGAGACTCTTGTAATGCCCCCAGGTATGTATCAGGGGTATTTATGTTTTTTGATCTTATTTTGATATATATTATATATATTTATAATATATATATATATAACATAGTTACAAAAAGATAAAGATAAAGAGATAGATACGCATATAAAGAGAGAAAAGACAAAAAAGGAAACTTCAAGCCTTTTTCCATCATCTTCTCCCATCCATTCCAACAAGCAGCCTTCTTCATGCTGTTTTCTTTTGTTTTGTGAAGAAAAATGAAGGAATTGAAAGGGCTTTGGAAGACAAAATAAGAAGAGAAAAAAATGAAGCACTTTGGAAGCCTTGGTAACCAAAAGATCTCTTTCCTATCCCTTTACCTATGTTTATATATATTGGATGCATATTATATGAATATTTTAGGTGTTGATTTAAGGTGGTTTTGGTGATAAAGGAAGTAAAACAAAGATGAGGGAGTCAACTTGCAAAAATTGGCTTGAAACAAGTTAAGGGGTATTATCCTTAGTATGTTTCATGATTTATGTTTTTGGTTCCTTGGCTCTATGTTATAAATTATGATTTTGAAGTTGAGAAATGTTGTTTTGCCATTTGGGTTATCTATGTGTGTTAGTTTGTTCATGGCAGATGATGGTATTTACCGTTTTGTCATTGACTTCGTCCCATGTTTTTGTTGTCTTATCTAATGAATCATGAGTGCTATTATAGCTTGTTGGAAAGCTCTTTGAATCTGATTTTCAATGATATATAACTAGTATGAATTAGAAATTGTTTGGACTATTAAATTTCATGAACAAAAAGACTGTCTTACCAAATAAATAGTGAATACAGTTTTTTACCATTGACTTTATCCCACGTTTTGGCTGCCTTATCTGATGAATCATGCATGATATTATAGCTTGTTGGAAATCTCTTTAAATCCTCTTTTTCAATGATATATAGCTTGTATGAATTAGAAACCGTTTGGACTGTTAAATTGTATGAATAAAAAGACTGTTTTACTAAATGAATAGTGAATATAGTTTTTTGTCACTAATTTCATCCTAAGTTTTGACTGCCTTATTTGATGAATCATAAGTGATGTTATAGCTTGTTGGAAAGCTCATTGAATTTTCTTTTCAATGATATATAGCTTGTATGAATTAGAGACCGTTTGAACTATTAAATTGCATAAAGAAAAAATACTTTATTAAGTGAACAGTCCTGTGAACAGTGATTTACAGTTTTGGAAAGAAAGAAAGAAAGAAAGAAAGAAAAGAGAGAAAGGAAAGAAAAGAAAGGAAAGAAATGAGAAAAAAAGAAAGAAGAAGAAAAGAAAGAAAACTAAGAAAAGGAATTTGAGGCTCAAGACTCAAAGGTCGTCCCAAGAGTATAGTTGTTGGGTTGTGGATAATTTTAAATGGGAACAAGATTAATAAGATATAACGCATGCATGCATAGTATGAACTATGAGGGAGCACTTTACACTACATCACCCGCAGTAAGACACATCTATAGTAAGACATAGACCCACAATAGAGTTTGCTTGTAGTAGAGCATACTCGTAGTAGAGCTTAATTCAGATTCAAAAATGGTGTATGAGAGAAAGAAAGAGAGCTCGAGCTTAGAAAAGTGTCAAATCCCTCTAGTCAACTTCCAAAAAGTATCAAATAGACACTATATAGGACAAAGTATGACCCAAATAGTAAAGAATGATCTAGATTATCCCCTCGATTCCTTATGAAGGTTATGATGTGAGATTGAGTCCCGAGAGTGAGTTAGAATAGGAAAGAAGATAGTTTACTTAATTCTTTCCCCTTACTGAGTATTTTTATCTCTCACTTCCTTTTCTTTCATGATTGCAGGTATAAGTGATCGTGGTAACTACGAGGCAAGGTCAAGTCAGTGAAGATAGATCTGACTGGAGCAGGTTATCTCTGGTTTATATTACATGCATATAGTTACATGTCTTGTTGATTTTTGACCTTCTTGAGATAGTTGTATAATTGTATATGATTACTCCATGTCTTCAGATGCTTTCAGATGAGTTTTAATATAGGATATATACATCTTTTATTAGTTTCCATATTTTTAGTTTTCTTCGAATAATTTCTAAACACTTTTAGTAATGAGTTTAGTTTAAAGTAGTTTTTTTTTTAAATAAACACTTTAGATATTAATTCGTAACATTTCTCCTTCAGAGGATAGTAATTCTAGGGAGGAATGTTACAAGTTGGTATCAAAGTATGATTTTGGGAACCCAAAAGATATTTTCTAAAACAAAATAGAGTAATCCAAGTATTACAGAGATGAAATACCTTCCAACCACACTGACCACCCTCATAACCAATCACTGTAAGTTACGTTTTCACTTATACCTGTTGAGTTTTATGGGACTGATGTGCTCTTTTTAGGACCTATGAGCCAAACACTAATAAATCCCTCTCAGAAGAGCCAGAGTGAAGGAGTAGCTCCCTAGTTACCCTAGGGAGACTCAGTGCACATGATATGCGAGAGATTTTCAAAGAGATAATGAGAGAGCATAGAGGTCCTCTTACGCAGGGAAGTGAGACAACGCATACACCGCCAACTTAGGGACATGATACGATAGAGGTTACTTTAGCATCTACAGTAACCCCAATGAGAACTCAGCTGTATCCTATTTTCAACCTCCCTAGTATACACAAACCTCAAAAATTTGATGGTACAAAGGACCTAATAGTAGCTGAAGAATGGTTGGAATCAGTAGAGAATACAATGGCCCTATTTGACATGATTGACCAAGAGAGAGTGAGATATGCCATCTATCATTTCAAGTCAGAGGCAAGAATATAGTGGAACTTAGTCAGAGAGATGATCAATGTTTCAAAGATGACTTGGTCCGAGTTTAGGTATCGATTTGAGGTAGAGTATAGAGGCACCAATGTTATTTGTATTAGGGCCTAGAAGTTTATTAATCTAGTACAGGGGACAAATTCAGTAAAAGAATATTCCATAAAGTTTAATCAGTTGTCCTAGTATACCTTCGAGATAGTTAGTACAGAGATAAGACATATGACGAGGTAGATCCAGAGATAGCCCGAGATGTTATTACAGGGGTGCAGCCACTTAGGACTTATGCATAGGCCCTTGATAAAGCTTTAAAGGCAGAGGTTTTGTGAGGAGGAGGTTTGGTTAGACCACAGGGCAAAAGGTTACACCCCTGCTACCATGTCAGCTCCCCCAATGAGCAGTGGTTCAGTTTCAACAAAGAGAGGCCCTCCTCTAGAACTATATAAGAAAGGTAAATGACCTCTCCAGTTCAAAGGCATGAAAAAGAACTGGAAAAGTGGAAAGCAATAGAGAGAACCTAAGATACCAACTTGCCAGAAATATGGGAAGCAGTATAGAGAATAGTGTTTGACAGGTCAAACAGTTTGTTTTAGATGTCGTCAACCTAGACATATCACCCGTTTTTGTATAGTTGCCCCAATGAAAGTACGATCACCTAAGGCCTAACAGAGACTAACCCATCAGCAGTCACAATTCAGATTCTTTATCTTAATACTCTTATTTATGTTTTAGTTAATTGTAGGGCTAATCATTGTTTTGTAGTCAAGAGTTTGTCTAAGAGGTTAAAGTTACAACCCGTTAGAATAGCCTAGAGGATTATGATTAAGTTACTTAATAGGGGGTCAGTCACTAGTAAAATGATGCTACTATGACAAAGTATTATGATTTAGGGTTGACAGTTACTGGTAGACCTGATTGTGTTCGAAATGTTAGATTTTGACATGATTTTAGGGATAGACTTTTTAAGGAGATACGAAGTTAAGATTAATTGTAAAAAAACAAATGTGAGATTTAACTTAGACTTTGGAGATCAATTCGAGTTCAATGAGGGTCATATCTGAAGTTTGATAATTAGTATGTTAAAAGCCAGTAAAATATTGAAAAAGGGGTGTACGAGATATTTAGCTTAAGTAGTGAGCAAAGTTGAGTCAGACCTGACTATTGATGAGACATTAGTGGTACGAGCATTTTCAAAAATGTTTTCGAGTGAGTTATTGGGATTAGCTCTCGAATGAGAGGTTGAGTTTAGTATAGAGCTAGCATTAGACATAACACCTATTTCGAGAGCACCCTATCGAATGACCCCTACCAAGTTTTAAGAACTGAAGAAATAGCTTCAAAAGTTACTAGACCATGGTTTTATCAGACCAAGTCATTCTCTTTGCGAAGCTCCCATCTTATTTATAAAAAAAAAAAGGTCTATGAAGAATTGCATTGATTACAAAGAGCTAAATAAAGTCACAGTTAAGAACAAGTACCTATTACCCAAGATTAATGACTTATTTGATCAGTTGAGGGGATATGTGGTTTTCTCTAAGATAGATTTAAGATCTGGTTATCACCAGATGAGAATGGCAGAGAAGGATATACCTAAGACAACTTTCCGAACAAGGTATGACTACTTTGAATTTGTAGTTATATCATTCAAATTGATGAATGCCTCTGCAGTATTTATGGATTTGATAAATAAGGTATTCCACGACTGCCTGGATAAATTTATTATGGTATTCATTAATGATATCTTACTGTATTTCTGCAGTCAAAAGGAGCATAAATAGTACTTAAGGTTTACCCTCCAGAGGTTGAGAGAGAAATAACTGTATGTCAAATTCTCAAAATGTGAATTTTGACTAGATAGAGTTACCTTTTTAGGGCATGTGATTTCAACAGAGGTATATCCGCGGATCCTAGTAAGATTAAAGCTATAGTTGAATGGCAGAGACCAATGACAGTCAAGGAGGTTTGTAGTTTCCTAGGTTTGACAGGGTATTACAGGAGGTTTGTAGAGGGATTTGCTAGATTAGTCAGACCTCTTACAACTCTCACAAAGAAAGCAATGTCATTTTAGTGGTCAGATGTTTGTGAGGCAAGCTTCCAGGAATTGAAAAGAAGATTAACTACTGTTCCTGTGTTAGCACTTCTAGATAAGGGAGTTAAGTATAATCTATACACCGATGCCTTACACGGTGGTTTGGGAGTAGTGTTGATGTAGTGAGGCAAAGTGATAGCATATGTCTCAAGACAGTTGAAAGAACCCGATACCCTACTTATGATTTGAAGTTAGTAGTAGTAATTTTTGCTTTGAAAATCTGGAGACACTATTTGTATAAAGTAAGATGTAATATTTATACTGACCATAAGAGTTTCGAATATTTCTTCACTTAGAAAGAGTTAAATATGAGACAAAGACGATGACTCGAGTTAGTAAAAGACTATGACTATGATATTTAATACTATTCAGGCAAGGCTAATGTGGTTGTAGATGCCCTCAGTAGAAACGTGATGATATCACAACTAACAGTCCAAAGAGAAATTCAGAGAGATATGGATTAAGAGCAAATTAAGCTTGTGATTGGGCCCTCGCCAGATTAAAGATTCAACTTATGCTTATAGATGAGATTTGAGAGGCTTAGACAAGAGATGAGTGGTGTCAACATAAAATTTAGAAAGTTGAAAGGTTTCAAGATAGATTTTCATATATCGAATGAAGTTCTTAAATTCAAAAATTGAGTGTATGTTCCGCAGATAACCGAATTGAGATAGAGAATTCTTACAGAAGCTCATAGTTCTCTTTACACTGCCTATCTTGGGGGTGTAAAAATGTATCCGGATTTAAAAAAATATTTTTGATGGTCGAGCATAAAAAGGGATATAGGTGAGTTTGTTACCATATGTCTCACATGCAAATTAAGGCCGAACACCAGAGACCTTCAAGGTTGCTTCAACCTCTGCCTATTCCAGAATGAAAATGAGAGTATATCTCCATGGACTTCATTAGTAAACTCTCTAGATTTCAGAATTGATGCAATGTTATATGGGTGATTGTTGATAAATTAACCAAGTCAGCTCATTTCCTACCCATCAAAGATACTACTACCATAGATTAGCTAGGGAGATTATATGTTAGAGAGATTATTAGATTACATGGTGTACCCAGGACCATAATATCTGATTATGATACAAAATTTGTATAAGCTTTCTAGAAAAGTCTCCAAAGATCTTTGGGTACAAATTTGACATTTAGTACAACCTATCATCCTTAGATAGATGGTTAGACAAAGAGGGTTAATCAGATTTTGGAGGATATATAACTACTAGGTGACTATTTAGATGACACCTTATAAGGCATTATATGATAGGAGGTGTTGTTCTTCTCTCTATTAAGATGAGATAAGAGAGAGAGAAATATGTTATCTCGATCCTTTAAGCCTGAGTTGATCTAGAAAATGGTCGATAATGTCCAGTTGATCAGACAGAGAATGAAACAGGCCTAGGATCAACAGAAAAGTTATATAAACCATCGATGCTGAGAATTAGAATTCAATGTAGGTGAGTTTGTATTTGTAAAGATTGTTCCATTCAAGCATTTGATGAGATTAGGAAAGAAAAGAAAGCTAGCTCCCAAATTTATTGGTCAATATAAGATAACTGAGATAGTTGGTAAAGTGGCTTATAGATTAGCTTTACCAACGAGTATGAACCAGATTCATGATGTATTTCAAGTCTCATCTTTGAGGAAGTACCTTGGTGATCATTCTTAGTTTGTGAATACAAATGATATTCAGTTATCAGAAAACCTTAGTTATAACTTGACAAGAGAATTAAGCAACTAAGAAACTGACAGATTCCTTCAATAAAGGTTTTATGGAGAAACCAGAAGATAGAGGAAGTGACTTGGGAAATGGAGTAGACCATGAAGGAGAAGTATCCAAAGTTGTTTTTACGAATTCTGAGGATGAAATTATTGTGAGGGGGGAAGAGTTATAATACCCTCTGGTGTATTCTAGGAGCATTTATGTTCTAGGAGCATTTATGTCTTTGATCTTGTTTTGAGATATTTTCAATTTTAAATATATATATATTCACATGTATGTGTGTGTTTATATATATATATAAAACATAATTACAAAAAGATAAAGATAAAGAGATAGATACACATATAAAGAGAGAAAAGACAAAAAAAAAAAACTTCAAGCCTTTTTCCATCATCTTTTCCCGTCCATTCCAGCAGCCAGCCTACTTCATGTTGTTTTCTTTCGTTTTGTAAAGAAAAAGGAAGGAATTGAAAGGGTTTTGGAAGAGAAAAAAATGAAGCACTTTGGAAGCCTTGGTAACCAAAAAATCTCTTTCCTATCCCTTTACCTATGTTTATATATATTGGATGCATATTATATGAATATGTTAGTGTGTTTTGGTGTTGATTTAAGGTGGTTTTGGTGATAAAGGAAGTAAAACAAAGATGAAGGAGTCAACTTGCAAAAATTGGCTTGAAACAAGGTAAGGGGCATTATCCTTAGTATGTTTCATGTTTTATGTTTTTGGTTCCTTGGCTCTATGTTATAAATTATGATTTTGAAGTTGAGAAATGTTGTTTTGCCATTTGGGTTATCTATGTGTGTTAGTTTGTTCATGGCAGATGATGGTATTTACCGTTTTGTTATTAACTTCGTCCCATGTTTTTGCTATCTTATCTAATGAATCATGAGTGCTATTATAGCTTGTTGGAAAGCTATTTGAATATGCTTTTCAATGATATATAGCTCGTATGAATTAGAGACCGCTTGGACTATTAAATTTCATGAACAAAAAGACTACCTTACCAAATGAATAGTAAATATAGTTTTTTGCCATTGACTTCATCCCACATTTTAGCTGTCTTATTTGATGAATCATGCATGATATTATAGCTTGTTAGAAATCTCTTTAAATCCTCATTTTCAATGACATATAGCTTGTATGAATTAGAAACCGTTTGGACTGTTAAATTATATGAACAAAAAGACTATCTTACCAAATGATCACTGAATATAGTTTTTTGTCACTGATTTCATCCTAAGTTTTGACTACCTTATTTGATGAATCATAAGTGTTGTTATAGCTTGTTGGAAAGCTCTTTGAATCCTCTTTTCAATGATATATAGCTTGTATGAATTAGAGACCGTTTGGACTATTAAATTGCATAAAGAAAAAACTACTTTATTAAGTGAATAGTCTTATGAATAGTGATTTACAGTTTTGGAAGGAAAGAAAGAAAGAAAGAAAAGGAGGAGAAAAAGAAAAGGGAGAAAGGAAAGAAAGGAAATGAAGGGAAAGAAATGAGAGAAAAAGAAAGAAGAAGAAAAGAAAGAAAAACAAGAAAAAGAATTTGAGGCTCAAGATTCAGGGGTCGTCCCAAGAGTATAGTCTGGTGGGTTGTGGATAGTTTTAGATGGAAGCAAGCTTAGTAAGATATAACGCACGCATGCATGATATGAACTATAAGGGGGCACTTTATATTACACCGCTTGCAGTAGGGCACGTCTGTAGTAGGACATAGACCCATAATAGAGTCCGTCCATAATAGAGCATACTCATAGTAGAGCTCAGTTCAGAATTCAGAAATTGTGTAGTGACAGAAAGGAAAAGAGCTCGAGCTTAGAAAAGTGTCAAATCCCTATAGTCAACTTCCAGAAAGTATCAAATGGACACCAAATAGGACAAAGTATGACCCAAATAGTAAAGAATAATCTAGATTATCCCCTCGATTCCTTATAGAGGTTATGATGTGAGATTGAGTCCCGAGAGTGAGTTAGAACAGGAAAGGAGATAGTTTACTTAATTTTTTCCCCTTACTGAGTGTTCTTATCTCTCACTTTCTTTTCTTTCATGATTATAGGTATAAGTGATCGTGGTAGCTACAAGGCAGGGTCAAGTCAATGGAGATATATCCGGCTGAAGTAGGTTATCTCTGGTTTATGTTATATACATACAGTCGTATATCTTGTTGACTTTTGACCTTCTTGAGATGGTGTACAGTTGTATATGATTACTCTATGTCTTTAGATGAGTTTTCATATGGGATATATACATCTTTTATTCGCTTCTAGATTTTCAGTTTTCTTAGAATAATTTATGAACACTTTTAGTAATGAGTTTAGTTTAAAGTAATTTTTTTTAAAAAAATAGACGTTTCAGATATTAATTCATAACATTTCTCCTTCAGAGGGTAGTAATTCTAGGGAGGGATGTTACAACTCTACTTAGAAAGGTTATTGTAGCTAGCACAAAGATGGAATCTTTAATGCTTTGGCATAAACATTCGGGACATAAGAGTGGACTATAGGTACTATACAACATAAATCTTCTTCCTCATCGTAAGTTTGTATCATTGAATTTTTGTAAAGATTGTGTTTTTGCTAAACAATATAGAGTATCATTATCTCTGTCTACTCATAAAAGCAATAATTTTCTTGATTTGATACGTGCTAACCTGTAATTTTTTTCGGTTGGTTGTTCATACTTTGTTTATTTAATAGATTATTTTTCTCAAAAAGTATAAGTGTATTTAGTTAAAAGAAAATCTGATGTTCTTGAAAATTTTAAAGTTTTCAAAGCATTAGTGGAGAATCAAATAGGTTCGCAAATCAAATGTTTTCAAACTAATAATGAAGGTGAGTTTTTTTTAAAGGAGTTTAAGAGTTTTTTAAATGAACATGACATTACAAGAAAATTAACAGTTTCTGTAACACCACAACAAAATAGTGTTGTAGAGAGGATGAATAGTACTTTTATGGAACATGTTAGGAGTATGTTGAATTCTACAAAACTATAAAAGAGCTTTTGGGGTGAGGCTTTGAATACAACATGTTATTTGATAAATAGATCATCTACCATTTCTCTTGATTTGAAAACTCCAAAAGAAATTTGGACTAGGAAACCTACTTATTACTCATTCCTTTTTGTGTTTGGCTGTAATGCTTATACTTAGGTTCCAAAAGATAAGAAGACTAAACTTGATATGAATTTAAAGAGATGTATTTTTCTTAGCTATATAACAAATGTAAAATGGTAAAAGTTATAGGATCCTACTACTTATAAAATTATTATTAGTCGAGATGTAATATTTAATGAAAATTCTTTGTTGTGTACAACTAAAAAGCAAAGAACAACTAATGTTTCAGTTGTACAGGTACTTGGTGATGGTCTTGACAAATCTAACAATGGTGAAATTCGTAATGATGAAAGTAATTTTGAATCTAATCTTTATGAATTTAATGATCATCATGGTTGTTCTCATAATCCTAATGATAAAGGTGATTCGCATAATGTTTCATATCAACTAAAGAAAAATATTAGACCCCTATCAAGGTATGATGATTATGTCACATCTTTCAAGTCTCAATTTAATTGTGTTATCGCTTATGTAACATTAGCATATGAGCATGAACCAATTTCTTTTAGAGAGGCTTGTGAGTCTATAAATTCAGATAAATAAAGATGTGCCATGGAAGAGAAAATGGAATCATTGCATAAAAACAATACTTGGGAGTTAGTCAAACTACCAATAGGGTAAACAACAATTAGGAGTCATTAGGTTTACAAAATTAAAAAGGATTCAGAAGGAAAAGTGGAAAGATTCAAAGCAAGACTAATAATTAAATGATACACTCAGAAACTAGGTATTGATTTTGATGATTTTTTTTTCTATTGTTTGCTTAGCTACTATTAGAACTGTTTTAGGTATGGTTGTCGTTCTAAACTTGGAATAAAAAAACTAAATGTGAAAATAGCTTTTTTGCATGGAGATCTCAATGAAGAAATTTTTATGACTCAACCTGAAGGATTTATGGAAAAAAGTACGAAGACATTAGTTTGTCGACTGAACAAATTACTTTACAGTTGAAAATAAACACTTTGATATTGGTACAAGGGATTTGATTCTTTTATTATAAGCTTGGGTTTTCATAGATATGAAGCAAATTATTGTGTTTATTTCTATGATTGTAAAGATGAGTGATTTTGTGTTTTACTATTATACATTGATGATAAGATTATTGCAAGTAATAACGTGAATTACATAGCTACTCTTAAAGCTTGTTGACCTAGGAATTGACATAAAGGACCTAAGTGTTGTAAATCAAATTCTTGGGATAAAGTTGATTAGAGAGAGAACTGATAGAAAAATTTGTTTATCATAAAAGCATTATATGGAGAAGATTTTGCAATGTTTCAATATACAAAATCCCAAACCAATATGTACTTTATTTATTTTTCATTTAAAGTTGTCTTCAAGTTAGTCTCCTAACACTAAGGAAGAGAAAACAACCATGTCTCAAATCCCATATTCATCAGTAATAGGAAGTCTTATGTTTGCCATGGTTTCCACAATACCTGACATCACGCAAGCAGTGGAAGTTATAAGTAATGGTAAATCTAGACAATGATAATTGGAAAGCAATAAAGTGGAACCTTGGATATTTAAGGGGCACTTCAAATTTGGCTTTATGTTATAGCTTTGCAAATAGAAATTGTATTGGTTATGTGAACTCAGATTTTGCAAAAGATTTGGACAAAAGAAGGTCTACTTCAAGTTATATATTCTCTATGGCAGGTGGTGTTATAAGTTGGGAATCAAAATTACAATCTATAGTGGCATTATGAACCACAAAAACTGAATATATTACTACAACTCATGCTTGTAAAGAAGCAATTTGGTTAAAGAGAATAATTGGAGAGTTCTACATAAAGCAAGACCAAATTTCTTTGTATTATGATAGTCAATTTGCTTTGCACTTAGCAAGGAATTCAACTTTTCATTCCCAAACAAAACATATTGATGTTAGTTATCATTTTGTTCGAAAAGTAATTAAAGATAGACAAGTCTTGTTATATAGAATTAGTACAAAGTTGAATCCTGCTAATATGTTAACAAAATGAGTACCAAAAGAAAAGTTCATCTAATGTTGCACTTCTTTTGAACTTAAAGCAAAGTAACAAGTTGTTAGTGCTAGAATATGCCCTAAAAACCAATCGCTTTAATTGATTTTAAGGGTTGTATATCTTGTATATACATTATTAATAAAAGAAGAGTTTTGTCATACTTCACATGTTTTCTACGTCACTTTTATATCTATGTTGCAGTTGTATATTACATCCATATTAGCTACATGCATACGATATATGAAAGGTTCCGATGAGTTTTAATAAACGTCATCAAATCGTTCCTTACATAAGCAATTTGTTTAGGCAATAGTATTGCATAGTGGGTGTGTGCTATATCACCACAGTATATCAATGGATGATATTAGACATGGTGGATATACACATGGGTAAACAATAGAACCGTTTGATGGTTAGAAAATTGATCAAAGGTTATTATATTATATTATTTATCGAACGTGACCACTAAACGATGATCACATGGGAATTAATATGTAGTCAATGATACATCGTAAATCATACTAGTGCATAAATCCTTTGACTTGAGATATCACGGTTGTGCTTTATTCCGGAATGTATGGTTCATACGGTGTATACCATGAGGCTAATCATGTCCCGTTCAGAAGTCGTTTTGATCATATGTTGCTTGAGCGAGAGGACAAGTGATGATCATACAGGGATCCGTCAGCTCGACTGCTCCCGAGTTCCTATACGAATATCAAAAAACATGAAAATCTAAGACACTGGCCAGTGTAGATAAAAGACTACATTAAGAGAGTTTCGATGTGGCACGTTATGATGTATTACTTGATATTCGAAAAGATTAAATATTAGATTTTGACATTCCATGAATCTGAGTTTAATCGGGATGTAACGACGGAGGGATTGAACTATATAGTAAGTGTGAGTAAGAAAGGTTCATTTGACATTATGTGAAGCTTGTACTTCATTATGATGTAGGGGTTATGGGACATTGCTAGATGACACCACATAATTAGTGGGAGCTTCGTTTTATAGCAAAAAATGAAGTATATCGGTTAATGACAACTTTAAGTTATATAGTGATATAATGAAACGTATCCTCCGATATGGGCCTACGGCTACGTCATTATAAACCTTGAAAGTCACACCCATATTTCAAGGAAGAAAATGGTGTTATGAAGCTGAAAATATTTATCTATGGTTGGCTAGCACTTTTCGAGGATAAAAATTGTGTTTTTCGAATAAGATTCAAAAAAAGGGTAAAATTGTCATTTTGCACCTTTTAAATTGTTTAGAAAGTTGCATGAATAATTTTAGATATAAAATTATTCAACATGTGTCAAATTATGATTTACTCTTAATTATCAACCAATGAGAATTAGACACTTGATTTAACTTGATAAATATCAAGTTTTAATGTAATAAATGTGAGAAAAAATAAAGAAAAATATAGATTTTCTCTTCTTCTTCTTTTTTTGCTGGAAAAAGCACCATTTTTCTTCGTTGAAGGGTGCAAGTCAAGAGATCACTTATTTTAGTGATTCAAGCTTCCAAACTTCAAATCAACTTACAAGGTACAAGGTAGTTTACATGTTTCTATGTTTTATTTCTTGAAACAACATGTAAATTTTATATTATCATTATTATATATGATGTGAATATGATCTAAAAATTTTAATTTTCTTGCCAAAATCCTTCAGTTAGATGGTGAGAATTTCTTATTTATTTGTTGATTGATAATGTGTATTCAAATAAGAGAATTGTTGAGATAATGTAACAAAAGTGGAGAAGTAGTGAGACATTTTAGGAATAAATTCCTAAGATATTGCAAGAGAAGTAGTGAGATACTTCAAGAATACTTCATCAATTAGTTGTCGAAAAATTTCAAAAAAAAGTAAAGCCACATTCTTATTATCTTTATATTTATTTAATATACTTTCATATAAATATAAGTATCCTATTTGAAATGGGTATTCAATTTTAATCTCTTTGATTGTTTTTTCTTTTGTATACCTATTCAGAATCAATAAAATACTAGTAGTAATCTTACCCATGGACATAAGCCAAATTGGCTTAACCATGTAAATTAGTGTTGTCCCTTTTTAATATTTTTTCTCTGTGCTTAATTTGTATTGTATTTTTTCTATAGTTATTCCTTAAGTGAAACACTTTGCTATCATGTGCATCACTTGCATGCATAATCAAGCACCTTAATTCCTATGTACAAGCGTGCACCCCATAATACATGTTTGTTCACTCTTTTTTTATACCGATTTATGGTCATGCATCATCACCTATCTTATAGTTTCTAGCATTTTTTCTGGTAATTTGAAATAAGTCTATAAGGCCCCTAGGTTATATTTCCATCAGTGATTACCATACAGAGCATGCATTTAAATTTGATATAAGATTTTTAGGGGTTATAAAAGATTCCTCTTAATACTATCAAGTCGTTAACATCATTATCCGTAACAACCAATGTCATATTTTATACTAATATACTCATAACCTAATCATGTCATGCAAGGCATAAAATCATGTTGGGTGGCACATAGTGCATGGTTTGAAACATGTTGGTTGTGCATGTTTACATGCCAGCCGTGCATGTATGTTGAGGGTGTTGGGTTTGGATGAAATCATTGTTGCACTCGGAGACCTGCACAAATAAAAGTATGCATCAAAATTATAACCAAAAATATACAACACTTACATAGAATAAACCCTAGTCGCAAGTTTTCTGTTTTTCTCTCCTCTTCCTGTGAACACAAATAATCTAGTAAAGAAGCTTTAGCAGCCTTCTACCTGGATTGTCTCTTACGTGTTTGTGCTTCGCATGGATACCAAAGCGTGACCTCTTGAAGGTTGGATAGTGTTCAATCTCAAGTCACATGAAGGTTTGGAGGAGAAACCAATGTAGGTATAAACTTAAAAGTAAGCAAGGGTGGCACTTTCTTAACACGAACGACTTGCTTCATTTATTTGTTTTTGTAAGAATTCCAGAAGCTTGAACAGTTTGCATGCCAATTTATGCACGGTTAAAGTATGATCTTGATTTTACAAAGGGCACAGTTGACACAATTGAAGCATGGTTGGACAAGGCTTTGATGAAGTCTTTGTTTCATTGGTTTGATATCTCTTTTGCATGGCTAGAATTCTTGCTTTTCATGAAAAAGCATGATTGGCCAATTTTATGAAGTTTCACAATTGGACTGAATATTGCACGAATGGAAGCCATTTTATGAAGCATGATTGAAAAAGGTATTGAACAACTATAAGCTTGTTGAAGATATGAAGATGCACGACTGGACATGTAAGTGTGAAGCACGATTAGGAATGCGGTTGCACAGTTGGACAAGAAAGGTTGCACAACTAAATAATAATTTGAGACATGAAGATGCACGATTGTACAACTTCCTTGCACAGCTGGACAAGGCTTTTCTCTTTAAATTTCAACCAAGTTTCTAGAAGGTTGAACAAGAGGTGTACGACTTTGTCACGACTAAGGCATGACTATATTATCTTTAATCTAAGTCTATCTTTTTTTTATCTTGTAAATTTCAAACTTTGTCCATTTTGTAATACTTAACACATTCCTTGGACATGTTAGTAATTTTAACTTATGTTTTTATAATCACCAAAACACTTGGTGTCCAACAACATAAGCCAAATTGGCTTAACTACATAAATTAATGTCATACCTTTTTAATTTTTTTCTTTGTACTTATTTTGTGCTTTGTTTTTTCTATTAGCTATTACGCAAGTGAAACTCTTTGCTATCATGTGTATCACTTGCACACACAATCGAACACCCTGATACCTTTTGTATAGGCATGCACCCCATAATGCATGTTTGTTCACTCCTTTTTTATATAGATTTATGGTCGTGCATTGTTGGTTTTCTTGTGGTTTTTAGCTTCTTTTATGGCAATTTCATCAAAGTCTACACTTACTAATGCAATAAAATAAGTCTATAAGGCCCTTAGGTGATATTTCAATCACCAATTACCATATAGAACATGCATTTAAATTTGATCTAAGATTTCTATAAGGTATACAAGATTCCTCTTAATACTATCAAATCATTAACATCATTATCCAGAACAAACAATGTCATATTTTATACCAATATACTCATAACCCAATCACAAGACCCTTTAATGTTAATAGCATGCTTCTATCTCATAAATTAATTCAGTTAAGGAAAAATCCTACTTACTTGCACTTTTGATGATGCACTGGTCCTCATGTGGTTATAAGGTGATTCTTCTATGTCTAGAGTATTTCTAACGACATCCAAATCTCTAAGTCTCTCACAGTCTCTTTTATGTTTACTCTGAAAATGTGTATATAGAAAAATAACTCTATCAAACACCACATCATCCCCTTTTGTTTTGGTCAAATAACATCACTCAAGACTATGTAACCTCCCTATATAGTTGTATAAACAATTTTATAGCAAAAATCATGTTTCATGATTAGAGGAAATATGTTTATCCAAAATTCAAACATCATGCATGACCATACATCTCCTTATGCATGGGCATTTATGGTGATTAGTTGGCACTGTTCATCTTTATCGGGTGTACGAGTTTGTATCACCTTTATGCACGACTATACATCCCTTAATACTTAAACTATTTCATGTGTCATGCATAAAATAACCAAATTGCCTTTCACGACACATGTACAAGCGTGCACTCATGATGTGCACAACCATACAATGCCCTTTATACATATCGCTTATAAATAAATCAATATGAAAATATTAAAAGACCAAATTACCTTTATTACATACATGTGGGTATGACATGATTGTTGAGATTGAGCATGATACAACCAACAAACGTGTAGATCAAGTGTGATGCAACGTCATGCCATTTACAGACGCCAACTTTGAATCATCCAAGATGCCAATGAAGAGGTGAGATGCAACAAAGAGGAGCGATAAAGATTCAGTCATATCATAAAGGGAGATTGCAAGATTGGGTTGGTAGAGGTTTTGTTGATATGAAATGAGCAAGAAACAACAATATTAGTGTGAGAATAAGTCGAGGATGATAAAATCAACATAAACAATATGTGTGGAAATTAAACCAATATTAGAGACGAATCGCTAAAAGTAAGAATGATAGTTGAAATTTGATGAAACGACAAGAAAAAGAGTATGATGATAATTAAAAAAAAAAAAAGAGAATAAATGAATTGTTATTCAAATTAGATATTTAAAAAGTTTTTTAAATTTTTGTTAATTTTTGGAGATATAATAATTTTTAAAAATATATTAATTAAAGTTAATATAATAATTCAACTTTCTATCACTAGACGAGGATTTTTTTTCGTTTAATGAATTCGATTTTGAGTAGAAAATTAGATTTATGCCAAAGGTGTGTGTCAGACCGTGTTACTCCCTCATTTATATAAAATGGAAAAGACGAAATTGCGCACACCTCGAGTGCTCGTCGCGTGATCTGTTAAGAAGCTGAGTAGACCAAAACCCAGGAACACTGTGACGGAGCAAGTCCAGGGTTTAAGCAAAATGTTGCTCCGCTCAATTCGAGCCACCGTGGCCGCCGCACGGCTTTTCTCTACTAAAGCGGCAGAAGTAAAAATCGATGGAGCCGTCAGAAATGGTGGAGGCGGCGGTCGAGACACGCTGGGGCGGAGACTTCTGAGCCTGGTGTACACAAAACGCAGCGCGGCAATTGCCATTCGGAAATGGAAAGAAGAAGGTCACACAGTGCGCAAATACGAGCTCAATCGTATCGTGCGAGAGCTCCGGAAGCTCAAGCGCTACAAACACGCACTCGAGGTGTGCACAATTTCGTCTTTTCACCTGTTTAGGAACGTAAAATCATATTTAATCTAATTTGTTATGATGCAAATTATTGAAAGAAGTGATTTTTTAAATGCAATAGGAGGTTTTAATCAATCATACCCAGTGAAATTGAATAATTAAGATGATATATTACTTCTAGAACTGAAGTCTATCAGCTTTGAACTTGTGAAAAATTATGTCCATCGATGATGGGGCTTATGTTTTAGGAAATATATTTTGATAATTTATGCAGGTATGTGAGTGGATGACTTTACAGCAAGATATTAAGCTACTACCTGGTGATTATGCCGTTCACTTGGATTTGATTTCGAAAGTTCGCGGTGTACCTAGTGCAGAAAATTTTTTTGAGAATCTTCCTGATAAGATGAGAGGTCAAGCCACTTGTTCAGCTCTGCTTCACACCTATGTCCAAAACAAGTTGTCTGCCAAAGCCGAGGCTTTAATGGAGAAAATGAGAGAATGCGGGTTCCTGAAATGTCCCCTTCCCTATAACCACATGTTGTCCATGTATATTTCCAGTGGGAAAATGGATAAGGTTCCTGAAGTGCTTAAGGAGTTGAAGAAAAACACTTTGCCTGATGTTGTTACTTACAATTTATGGTTAAATGTATGTGCTTTGGAAAATGATGTTGAAACAGCTGAGAAGGTCTTTCTTGAGCTAAGAAAGGTGAAACTAGATCCAGACTGGGTAACGTATAGTGCATTAGCCAACATGTACATAAAAAATAAACTCCCTGAAAAAGCTGAGTCTACTTTGAAGGAAATGGAGAAAAGAGTCTCTCGGAAGAATCGAATTGCTTATTCATCCCTTCTCAGTTTGCATACTAATATGGGGGACAAGGATGGAGTTCATCGAATCTGGAAGAAGATGAAATCATTGTTTCGCAAAATGAATGATGCTGAGTATACTTGCATGATATCTTCACATGTGAAACTCGGGGAACTCCAAAAAGCTGAAAATCTCTATAATGAGTGGGAATCCATTTCAGGGACTGGTGATCCTAGAGTTCCAAATATACTTCTTGCAGCTTATATCACCAAAAACCAGATGGAAAAGGCAGAAACTTTGTACAATCGGATGGTGCAGAAAGACATCAAGCCTTGTTACACTACCTGGGAACTTTTTACGTGGGGTTATTTAGAAACAAGCCATATGGAAAAGCTTCTAGATTGTTTTCAGAAAGCTATTGGTACTGTGAATAAATGGAGTCCCGACAAAAGGTTGGTTAAGAAAGTATTTGAGAAGCTTGAGGAGCAAGGAAACATCGAAGCAGCAGAGCAATTGCTGGTTATTCTTCGAAATGCTGGCTACGTGACAACTGAGATATATAATTCATTGCTGAAAACTTATGAAAAAGCTGGTAAAATGCCTCTTATAATTGCAGAGCGAATGGAGAGAGACAATGTTCAGTTAAATGCAGACACTCATAAGCTTATAAAAGTAACTAGCACAATGCCTGTGACTGAAGTTTCAATTAGCTTTCCTTAAGCAGAATTCTACAAAAGTCTCTTCGAGCTCGGGATGAGAGGAGGGTTTTCTTTTCATGTCAACATGGAGCATTGAGATTTCTTTTTTTTTTTTTTTTTAAATTGTATGTTCCGTTTTCCTTCTGCAGTTGTGAACAGAGGACTATTAAAGAATATCTGAATGCTGAGGAAATGTTGGCATTCATTTCAATATAGATTGCGTGGTGTTCAACCACCACAAAAGAGTTATTTGAAATTAATACCAATTGTAAGGATTGACCAGTGACTTCTATATCTGTTGTTCATGCCCTTGATATATATATATACACACACACACACACACTATTACTGTTAAGAATAGTAACATTACTTAATTTTTAATGATTGATTAATAGTATGCTTGAACAAAGAGGTTGTTGTGCTGTTCCAAAATAGAATACGTGCATAAGGAGGTTTCCCCGTTCCAAAATAGCGAAATCTTACTTGACTTTCCCATCTGCCTAACATTTTCATTAGGGTCGACCAATCAATACTAAAATTCACGTTTCCTCTTCAGTATTGAAGAATGATTGAGTAGCTATGGCCCCGTGCAACAAGCATAAAGAAGACAAAAATCAATTTGGGTTTGTTATTATTGTATCAAACCAATCTCAAGATAAGCAAATTGCTATTGGAAATAGTGGTTCACCTACACCATCATAAAATTATAATCACGTAAACAAGATTGAAGAAACGAGGGCAGATGAATGGTCCCACCAAACAAAACCTGACCAAGCCTAATCTTATAATCTTGAGAAGCGTTATTATAATAACACAGGTAGTTATGCAGAGAGACCACTTTCCTAATCCAAACTTTCAAGGATTTTTCAGGTGGATTGTTGAGGTGGTTAAGAAGAAGAAGAGACAAGAAACCGCGCATAATCAACAATATAACTACGCAATAAAGAAAATGAAGAAGGTACAAAATTGAAAGAAAAGCTACACAAAATGTTAGGGAGTAGCAGAGGATTACGTTATGGGTAAGTTTTTTATTTTTTAAGGAGTTTTTTATGCTCATGGAGCAAGTCATACATCGTGATGACACGTGGATGCAACGTTTCCCCTTGAGGTCGATGCGTTTGGATTGGAAACTAAGTGGGAACGCTATATAAGAAGGAAAAACGCTACGTATAATCACAAGACAAGAAAAAGAAAGGGGCACATTTAAGTTGAGAGTAGAAAATCTGTTAACGCTTACACGTAAATTATTTAGTTGAGTTTCAGGTTTGAAGTTGGAAGTTTGGAACTGAGACAGACCGCATTATTTCTCTTTATTCCAGAGCAAGACAACTAACTAAAATAATAATAATAAGTCTAAGCTATCTATCTCTCTCTTCAATGGCTGCTTTTGTTGAAGATGGAGGAGAAGTCGGTTTTGAAGAAGGATTGCCCTGGCTTCCTTCTCATGTTCTCGATGAAGCATTTTCTGATACTCATCATCATCTTCAGGTTTTATAATTTTTTCTTTTTCTCTGCTTAACCGTTAATTGCCAGGCCTGCCTGTATATAGATTTTGATTGTTTAATTTTTTATTGCAGAGACAAGTGAAGCACAAGCAGCATCAACAGCAACATCCCCCTAGTTCTAAATTGCCAGCAGAGTCACTTACTGTGGTAAACATTTTCTATCTTTCTCTGATTGAATAAATCATTTTGTTTTACTACCAACTTAAAAGTACTGAATTTTAGATGTATAATAATGTATTGTTTTCAAAATAATTTCTCATGCTTTCACCTTCAAGCAATAAGCTCGGAGGAAAAAGATTCAGACTTCTTTCGTTTTTGTCTCTGGGTCAGTATTGCTACTTTTGGCCCTAGGAAATGATAATAGGGAAGAAACTAATGTTGAGGGACGAGAGAGATGAATGATGATTTAAACCATTCAATTTTGATAATTCGATTTGTGGGATGAGAGGAAGTGTTAACAAACCTTCCCACAGACTCGGTTGAATTTCCTTCCTTTGAAGATGCAGAAATATGAAAGTTGAGTGTTATTAGTGCCATTTATCTTTAGGCCAATGTTATGACATTTATCTTAGCAAAATGAACAATGATGTAAATAAATGTGCAAGAAAACGAATGGCTTACTCATGCTGTCTATGTTATTGTGTCATCAGCAATCGAAAACTGGCTCTCAACCGCATCACAAACCGAGGTATCCCAGGGCATACAGAGGATCTGGAATGCAAGCAATTTTTCTAGAATCTGGCCAGAAATCTTGTGGGACTGGAGTTTTTTTACCACATGGAGGCAGCACCAATTTCCACCCGAGCAGAAAGCCAGGTACTACACCCATACATTACTGAATCCTTGAAGAAAATTTATACATGTAATGGTTTTCTGAGTGATGCCTCAATGCACAAGAATTTTCGCTAAAGGAAAACATTGTGGAACTATGTTTTTGTAGCTTGCTCCCCTGTCCTTCTTCCTTCCCGAGTTGTTCAAGCCCTCAACCTCAATGTACATGCAATAGGCCTGCAAATTTCACAGCGAAAAGGTTCTGTCTTCTTCTCTACTGCATTTCATCATCTTGATGTTACAAGTGCTGACACTGATCACTGAACATAAATCATAAACATCTCTTCGTTTGCAGATTATAAAGCTAATAACTGTGATAACTCAGTCAAAGTTAAAAGTACTGGGAATGATGTGTCGACAAAATGCAGTGTAATCTTACAGCATCAAGAGAATTCTTCACCAGATATATTTCTTCCTAAGGAATGGACTTACTAGCTCTCAATAATGAACTGTGACATTCACTGTAAAATTCCCTAAATGCATATTAATCTCAAATTTAAACGAAATGCTTTTGATTTCTATCTATATCATGCTTGATAATCTGTAACATAAACAATAATGGCAAGAAATCACATTCTGGTTAATGTTCAATCGGTGTAATATATATATGTATGTATGTATGTATGTAAAGGTTAACAATAAAAATTAATTTTGGAGGGTTGAAAGTTAATATAGATATTTCATGGCATCCTGGAAAAAAAGTACATATTTTGACAGCTTTTACATACAAAAGATTCTGCTACTTGTATTGTAGCCAAAGTATCTCCATGGAAGCAACTCTTCTTTTAGCTCTAGTCTCTTCACTTCCCAATTCTTCTCCAAAAATGTCATAAAATTTAGAGGTTAGTTCGCCTGTTTGTTTTTGTTCTGTTGCTTTCGGAGGAAACGAACGAACTATACAATTTTAACAACATGAAAACAGTAACCAAATGCTTCGCATTTTGTTTTGTTATCGTGTGAAACCCTAGAAATTGTGCAGCTTTTATTAATTGGAGAAGGCTTTTTTCGGAATTGCGCTTTCAATTTATACGACCACCTGTTTCACTCTTTTTGTTGTTTCCTTAAAGACGCCAGTGTAATGCCAATGGGTCTTTTCTTTTTACTGCATATAACCATAGTTTTTAAAACTGAAACAGATCATTCGGTTCAATCGATTAAATCAAAAATTAACATTAAGTTCTGCCTAATTAATATTAAAAAATAATTTATTCATTAACTTAGTCAAACTCAATCAAAATCATGAATTGGATAAATATGTCAAAATCCGTAGAATCAGGGTCAACCAAAATTTACGATATTTTTTAAAAAATTAATTATTTTTGAATAATTTGATTATTTTTTATTAGAATTGATGAATTTTTAAAGGTTTGTAAGAAAAAATAAGTTAAAAAAAATATTTCATACTTATTAAAATATCTTTTATAGACAATAATTTATGTAATTATGTAATGTAAATGTTAATATTTTTGTGAATTATTCTTTAACTTTATTTTGATCAAATAACTGTATCTTCTTCATCTTCTTCTTCTTTTTTTTACTTAATGTAACATTTTCATACTCTGTAATCCCCTGCATGTGAAGACGCCTGCTTCTGTTAAGATAGATTTAGTAGAATTCAGCCAAGGGAATTTGCTCCTGAACAGACCTTTTTTGTTGAAAGCAAGGAATAAATATTTTATCAGTTCTTCAGATCAGTTTCAAAGTGACTATATGCATGTGGAGGCTAAATCTGCACATTCTGTGAACCTTGAAGTTGTTCCACCAATATTGAATGATAGGCCAGGCATTCCTAGTTCATGCAATGGCAATAACATGAGAATTCACAGTCAAGAACTAAAATGTTTAAAAATGGGTTCTTGAATTTTGTACGTTTAAGTTCCGTCGTCAATAATGCTGCAGAATCATTTTTTAAGAGTGAGATATGGCGAAGATTATTTGTGACATCTGTACTACTTATAGTTAAGTTAGTCGTGTTGGATATTTCATTCCACTACCTGGATTTGATAGAAGACTGATACATCAAGATTATCTTAGCTTCGTTTCAGGATCTATCGGTAAGTATAACACAAACATGCATACGTAAAGAAATTGTATATTTTATATGCATGGCTCTTCAACCCGCTATAATGATGAATGTTCTTATTTCAAACATGCATTTAGTCACTAATGTTGTCATCGGCAGATGAGCTTGGTGATTTTGCAGCAGAACTAAAACTTCCGTTTATCAGCTTGGAATTAGTCCCCTGATAATAGCATCAATACTAATGCAAGTTTGGCCCCCAATATTGATATTGATGATGGGCCCTAGGCTTCTAATGCTCCAGCTGATGATGTTACTAATGGTGCTAATGTTGACGTTGATATTGATGACAATGATGATGAGCTAGATGAGGATCTAGATTGATTCAAGTTGTAGGCTCGTGCTTCAGGTAAGAGACCTAGGATGGCTACTCGAGCAAGTTTTTTTGTTGAGCCGATTATTACTTCAGCCGCTAATCCTATCTCTATTTTGCCTACTGAGCTTGCTAGTCTTCATGCTAAGGTTCGCACTGATTTTGCTAATATTTGTACTAGTATTGCCAATTTTCAGACCAAGGTCATGAGCAGCATAAGTGAGCTTCTTTATCGTTTTGTTCCACCTCCTTCTTAGTTTATCTTTGATGTATATGTATTTTACACATACTTTTATGTTTTATCTTGTTTGGACTATTGGTGCTTTTATTTTACTAATCATGCTTATTTAGACATTGTATTCATGCACTGTGGCTTGATGTTTATTTTTGGTCATTTTGGTGATAATTTATATATATGTTCATGCATGTTAGTCTTCTTTTGTTTCATTAACTATATGATTTGCCTATCTTTTTTTCATAATAACAAAGGAGGAGAGGTTTTAAATGTTATATTCTATATTTGAACATGAATATATTTGAGTATGATTATAGATATAATATTTGATTAATGTTGTGGATATTTTGATGTGATTGATATTAGATATATGATATTGATATTTGATATTAATATTTGATATTATTAAACCAAGTCAAAACTGTTAGTGGAGTTAGTGGTGGAGTATAAATAGGAGAAAATGGGTTTTTATGATATAAGTGGATAGACCACGTATTTAGTTAGTCATGAGTTGTTAATGGGTTTTTAGTTGTTATTTTCAGAGAATTTAATTGTTATTTCTTAGGACATTATGTTGATTTCTTTTATTTATATTGTTCATGTAACTCTGCATTTTATGTAGCTAGAAAACAAAATTAACACAGTATTTCAGTTTATCTTCTTTCTCCTCTTCTCAAAATTTTAATTGATTCTAGCAGTTTGGTATCAGAGTCATACAATCTTGCAATCTCAACATATCTATTTTCAGTTGTGAATCATGACAAACAATTTCAATGTTGTTTGGTCAAGTCCCAAACGGGACGAGAAACTTGATTACAATTATTGGCAGATTTTGATGACTACACATTTAAAAGCTCAAAATCTTTGGAGCTTTGTTGATCCAAGAATTATAGATGAAGCTGATGCAAATTCCCAACGACGAGATCAACTTGCATTAGGACAAATTCATCAAGGTGTTGATTATTCTATGTTTGGAAAGATAGCCAATGCCAAGACAACCAAGAAGGCGTGGGAGATATTGTGATTGTCTTATAAAGGAGTATATCAGGCATAGAAATCCAAGTTGCAGACCTTACACAGAGCATATGATCATTATGAGATGACCATTTCAGAGAGTGTTGAGCAATATTTTTCTCGTTTTACTGATCTTGTTAATAAGATGAGATTATATGGAGAAAAAATCGATGACAATACTGTAGTCGAAAAAATTCTTCGAACATTGCCAATGAAGTATGATCATGTGGTGGCTTCAATCACAAAATCACACAATACCAATCAAATGACAATTGCAGAATTACAAGGCATTGTAGAGAGCCATGTTGACAAAATACATGGAAAGTCAGAGAAACCAATTGAAGAAGCCTTGGGGTGTCAAGTCACTTTAAGTAATGTTAAGCCAAATCGAAGAGAATGATTCAATAGAGGTTGGGGCTACAATAATAGAAGAAGAGGAAGAGGAAGAACACATGGTAATTATTTGCCATACAATCCAGGACAAGGAAGAGGTGGAGATAATGCCAAGCACGAGAAGTTTCAGTTTCATTGCTTTAATTGTGGAAAATCTGGGCACAAGATTATAGATTGTCGATTAAAAAAATTCAACAACAATGGAAATCAAGCAAATATTGCTAAAAAACATGGTGATAATTCTAATGAATCAGAAACTTTACTTTTAGCTTGTAATGTTTAAACTGTAGACGAGAACGTGTGGTTTTTGGATATTGGATGTAGCAATCACATGTGTGGGAAAAAGGAATTTTTTTCTGAGTTAGATGAATTTGTTCATTCAGAAGTAACTTTTGGCAACAATTCAAAAGTTTCAATTTTGGGAAAAGGTCAAGTATCTATTAAATGAAGGATGGCTCTCACAATTATATTTCGGATGTATTTTATGTTCCTGGTATTCACCAAAATTTATTGAGCATAGGTCAATTGTCAGAAAAAGGATATGACATTTTAATTAAGCATCGACATTGCACCATTTCAGATGCAGATGGAAATTGATAGCAAAGCTAAATATGTCTTCTAACCGACTATTTCCTTTGAAACTTTAGCATGAAGTTGTTTCTTATTTCAGTTCTATCATTATTGATGATAATTGGCTATGACATATGCGTTTTGGGCATTTTCATTTTTCTGGCTTGAATTATTTGGCAAGAAAAAAGTTAGTTTCTAGTTTGCTTGTTATTAATACTTCTGATCATGTTTGTGAGATTTGTGTTTTGGGAAAGAAGCACAAAAAACCTTTTTCTATAGGCAAATCTTAGAAAGCTAAAAATCAATTGGAGATTGTTCACTCAGATTTGTGCATAGTGGAAGTTCCATCACATGGAGGTAATAGGTATTTTATTATCTTTATTGATGATTGAGTCGAAAAACATGGGTTTTTTTTTTAGACAAAAATCAGAAGCATGTGAAGTTTTTAAAAAATTTAAGTCTTTTGTTGAAAAACAAAGTGGATGCAAAATAAAATTTTTAAGAACTAATAGAGGTCAAGAATACCTAGTTTGCAATTATTTCTTTGAAAAGCATGACATTCAACATAGAAGACAACTAGATACACTTCACAGCAAAATGGTAGCTGAAAGAAAAAAATAGAAATATCATGGACATGGTGAGATGTATGTTAAAATCTAAAAACTTGCCTAAATATTTTTGGGGAAAAGTTGTTTCTTATGTTGTCTATGTGTTGAATAGGTGCCCAACAAAAAGTATTCGAGATAAAACACCTGAGGAGGCTTGGAGTGGAAGAAAGCCATCTATTCGACATCTTAAGGTTTTGGTTGCATGGCATATGCACATGTACCAAATCAGTTGAGAAAAAAGCTTGATGATAAAAGTGAGAAAAGCATTTTCATTGGTTACAATGATACATCAAGGGCTTATAAATTGTATAATCCAAAGACTAAGAAAGTGACTGTTAGTCGTGATGTTACTTTTGATGAATATGGTGTTTGGGACTAGTCTAATAAGGAAGAAAAACCAGTTATTGTTACTAATAACTATTTTGATGAACAATCTATTCAAAATGATCTTGAATCTTTATCAAGTTTGCAACTTCAATCACCAACTCGAAGACCGTAACGTGAGCGTCACATGCCAACTCGTTTGCAGGATTATGTTTTAAGCACTGATGATGACCCATTTGATGAAGAAATTGTTCAGTTTGCTCTTTTTGCAGATTATGACCCTATATCATTTGAGGAAGCTACTAATGATGTCCATTGGCTACAAGCGATGGATGCAAAAATTCATGCTATTGAAAAAAATGATACATGGGAGTTAACTGAGTTACCTTCAAGAAAGAAGCTAATTGGTGTAAAATGGGTCTATAAGACAAAGTACAAGTCTAATGGTGAAATTGATCATTTCAAAGCGAGGTTGGTAGCAAAGGGTTACAAGCAAAAACCGAGTATCGATTATTTTGAAGTTTTTGCACCAATAAGTAAACTTGATATAGTACGTATGCTTATTTCTCGTACTACTCAAAATAATTAGAAACTACACCAAATGGATGTAAAGTATGCTTTCTTAAATGGCTTCTTGGAAGAAGAAATATATATTGAGCAACTATAGGATATGTGAAAAGAGGGGAGGAAAATAAGGTCTACAAGTTGAAGAAAGTTTTTTATGGCTTAAAGCAAGCACCAAGGGCATGGTATACTTGGATTGATTCTTATTTTGTTCAGAATGGTTTTGTGAGATGCCTTTATGAACATGCTTTGTATGTTAAACATACTAAATCTAGTGATATTCTCACAGTATTCTTTATGTTGATCTAATTTTTACTGGGAATAATTTGAAGTTGATCACAGAATTTAGGGAGGCTTTAATTAGCAAGTTTGAGATGACAAATATAGGTTTGATGTGCTATTTTCTTGGACTTGAAATTGTTTAGATAGATGGTGGAATTTTCCTTTCACAACGAAAATATGCCACTAATATTCTAAAGAAGTTCAAAATGGAGAATTCTAAGCTAGTTCTAACTCTAGTAGCTAAAAAAATGAATTTGTCAGAACATAGAGCTGGGAAGAATGTGAATGTTACATCTTACAAAAGTTTGATTGAGAATTTGAGATATTTAGTCGCTACGAGACCAGATATTTCTTTTGGAGTTGGATTGCTTAGTAGGTTTATGGAAGAACCAAAAGAGTGACATTGGGAGGTAGCAAAATGAATTTTGAGATATGTTAAAGGTACAATGAATGATGAATTTTTTTACTCTGCTAATAATTTTATGAAACTTGTTGGCTATATAGATAGTGATTGGGTCGGTGATGTTGAGACTAGAAAAAACACATCAAGTTATGCTTTCCATCTTGGTTCAGCTATCTTTTCTTGGTCTTAAAAAAAAAAATAGCAGGTGGTGGCTCTTTCAACAACAGAAGCAAAATATATTGTAGTAGGAAGTTGTGCTACTCAAGCAATTTGGTTGAGAAAAATTTTGGAAATTCTGCAACACAAACAAAACACACCTACGTATTTATCAAATTGAAGTAGGCACTTGGAATGGCTAATCTCTCTGACTTGGATTAAGGGAGGCACTGATATTATTAAACCAAGTCAAAACTGTTAGTGGCGTTAGTGGTGGAGTGTAAATAGGAGAAAATGAGTTTTTATGATATAAGTGGGTAGACCACGTATTTAGTTAATCATGGGTTGTTAGTGGGTTTTTAGTTGTTATTTTCAGAGGATTTAATTGTTATTTCTTAGGATATTATGTTGATTTCTTTTATTTATATTGTTTATGTAACTCTACATTTTATGTAGCTAGAAAACAAAATAAACTCAGTATTTCAGTTTATCTTCTTTCTCCTTTCTCAAAATTTTAATTAATTCTAGCAATATCAATTGCATTATTATTTGTCTATGGTACATATATTCAAGAGGAGGAAATTTGATTTTTACGGCAAACTCTTGTAAATTTTTTATAAAAATCAAGTGTTTCTTAACTTCAAGAAAATCTATTCATTGACATACTTTATAAATTTTTTTGAAGTATATATATGTTTATCATCATAAAAAATGAGAGATTGTTGATTTAAAGAGTCATTATACTCTTATTTTAATAATAACAAACTAATATGTTTCTAATCATATTGACTAATGATTTTATTTAAGTGCGAGTTTAGTTACAGGATTTTATGTAATGCATTTAAATGAGTATCATGATGAAAACCAAAGATACGATTCCAAATAAAGAATTCTTGAAAATTTGAATAAAACCTTAAGTTTAGGTAGATGGTTTTTGTATCTTGAAACATTAATTTTGATTAAAAATTTTGTTTACATGTGAAATGTCACTTGAAAATATATATTTTACATTTTGGGGGTTAAAGTGTCATTTTTCAAACCTAAACCAATTTTTTATCAAATTTCAATAACTCATTTGAAATTATAAAATCTTGTGAACTAAAATTTCATATATCAAAGTTGGTTTTGAAAAGGTTTTCTAAAATAGGTTAAATTGTCATATTTCAAAGTTTTAAGTGAAAATTACAAATTTTCAAATTTCAGGGGTAAAATATAATAAAATTCTATTGAGCAAATTTGAATAGCCAATTTTTTTTTTTATGACAGCTTCTAAATTATCCAAAAGCTATCTATTTTGACTTTTTAAAAATCTGATCGAATGAATTCCTTTCAATTGATCGAATTGTGGTATCAATTTTCTAACGACTAGTATTACGTGGATGTCATAGAAGTGTCACATCATATTTGGTTGACTGAATTACATTTGGTTGACCAAATTCTGGGTTTTTAAAAAAAATTAAAATAGCTAGCTTTATACATAATGGTAACTTTCCTTATTTTTCTTTATATAAACTCAATCAAAATCACTTGAGAGTAACTTTTGGCACAAAAAACTTTCATATATTTGAGTGCAAATCATTTTTTAGCGATTCACTTGCAAATCCTTTTCTTTAATTAAAACTTTTGCTTATACACTCTATTGATTTTATTTGTATTGGGTTATACTACACTTAAATGTTCATATACACTTTTTGAGAGAGATTATATTTCGAATTTATATAAAAATTCACATTAGAAAGAAATAAAGTTCATTTTTGGAGAGACTAGAGATTTCTAGTGAGAGAAAGTAAATTATAATATTTGTAAATGTTAATAGCACCTGAAAGCTATTTGTATTATGAAGAAAAATTTGGTTAGGGTTTTGTCAACCAAGAATTAGCATAATACTCCAAAGGAAATAGCTTGGAGGAGTAGGCATAGATTAGGTTGTGTTGAACCACTATACATCATTTGTATGATTTTCTTTTCCCTTAAATTTATAATTTCTGTTATGTTGTATTGATGATTTAAAATATATATTGAAATACTGACAAACTGCATTAAAAATAGTCATCATTCATTAAATTACATAAATTAGTTTAATTATTTAATTTGGTAAAAATTGTTTTAAATTGTCTAATTGATCTCCTTTTTTTAGGCAATTCGATCCTTTAGTATGTATAGTTTTAATACTAATTATTTAATCAAACATGTTTTTTTATACTTACGTTTATTGACTAATGAATATGTTGATGCTTTTTAAAATTGTAGATGAATGCACCTATTAGATTACCCCATGGACAGAGGAGACACTTGGCTACTATGTTTTGAAGTCTGCAAACTTGAAGGTCTGTCTAATTACAAATATTTGGTATCAGGGTATAAGTGACTGATATATAGACATTGTGGACTTTCATGAATGGGTATCAAGGTCTGTCTAATTATATATATATGTTCATCCATGTCACAACCTGTTTATTTGCACCAGCCTAGTAGAGGTTCGTCTAGCACAATTCTAACATTTGGGTCACTTTCATTCAAGTAGCCAAGAGCCCAGCCAAGCTCATGTGATAGCACAACCCATTGCTCGCCACAAGTCAACAGGCAATCATGCAACCTTATATGCATAAGACTTTTCAACCAACCATTATGTAGGTAATATGCATGAGGCTCAACAGGCATGTAAGCAGAGTATGTAAGAGGCTCTACAGCTGAGCAGACATGCAAGTAGTATGTAGGAGGCTCTACAACTAGGTACCTATGCAAGCAGTGTGTAGAGAACCATGCATGCAGTATGCAGAGGACCATGCATACAGCATGTAGGGTCTTAACAATATAAAGAGATGAAACATGTCCTGTCACATTTGTATATATCAATGAATTTTTTCTTTTTTATAAGTTTTTGCCTATAGAAGGCTACACCTGTACAACATAAGGTATATAAGCAATACAAAGCATTTTCCAACATATTGAACTTTCTCTACTTCTACCTTTTTGTGTTATTTACTTTACAAGAATTAACTAATTTTATGTTTTTGCATATTTTTAGTAGGGCAGCAATGTTGGGGACATTTAGGCTGACTTAGTGCATATTGCCTTTAAGTGTCCTACAGGACTATCATGTAAACATAAGCCTGTGACAATTAGTATTAGAGCACTCAACTGAAGATGATGAGTTTTAAGGAAGTCACCACTCATAAAGGTTGCAAGAAGGAAAGAAAAGCACTAAGCAGCACAAAGAGAGGTCATGGGACACCGTCTCAGACATTAATGTTAGACTTGTGAGGTTAGAGCTAGCTTACAAGGACAAATTCAACCAAGTAAGGGAACTCGATGAGCTTACCAAGAAACTCGAAGGCAACCAAGAGGAGTTACGAGAGGAAACACAGGGTGCATTCAATGTCATCATCGAATAATGTCTAAACTAAGGTAACCAACTAAGAGACTTTCTTCTTACTACTATTAATGTTTTGCATGGTGAAGTTGTAGCTTTACGGGAGAAAGTTGCAATGTCAGAAATCGGGTTAGTTAAGGTGCAAGGCAACTGGACCATTTGCAAGAAAGTTGTAGCACATGGACAAGCTATTGTAGCATAAGTCCTAACAAAAATTCCAAGGCCAACGTACCCAAGCCAAAGGCGTATAAAGGGACCAAAAATACTAAGGAAATAGATAATTTCCTATAGGGTATAGAACAGTTTTTCGCACTATTGGTGTTGAGAAGGACACTGATAAAATTGACCATGGTACACTTTACTTTGATGATATTGTTATGGTTTGGTGGTGTCAAAGGCATGCAGAAATAGAGCAAGGCAACAACAACATTACAACATGAGACAAGTTTAAAGGTGAACTCAAATGACAGTTTTATTCAAAAATGTTGAGCATGAGGCTAAGACTAAACTTTATCAACTCACATACAGAGGTAATGTGAAAGACTATGTCAAGGAGTTTTTTGAATTGCTACTAGAAATTAAAAAACTTTCCCAACAGTGAAGTATTATTGTACTTCATGGATGGGCTACAACCGTAGGCTAAGGTTGAGATCCAATGAAGAGGAGCTTAAGATCTTAATGCCAATATAGTCATTGTCGAGTACAGGAAACAATAAAAGAGCAAAGACCAAAAGAATAACAAGGGCAAAAGCAAAAACCGCCACTATTCCAAGGATAGAGCCTGAGACCAACACAAGCACAAATACAAGGCCACTTAGAAGGATGAGAAGGACCAACAGGACAAAAGCCATTAGAGAGGGTCACCAAAATGCTTTTTGTGTGATGAGATACACGTAATCAGGGAGTGCCCGAAGAGGGGCATATTGATAGCCCTTATAAAGGATCGTCCAGACTTACAACCATAGTAAGAAACCCGAGTAGGTTCACTAGAGATTTTGAGTGACATCAAAGCCAAGTTAAACATGCCAAAATCTAATAAATTAGGGCGACCTTATGTGGTAGCCTAGATCGAGGACCAAGAAATGCACACCCTTGTTGACATGGGACTATCCCACAACTTCATGGAACAAAAAAAACTAACTAATTAGACCTTTGGTATGAGCAGGGACAAAGATGGCTCAAAGAGGTCAACTCCACACCAAAGGTAACGTATAGCATTGTATGAGGAGTTCATGTGCGTTTGGGTGAATGGTCAAGTATACTCAATTTTTCTATTGTTCCTATGGATGATCACCTTATTATGCTTGGTATAGAGTTTATAGATTAGGTCAAGGTAGTGCCTATTTCTTTTGCCAACACTATGATAATTTTGGACAAAGGAAAGACTAGCATAGTACCTCTTTCACGTGAAGGAGTGCTTATGGCGATTACCTTTTCAATCTTGCAGTTCACAAAAGGCCTCAAGAGAGCCAAACCTACTTTCTTTGTAGCCCTTAAGGAAGAATCATCCCTCAAAAAAGCCAATCGACCTACCTAAAGACATCTAAAACACCTTAGAAGAGTTCAAAGGTGTCATATCGCCAGAATTACCTAAGCACTTACTGGCACAACAAGAAGTTGATCGTCACATTTTGCCTTACCGAATGATAACTCTTGAGTTGAAGGAACTAAGAAAGCAACTCAAGGAAATGCTAGATGTCGGGTTCATTCAACCATCAAAAGCACCCTATAGAGCACCAGTGTTGTTTCAAAAGAAGCATGATGGATCCTTCAGATTATGCATTGACTATTACACTTTCAACCACATCACCATCAAGAACAAGTATCTGATCCCTCTTATTGTTGACCTCTTCGACTAGTTTGGAGATGCCCGCTGGTTTATAAAGTTAGATTTACATTTTGGGTACTACCAGGTCAGAATAGCCCAAGAAGACATGACCAAAATAATGTGTGTCACTAGGTAAAGATTATTTGAATTTCTCAAAATGCCCTTTGCTCTAACTAATCGCCCCACAACCTTTTACACTCATATGAACAAGGTCTTTCAACTTTTTCTTGACTGTTTTGTCATAGTGTATTTGGATAATATCATCGTTTATAGCAAAACACTACCTGAGCACATCTAACACCTTCGACAGGTTTTTTAAATGTTATAGGATAATCAGCTTTACTTCAAGAAGGAGAAATAAGTCTTTGTATAGAAGAAGGTAAGCTTTTTGGGTCATATTGTTGGCACTGGGATGTTACGTATGGACAAAGCCAAAATATAGGTCATTCAAGACTAGACAACATCGAAAACCATATCTAAGCTAAGATCTTTTTTGGGGCTTGTGAATTATTATCGTAAGTTCATTTGAAGCTATTCAATCAAGGTCGTACCTCTAACCGACTTACTAAAGAAGAGGCATATATAGGACTAGATCAACAAATATTAGAGGGTCATTCAAGCCTTGAAGTAAGTAGTGATCGAAGAACATGTGCTTATGTTCCCAGACCATTCGAAAGCTTTCAAAGTGCATATTGATGCTTCTGATTTTGCTATAAGTGGTGTTTTAATGCAAGAGGGATACCAAATCGTATTCAAGAGTAGAAAATTGAATGAAATAGAGCACTGCTACACTATCCAGGAAAAAGAGCTGATAGTTGTGGTACACTATTTACACACGTGACAACACGACTTGTTGGGTTCAAAGTTTGCGATCAAGAATAACAATGTAGCCACAAGTTATTTTCTCAAGCAAAAAAAGCTCACGCCCAAACAAGTTCGATGGTAAGCTTTATTACCCGAGTTTGATTTTGTAATGGAGTACAAACCGAGTAAGACCAACTTGGCAGCAAACACATTAAGTAGAAGAGTTAAGCTTGCAGTCATCACAATGTTGCAATCACTCATAGTGGATAGGATCAAGGAAGGCATCCGATATGAACCCCAAGCTAAGAGTTTATATGAATTAGCAAGCTAAAGAAAGACTTGAAGATTTTGGCTACAGGACATACTATTGCACACCAAGGGAGAATAGTTGTATATGCCAAGATAGGGCAGACCGAGGAAAGAAATCATCAAAGAGTGTCATGATTTTATATAGGTCGGACACCTAAGATCGTAGCGTACCCGAGTACTCATTGAAAATTCCTATTACTAACCATAAATGCGAGATGAAGTGAAACTCTACAAAAAGACCCGTCTTGTGTCCCTATAAGACAAAAATGAGCAGAATCATCCTATAAGATTATTGCAGCCTTTAGCTATCCCTAAGAACCATGAAAGAGTGTCTTAATGGACTTTATTGTAGGTTTTCTGAGGTTTGAAGGATACAACAAGGTTCTAGTTGTAGTGGATAGATTAAGCAAGTATGTCATTTTCATTCCCACTCTGCACAACATTAATGGGCATGACACTGCCCAACTTTTCTTCTAATACGTAGTAAAGTATTGAGGACTATTGAAAACCATCATAAGCAACCAAAATGCTTGATTTACAGGTCATTTCTAGACTAAATTATTTAAGATTTTGGGGTCTACTATTTTTTACTACTTTTCACCCTTAAAGCAATGGGCAAACTGAGCACATGAATGCTTTACTAAAAATGTACTTTGAACTTGCAACCAAGCAATAAGTAGTGACACTACAAACATAGGCTACCTATATGAAGACAAAGCTCTGAAAGCCTTCCAGTTCACCAAAGTATGGAGAGAAAAAGGTAGAATTAGCAAGATCATGCTTGACTCAAGCAACCAAGAAAATGAAGAAGTGGGCATACAAGAAAAGAAAGCTGTGAGAGTTTGAAGCAGGAGACTTAGTACTATTAAAGCTTTTTGCTCACTTGTCTAAAAGCATTCAATATTTTCACAAGGGACTGCTTTGAAGGTATGAAGGCTTGTTTCCTATTGAAACTAGAATTACACCAAATGCTTACTGAGTGAAGCTCTCCTCCTACTTAGTGTTTCACCCAACCTTTCATGTTAGATTCTTGAAGCCATTCTACCCAGACAAGCAAGACCCCAACCAAAATGAGTTAAGTCGAGCATCCACAACTATTATCGCTTCCCATGAGCGAGAAGTTGAGGAAATTCTAGCTCACAGATTCAAGCCTAGAAAAGGAACACACCTGAGACATCAAAAATACTTAATAAAATGGAAGGGACATTCGGATGCTAAAGTAAGTTAGGAATCAAAACTTGACGTATGGCAATTCCAAGACAAGATTGAAGAATTCCAACAAGGGCTAAAACAACACAATGAGGGCATTGTGAGATTAAGCAAGGGAAAGTGTCAAAGCCCGTTTATTTACACCAACCCAATAGAGGTTCGTCTAACCCAATTTCAACATTTTGGTTACCTTTATTTAAATAGCCAAGTGCTCAGCCAAGCTCATGTGACAACACAACCTATTGTGTGAAGCCACTTTATAGGAGATAGCTACTAGTGCTTGCCATAAGCCAACAGGGTAGTCATACAACCCTGTGTGCAAAAGACTTTTCAGTTAGGGCAATATGCAGGAAGCTTAGTAAGCATGTAGGCAGAGTATGTAGAAGGTTTTGCAGTTGAGCAGACATGATGCCAAATTTGAGAAGACTATCATAAAATGCACACATAAAATCTAGAATTAATATGAAATGCACATCTAATCTATCATTTTTTGCAATAATTAGAAAAAATAAATCTCAAATTTGAGAACTATAAGTAAAAAATAAAATGGAAAAGATTTAAAATCAGACTTGAAATTTGAAAACTATATATTGAAAATTTCTAAAACAGGAAAAA
Organism: Mangifera indica; assembly: GCF_011075055.1. Lineage (NCBI taxonomy): Eukaryota > Viridiplantae > Streptophyta > Magnoliopsida > Sapindales > Anacardiaceae > Mangifera > Mangifera indica. The sequence goes on from NC_058144.1 coordinate 12,641,178, forward strand.
TAAAAAAATCTAACTAAAATTTGAAAACTATTCATTAAAAAATCTTAGAATGAGAAAAATTGAAAAATTAATCTGAAATTCGAAAACTACAAATAAAAACTGCCTAGAGTGAGAAAAATTGAAAACCAATATGAATTTTGAAATCTACATGTCATGAAATCTTAGAATGAGAAAAATAAAAAGCCCAGCTCTGAAATATGAAAACTACAAGTAAAAAAACCCTAAAATAGGAAAAAAATTGACCTAAGTTTTGATAACTACACGTTAAAAAATCCTAAAATGAGAAAATTTGAAAAAATAGACTTGAAATCTGAAAATTACATGTCAAAAAAGTCTAGAATGAGAAAAATCGAAAATACATACTTGAAATTTGAAAACTATATTGAATGACCCTATATTGAGAAAAAAAAAAATCTGACCTTAAGTTTGAAAACTGTATATCAAAAAATCCTAGAATGGGAAAAATAAAAAAAATCTAATTTGAAATTTGAAAACTACAAGTCAAAAAATCTTATAATGAGAAAAATAAAAAAATCGACTTAAATTTAAAAAACTATATGTTAAAAAACCTAGGATGAGAAGAATCGTAAAAACAAACTTGAAATTAAAAAACTATAAGTTGAAAAGCCTTCGAACAAAAAAAATACATATGAAATTGGAAAGCTACACATTAAGAAATCCTAGAATAGAAAAAATATTAATTTGTCCCCTTAACAATTTCCCTCCCTCCCATAGGTCTTACTATTTCAAAACTTACAATTTCCCCCTTAGAACATGTTCCCTTGGGTTACATTGTTTAAAAATCTAAAATTTCCCCCTTTCCCTGTGGTACCCCTAAGATTTACTCTTCAAAAAATCCCAATTTCCCTCTCCCTAAGGTCCTCTCAAGGTTCTCCCGAGATCATTACTGTTTAAAAAATCCTAATCCCCCTAGATGTCGATCTAACTTGAGGGATATTTATCCACTTCAAAATTCCCTAAAATAAAACACTAAGATAAAATATCCATATTTTCTACCTAAAATCTCATTTTCCAACTACTATTTCAATAACAAATAAATCTATATCTACTATAACATAATAACCCTCCACTAATTCATCTAAATACACAAAAATCAATTGTTCAAAACTGAAAACCTTAAATTAATAACACTTAAAATTTTCATCTAATCAATAAAATTTAAATGTCAAAATGATTCAAACAAGATTAGGAACGATGCACTCATCTTCTTTGTTATTTTTGTCATCGAAAAACTTAAAAAATGCCATCAAAAATACCAAAATCTCTCTCTATTGTCGGAACCCTTGGAAGCCTTAGGAATTCTTAGAAATTGAAAACAGTAAATTCGAGAGGAAAATGGGTAGAGATTTGATTTGATTTTGTTTATACATGAGGATATTTTGGTTATTTTATGTTAATGGGGGCATTTTTGCTTTATCTAAAGAAAATTGGAGAACTATTTTAAAACCCTAATGTTTAACGCAACTAATTTAATATAAAAAAAAAAAAATCAATCCAATTACTGTGCCCAGAATTTCAGTTCAAATTATAGCATAATTATTTAAAAAAAAAACAATTAAATAGAGAGAAATTACAGTATCGAACCGATGCCCCGGCGCCCAGTTTTAAATTGGGCCTGGCTCGTCAACACCTCCAAACCTCAAACCTTCGTCGTTGTACAGAGGAAGCAATTTCAGCTTACAGCGGCGCTGAAGTGAACTCGCTCTCCCCAGAAACTACCAAACAACCCCAAGTTTTCAATTCTCGTCCACCTCTCCCAACTCAATCCATCAATCAGACGGTCTCTCTCAGTTCAATCCATCAATTAAAGAGCATTTCTCTGTTCAAATCTCTCCGGTAGGCGGACAAACAATGATCTTCAAACTTGAAGATGTCACAGTTTATTTCCCGTACGACAACATCTACCCCGAACAGTACTCCTACATGCTCGAACTCAAACGGGCTCTCGACGCCAAAGGCCACTGCCTTCTTGAGATGCCCACGGGCACGGGCAAGACCATAGCTCTCCTCTCTCTAATCACAAGCTACGCCCTATCAAAGCCCGAGAACCCGATCAAGTTCATTTACTGCACGCGCACGGTTCACGAAATGGAAAAGACTTTGGCCGAACTGAAGTTATTGCACGATTACCAGACTCGCCAACTGGGACCCGCCGCCAAGATTCTCGCGATTGGATTGTCTTCAAGGAAGAATCTCTGTGTGAATTCTAGGGTTTTGGCTGCTGAGAATCGTGACTCCGTGGACGCCGCGTGTCGAAAACGGATCGCCAGCTGGGTTCGTGCCTTGGCTGCGGAGAATCCCAATGTGGAGACTTGTGAGTTCTTTGAAAATTACGAAAAGGCGGCTTCAGCGGCGGTTTTACCTCCCGGTGTTTATACATTGCAGGTAAAAATTACTTTTTTTTTTTTTAAGAAATAATGTGATTCTTTTATTTGAGATTATTGAATTTAACTTGGATAATATGATAATTGAAGGATCTGAGGGCTTTTGGAAAGCAGAAAGGGTGGTGTCCTTACTTTTTAGCGAGGCACATGATTCAATTTGCAAATGTGGTGGTTTATAGTTATCAGTACTTGCTTGATCCGAAGGTGGCTGGGATTATATCAAAGGAAATGCAAAAGGAGTCTGTTGTGGTTTTTGATGAGGCTCATAATATTGATAATGTGTGCATTGAAGCACTTAGTGTTAATGTGAGGAGGCAGACATTAGAAGGCGCCACCAGGAATCTTAATAGGATGAATCAGGAAATTGAAAGGTATGGGCTTTTTTTTCTCTGTTTAGTTGATATTTCTTAATATTTGAACAATATGTACTATACAGTAATATTAGTTTTCATCTCTGAACAAATGTGAAAATGCAAGTTTTGCTAATTTGAATCAATTTGACTTAGAACACTAACAGGCTCACGAGGCTTTTGCTAAGTTTTTGTCTATTGTCAAAGTAATGCGTGATGTTAACTCTGTATCATGATTTATTGGGATAAATCACTAAGAATTTTCTCTGCTAGGATGAGTGTTTATCCTCTAATTCATTGAAGTACAATTTTATATATTTGTTCTTTACATGTTTGACATGGTAGGAAGGTTCAAGGCCACTGATGCAGGTAGATTACGTGCTGAATACAACCGGCTCGTTGAAGGTTTGGCACTGAGAGGAAATCTACCCAGTATGTAGAATGCAGATGCACCAATCTTTTTTTTTCTGAATTAGTTTTGCTGTTTTTATGACTACATAATTTTTTTTCCTAATGTACTTTTTTTCTTCTCTATCCAGTCACAGATGCCTGGCTATCAAATCCTGCCTTACCGGATGATATTCTGAAGGAGGCTGTGCCTGGAAACATTCGCCGAGCCGAACATTTTCTACATGTTTTACGTAGATTGGTCCAATATCTAAGAGGACGCCTGGAAACTGAAAATGTTGAGAAGGAAAACCCTGTTAACTTTGTTGCCTCCATTAATGCACATGCTGGAATTGACCAGAAAGCACTAAGGTTTTGTTATGATCGGTTGCACTCACTCATGTTGACACTAGAAATAACAGACACAGATGAGTTTTTACATATCCAGACAATATGTGACTTTGCGACACTTTTGGCAACATATACTCGAGGGTTTTCGATTATAATTGAACCTTTTGATGAGAGAATGCCTCATATTCCTGATCCTGTGCTACAGGTAAGGTTTTTTTTTTTTTCGTTTCTTGTAAATTTTTTAGTTTAACAATACTTTTCCAACAAGAAAAGAGTGACCTTTTGGCAGACTCTTATTTTTAATGGCATTTAGGGTCTGGATTCAATCATTTATGTATGATGTTTGTCGGAACTCTGACACAAATTCCACCAATTTTTAGGATCTTACATTTTTATGACCATTAAGTACTGATTCTGCTTTTCCCCAGTATCCAAATCAGATTTACAGATGGCTGGATCATGACGATTTATGTTTTTCTAAAATGATTTTTGGTAGCATAATATCATCTGGTGGATCATGATATATGCTGTCTTTCTCGACTATCCAAATTGACAAATAAACCCTATCAGCCGCTAACAGATATAATTTATGGCTTCTGCTGTTAAAGCATTTGATATACTCTTATATTACTCCCATTGATTTTTATTCATTATTTTTAACTATTCATATCTTTTAATCTCTTTTTTCCCCTGTTTGTTTGCATTACAGCTTAGCTGCCATGATGCTTCTCTTGCCATAAAGCCTGTGTTTGACCGTTTTCAGTCAGTTGTGATTACATCTGGAACTCTAACCCCAATTGATCTCTACCCTCGTCTTCTTAATTTTCATCCAGTTGTCAGTCGAAGTTTTAAAATGTCTTTAACAAGAGATTGCATATGCCCTATGGTTCTCACTCGTGGAAGGTATAAAGTTTAATCAAAATGTATCTCTTATATTTGCAATAAACTGAGCAAAATGTAATTTCTATTCTTTGGATATTTGTTGAGTAACCTATTTTTGTTTGTTCTTTTTTGGAAAAAAGAACTTGAATATCTTCTGGTTTGTTATTTCAGTGATCAACTTCCAGTGAGTACCAAATTTGATATGAGAAGTGATCCTGGTGTTGCAAGGAATTATGGAAAGCTTTTGGTGGAAATGGTCTCTATTGTTCCAGATGGGATTGTATGTTTCTTTGTTAGTTACTCATACATGGATGAAATAATTGCCACATGGAATGATAGTGGAATTCTGAAGGTGAAATCATGTTCTTTGGTCTTATTTTATCTAGTACTCATCAATATTTTTGGCCTCTTCATTACATTCTTCTGTTATGGCTTGTTTTGCAGTATTTTAACTTGATAATTAAAATGATCTCTGTCTCCATTGTTTTGAGGGATATCTAATGCCCTTGTTTTTGCAGGAAATAATGCAACATAAGCTTGTCTTCATTGAGACACAGGATGTAGCTGAAACTACATTGGCTCTTGATAACTACCGTACAGCTTGTGATTGTGGGCGAGGTGCAGTCTTTTTCTCTGTTGCCAGGTATGAGTAAATTCAAAGTGAAAAATCTTTTTCGAAGTATGGAGTATGCACTTTAATAATTCTTTCTTAAACTTGAGAGAGCATGTGAAGTTGACACAATAAAAATTCTCTTTCATGGAAATTAAACTATCTAAAAGTATATTTCATTTTTTGTTAGCAAATAGAAAGGTGAATTTTGTAAAATTGAGAAGTTGTGACATAATTTCCATGACACGTTCCAAAAATTTGCTTCCCTTCAACTTCTTCATTACACGTTTAAAGTTGATTGAGAAGTTCAACATGTAATTAGGATTTATCTGCATTTTTCCTTCTGATATTAATTGCTCTAATTTTCCATACTTTGTTGTGTGATATATGTAGTTTGTGTATTCTAAAAGGTACCTTAGTGAGAAACTTTGCATGCATTCAGAAGGAAATTCCTTATTGTCAGAAATATGTGAGGTCCATTGTAAATTGTAATGTGCCTTCTTTGATAGTTTTATATCTGCACATTGCAGGGGAAAAGTAGCGGAGGGTATAGATTTTGATGGACATTATGGCAGACTAGTTATAATGTTTGGTGTTCCTTTCCAGTACACATTAAGCAAGTGAGCCTCATTTTGTAATGTCTATGTTAACATTGTTTTTTATAAAGATGCTTTATCAAAATATGATTGCTCTGCAGCTTTGCATTGTTAATTTATAGTAGATATGCCAAAAATTTTGAATTCAGCGTTTTGAAATGACACTTGTTGTTTGACATGCAATGCATTATGGCAATAAAATGTGTCACCATGCATTGCTGAGACCTAAGAATCTGGTTTTAGAAGTTATTTTTGTCTGGACATGTTTAGATTATTTTCTTATTTATGTTGCAGAATCTTGCTTGCACGTCTGGAGTACTTACGAGACCAGTTTCAGATAAAGGAGGGTGATTTCCTAACTTTTGATGCGTTGGTATGATTTTCCATAGCGTTTTTCAGAACAACATGCATCTGTTGTTGCTGTTATTATAGATTTGATTGTTTGGATTCTACTGACAGAGACAAGCTGCTCAATGTGTGGGTCGAGTGATCCGGTCAAAGGCTGATTATGGGATGATGATCTTTGCTGACAAAAGGTATGTAGTTAATGCAAATTTATAATTTCTCAAATTCAAGACTGAAGCTTTGCCTTTCTGCATTTACATTGGTCCCATGATATGCTTGTCTGTTGCTAAAGTTGATTTGAAGCAATGTACCTATGATGATAGAAGAACTGGTCTTAACTAAACTTTAAAATCAGTATTTCTAAATAAATATTTTCAAACAATATATTTTTCTTAATTTGTCTTTCTAATTTCTTACATTTCTTTTGGAGGAAAAAAAAAAAAACTCCAGCAAGACTTATTGAGACTGAACCAGGTTGAATATGTAGACTTAATAAATGATCTTAAAGAGTGCAGTATGCATTATTTATTTTCAAGTTTAAATCTGTATGAAATGATTGTAAAGTTGTATCTGTGATTTTTTATTTTATTATGATATGTTGGCTCCAGTTTATTTATCTTTTTCCCTGGGAAAAAAAGTTTGAGGTTCATAGCATCTCAGGAATTTAATAATTTACTTGAATTTTGCAGGTATAGCCGACATGACAAGCGCTCTAAGTTGCCTGGTTGGATACTGTCACATCTACGTGATGCACATCTGAATTTAAGCACTGACATGGCTTTGCATATAGCACGTGAGGTGTGTAATATTTGATTGCTAGCACTTTGGAAACTTACAAATATCTGTCAAAAATGTTGGTGACATTAAAGCCTTTTTGATATGCTAATCTGTTACCTAATTCATTTCTTTGAGGTTGCAGTTTCTGCGGAAAATGGCTCAGCCTTATGATAAAACTGGAGGTGGCAGTCGGAAGACTCTCTTGTCACAAGAAGATTTGGAGAAGATGACCAATGACGGCAGCATAAATAACATGCTGTACTGACAATTTAATCTTGTAGTTTGCAGATAGCCATGTTTGCTCTAATTCCAATTTACATATAGTGGAGTTGGATAGTTTCTAGTGTTTAAAGTTTGAAGGTGGCTTTCTGGTGCACAACCTCAGAATTTTAGCATGATATGAGAATTTGTTTACAGCGATTTGCAGTGGTCTGTCTCTGTCAAATTTTGGAGCTACAAACAATTTTTGAAGTCATGTACAGAGTATTGATACATGTAGCTTGCAACATCTTAAGCAAAATTATCTTGAAGTCAGTACTCCGTTGGATATTGTTATAACCCTGAGAGGGTGTTTGGTTTAGATAATATTTTATTACTAAAATAGGAAGATTATTTTAAAAATATATTACTTACAAGATTACTGGATATAAATGATTATTATGTTTAATAAAATTTGATAAGTATAAATAATTATTATGTATGATTAAAGGTAATAACCTCGAATGTTCATCTTCATTGTATTGTCTATCTTCGATTGGAGATATTAAACAAAGCTCTGGCATTTCTTATACAGTAAAATTTGTTAGATTACACATGGCATGGGGATGGATGGGGAACGACATGACTAGTTGATTAATTAATTATATTTCATTTTAACCATAACCCTGACCTTTACAGATACAGCCACCCTCCTGTTTCATCACCACAAACATAGATATTTATATATCCATGTTTGTATCCGTCAGTACTGGGCGGGTATTATCTGATGAATTGCCCTCTTCACCTCCACAATACTTGCCTTTTTCCCGTTTGCATCATCCTTCACCTGCGCCGATCAAATTTAAACTTAATTAATTAAAACCCCACTTAATTACTTCAATTAACCAATTAAATCTCCAAATCAACCCACAGTTACCTTGGCCCTTAATTGTGCCACAAACATCCCATTGTTCAAAGAAGATTGAACTGCTGTCACTTCAATCAGTAGCTCCCTCAGTATTTGCATTATATCAAGAAGCAACCCTTCTCTATGCCGACACTGCAATTCCACCAATGCATCACTCTCTATGATTGACACCTGTACCGACGTTGTCAATGCTGCCACCCCCGTCGCTCCAGGTGCTGGTGAATCCACCGACTTCGGTTTCGTAACGCCACCACCCGCCTCTACTATCCTCAACTTCCTCTTGTCCGACGCGGGCCCGGGTAGGACTCGGGCTCTGTCCAAAACCGTTTGCCCACTTCTTTGCTCCCTTGACCCACTACTTGTAGTCCTCTGTAGCTCGGCTAATTTTGACCGCTGATCGGCCTCCATTTGCTTATTACGTGTCTCCAGATCCTGGATCTTTTTACGTAATTGTTTCACGTACTCAATAGTGTCGCCTAAAATTGAAGCCTTGTCCATTTTGGTGACAAACGGGACGAGTGACCTCAAAATGATGAACCGTTCATTGAGTTTCTCACGGCGGCGCCGCTCCGCCAGAACGTGGTTGGCGCTCAGCTCGTCTTGCGGGGTTCCTTTGCGGAACCTAGAGGCGGCGTCGCCACCGCCGTCAGGCAATTTGGGGGAGTTCTCGTCGCGGTATTTATTGTGCAAAAATGGTACGCTGAACAAAATGTACTTGAGGAGCCACTGTGATGTGCCTTCAACCTGGATTGGGAGGTGGTGATCCGAGCGGTTTGTCCACTTGGAAAAAGCTGATTGGGTGGAGTAGGAGACGTAGCCGGTGGACAATGAGTCCTGCCAGGGGCTCAGGTTGGGCTGCTTTTGAAGAATTGTCGATACAGTTTGTGAATAGTGAGTGTCTTCTTGAGTCAATTCCTCCGCTTGCAGTGGTCCTGAAATCAAATTTCAAAAAGCAATAACAGATGATACAACAGATTATAATGAAATAAATCTTTATTACAAAGCAGGTCAGCTTTTTGTGATATTTTCTCTCCTTGTGTTATAAATATGATCTCTTTTGCAATTGTGGGACCTCAAATGAGTCGAATCGTTGAATATTTGGGATAAAATTTTGTTCTGGAGTGAAAAATTCAACTTCATGTGCATCCCGTTGATGAACACAATAGATCGTCATCACTGAAATCATGATTTGACGATCAGTTGCTTGAAATGGGTAGCTGTAATTTGTCGTGATCTTGTCCCATAACAATCTGAAAGCTAATTTATTATTTATTATCTCGTATCTAATCTTCAAATAAGATCTTGAGCTAGATTCTATGACTGTTCAATAAATCCAACAACTTTTACCTGAAGGAGCTTGTTGAAGTCCGCTGCTACTCAATGGCGCTCCTTGCAACATCGGCCATCTCCGGCTTGACTCGGCTCTGAAGGAGTCAACTCGCCTTTGGTGATCATCGGGGTTACCAGCACCTTGGCTAACGGCTAGCAGATTAAAATCTGAGTCGAGGTTATTCGAGGCGTCATCGGGCGAGCCCAGCCGGATATCTTCGGACATCTCCAGCTGCATTAGTTCACTGGGTTCGGCCACGGCTGGGGCTACAGCTTGAGGGTTTTGAGCTGCTGCTTGGCGGCTGTTGCGACCGGTTTCAGCTTCAGAATCGGACTCGTGTTCCTCTTCGTCATCGTCTTCTTCTTCCTCCCCTTCTTCTAGGTTGGCATTGGCTGGTGGAACAACGGCAGCGTACATGACTGGGATAGGAGTTGAATGGAAGCGCGGGTGGTCGGAGGAGGTGGCAGGATTGGAGGTGGAGTGCTCGGAAAGAGCCGGTTTTGGTGGGTGAGGATTTGGGAGGCGGTGGTCGGTGAAGAAAGTCTTTACATGTTGAATAAATCCAAGGTCCTCTTGAACCTACGGTACAAAAAAAAAAGAAATGGCATTGAAAACAAGAACTCTTCCAAGGAAAATGCAAATTACTTTGAACACATAAAAGAAGCTTTCTTTTACCCTTTCTATGGTGCCAAATTCAACCACACCATCGAGAAGAGGAATGCACACAACAGTCTGCACGATAATACCAACTTTCCTTCTTTAAAATCTCCAGAAAATGTCAAAGCCATGAACCTAAATATAATCAGGCCGCCTAGATTCAAAATTTACCTGTATACGAGCACTCTGGTGAAACGGCAACCACGTTGATCATGCAGAGAAATAGATCAAATAGTTAGCAATACAAGCCAAAAAAAGATATAAACCGAAGGGAATATATCTATCCTTCTTTTATTTCCCTTTCGTTGGCACCATTGATGATTTACGAAGCTATTTTTAAGCAATATTGTCCTTTAGATTCAGTTGTTTCTTTAAGAGGCAGCAAACTTTTGTAATAATCAAGAGAGATGTGTATCTTACGAGGTTTATTGAGTACATCAAAATGCCATACGAGCTGGCTGTTCAGCTCAATCTTCGAAGCCGAAAAATGGACAAAGAGATGAATGTATGTATTGGTTTCAAAAACTATTTTTGCCCGTATTTTTTTAAAGCGGAAATTTTCAGTTAGTGAAACGAGGGCAAGAGGAGAATTCTGATGGCACCTTTGCGAGAATAGCTCGAGAGAAGGTTTTACTGTCAACCTCGTTTGCTCCGGTGAGCCATACATGTTGCCGCCGTGCATATGCTTTTCCCGGCAACCTAAACATCGCATTTGCATTTTCAGTAACAACTCTACCACCCCAAAATAAAGTGTTAGGAAAAAGATGATACAAGAGTATTAAATATTCTGCAATCTTTTGCCTAACAAAATTACCAAGACATTGGCCCACTTCCTTATTAGATATACCAGTGCTGAAATAGAATGGCCGGTGGCACAAATATATCTTTTTGTCCACCAATGATTCAACTGATTTCCTAAAGTTACATGGGAAAGAGAGACAGCTTCTAAGTACAGCAAAGGAATGGTGTAGGTGCTTTCCAAAAACTTGACGTATTGGTTTGTATGTTTTCCCGAATCGGCATGCAGTAAACCAGAGATAAAACTTTTCAAACTCAAATCAAAATTTTACGTAATTTATAGCTTCAGGCTCTCTTTAACTTGTACTCTCCAGTGTGTGTATATATACATATATTTTCTCCATCTATACGAAATATCAATCTATAAATTTTCTTAAGACAAACTGAAACAAAGGATTAAAGACCAGTTCCTCTTTCACTCCTCTACAGAAAGAACAAGACGACATTAATTGAAACAATTCATCATTTACTATTGTTGAGTGTGAAGTAGGTTTCATGTCATTTACACAATTAAAATGACAACCAATTTCCTACGCCAACTCCAGATAAAAGGATGGAAAAAATTGAATAGTGTCATAGATGTCCGATTATCCAGGAAAAGAATTTTGAAGGAAATATATGGAGAAAGATTTTGACCTAGCGGATGATAAAGAGTGTAAAACAAATAAAAAAAAAAAAACAACATTCCACCACTAAATTTTACTACTTTGATTTGCAGATTGATGCACTCAGCTCAATGAAAGATTCAAACGTCTATTTAGTGAAACTCACCCAACTCCAGGAGCGAAAGTGAAGGAGACACACATCAGATAGAACCACTCAGACTCCGTCAAGTCCTCCGGTGACAAGGCCGCGCAAGGCCGTCTTGTTGGCTGGTTAGTTTCACCGGCGGATAAGGAGTCGTAAAGCTCTCTTAGCTGTTGACTTCTCTGCAGAGAGGCTTCCTCGGCACTAACTTCCATTGGCTGGACTGTTTTTCTTGTTTTAATAGCTCCATTATAATACCCATCTCCCCATATTAAGATCCTGAACAAAACAAATGTCTAATTCTCGACAAAATTTGCGTTAACATTAGTTAACTATTTAAAGAAATTAATTAATTACCCTTGCTGTGGACAAATCTGCCAGAAGAGACTGTAAGTCCACTGAACTGATTGCACCGCCTCTTGCAGCATACTCTGAAGCCGGCTACTCGGCGGCGCAGCCATTTTTTATTCACCGGCAAAACAACTGTTCACAATAAACAAAATCAATTATACGAATTCCAAATTCCAAATTCCAAATTGGAGCGAAATATAAAAAAGTCAAATCAACAAACAAAATTAAAAAAAAAAAAAGAAAAAGGAAGAGGGGAGAAATAAAGCGAAGTAAAAAGGCAGAACGAAGAAGGTCCAAGATCGAAGCTACAAATCAAAACCTTTAATCCCAACTGAAAATGAGAAAGTAAGGTAAACTATGAAGAAGACTTGAAGGCATACAGCGAAAGAGACCTGCAGGTGCGAAGAAATGAAAATAGAAGTAAAAATGGTAAAGAAAGTTAGGGTGGATGACTTTGAGGTGGTGATAATCCAGGTGCCCAAGAAATTATTATGTGGTATTATGATCCAAAGATGGAAGGGTCGCTAGGAATCTGAGACTGAGATTAATGGGTCAGTTAGATTTAAAATTTATATAAAATAAAATAAATGGCAATATGTATATATAGCTAGGGTTTCTTTAGGAAGAAAGAGAGAGAAGGGTTCTCTCTAAGTGTGAATACATTTTGGTCTCTTAAGGTTTTGTCTATAAAACTACACTTTATGTATTACCAACTATACAAGTACTCGAATATATTATTCATATATTCATAATTATATAAATTTAAATAAAAAATAAATTAATATTGAATCACATACTAATTTATTAATATATATATTTGTATTATTTTAAGTTAATTTTAATGACAATTTATATATAATTTTGAATGTATAAATAAATATATATATGATATGTTATTATTTGATTGAATATTATTTTATTCTAAATTCAAAATTAACAAATTATATAATGGCACATCACATGTTTCCCATTTGTAAACTTAAAATTGTATACACAAAGCACTGCTCAATATGAAAATAATACTCTTAAGTCTTTATGAATTACAAGTTATATGATTTTTTAATTTGAAGTATCCATAATCTTGTAAATTTATTTTTTATGATTAAATAATTGTTCAAAATTTTAGCAAAATGGCCAATCAATAGCCAATTTTTAATTTAGTCTTCTACATGAGACGGGATAAGGGTACTTTAGAGTTTAGATATTCAGAAAAATGTTTAAAAAGCAGTAAATTAATTGGGTAACAAGGATTTGAGTGTTAGTTTTAGATATTATTAGACTTAATGTAGATTAAGTAAACTCTAGGGACTCAGAATATTTAACCGAGTTTTGACTGTTCGGTCTATGGGACAGCTGCGACGACAGATTTCAAGGTTGGGAGAAATTTGTTAGTTGAGTGATGCGAAGAGCGATAATATTTGGTTCAGATTTTAGAAGAAAGATAAGGTGAGTAATTACCCAAAGACCGGGCGTTGGGACTTTGAACAAATGTTAATGCTGAATAGATATTTACTGGGGATTTGAAGCCAACCCCCCCGAATTTCCACGCCCTCTTTTGGTTGATTTTTTTTAAATTGCTTAGGTTTTCATTATCAAGTTTACAATTATCCTAATAATATATAAGAATTTAAGTGATCAACAGCTCATAATAGTTGTAAAATAATTTCAACTTATTGTTGATATATGATATCATTGGTGTGATTAGTGGTAATGAGGTTTTTTTTAACCGACAAATGACGTATATAATTTAAAATTTTGTATAAGATAAATTTTATACGATAGTATTATTGAGATTAATAATAATAAATCTTAATATTTAATATGTATAAGTGGTATATCTAAGAGTTTCACTTAAAAAAATATTTACGATTTTGTCATTATTTATCAGTCAACTAATAAAGTTTAAAATAATAAATAAGAAAAACTTGAACAAATGAAATAATACCATATCAAGAAAATAAAAAGAAAGAATGTAATTACATAAATAATTAATTTTATACATGAAAGAGAAGGTAATATCCTTTTTATAAAAAGAGTAAAAGGAAAGTTATGATATTTAGGTTAGTAAGGCCGACCTTTCAACAATTTTTTTTTAACTTTCTCTTTTTGTTTGTGGGTAAATAAATCTCGTTAATTAATATTATCAATCTTAGATCAGTTTCAAGCTTATCTAAGTTAAAAATTTTAATCCAAAGTTAAACTTTTTTTATTAGGTATTGTTGTCAATGTTATGAGACTTCTTTATTAAATGAAATTTAAATAATCTCAATATTAATAATCTTCATTAACAATATACGGTAGATTTCTTTAACCTCTTCAAATAATTGGACATTATAGTTGTTAAATGAAACAAAATATTATGATATATGTAAGTAATTGATTTTTCAAAAAAAGAAAAAGAATTCTAATACATGGGTTCTAAGAAACGAGATTAGGTAAAATAATTCATATTGTATACATCATAATTAAATAATCTTATGGGTAGCTAGCAACCCCCATTGTGACCACATTCTTACCTCTTGTGTTGCACATGTACCACCCAACTAAAAATATTAGATATCTTTCTTTCATGATTTTCAAATTCACATAGACATTTTCAAAAAACAGATAATTAAAATTCTCAAAATTTTAATATACTTTCGTTCGAATGGTGAGCCACTTGCCACTTCATTGTACTTCAAAAATCTTATAACAAAATCACAATTATCTTTTTCATGTAAAAAAGATTTACGGAAAATTTTAATTCTTATTTTGAAAATAACTTGGGTAATTTAAAGGAACAAAGAAAATCATCAAAAATGAAATAGAGTTGCAACCAAAACCCACAAATTGCATAATCATGATATACATACATGTACAGCCTTCAAAATAAATAAAGACTTAAAAAATTACATAATCATTCAGTGATTTATGAATCTACTGTAAAAATTTTATGATGAAACAAGTGTTTGTGAAATAGAACAATAAAGCAATAGGACTTCAACACTTTCCACTTGAAAAAAAGGCTCAAGATTATAAAATTTGGAGGTAAAAAGTGAAATAAACATTTTAAAGAACTTGGGTTGCATTTAACTACAAAATGGAAATTATAATTTTTTAATTGAGTTGAGGGTATACTTAATCCATCTATTTTTGAAGTGCGCCTATCTTCACAAAGACTTAGGTAATTATCTTCTTCTTGTTGTTAAGGAGATTCAATGCTTTACCAAGTGAAAAGTCTATCCTTATCTTGTAAAAAAAAATCTGGTGATGGAGGAACGTTCAGTGGGGCAATGCATTGACTTGAGAATTCCAGTAGAAGAAGAATGGCAGATTCCAGCAAGAAGTTAGCCTTGGAATTGTCATTACTGAAATCCCACCCCACCCTCTACCTTATTTTGTTTCTTCTAAAACAGAAATATTATTAATTTATAAGCCCTAACCCTAGCACGAATACATGGAACTTTGAATAATATTTTATAATGACTTAATTAATAGTATAATTATTATTATTAATTAGCGCTACAATTACCATTACAATTATTGTGATTAATAAAAAATGTCATAGTAATTAAATTTGAGTGTAGGAAAGGCAGGTGATGGCTCCGTGATCCATTTTGAAATATTAAAATGTCAATAGAAACGTAGAAAGGTGGATAAGTCTCCCAGTCTCTGGACCGGCTGAATTGTCCAACGTTGACTCTACATATTGAAACACATGGCGTACATGAATAGTGGGGATTCAAAGCGGACCGTTTGAATTTGATAAATATTCTATTTAAACAAATTAAATTCGAATTGGTATAGTGTCAATTCAACTCAAACAAGTCACTAACCGTTTTATTTTTTTCAATAACTTTTCAGGTGCGTTTGGTTGACGGTAAGATAGATTACCTTGGTAATCTATCTTTTATTCCATTATTTGATTTGTCAGTAATAAAATATTACAGTAATCTTTTATTACCAATACTGATGTGACAGGTTATATAGATGGTAATCTGATTACTACCTTCACCTTAGGTATTTAAATATTACTAGGGTAATCTTGAGTTTATTAAAGAAAAATTATTATTTATTAATTTTTTGAGATAAAAATAAATTTATTTTTAATTAATATGACAAATAATATAAAAAATACTTAAAAATAATTATATTCAAGGGTATTTAAATAAAATAATTTACTAGTAATCTTTTATTACCTTTAACCGAACACAATAATTATTTATACCTATTAAATTTTATCAAACATAGTAATCATTTATACCCAGTAATCTTCTAAGTAATCTATCTTCAAAGTAATCTTTCTATTTTAGTAATCAAACATTACCCAAATCAAACGCCCCCTTCTTCTTTTTCTCTAGTACTTGTTAACAATCTCTCTTATTACTCATTACCAATTCAAAGTAAACTTTTTAAATTTGAGCGAAATTTGAATCTAATCTTATTCAAGTTTAGCTTCCTAAAATCCATCCTTATATAAGAGACTCTGAGATTGTGAATTTTCTTGTTTGGGAAACACAATAGAATTCAGTCTATATTACAAAAGATTTATACTTATTGACGGTGATCAAGGTGTGTGGTTTCAATTCAAATTATAAAATCAGACAGAACCGTTTAAAAATTACTATTTAATTTAGTTTGATTTCGGTTTGATTGATGAATTATGAAAAATAGTTTCTTGTTTAGATTGTAGTTTAAACGATTTTTAAATTGAATCAAACTATAAATAATATTTTTTTTTAAAACTAAATTTGATAAAATATTTTAATAAGCAATTAGATGTATAACTTGTGTTTTTTATAATTATCTTGTCATTTTATTTAGGTATATATTGTTTATACGTTTTATATTTATTTTATATATTTATATTATATAAAAAAATATATAATAATAATTAATTTTATTAAATAATATATATTTAAAAATAAATAATTTTAATATATCCATCGAATTAAATCATATTTTTAATTTAATTTAATTTGAAATTTTTTCAATTTTTCTTTTTTATAAGTTTGAACCCACTCTCAAAGTATATTAAATCGATTAGACAAACTTGGGTATCCGGATTTCTATAATAATATTAATATAATTGAAGAATTAAATGGGGATGTAACAAAAATGAGGAATTATTGTCCTCCTTTATTAATTACACAAACTCAACCTCAGCCTCTTCAGATCTCAACAACAGGTATTCTTTCTCTACCGAGGACCACAAAGATTGAAGACGAAAGGCAAACAATTGAGAATGAAATGACAAAGGCGTCATGGTGAGAGGGGTTGTCGACAAAGGTATAATGATAAAGGGGGTTGTCGATGAAGGATCTTAAAATTGAAGGTGGACTGTAAACAAAGATGAAGCATTTTCTAATGGCTCAAAACCTTAAATGATCGATTTTGTCTGATTTTGCTCGAAACAACGACAAAGTTTCATGATCGATTACCTCTTATTTCGACTAAAATGATAAGAGTTTAACAAACAAGATTCAGTGAATTCGATCCATTTTGCCAAGCTGTTTTTCGTTGAGAGTGATAGAGAGCTTTGGAGAAAGAAGGTCACCAAAAGAGAAGCGGCTGAAAAATGTATTTTGTTTTGAGTTAAACCTAATAGGATAAAATATGCATTTTTAAAACTTAAGATGAGAAAAAATTATAAATTTTTAAAATAAAGAGAGAAGGGATGAAATAAGATGAAATTTTAATTTTTTTATATAATTTTTTAAATAACAGTTTTATCTTTGAAATTAACAAAAAATATTAATAAAAAACTAATATTTAAATTTTTTAAATTTAACGTGTAGGACTTTGAAATTAAATCAAACCTTTAGTGGGAAAAAACCTTTTGGCCTAAATTAGAGCATTCTAGTTTCGTAATGACATTTAATTATCAGGTAACCAAACACCATTAATTGAACACCAAACTTATTTAATATTTTCAGGTTTATGAATTTAATTAATTTTCTTTTTATTTTGTGCTGAATATTCTATAGTCTGTACCCATTTTATTGATGATTGCTCTTCCAGTTTTGGTCCAAATGATGTGAAAAGTAGGCCCATGGGTTTAGAAAGAAGTAAATGACCACGATGATTTCTAGGCCAATAAATAAGTAGGGCTAGGCTAATTGTTTACACTGCCATTATCACCCCTGCACTCATCCTTCTAGATAGGATGGAGAGTCAAGATACAAAATAAAGACAGACAAAGCCTCCATAATAGAAGCTAAACGGGTTAACATTATCTCCACTTGAATATTTAACAAAGTTTTTATAAGGGAAATTAAAATAAATGCCCTTTTTAGTGGGTAATAAACAAATTTATCTCAAATTTTGAGGTTAAAGCATAAATACCCTTAAATTAAAGTATTTAAACGAAAATGTCCCAAATATCCCCTTAAATACCAAAACTATCCTTCTAATTTAAATTACTATTTTATTTAAGGGTAATAAACAAATTTACCATAAATTTTGGGGTTAAAGCATAAATACCCTTAAATTAAAGTATTTAAACAAAAATGCCCCAAAATAATACCAAAACTACCCTTCCTCTATTTCTATATAAACCACATATCTTCCTTCATTTTTAACATATCTGAGAGAGATTTCTGAAGAGAGAAAATAAGTTCGTGTTCAAGATTTTGGGCGTGAAGAGAAAAGTTCGTCATTACGAGGTATTTATCCCTATCATTACTTTAATCGTTATTATTTTATTAATAATGTAATTATATGTGATATTTTATATAATAAATTATAGTTGTATGTAATTTGTAAAATAATAAAAATTAGATAGGTTATGTTTTAAATATTATAGTAGTATAGGATAACATGATATTACTTCAATCGTTATTATTTTATTAATAATGTAATTATATGTGATATTTTATATAATAAATTATAGTTGTGTGTAATAAGTAAAATAATAAAAATTAGTAGGGTATGTTTAATAATATTATTTTGTCAAACTGAAGTATGAAAAAGATATAATTGTGTAATAGATATCTGTAAATATTATTTTCAGGCGTATTATTTATGTTGATTATATATTTGATTTAGGTAATATACAATTTACCCCCAAATTTTAGGAGTTAAGCGAAAATACCCTTATATTAAAATATTTAAACGAAAATGTCTCAAATATCATCTTAAATACCAAAACTACCCTTTTAAATTAAATTATTATTTTTTAAAGGGTAATACCAAAACATGATATATTTAAGTAGTCACAATATATAATTGAATTATGGAATAGGTATAATTATGTAATAGACATCTGTAAATATTTTTTTCAGTCGTATTATTTATATTGATTATATATTTTATTGTAGGATTAATCTAAATAGCTGAATATGCTTCAATTAGATGTGGGGGAAATTGGATAGAAAAGGGTGTTAATGTTATAAAATATGTTTGAGGTAATAGGAAATTGATTAAAATTCCAGAACACACATCATTCAAAGAATTAATCGAAATAGTGAGCGACAAGTGTAATATAGATCGACGGATATTTAACATTCAGTTGAGTATGAAACCAAGACATCTCGACGACGGTGCTCTGATAGAAATTTCGAATGATGAGAATGTTGAGGTTCTTAACGGTCTATCTAACCTCTTCAAAGAATGTGTTACAGTTTTTGTTATAACTACAGTTACTGATAATAGTTATGAGACTCAACAAGCAAATGAAGATTTTCAAGGCGGGGAATCGAGCAGTTATCCAGAAAATCAAACTATTAGTGTAGAAGAGATTCAAAATATTGAGATCAATCCGAAACAAGAATTCTTAGAGGAAGATTTTGCACATATAAATGAAGTTAACGTTGATGCATTGTATCGAGCAGAAGAATTCCTTAATGGGGATGAAGCAACTTTTCCAGACTGGAATGAATTTAATGGAAAAGTTGAACAGAATATTTCAATCGAAGAACCAGAGATTGAAGAGAAGACCTACGGTAATAACGATATTGGAGGTACGAGTTATTTTCCAAAAATAAATCCTGCTGGTGGGAATGTTCTTACTGATGCATTTCATTGGTTACCACCTTTTCCTGATCAACCATCTACATCTAGAAACTCTAAAGCATCGACCGATACTGATTCTCCAAAAGCTGGTACATTATTTCCTAGTAAACAACATGTCATTGATGCGATAACTCAAGACGCGCTTCGTAGGGGATATCAATTTTTTGTGGAAAAATCAGACACGCTTAGATGGATTCTTAAATGTCGCAACAAAGAATGTAAATGGTGTGCACGGGCAGTTAGGGTGGGAGAAACTGATAGCTTTAAATTACATCGTATTGATAGCTGTCACACATGTTGCAGAAATCAGATATTACCTCATCATAGGCAAGCAGGTGCTCGAGCTTTGGGGTAGATTTTGAGGACCAAATTCATTTTAGTTGATCGTGTTTATCGACCGAAGGAGATCATTGCTGATATCGCTGATCGATATAAAATTGATATATCATACGCACAAGCATGGCGGGCGAGAAATTGGGCGCTTCAATCATTGAGGGGGACACCAGAAGAGTCGTTTATGTTGCTACCAGAGTATTGCCTCAATTTAGAGCGTTGCAATCAAGGGACGGTGACACATATACTAACGGATGAGGAGGATCGATTTAAATACTTTTACATGGCATTCGGTTATAGTATCTGTGCATTTTAGCAACATATTCGACCGATTATTTGTATTGATACTGCTTTCTTGAAGGGTCGATATTTGGGTCAACTATTTATTGTTGTCGCATTAGATGGGAACAATCAAATATATCCACTTACTTTTGGGATTGGTCCTAGGGAAGATCATGACACATGGTGCTGGTTTTTAACAAAGCTGAGGGATTGTATTGGTGAGGTACCTCATTTGGCCATCATTTTAGATCGACATGTCAGCATATTTTCTGCATTGGCTGAAGTTTTCCATGGTGTGCATCACAGCTATTGTTGTCACCATTTCCATTGTAACAAGCGGTCCAAGTACAAAAAGAATGCTAAAGTCTTATGGATGTACTAGAAAGCAGCCAAGGCGTACACTGAATTTGAATTCCAATAGGTCATGAAGTCACTGTCCCGTTTGCACCCTGAGGCAACTGCATACCTATGTGAAGTGGGTTATGATCGATGGGCACGAGCATATTTTCCAGGCCATAGGTACAATGTAATGATTATCAATATTGCTGAGTCGTTTAATGCCTTGGTCAAACACGCTCGAGGTTTACCTATTACTATGCTGATCGAGTTCATTAGAGGTACATTGCAGCGATAGTTTTATGAAAGAAGAAATCATGCCAGTAAGTTCATATTCACTGTTATACTATGTTATAAATGTGTGTTACTAAACTTATACTTGGTTACTAACCAGATGAATTTATATTTATATGATTTACAGATGTTTGTACTAGTCCAGTCACACCTTGGGTTGAAGATAAGATCGCAAAACGTGTACGAAAGTCTTCGAAATCATACCCTGGTAAACCTGACGGAGCATACATGTACTTGTAGAAAATTTCAATTATCAAAGATTCCCTGCATGCACGTTATTGTTGTAGCCAGATATATGAAGCTTACAACCTGCCTTCAATGGGTGCATTCATACTACAGCACAGCTTTTTATCGAACAGTTTATGCAGACGTAGTCAATCCATTGGGAGATCAGTCAGAGTGGTTTCATCCGGAGGAGGCAACTGTTATCCACCCATTATATGTGCATCGTCGTCGTGCAGGACGTCCAACAAATAAAAATAGACGGCCTTCTCAAGGAAAGGTTGTTGAACAACTTATCTGTAACCGATGTCATCAACCTGGACATACAAGACAAAACTGCAGAAGCCCTATTCCAGTACCTAGTTCTGTACCATCAAGTTCAAGAAGAAAGAAGAAAGATGGGAAATAAATGCACTTGTTATTTGTACTTGTTAATTTTAATATAAATGTTGTTTTTGTACTTGTTTTTGTAACTCTAATGTTCGTGGATGTTAATTTTAATATAAATGTTATACTTGTACTTGTTTCTGTAAACATAATGTTTGTGATTGTTACTGCGAATATTATCTTTTTATATTGGTTTTTTTATTTTGGGTCTACGAAGATCCTTCGATTACGCTTCACAATTCCTTATATCGAATCACATGCATATTCAACCCTAATAAAGTCTATATATTGAAAGTTGAAAACAATTTATATATATATATATATGCCTTGCAAATATTCTCAATATTTAATAAATTTTGATATTATTTTTCGTTGATAAATTTTGAGAATTTTTTCTTTTTAAATTGAATTTTATGTAGGGAGAATTTTTCGTATTGTGTCTTATTCCAACATCACAATCAAACAATGAAATAATGCCAAATAATAATAATATATCTATATATTGAAGTCACATGAAACACTTTAATAATGAAAAGTAACGCTACTTATCACTTAAATTAAAACATTATTTTTTAGATGGATTTAATATAAAACACAAAGCAGAGCTGTCAATGCTTTTGCCTATGCTCACCATAGTACAAGCGTAGATTGCATGGGCTCATGCCTTTTACTTATTATATTTTAAATTAAAAAAATAAATTACACAATTACGATGAATTTATTTGTGTAAAATTAAATAAAAAAGAAAATGACTTGTTGTAATAATGGAAGAAACACCTTTAAGTTATACATCTCATTCTCATTTTTGATTAAAAAATATTGTGTATCAAATCCAAATAGTACCGCATATATATATATATATTTAAATTTTATATATATATAAAATTTAAATATATAGATAATATATCATTATATTATTTTATTTTTTTATTATATGAAATTCTTAACTATCAAATGATCTTTTTCAACTCTCCTCAAGTATTTAATTTTAACTATAGTCTTTTAATATTTCTTAATTCTTTGATTAAGTATTTTTAGCTATATATTTGTTATGAGTATATAAATGAATCAATATATAGATAAATATATATAAAAATGAATAAAGAAATATATATACAAATACAAATAACATATACAATAACCGTCAATCAATATCTTGAAAATATAGCTGCGTGCCTAAACGAGTGCGCAGGCGTAACGAGTCCTCCCCCTCAAAGCATAACGAGCGGTGAAATGCTAAACACTCGATGTATCGTAACATGAACACCCCACAGTCACCTGATAGGGGCGCCTGCTGCGGTATATCCACCATCCTATGTAATACAAATGGATCGTCCCGTGGACTCCGATGCGAATCGGCCCAAAATGATGTCGCAGCTAGTAAATATGGTATCATCGACGTATATCCCAACATCTTTCGCCTAAATAGCTCTGGGTCAGCTGTGAAACTCTGTAAGGAGTCGTAAACCGTAATCTTCCACTCTTTCAAATACAACATCCCTGCTACCCAATGAGCATTCTCAAAGTTTATTGAGATAAAAACCTGCACACGTTGATATAATTGTAATTAGATCTTAATCGATTATTCTTCAAAATGTACTCGATATTCGATTACTAACCGCATCGATCATACCCCAAGGTTGCAAATGCAACTCAAGTGGGTAATCTGCATCCACCATACGTGTAAATAGCAAAGGGAACTGGTAGCTATCTGGATCTCTCGTCCAGACCGCATACTCATGAGGTATGTATCCAACAAAACAACTCAAAACCATCGTCCAATTCTGTCGAACATTCGTAGTATTGTCATGCTGGCGTCGACGTAGTAACCCCAAAAACGAATCAACATGCTGAAAAAATAGAAGCTATAACGTCATCAGGTTATAAAAGGATTATCTAACCAAAATACGAAATTCATTTGTTAAAGTGAACTCACCTCGTCAGACAACCATCCAGAGGTATTCATGAGTGCACCCCAAAATGCAATTTTGGTCCGCACACCTATGTCATACACATGACTTTTCTCGAACATGTTCGGCTCTGCATACTATTTCTTGAAAACCTCCTCACGTTCGGTTTTTGATAACTGCACAGCGGGTCTTGCTCATTGGCCACGTGGTTTCAGAGGATTCGTGTATGGACTACGAATCAGGGGTCCCTTCTTGACAATCCTACCACAAACTGTGCGAAAATACTACACCAAAACAAATGAAACGTTAGGTAAAATGAATAATAAATGCACACAAGCGAATTTAATAAATTTATTAAAAATTTAAACTTTTTAATACCTTCTGCATCGCTGGAGTCATAGCTAGAGAATCCCCAAGTGAAGTTATATCGAATATATTTTCTTTTGATATCGACTGTATTCAAATACATGAATTGACTAAATAGAATGATAAATTATTTCAATGAAAATAAGTTATTAAACTTCTTGAAAATTCAATTACCTGCTCATGGTCCTCGTGTGCAGTGATCTCAACAACATCATCAGTGACCTCATCATCTTGGGAAACAATATCGATCACCTATTTTCCTTTGCTTGGAGTGTTGAGATAGATCAAATGAAGATCCTATTGTAACAGGATAGAAAGGTTAAACAACTATTGAAATTAACAAATGTAACATATGATAAAAGAAATTTCTGACACTTCACCTCAACCTCCTCCCAATCCGTAATCGGAGATCCGCATGTGGTGATCGATCGACATCGGTAATATCCTATGACAATATTAACATTTAATATTAGTAAATTAAACTATTAAGCAAAAAAAATAACAAAGTATTCATTATACAACGTACGTACCTCTAATGTCGAAACAGAGTCACAATGGGATCCGTAATCGGAGCATCTGCATGTGGTGACCGATCGACATCGGTAATATCCTATGACAATATTAACATTTAATATTAGTAAATCAAACTATTAAGTAAAAAAATAACAAAGTATTCATTATATAATGTACGTACCTCTAATGTCGAAACAGACGTCATAATGGGATCCGTAATCGGTGCAGCCACAGAAACGTCAGGCCGCTGTCACAAAGGACGATATTGAAGTTTAGAAAAAATCAAATTACAGATATGTAAATGAGATATAATATTGTATATCTATGTCTGACTAACCGGAATAATCACAGAAGGTGTCGACGGAGAAGACCGCATGTGAAGTGATCCATCGTCGCCGACATCCTGTATCAGTATTAGCAATTAATATTAATTAATCAAAAAGTTATATTTAACGGGATTAATAAATGTATAATCAAATAATTCAGATATAACATTTATTTCAAAATGACGTTCTAATTACCTGAACCATCGTATGAGGTGCCATCGAGAAAACCTCATGCGATGATATATAATCGCTAATATCAATAGTCAAACAGATATCTTCTCGGGATGGTCTCTCATCAAATAACCGACACTGTAATAATTTTAACATATTAAAATTTATTTCAAAAGTAACATTCTTAAAAAACTATAAGCAGTTAACACTCACATCGATAACAGGTGGAGACGGAAACGTGAAAACGTCTGTCGATAGTCTGTCACCATCGTCCCGAGAAGGTTGTAATATAATTTACAATTATTATAAGATTAAATATGATTGTGTATATAAATAGATGAAATATCCTATAAAATATTAACTTTTTTATCTGTCCGACAGTATCTGTGTGGTGATGAGAGTGTCCGACCTCCGTACGAGTCGTCATATCCACTATACAATTCAATCTATCCTCCATAAGAGTCATCCTACCCTCGATGCAACTAAACCTATCCTCCATCCTAGCCTCTAATCCAGTAAGTTGATCTAAGATAAGATTTCCCCATCGAGCCAATGTAGCATCAAAATGATGAATGGAGAAATCTGATCCAGTGGTAGGAGGATCATCTGATATCTGCTAGTAGTAGGGGGCATAGGCACGGGATCCGATGATATGTGCTCGGTGATAGGGGGCCTAGGCCCGGGACCCGGTGATATAAGCTCTTCGATAGGGTCACTAATCGAGCATATGGGAAGGGGCTGAACAGAAGCATCAACAAGAGGAGGAGCAACGATCGGAGAACTAACGTCACGAGGACTTGATAGTGCATCTCCTGACGCCGAAGAAGATCGACTATCTGACATCCCTGTATATCGGACGATATCCTCATACCACTCCGTATCTCTCTCAACAGGAGATAAATCTAATAGAAAATTAACATCATCCTACAAGATATTTATTTTCATTATTCATTATTGTCATATCTAGAGTATATGTTAATACTTAATAAATTAGTACTTACTGGATCTCCAGTGAAGATAGCTGAGATAGAATCACATCCCGGAATGTCCTTCGTGTGCCATCTCAACATCCGGGTGGCTCCAACATACGGCGACTCGTCTACCCATCGAAATAACGAATCCAGCGTCTCGTAAATCCAAAACTGCAATATCAATATAAATCGATTATTGTATATATTTACAATCATATTAAACTAATTTTATTTTAAACATTCATTTTTTGTTTGAATTAATAAATATCATAATTACCTGAAACGCTAATGGAAATCCCATAATGCCATACTGCTTAAGCTGATTTTCCTTTTTCTTTTTTGGACCGGAATCAATAGAAATTCGGGAGATATTATCGCATATAGAGCGATATGTCATCTACCACACTCGTACTCCCCACGGGTATGCATTAAACCCATCCAGATGATCAGCTAATTGTAATATCTTCTAGGGAATTGTTTTTCTCAAGTCACTCCCTAACAACCCCATATGAAGATAAAACAACAATGATAACTTAACTGCATCAGTGTCATCCTCCCCCCACGGTCTCTACTGGAAAACACGACTCATATCAGTATATGTAACTGATTTACACCGGTGAAAATATGTCTGGAGGATCCGATTGTGGCCTTCGATGGAATATAGAGGTCGATATCTACCAAATGACTGAATCGAAGGCCCGTCATAATAGTAAACTCATATGCACTGAATCTGACATCCACGTCATTAACCCGAAACCATAACTCCTCTCTCGAAGTCACCTTATTTACTACTCGAAGGATGAAAGAATGTATTAGGACCCCACTAAATCGACTATCCTTCAACTCTAGGAAGTGTCCGAAACATGTACGTCGAAACATTTGTAATTGTCTCTCTGTTAATAATTTTTTTATTACGGCTTCAACATCTCTATATCCACGTGTAATAACTTGAGCCTTGAAATGCTTTTCGAGAGGGAATCGCAGTTCATCTCTGCTTTCGTCTCTTTTTCTCTTTTGTACAGTTCCCTGTATGAAAATTAAATTACAATTATATTAAATTTTTAAAAATTTTAGAGAATAAATTATTCAATTCTATACATAAAGGCCTTATTCGAAAAAACAGATATCAAATTCAAATTCTACACGTCAAAAAACCTTAAGATGGTTAAATTTCAATTTGATCCCATATGAAAAATATCAAAATAGCCCTAAAATTTAATAGAATTTCATTCTGCCCCCCTGATTCCAACAAGAGGAAACGCATGTTGGATAACTCTGGAAAATCGTAATTTGCCCCACCACGCGAATTCGCACTTCAACCGCGCAAATTCATGAGTCAATCGCACGAATTCGGGGGGTTGATCATGATTTTGCCAGCCCACAAAGTTTTCCAATTTATACTATGCCCCACCACACGATTAAAACGCGTATTTTCACCCCCAACCACACGATCACGTGTAGTCCACGAAGTTTGAAAAGTTCAAAACACCTCCCCATCTACACGAATTCTAACCACACGAATTCATGTGGTCACTGCACCATTCGTGTGGTGACTGCCGAATTCGTGTGGCCACATTTCACCTTCCAAACTTCGTTTTTCAAACTCCATTTCAACAACAATCAACTCTACACCTAATCTAACATAAAAGCCCTAACATAATTCATCAAAATCAGCAAGAAATCAAGCATTTTCTTCGAAAATTTCAAACCGTAAGCCCTAACGCAAAACACCCAGATTTCGCATCAAATCGCTCAAATTGTGAAACGAAATGCATAAAGAGATGACAAGGGTTCTTTGACTAACCTTTTTGTCCATCGTCATTGCCGAAAAACGTCAGAAAAATCGTCGGATGAAATCGGAGTTGCCGAGTGCACGAACGTGTGTTCAAAATGTTCTGTTTTCGTGTGTTTGGCTACATTGCGCGTGGTTATGGACGATTTTGACTGGAGGGGCATTTTCGTCTCTTCGCATATTTGGGGCATTTTTGTTTAATGTTAAAATTTAGGGGTAATTTCGCTCTGCCCCTTAATTTTTGGGGTATTTATTTTAATTTCCCTTTTTATAAGGATAAAATTCAAAAGAATTTAAATTATTTAACTTTACGAATATATGTACCAATTTGACCAATTTTACATCTATAATATGATTCATTTATTAGATAAATTACAATAATCTAGATAACAATTTTTCAAGATTTTAAACTATAACCTTTTTTTAAAATAAAATTAATTTTTTTAAAACTTAAGGAAGAGGCCAAATTTATATTCAATCAAATTAATATGAACAGTATCCCACATTATTTTTTATATTGAAATTCCCTTAATTAAATGAAAAATGGTTACATTTCTCATGCACACTACTTAGCTTTGGTGTGGAATTTAAAAAAGGCCAAAGACATATTTCCCACCCAAAGTATGTGATTTTCTTAAATTTCCTTCCTTTAACTTTGAAAATCCTAAATATCCACCCATGAGTAGTTAAAATTAACGAAATTTTAACTCCTTAAAATTTTGTCTCCCCCTCCACCCAAAACTTTAAAAACTAAAAGTTTTCCTCCAACCTAAGTTTTAAAAAGGCCAAACGACTATTTCCCACCCAAAGTATGCGCTTTTGTCAAGTTTCTCCCCATTAATTTTGAAAATACCATTTACCCACCCATGGCCAGTTAAATTTAACGGAACCTTAACCCCTAAAAAATTTATCTCATTTTTCCCCCTAAAATTTTAAAAACTACCAATTTTCCCCGACTCAAGTTTTAAAAAACAACGTTTTCCCCCTTCGGATTTTCAATTTTTCAGAGTTAGTATTTCGGCGCCGTTTCTTTCTCTCTGGCGACCTCCAGGTGACTCCTCTTCCTCTCCAGCGCGGCCTCCTTCTAGCGATTATGCTAGGCACAGTCGTCGAGACGAAGACGACGTCTTAGTTTCTGACGAAGACGAATCATCTTCGTCTCTCTGGATGAAGATGAGGTCTTCGTCGACGACGAAGACTCCTCGTCGATGAAGACCTCGTCTTTGTCAGAGACGAAGACGACGAAGACAAGTCGTCTTCATCGACGACAGTTTCCAAGACAACCGCTAGAAGGAGGCCGCGTCGAAGAGGAAGAGAAGTGGCCTGGAGGTCGTCGGAGAGGAAGAAACGACGCTAAAAAACTAACTAAGAAAATTGAAAACCCTAGGGGGAAAAATGCAGTTTTTTAAAACTTGGGTTAGGGAAAATTGTTAGTTTTTAGGGTTTAGAGGGGAAAATAAAATTAAATTTAAGTTTATTTTTAATAGTATAGACAAAATGACGATTTTACCTTTGAAACCGTTAAATTTAACTGGCCACGGGTGGGTAAATGATATTTTCAAAGTTAATAGGAGGAAACTTAACAAAAGTGCATACCTTGGGTAGGAAATAGTTGTTTGGCCTTTTAAAAATGGCAGTTACCCACTAGGGTTTAGTTTCCAGGGCTCTAACACCAAATCTAACACTATTGTCGACCGTCTCTCCTCCAGAAGCTTTCTCTCCCTCTGTCAGTCTCTTTTCATCTATTTGGATATCCGATTGGCGTCGAATTAGCCTTGAAAGATGAAAAGCTTCATTGGAGAAGACAAAACTCTTCGTCTTCCTAGACATCTTCTTCTGGGAAGATGATCGTCTTCTCAGACATCTTCTTCTAAGAAGGTGATCATCTTCCCAGACAAAGACAACAACTTCGTCTTCATCTTCCAAGGTTGGGGAAAAACTTTAGGGGAAAATTGTCATTTTTTTGAACTTTTGTTGGGGAAAAACTTTCATTTTTTAAAGTTTAAGGGAGAAAAAAAAGATTATATTTTAGTTTATTTTTAATATTATAAATTAAATGACGATTTTATCTTTACTACTGTTAATTTTAACCAGTCATATGTAGGTATTTAGGATTTTCAAAGTTAAAAGGAAAAACACTTAGAAAAATAACATACTTTCAGGGGAGAGGGGGCCCTTTGGCCTTGAAAAAAAATGTTACAATTTGATATTGTCACACTCTGATAAGATTTTACTACTTCATGTATATATTTGTACTATAACTCAATGAATACATATCATCGTTAATTTTTTTCCCTCACATCTATTTTCCAAATAATAATTTGGCATAAATGCATATAGGATTATTTGATGTCGTAAAATGCGTGATTTTTGATAGTTGAAAATGAATTAGAATCTAACACACAGCCTCATTTAGTTGAATATCTTAGTGGACTCTCCACTTACCATTTTCTTATGACAGATACATTTAAATGTTGAATTCCGGACTTACTATTTGTCTCCAAGCTTATATGATTTTTTGTTTTCATTGATCCCAAAATTCTTTGAAAGCAACGGAAGATAAAATGAAAGGCTTGTGAGGTGAGGACTGAGGAATGGCGAGCACTCCAGTGTCATACATACATTTGGCACGTTGAAAGGGATAGAACATTGTTATTGGAGGGCCAGGGCCAGGGCCAGTGGTATGAACGGACCGTCAAACACTGTGATTCAATTTCAATTCAATGGAAGATGACAGCCAACAATAACATGGTTAAAATTATAGAATTTAAAGACAAAGAGGTGGTACGGATAATTTCCTTGGCACGAACGTATCGATTCTTTGCTTGTTAAGAAAGGGAAAATGCAGGAACACGCAAGTCTGAATTCAACTTTGTCACTGGTTATTGTGGTATCTTGCGTTTGTTTATTAGGTATTTTTAGGTTATGAGTATGACCTTGCTTGTCCATGCCACCCAATCTTCTCCCACTATAATTTCATTCTGTTTTGCGTTGTAATTTTATTGGGGGATTGTTCTCAACCTTTTCCTCTTTCTCTATTTCAGTTTTTGTCCTACAATCTTTTCATATTGATCATGCAAAGAAATTATAAATAAAGAAATAACTATTGCATTCTAAATTACTATACATGAAAAATTTTGAAAGTGAAAGATACCAGGAAACTAATATATACAAGGATTCTGAATTAATAAATTAACAATTATAACTTTAACTATCTTATTATAAGTTGCACTAATGCCATGCAAGCTTGTTACACTAGTTTCACAATATTGTACTAAAACAAATGTACAAACAACGTGTGGTTCATTTTCCAATTCTTTGTGTCTTATCAATAATTAGTTTTTGGCCAATTAAGAGTCTAGCATGAGTGCGATCATTTTACATGTTATGGAATGATTTAGGGATGACAACGAAGAGAGGTGAGGAAATAATCTCAATCCTGATCCTCGTCCCATAAAAGATATCAATCCTTATTCTTAACACGTCCCCGTTACAAGAATAAAAATGATTCACCGTCCTCTCCCCACGAAGTGAAACCCCCTTTCCCATAATCTTCTTCCCTTACCCATAAGAAAATACCTTTTTTTTTATATCTTTTAAATATAATATAAATATATTAAATAAAAATTAAATAAAATTAAAATCAATTCACTATTTCAAATATTACAAATATAATATATCAACTACTTTAATATGCACAACAAAAACTTAAATAAATTTGAAAAATATAAATAATATAAAACTATAAAGATATATTAGTATTTTAAGTAAATATATTAATATAAAGAGACGGACATGGGTGAAGTGGAGAGGGGATATATATATCCCCATCCTTGATTGTAGAAATTTTTTTCGTCTCCATCCCTTTCCTCTTCCCCATTTTTATCAGGAAATTTTCTCCCCGTTATGGTCGAGACCCTTAAAGTCAGGCTGAAATTGCCAATCTCTTGGATGATTATATATAGTGGGCTAATCCTCAAAGCAACTTCTCAACCCAACCTCTCAAGTAGAATCAAATACTTGAGTTACCAATGGGCACAACTGTGATAGCCATTCCTGAGGGAGGGGGAGAGGCTGTTGCCCCAGTTCCCAAAGAGAAGAATAAGTTTCAAGATTCTCTTCAGCTTGTTACTTTCTTCCTTGGGGAAAAGAAAAATAAGCATGATATTGATAAACTGACTCATAGTTTCAAAGTTGGAATTGCTCTTGTTCTGGTTTCTATTCTCTATTTACTTGATCCTCTGTACAAGCAAGTTGGGGAGAACGCCATGTGGGCTATAATGACTGTTGTTGTCGTCTTTGAGTTATTCGCAGGTTGGTTTATATACCTGTCCATACCATCATGTTATTCTGAATTCTAAGCTTTACATGCATGTGCTCACCAAATAATTTGCTTTCTTGCGAGAGTTACGTACTTTATTAACAAAACATGGCAGGTGCAACACTTAGCAAAGGCTTAAATCGCGGACTGGGAACTATATTAGGAGGTGGATTGGGATACTTTGCTGCAGTTTTTGCTCGAGAAGTTGGTGGGGTTGGCAACGCCGTTTGTGTTGGCACTTCTGTATTCATATTTGGTAAAGTCTTTTTTTGTTCATTTTCCGAGATAACCACAAGCAACTTAACATAGACATGCTGTTTATTCCTCGACTCAAAATGCTTTTAATTTATTTTATTTTTTCGAGAAAAAGAAAACGAATTTTTTCTGTATTTATTTTTGCCCCAGGAACCAAAAGCTTTTGAGTCACAAACAGAGGCATCCACTTAATCAACATTAAAATTTTTCTCCAGGTGGTTTCCATTAGATTTGGAACTTAGAGAATAGACCCCATTAATAAAAAACATTCATCTTTGCTTACATCGTCTTCTCTATTTTTAGCATACACGTCCCAACATATCAAATATGTTATCATTCACTTTCTATTCCCTTTAGCTTGAGTGTGATTTCATATCTCAGGTGCAGCAGCAACATATTGTCGATTGGTTCCAAGAATAAAAGAAAGATATGACTATGGAGCAATGATATTAATCCTTACCTTCAACTTGGTTGTGGTCTCTGGCATACGGGCTGAGGATGTCCAACAATTGGCTTGTGAACGTCTCAAAACAATTGTTATAGGTTTTTTTGTCTGCATTTTGGCAAGCTTACTTGTCTTTCCCATCTGGGCTAGTGATGAACTTCATGACTCCATGGCATCCAAATTTGAAAACCTCGCTAGTTCTTTTGAAGGTAGATTTCTCAAACCGAAAAAAAAAAAAAAAACACTAAAGAACAAAAATATCTTCAATTAATGTCTAAATATTGTTGCTTCTCAGCCAACAATAGTACCTGGTAGAATCTTAGCTATGCAAAAGTAGAGATGAAATTAATATAAAAATTAAGCTTATACTTCATCCAAACTTCTTACTGAGGTTACTATGGCTCATGTGCTTTCTTCTTTAAAAGATTCAGCAAAAATTATTTAACAAT
The DNA here is from genome assembly GCF_011075055.1 of Mangifera indica. Taxonomy (NCBI): domain Eukaryota; kingdom Viridiplantae; phylum Streptophyta; class Magnoliopsida; order Sapindales; family Anacardiaceae; genus Mangifera; species Mangifera indica. The sequence goes on from NC_058144.1 coordinate 12,674,255, forward strand.
TTCCACTAATAAATCTATAAAAAAAATTTTAATGTCTTATTTGAAAGTTATTTATTGTAGTATGCTTTGAGGAGTACTTCAGATTAGTATATGAGAAGGAGAACGAGTCCCATTATAGTTTCAACCATTGCAAATCAGTGCTCCATTCAAAGTCAAAAGATGAGTCACTGGTACATTATATCTTCTTTCCAGCCACTTATAAAAGAATGATGAGCTAAATGTTTAATCAATATTCATTTGAAAAGCCACAATAATGATATAAAATAAAGTACAAGCTAATTCCAAAGCTACTACTGTTTGTCAGGCAAATTTTGCAAGATGGGAACCATGGCATGGGAAATTCGGATTTTCCTATCCTTGGGCAAAATACCTTAAGATTGGAGAAAATCTTCGGGATGTGGCTGCAACAATCCTTTCATTTAAAGGCTGTCTTCAGTCTTGTAGACAGGTATAGAACATCTATTGGATTTGTCACAGTCCATTAACCATTGCAACTTCAATAATTAATTACTTTATTGAAAACTTTCTCACATCAATTCATGTAATTATTTCATTCAAACTGTTACTGTGTCATCAGACCTCACAAAGTCTGAGAGAACTAATCAGAGAACCGTGTGAAGAGGTTGGCTCTTCAGTTGCATGGAGCCTAAGAGAGCTTGGAGATAGCATTAAGAAAATGAGAAGATGCCAAACAGTCGATTTGATAATGCCAAAGTTGAAGTCAATGAGACAAGAGCTAAGTCTGGTCATGTCTTCTTCTATACTAGAACAGCTGGGGAATGGTGATGGACTTGAAGTGGCAAGCTTTTTGTTCACATTGATGATGATGGTAGACAAGGTGGAAGAACTAACAAAGGAGGTTGTAGAACTTGGGGAACTTGCTCGTTTCCATGTTTAATAGCAAATTATTCTACAAAATGATGGCCACGTTAAACCCTATGAAATATGTCAATTTTTGGCTGGTTGAACAAATGTGTATATTTTAGGCCAAAGGACTATTTCCCACCCAAGGTATGTTGTTTTTCCAAGGTTTCTCCCGTTAACTTTGAAAATTCTATTTATCCACCCATGAACAGTTAAAATTAATGGTTTCAAGAGTAAAATCGTCATTTTATCTATATTATAAAAAATAAACTTAAATTTGATTTAATTTTCTCCCCCTAAACCCTAAAAATTAACAATTTCCCCCAACCCAAGTTTTAAAAAGCAACATTCCCCCCCTAGGGTTTCAATTTTTTAGATTCAATTTTTTGGCACCGTTTCTTCCTCTCCGGTGACCTCCAGGTGACGTCGCTTCCTCTCTGGCGTGGTCTCCTTCTAGCAGCTCTCTTAGGACTGCTCATCGACAAAAACGACTCGTCTTCGTTGACGTCCACTCCCAGGAGAGCCACTGGAAGAAGACCGTGCCGGAGAGGAAGGGTTGTCACCTAGAGGTCGTTGGAGAGGATGAAACGACACTGGAAAATTGAATCTGAAAATTGGAAACCCTAAGAGAAAAAATGTTATTTTTTAAAACTTGAGCTGGGGTGAAATTTTAGTTTTTAGGGTTTAGGGGGGAAATGATATAACTAACGGACTTAGTTAATTTTAACAGTCCATAGGTGGGTAAATAAGATTTTCAAAGTTAACGAGAGGAAACTTGAGAAATGTGCATATTTTGGGTGGGAAATAGTCCTTTGGACTATATTTTAAGTAAAATAAAAAAAAGAGAGACCGAGAGAGCTTCTTGGGAAAGATGATTAATTAGTAAAGAAATGAAGTAGAGGATGGAAAAGGAATTAATCAATGGTAACATTGGTAGCTATTACAGTTAGCTTTAAATTCTTATTTGTTAACACAGATTGAGATTGACAATCTCATTTATTTCAACCTGTTATTCATTAGACTAAAATACCTTAACTGGTTTTTATCTGTGATACGGTTGAGATTACACAGCCGAAAGACTGGGAAGAATAGTATGTGTGAAGGGATGCGCCGGCCAATAAAAGAAATCATGAAATATGCCACATGGAAACCATCCAAAGAGTTGGTTCCAGCGGTAAAGATAATTGAACCAACTCCTAAAGTATTCACAGATGAGTCATGAACAACCATGTTGTTTTTTATGTTTTTCTGCAGGCATAAACAACAGTAGCTATGATAATGACATCTACCTAATTGGTTTTCCATGAATTTAATTAGCCATATGAATTAATAGACACACAACTTGTCGCGTTCTTCCAATGGATAAAGACAAAACACATGCTTTAATAATGATATTGATGTGTAAACCAAAGAGAAAATTGTGCATTAAGTCTTCATTTCTGTTAGTTGAGAGAGAGAAAAAGGCTACAGAAAGAGGCACAAAAAGAGATGAGCTTTCTTCAAAAATTAGCATTCATTATTGTTGTTGTGTTTATGTTATGCAAAGATGTGAGAAGTGTTCCAAATACAAATGTTACAACAGTCCTCTGCAACTCGGGGGTGTACTCAAGTGGTGATCCTTTTGCAATAAGTTTAACCTATGTTGTTGCAGAACTAGAGGCTGAAACACCAACAAGCAGAGGCTACGATTACTTCAACATCTCCCCTTATCCAAATGCTTTTGCCTATGGTCATGCTGCTTGTAACCAAAATCTCACAACTTCAGACTGCACTACTTGCCTTGCTGCGGCTAAAACAGCAATGCTTAGTGCGTGTCAAAGCAGAATAGGGGCTCGCTCGGTGCTCCATGATTGTACCATTAGGTATGAGCAATATCCCTTTGATGATTAAAAGGCCAGGCTTTCCATAGATGGAACTTATCTGATAAGTTTGTATTGTAGTGGCTTGTGTATGTATTGACCTTATCTTCTTGAGTGAAATCATTTCTTTTAATAAGATTTCTGCCATATTTTATCTAATTGCAGATACTTAGAATGCATTTTTTTTATTTCCTAATACAGATATTTAGAACTTCACGATTGCTCTTTTGTGAAGGCGTCAGTGGACTGATTGTTAGTTCAATTATTCTGAATGGTCAATGAATTATACTACCTGTGAAGTCTAAGTGACATTTTAACATGCTATTTCCGATAGGATAACATCAGCATTATCCAATGGACCAGAATGGGAGAAAAAGCTGACTAGCCAAACCATATATACAAGCCTAAGATAGCAGGAAGTATAGAAACATAAATTTACTTTCTATTGATGTTCCCCATTGATTAAGGAGGTATTGATCAATATCTCAATTAGAAAAGACCTTTCATGGCTAATCCATGAACCCAGTAGCTACTGACTGTGGCTGCGTTGGGGGCAATCAATTCATCTAAAGTTTCAGAAGGCCCTAAACATTTCAGAAATCTTAGAAGACCTGCAACTTTCTAACTTGGAAGCATTAATAGACATTTGTTCAGCATTTATTAAAATGGATAATTTTTCCAAATAAAAAGAATATATGTCTATGCATTGTGTTCTAAAGTTTTTTTAGATAATTCTGATAATGAAATTGCATGTCTTAGCAGACAAAAAGGAAGTTACTAACCTGAAATTGATCACATGTAAGCTATTATTCTGAATTTAATCTAAATATGCATAGAATATAGAATACCAAATTTCATAATTAAACTGAATACAAAATTAATAATTAGGGATATAGAAAAACCTATTGAACCATGTCTCTAAAATCGAAGATTTTTAAAAATCACCTGAAACTTGAAAACACGTTATGATAGGTTTTTCACTCTATAATCCTCCCTATAACAGATTTAATTGGATAAATGTATCAAAAATTAGGTTTTGGAATGGGGATCTAGTCAATTTATAAGAGATTAATTGGATTCTCCTATTAAAGGTTTAATAATCAAAAACCCACACTAAACCATTCACCTAGACCAATAACTTTTAAACATATTGAACATGTCTTTATTGATCATTCAAGCGTATTTATAAACTGATATTAGACTATTCAATTACCCAATTTTACGAAATCAAAATATAATTAATGTTAGAGTGTATCAAAAATTTATAACATTCTCCCACATGGACAAAATTAATTATTTTTATTTTATTTTAAGAAAAAAACTATTTTTTTGACTTGTGGATAATTAACATTTTTAACTTTAAGTGATCACTATTTTAGAAAACAAATATAGTCTAAAGATAAATTACATTATAATAAACAATTCAATTGATATGATTACCAACAACGAACCAAGACATTATTTATGTACTATATTGACAAAAGATTGTCCTCGATTACAATTACTAATAATCAAATCAACACATATCAAGTTTGGGAGTGTGACAGAATAGTACCCAACAAGGTGATCATAAGCAGCATTATATCTCTGTTAGTCTTTTTTATGATTTTTCTCTAACTTTTATGTTTCAAAAAAAAAATCTTTTTGTTTCCATTAAAGTCTATATGTTTTAATTTTGCTCGAGATTTATGAAATATACTTATACAACTGTCATTCTCAAGAAAAACTTTATCTTGAGACATATGTTGTACTTTAACCTTATACATGCACATATAACCATACACAGATAAATATATAATCAAGTATCCATATAATACGTTTTGCAAAACCCCATAATTATAATAAATCATCCAATCTAAAATAATGTCATAAATTCAAATAGAAAATAACATAAATTACTTTAAGACTCCCACTAACCTAAGGCATCAAAGGATTCTAACACACATATATTCACTACATGACCTTTAAAAATAATGGGTTCAAGTGCTTTGGTTAAGGGATTGACCAACATAGTATCAGTACTAATATTTTCCACCATAATGTCTCATTTCTTTACGAGGTCCCTAACCATAAGATACTTTATCTCTATATGTTTTAACTTGCTACTGACTTTATTGTTCTTGTAAAAGAACACAACTACATAATTATAACAGTAGATCACAGGTGATCTAGAATTAGAATCAATCACTTCAAAGCTCAAAGATGTAATTCTTTAACCATATGGCATGGGTAGATACCTTATAACAAACAATAAATTCTATATACATGGTTGAAGATGCTATTAATGTCTACTTGACACTTTTCCAAGATATGGCTGCACCTGTAAGTATAAAGATATACCCTGAATAGATTTGAAGTCATCAGGACATTCATTAAAGTCTGAATCAAAATATCCTACTACCTCAAGAGTTTCCATTCTTTTGTACACAAGCATAAAATCTTTAATTATGTGCAAATATCTCATGATTTTCTTTGCTACTATCAAATGATCAAAACCAAGATCAGTAACATATCAACCAAGAACATTCATAGCAAAAGCTATGTCAGGTCTCGTGTATACTTGGGCATACATTAGGCTCCCAATCACACTAACATATAGTTTATCTTTCATGAATGCTCTTTCAATATCAATTTAAGGACACTTCTTGTTACTAAACTTATCTTCTTTTACAACAGGTGTATCATCAATTCTATAATCTTGTATTTAGAATCTCTTAAGAACACACTCAATATATGCCTTCTAAGATAAACTAAACAACCCACAATTTCTATCTTGATGGATTTCAATGCCAATAGCAAAAGAAGTATCCCCAAGATCTTTCATGTCAAAGGTTCTAGAGAGAAACTGTTTAGCCTCATAAAATATATTGCAATCACTGCTTGCAAGCAAAATATTATCAACATAGAGTACTAAGAAAATGAACCTACTCCCACTGATCATCATATACATACACTGATCAAATTTATTCTCAATGAAGTCATGCGAGGTCACAACCTCATCAAATTTAATATACCATCGCCGAGAAGCTTGTTTTAAACCATAGATAGACTTTTTAAGTCTACATACCATATTTTGTTTCCCTTTAACCACAAAACCTTTTAGTTGTTTCATATACACCTCCTTGTTAAGATCATCATTGAGAAAAGTTGTTTTTACATCCATCTAATAAAGTTACAAATTAAAATGTGCTATTAAAGCCATTATAATTCTGAAATAATCCTTTGAGGATACAGGTGAGAATGTCTCACTATAGTCAGTCATTTTTTCTTGAGTAAACCTTTTTGCAACCAATCTTGCTTTGAACCTATTTATCTTTCCGTTAAAATCCTTCTTAGTTTTAAAGACCCATTTACAACCAATAAGCTTGAAACCTTTCCATAAGATCCCAAACCTTATTTTCTTTCATATATTACATCTCATTTCTCATAGCTTTTATCCACATTTCTGCACTTGAACTTTTAATTGCTTGGGATGAAACTGGATCATTTATATCTCTATTATCATACTCATTTTCAATCAAATAAACATAGATATCTAAAACGACAACATTTTTTTGTCTTGTTGATCTCCGAAGAGGTACCTCAATTATAGGATCTTAAGTTATATATTCAGGAACCAATAATAATAGGAATCTTAACATATCCTAAAGCATCAAGAATATCAAATTCAAGGAACATAGTAGTTTGGGACTCAATTATTCTTATGCTACCTGAAGGACAATAACACTTATATCTCTTAAAGTCATTTGGGCATCCAGCAAAGTAACACCTGATAAAGTGAGGATCAAGCTTTTTCTCAGTAGGATTATAAATCCTAACTTGATGTCATCGACACAAACCCTGATGGACAATATATTCTAACTCTATTATAAAATCAACCACTGTACTTTACTTAGAGTTTTTCCAGCTAACTACACCTCTATTCAAACTAAACACAAACTTTGATTTTGATTTATAATTATCTCGATTAGTTTGGAAACTGGTATCACTATAGCCTCTTATAGTGAGTTCAGATTCTCCTCTATAAACAAAGAATATATCTTTAGTCCTTCTTAGGTACTTCAACAAGTTCTTAATAACCATCCAATGTTTTTTATCTGGATCATATTGATATCTACTACAAACGCTTAAGTCATATGAGACATTAATCCTTGTACATAGTATGACATACATAATTGATCTTATAGTTGAAGTATATGAGATCCTACTCATCTTATCTCTCTTAGATTGTGTACATGAACACATCTTTTTTGAAAAATATACACCATAGTACATAGGTAAAAATCATTTTTTGGATTTTTCCATATTGATTCTAGTCAATACCTTGTTTATGTGCACGTTTTGACTAAGGCTCGATAGTCTACGTTCTATATCTCTATAAATTTTAATCCCAAAAATATAGACTACTTCTCTTAAGTCTTTTATGGAGAAACACTTCAACACACATATGCACAGGTGGCATCACAAATGTGCAACTCGACATGCCTTTAAGTCTTGCACAGTTGAACAATCTTTTGTCCAACCATACCAAGCTTTCTATTTTTCATGGTGCCAATTGACATTATGCACACCGAGTGTACCTTAGTCAAAGCATAGTCAATTGGGTTCTTCAACTTGAATAGGCAAACCCAGTTTTTTCAATGATTTCTCTTTCTCTTTAATCACCAAGATTATCATAAAATAATCCCCACTTCTGGGTTCGAATGAACCCTTATATGTTTGTGACCCATAATATCTCTATCAAAAGGTAGTGTTTAGATTTATATTGAATTCAGAGATAGACCAAGATTGACTTCTAACAAAGCATCATGACCACTTGGACAATAGAGTGTCAATAGACATCTCTGAAACTTTTACAACATCACAGTTACATGCAATTTAATCATTTTATCACCCATTGTCTCTTAAAACTGACACAGAGATGTGTCGATCTCAAATTATGTATAAGGACACATCTCTTTTGAAAGATATACACATAGGACATAGATAAAAATCCTTTCTTGGATTTTTCCATATTGAGTCTAGTCAATACCTTATCAATGTATGTACTTTGACACAGGGTCAGCAATCTACGCTTTTTATCTCGGTAAATTTTAATCTCAAGAATATAGAGTGTTTCTCTTAAGTCTTTCATAAAGAAACACTTGGATAATCAAATCTTTACTAATTGCAAGTTCAGTATGTCATTTCTAATAATCAAGATGTCATCAACATACAATACTAAAAATGTAATCACACTTCCACTAACTTTCTTGTACACATGATTCATCTTCGTTTTTTATGAATCCAAACTCACAAATAGCTTTGTCAAAATGAATATTCTAGCTTCTCGAAGCCTAGTTAAGTTCATAAATGGACTTTTCCAGCTTACATACTCTATATATTTATCTAGTAAGAACAAAACCATCAAGTTGCACCATATAGATGTTTTCTACAGGGTTATCATTCAAGAAATCAGTCTTAATATTTATTTGACAGATTTTATAGTCATAGTATGCAACTATAGCAAACATAATCCTAATAGGTTTAAACATAACAATCGACGAAAAGGTTTCATCATAATCGATACCATATTTCTAAATGAAACCTTTGACAATTAGTTATGTTTTATAAGTATGCACATTACCTTTCATACGATTTTTTTTTAAAAACTCATTTACACCCTACAGGTTTTACCTTTTCAAATGTATCCACCATAGTCCATACTTGGTTTTAGTATATGAAGTCTATTTCAGATTTCATGACATTCAACCATTTATTAGAATCTAAATTTGAAATAGTCTTGTCATAAGTCTTAGGTTTGTCATCACTGATAACTAGTATATCATTATGCTGAGTTAGGAGAAAACCAAATCTTTATGGCTCGTGATGTTCTCGTGTAAACCTATGTAGTTCTTGTGTATGTTGAGGTTGTTCCACCTAAGGTGGAAAACTTTCTTATCATGTTCAGCTATTTGTGATGGTGTATTGTCCTATCTAATATTTGTGGTATCTTTTGGTTCAAGAACTTTTTCGAGTTCCACCCTTCTCCCATAGGTTCTCTTAAGATCTTTTTTCAAGAAACATGCCAATGCAAGTACCAAAGACTTTTGCTCCTTCAGGTGCTAGAAGTAGTATCCCTTAGTAACCTTTAGGCATCTCACAAAAACACACTTTTCAGACTTAGCATTCAACTTGTTTGAAGTCAATTTATTAACATAAGCATCACAATCTCAAATTTTCAAGTAATCTAGTTAGGCATTCGCTCAATCTACAACTTATATAGAGTTTTATCCATAGATTTAGATGGGATTCAATTTAGTGTATAAACAGTTGTTTCTAGGGCATGACCCTAGAAAGATAGAGGTAGATCAGTAAAACTCATCATGGACCTAATCATTTTCATTCAGGTTCTATTTCTCCACTTAGATACACCATTATGTTGTGGAATACTAAGAAGAGTGAGTTAAGATACTATCTTATATTCCTTTAGGTATTGTTTGAATTCAACACTCAAGTATTCTCCTTTTTAATCATTTCGAAGAACTTTAATTTGTTTCCTAAGTTATTTTTTTACTCAATTCTTGAATTCTTTGAATTTATCAAACCATTCAAACTTATGTTTCATTCTAAACACATGGTCATATCTATTGAAGTCATCAATAAATATGACGAAGTACACTTTTCCATATCTATTATGCACTATCATAGGCTCATACACATCATTATGAATTATTCCTAACAGTTCAGTCACCCTTTCACTGTTTCTAGTGAAGGGTGTTTTGGTCATTTTACTCAATAGACATGATTCACATTCATCATATGATTGGAAGTCAAATGATTGCAAGATTTTTTGTTCAAGAAGTCTTGATATATGTTTTAGTCTTATATAACCTAGCTTGCAATGCCACAGATACGTGGTATTAAGATCATTCAATTTTAATCGTTTATTATTTTGCACATTGAGAATTTTATTAACCAATTTCATAATATATAAACTATTATGTAATTCATATGTTTCATAAAGAATATTATTTAAGTTGATGGTTATAATATCATAGCAATAAAAAATTATTCTCTTTTTGTTCAAAATAAACATAGAAACTAAGTTTTTAGAAACAAAAGATACATAATAACAATGTTTTAATTCTAAAACTAATTTAGTTGGCAACCTAAGATAATAAACCCTTATGGCTAATGTAGTAACACATGTTCTATTTCCAACACTTAGGTCAATCTCTCCTTTGGTGAACAATCTTTTCTATCAAAAATTTTGCATATTATAACAAATACATGAACCACTTCTTGTATCTATAACCCAAGATAAACAAGGAGAATAGTTTATCTCAATGACAAACATACCTGAAGTAGAGGTTTCAACTACTTTCTTCTTATTCTCTAGAAAAGCTTAGTAATTTTTTTTCTAGTGACCTGACTTGTCATAATAGAAATAGATAACATTTTCTTTCCCCATACACCACTTGTATGTTGAGTTGTAGTATCAGGTTGCTTCTTTGCTTTGGGTTTGTGTTTAGCCTTAGTCTTGACTTTTAATGTTTGGGCTTCAACCATAAGTAGATTAATCGAAACTACATTTTGCACTTCTTATTCAGCCTCTCTTAGCTTATATAATAACTCCTCATGTATTTCCTCTTTTTCGTTCAAGTTAAAGTTCACAATGAAATTAGCCCACGATTTAAGGAAAGCTTTCAACACCAGGCCAATGGCAAGTTTATTATCCATGATAAAGTCAATCTCACTAATCGCTTAATGTAGCCAATTATCTTAACCACATGAAGGCCAACTTGTCTCCCTCAAAGAGTTTGCAATCAAACAATGCATTTGACATCTTACATTGTTTAGCCCTTAAACGAGTGTCATATAACTCTCGAAGTGTGTGCAAGTATGGATTACACATCCATTTTCTCATGTTGTTTTTTGAAGCTCAGGTGACATGAAAGTCAGTATAAGGCATTGAACTTTCACAAAATTATCAAGATACTTATTAAAAATACCTTTTTTCTCAACAATGGCATCAGGACCAGGCTAAAAGGGTAGTGATTGCTCAAAGATGTATAACCTCTTTTTCTAACATAGAATAATCTAAATATTTCTGTACCAATCAATGAAGTTACTTCTAGTAAACCTATTTTCTTTTTTGAGAATTAATCGATACGTTGGATTTGACATGATGATTTTATGATCTACATTTTACAAATAAAAAAATTAGCAATTTTATTTAATTATTAATATTCATTTTTGTTGAACCCCTAAGTGTTTTGATGATGCTAAAAATATAAGTTTGAATATCTAACATTGCCCAAGAAATGTGTGAAAAACATTACCAAGTGGATACAAATTGAAAAATGTAGAAACATGACATATATGTTTATGCATCATGACTACACATCCATGTATCAAACCAACACACTAGGAAAAATGGTCGTGTATCCTTCTCGTGCAATTTTAGGAAACAGTCAATATACACGCTCGTGTATCTTAAACCATATGCCCCATGTATCAAGCCAACACACTAGGAAAAATGGTTGTGTATCATGTAACTTTGGGCAAAAGTCAACATAGTTAAACAAAATACATATCTATATGCCTTAAAATACACACCCTTGTAAAAAGGGCGTTCATCACTCTGTTTATCCCTTTCCCTTCCTTTCATATCAAAAATATTATATAATTTTGAAGGTACAAGATAGAACGCACGTCTTAAAAATAAGGACTTCCATCCCTCAAATTATGCATTCAAAAATTCAATTGTTGAGAACTTTAACTGAAGATTGACCAAGCATAAAAAGCAAAAAATTAAAGGACACATGCCCGTGTGTCTTGTAGATTTTTGCAAATTATTAGTTTCGATGTCTAACAGATCTATCTTCCCAACCAACAATCATATGAGCTATTCTAACCATCCAAGACTATAAAATGAACACTCTTTGATTAAGAATAGGTTAAAGATTGCATATGTAAAATCATATACCTATTTTCTTCTCTGATTTCTCTCCAAAGCTTACAACTCAATTATTTGAGAGAAACTCTTGTAATTTTCATGTATCAGCAGCCATTGACATTCATCTTTCTGTATTCAAACAATTTTGGGTAAAATCCAAGATAAACTATAGTGATAGACGTAATCCCAAAGAACTAGTGTATGTAGGTAAAATCCCAAAGAACTATTGTAAAGTAATATTATCTTTACAAGTAAAACTTCAAGCAAGCTGCTTGAAGAACTGGATGTAGGAGACTTGGAAGAGAAAACTTCAAATCATTATAAATATTGAGCATTTCCTTTCTCTACTCTCTTTACTTTATACTTTATGTTTATGTTATATATTTTGACAATTTGTTGAATGTTGTTGATGCTTAATTACTTGAGTTTATTGGTTATTGGATTTGCTTCAATATCTTGTACAATTTATTTTTTTGGGTGCAATTGTTTATAAATTTGCTTAAGAATTTTTATTTGGTCAAAAGTTTTTGATAATTCTATTCACCCCTTCTAGAATTATTAGTCATTTGGGGTTTTTCAATTTTAATTATAGATTTAATAATTAAAATGTTTCCACTATTTTCCTTAAGCCAATAGACCTCACTGTTGTGCTCAAAAAGTTTCGATGAACTTTCTAGTGAATCAAGACTCTATCGCATTAATTCTCTTATTCGCTTTAACAAACGAGTTTGAATTAATTGAATAGGTAAATTTCAAATTAATCACCAAAAGCTCTCAAGCTAATTGTTACCACAACAAATCTGCAACCTTAAATGTGATTTTCGGTATCAGTAGGGTGGATACCACATATCCTGTTGCATTAACAAATACATTCCTTACTCATGCTTTGAATATACTTCACCTTTACTTTAGCGAACAAGCAACATATATTAGTTAAATATAAAAAACTCCTAATTTTTCACCTGGTATAAATTTACACTTCACTTTGATGAACAAGATTCCAATGAATAAAGACTTAATTAGAGCATCATATTAGAAGACACCAATTAAATCTTAGACTTTATTTAAATTTTGCGCTTTATTAATAAGACTTATAAGATTTTAAGTTACATGTTAGGTGATGTTTGCAAAATAAAACCTATACATACATTTTACAACATAAAATAAAAATGTGCTAGTACACAACCATAACTAATATCAAGTTCCTTGAACTAAGAGAAATTTGATTGATCAACCTAGGTGAATCTTCATCTTTGAGTCTCTGCGCTTGTCCTTTCGTCTTTGGTCTTCAATTATTACATGACTTTATTTCCTAGTTACGGAATTCTAAGAAGATAAAAAAACCTAATCTAAAAGAAGAAATGGGACAAATGCAAGGCACACAAACCATATTTAAGAATTACAACTCAAAAATGAAAATAAAATAAAAAATAAAACATTCATAAGGTTTTTTGATTGTGTACTGGGTACCATGCATATATATGTCCATACATATACAAACTAATTAAAAAATTTTAATTTTTTTTATCCCAACTATCAAATTCTGTTTGTCCCTAAAATTTTACAGAATTATATTCAACCCCAAAAGCTCAAAAAAATCTCAATTCAGTCCAAATTCAACAAAACATAACTAAACTAAAATTTTAAACTTTATCGTGCATACAGGTGTGAAATCCAATTGTGCATCTAAAATTCATCAAAATTCCAAAATGTTGCATGATTGGAGTCACAACTTAAATGAGGCTGGAATGCAACCAAGGTGGGGCATCAAATAAAAGAGTCATAACTAGACCAAAAATTGGTCCATTCATGCACAACACATGGTGCCAAACACCATGAAAGAGGCATGGCTAGACCAAATTTTGTCCAACCATGACCAATATATACATATGCTGCCAAGCACCAAGAAAGAGGCATGGTTGGACCAAATTTTGTCCAGTCATGACCAATGTACACATATGGTGCCAAGCACCAAGAAAGAGTCACAATTGAACCAAAAATTAGTCTGGCCATGCACCACTCATGGTGTATAGAATTGTCCACCTAATACCTACCGTGCATGATTGGAACCAAGTTATGTAAGGGGTTTTTAACTGAACTAGTTTTCTAGATTTTTCTAGCAATGAAAAATCCAAAAAACTTCCTATTCTTGACAAGCCAATCACCAAGGTGAAGAAATACGACATGTAAACCGTACTCACATTGGTGATAACCTTTAGATCATGCAATTAACAAGATTCAATGGCGATTTCATGCAACAGCACAAAATGTATGGCAATCAACCTAAATTAAACTTACACATATCAACAAAACTCAAACAAAATTTTAGAAATCATAACTTGATAATTTTACATAATTTACATTGTACATGATACTTAACAAATCGTATGACAACATGATTGTAAATCATTTTTACAAATTTTAATAGTTTTGATTAATCCGATTACATGTAATTAACATATAAAATTAACTAAAATTAACAGCAGATATTAAATTTCATGAAAATATGCTAAACGGTGGCTCTAATACCACTATTGAGTTTTTAGGGAGCAATGGAATTTAAAATTTTTTCAAATAAAATAACCCTAAAAAACCCTAACCAAGATACCCGTTTTAGACATATGTTCATGAACATGCAAAACACTTATAGGATGTTTTAGAATTTATACCTGTATTGATCACTCCTCCAAATCTTTATATGATTTGAGATTTAAAGTTATCCAACTCTCGAGAGACAACGTCTTCGTATCCACGCAAAGCATGAACACAAGAGAGACAATCTAGATAAAGAGGCTGTTAGGGCTCTCCAATTGGAATTGTGTGTTCATGAGAGAAAAAATAGAAAACTCTCAACTAGGGTTTTTTGCTTTTTTAATTATGTGTTATTTGTTTATTTTAACATATACTTTATATATGTGCAAGTATTCGAGTATGGCAAAAATTTCAATCAAACTTGACACCTTCAACACACACATGTACAGGTGGCATTACAAATGTGTTGCCCTGAAATTTGTTAGATTTTTAAAATTAGGAGGAAAATGTTTTTAAATATTTTAATAAATGATGATTTTACCTCTGGCGGTAATATAAAATTTAACAAATGGGTGGGTATCAAGATTTTTTATAGTTAGCAAGTGAAAAGTTAGGTTTGCATTAAACCTTGGCTAGGAAATAGTCATTTGGAAATTATTCAATTACAAATTAATTCGAGTACAAAATTTATTAAATAATTAATGTAATTAATATAATTAAACTTACATTTATAAATATAATATAACTATAATATTCTTTAATTTTAATATATAATAATTAACATGTCTAAGAGTTTGATCCTAGGAGTGACCTGCTAAAGGCCTATTTAGTGCCCAATTCTAGGACCAATCAAGGCTCTATATATATAAAGCCCAGATCAAGCCCTCATTCACCGACCTTCTAATGTATATAAATTAATCTAATCTATTCCTTATGTATTTATCTTCTTGTTTAATTATTGTCAAGTAAAATTGATATTGAGAAATTTTGAAATTTAGAACTCACCCTTAAGAATCAACTTGCTAAGAAATGATGTTGGTATAACTCATCCACTAGAAATGGCAATTTTGATTTGAAATTAGGGTTTTCAACCTATCTTGACGTTAATGAGGAGGGATTCTCTAATAAATATAAGGAAGGAGATGAAAAGTATTGTCGCAATTGAGAATGGGGATACGTAGGTTTCTTTTTCACCCTGCTCATATCCCCATCCCCACCCCCACCCCCACTCATTTATATTAATATATTTATTTAAAATATTAACATATCTTTATAGTTTTAGAGTATTTATGTTTTTCAAATTTGTTTATATTTTTGTTGTGCATATTAAAATGATTCATATATGATGTTTGTGACATTTGAAATAGTTTGTTGGTTTTAATTTTAGTTAATTTTGTTATTTAATATATTTATGTTATTTTTATAGGGTACAGGTAAGGATTTTTTTCCCTACAAGAATAGAGACGAGGACGAGGACGAAGACAGGGACAAGATAAGGAGGAGATTTTTCTGAGCACGGAGTTATTTTCTTATAATAGGGATGAAGACTGATATCCCCTACAAGGATGGAGATAGGGATTGAGATCTCTTCCCGTTGTCATCCCTATCATCAACTAAACTCATTATTTAGTGACGTAAGGCTCAGTTAGGATCGATACTGATACACAACGAGAATTAATTTATAGAAAATTCAAATATAGAGAGAAGAGAAAGAGCACATGAGGAAGATGATGAATATTACAAAAATCTTCATTCTTTTTTTTGTCAGTTATGACCTACTACTTTAACGAATTCCTCAACTAATAACAACTTGTCATGTGTTCTTCATATAACACATTATTTATATTTTTTTTAAACTATATAATCCATATAAACAACTTTAGTTTTCATTAAGTGAAATAGTGCATCTTGCCTCTACTCAACCTTTTATCCTCGCCAAAGTATAAGGTATGTCCCTTGTCATGCATCTTAAGTAATTTTCCAAACAATGATTAACAACCTCAATTTGGTCATCTGTTTGGGGGTGGTAGGTAGTAGATAATTGCAGTCCTACACTTTGTATCTTGAACATTTATTGCCAAACTTTGCTAACAACAATAGCCCATGAACATTTGTGATGCCATTAAGCATGCCATGTAATTTTTATATGTTGTCCATAAACACTTGTGCTATTGTTGAGACTGAAAACGAATGGCTTAGACTTACGAAATGTTCATATTTCGTTAGCTTATCAAATACCGCAAAAATCATTGATTTACCATGTGATTTGAAAAGTCCTTCTACAAAGTCTATAATGATGCCTGAAAACACCCCAAATGGAATTGACAAGGGTTGCAACAAGCCAAGGGATAACATATTTTGTGCAGCAACTTTGAATGCAATCAAATGGTTGTAAGGTTGTTCATTTCATCACTTACATTTCTTGAAAGTCTAGATAAAACATCTGTTACAATATTTTCTCCCTTCTTAAACCAATTTTTATATTTATACTGCATAAGCTTAGCTACCCAAACTGTTGTGATAGAATGGTAATTTTTTTGCTCAAATATGCATTTAAGGCTTTAATGGTCAATTTTGATCACAAATTACCTGTTTATCAAATATGGCTCTTACTTTTTTATTACAAACAAAATCGCCAACATCTTCTTCTCATAAATAGATAGCATTTGTTTATTAAGGGACAAAGTCTTATATAAGCTATGGGGTGACCTTCCTACATGAGCATTGCGCCAATTCCATCCTTACATGCATACGTTTCAATGATGAATAATTTAGACAAATTAGATAAGGCTAATACTAAGGTGGAAGTCATTGCCAAGTTGAGCTTTTCAAAGGCTTCCTAAGCTGCTTCATTCCATTGGAATGCAACCTTTCTCAACAATTCTATTAGGGTTCTTGTTATATGATCAAATCCTTAAACAAATTTTTGATAATAACCTATAAGTCCTAAAAATACCCTGAGTTATTTGAGTGACTTAAGAACTAACAATTCATTACGACCTAAATTTTATTGGTATCAATTCTTACCCTTTTAACTAATATGATATACCCCATGTAAGATATATTTGCACTTCCAAACACACATTTACTCTTTTTTGCATAAAGTTAATTATTTCTCAAGACCTAAAAGGCCAACTATAGGTGTTGTAAATGCTTATCTTGGCTTCTATTGTGGATGAGTATATCATCAAAGAAAACAAGCACAAACTTCCTCAAATAAGTATTTAAAATTGAGTTCATGAGATCTTAAAATGTTAAAGAAGCATTCATAAGCCTAAAGGGCATTACCAAGAACTTATAGTGCCCTTCATGACTCCTGAAAGTTATTTTTCAATCAAATCTGAGTGCATTCAGATCTACCAGTATCCAAATTTCAAGTTGATCTTGGAAAATAAGGTGGTTCCCCAAGTTCATCCAATAGCTCCTCTAAAATAGGGATAAAATACTTATTCTTCAAAGTTAGTATATTAATGTTCTTATAATCAATACATAACCTCTAAAAGCCATCTTTTTCCTCACCCACACAATGGGACTTGCTTATGAGTTGTTACCGTCTCTAATAATTCTTTCATGCTTCGTCTCCTTGATTAACTTCTTAATCACATCTTTTTGTATACAACTATATCTATAGGGTTTTAAGTTAACTTGTTCAACACCTTCTTTAAGCAAAATTCGATGGTCTTGGTCTTTTTTTAAGGTAAGCCTGCATGCTTCCTAAATATGTTTGCATACTTTCTAGCAATTCATTAAGCTCTTCCTATTCGCCACTTGCAAAAATATTTTGCAACTTGGAGATAACCGAGCTCTTTAACTTCCTTAACCTACAACAATTGCATTGAGGCCATTTGTTGATTTTTTTCCCAAAAACTTCTATAATTGTAAATTATTGATTGTAGTCATTTTTTATTGGTACAACACCTCGTACCACAGCTTGACGGGAAAGACACCTTTCAAAGCTGTGTATGGAAGGGATCCACCACTACTCCTTCACTAGGTAAAAGATTGCTCCAAGGTAGAGGAAATTGATAATTCGATCAAAGAAAAAAATTTGGTCCTAAATGAGCTTAAGAGTAACATGCACAAGGCATAGGAAAGAATGAAGAATTCGGCTAACAAACATCGGCATGACATTGAATTTAATTTGGGGGATCAAGCATTCATTAAACTCCAACTATATCGTTTTCATTCACTAGCATCTCACCCCAACAAGAAGCTAAATCCTCGTTTCTACGACTCATATGAGGTGATAGATAAAATAGGCCAGGTTGCATACAAAATCAAGTTGCTTAACACTATAAGAATCCACTTGATCTTCCATGTTTCTCAACTTAAGAAGAGACTCAAGCCTACGATACACAGCCAACAACTGCCTGAATGTTTGAGTAATAAAGGGGAATTGAGGGTTAATTCAAAAAAGTTGCTAGGGTACAGGTACTCACTTTAGGGAGATTTGGAATTATTGATGAAATAGAAGGATTTACCTGAGAGTGAATGCTTTTGGGAAAAAATATGTAGACCTCCGATGACTAGATGAGCGGAGAAATGTTAGGAGAAAAGTGTACATGAGAAGGAAAGAGAAAAATAGAACAACTAGGGAGACAGGTGGCAGCAATCTGGGAAGGATAGATGGCATACAACAGATGCCTGGAAGCAATTTGGAGAGGACAAAGAGTAGGCAACAGGTTACAGATCAAACAGTAGCAACCGTAGCAAGTTAACAGAAGGAGAAGCGACAAGAAAGCAACAACAAGAGGGGACCATCAGGGGGTTTAATCCAAAAATAGCATGCCTAGAGAAAAAGTTAACTGGGGAAGAAAACAGAAATAATATAGGCCTGTGATGGAGAGAGGAGGCAGAGAAGAAGAAATGAAGAATTAGAAAAGGGAGAGACCAACCTCTCGGATGTTGGAGTTGTTGATGTTCTTGTTGATTTGCTTTTGTTTGTTAATGTAAAAGATCAAACCGTAAAGTGGAATGTGATATTATTCGCTGACAATTGATCAATATAAAATCTACTATTTTGCTCATTCACTGTTCTATTACAACTAGCATTTTCATTACAATGTAACAACATTTGTGTTCCATTGCATTGTGTAAAAGAAACTTGAGCCGCACGAATTCATTCTGGGCTGCTGACGACAGGAACTGCCAACGCTATCAAACCCGGGTCTGTATCAGTCCACCACTAACTCTTGTAAAATATCCCAAGAATTTGACACCTCCGGATTCTGCAGCTCCAAATCAGCTTTGAATCCTTAAGAATGATAATCTGTCTCATATAAATGCATGTGGGAAAACTCTGATATCAATAGATGAGCTCAGAGAAGAGCCATCACCAAAGCTTTACAGCAGATAATTCTTCACCCAGCATGTGCTAGCTTCCTAAAACTTTTTTGTGGCATCATGACTGAGGAGGTTGAGAAGGTTCTGTTGAATTTTGTACATGAAAACTCTGCCACTTCAGGAAAAGTGCATAAAGAAGTTCATTCCATGAATCAGGGACACCGGGCAAGCACCAGTGGCTGCAGTCCTGTCGGTGGAGAGGAGCTGGACCAGTCTCACGTCCTAAATAGTACAAGGAGGCATGACCATCTTTCCTTCGAGATGTCATGCTTGTCACATTCAACAAATCCAAGTTCTTCACTAGGGACTCATTCAAGTGCTTCAACAAAACACTGGTTACCATTTCAAAATGTGACTGCGGTGAAGTGGGTGATGGCCCCAAGTCAGGAAACTTTTCCATGTGACAGCTGCCACCAGAATTCCACTCCCCGTTTCTGTTACATCCAGATAGTGTATTAGTGCTCACCATATCTTCACACAATAATCATGTTCAATGCACAGTCATAACTAACACTACATTACAGAAGCTGTAGCTGATTCTCCATTAATACTTGCTCAACAATTTTATAAAAAAGAAACAAGGGTCGCACTGAGGTTGCTGCACCCTCACAATCATTAAGAGGGAGAGTGAATATAACATTTAGAGTAAATTTAGGTACAAATTATTGTATATGTATTTTTTCCTTCAATAAGGATGTATCTGGACAAATCCCGGGAAAAAATAATAAACAAAAAGTTTTTCACCATGTTCATTGTCAATTCTAAACATAATGAAAACTAAGTATATTGCCAAGCACAGCTAGGGGAAAATAAAGTGTCCGTGGTTCACAAATGATGAAATTCAACATTCATACATTGCTTACTAGCTACTTCTTCATTTAAGCAATTAAACAGTAATGTTTAAAAGAAACATAAATTTATATGCTACTGGTGGAAGCAAGAGATACGACCACCAAAATAAAGAAGAAAAAATTAAAATAAATAAACAAATGGGAGATGTGGTGAACCTGAAATGCACAGGAGCGAAGGTTCGAAAGAGAACTTGGGTCTTGTTCATATTTACTTGACTATCAATCCAATCAATCAATGTCTCAATGGATCTCTGAAATGCAGTTTCAACACTCATCTCCATATTCATTTGTGCCCCTTCTTCAAAATAACAACCCCTAACAAATAATAAGAATCCGAAGATCAGGTATAATATTTTGACTTTATTTTTATAAGTAGAATAGCATTTAGCTCTGCTCATCAAGAAATAATAAGGAATTCCTGAACACCAGGAGCCATCAGTTTAGGTCTTCAGTTTTAAGAAGTTTTAAGAAAAACAACGAAACATATTCTCTAATATTGTTTTTGCTCACACCCTTGATAACTTCCAATTTTTTCAGTTGTATAAGCCATGGTTGTTCAATGAAATTTAATTACACCTCTCAACAACAGCAGCAAAGCAAAGTAGAATATCAACACTAGAAGCGTAAGTGCACCAAAATGACACCTTACTTTAACCATGTAGCAATACATGTCTTTACTCTTTCCCCTTAACCAGCCATGAAGCCCCAAAGTCTCATAAATGTCCCTATATTAATTAGACTCTGATGTCAGAGAATACCATATTTCAGGCACTCTGTTTCAAATGGTAATTGTATGGCAATGAATATATATATATATGTTCTCACTACAGATTACAATCATGACAATTGAGTACCTCAAACAGGCTTTAATAGTGTTAATCCATACACTTAGGCCACGCTCCAGGTTAGATTCCATGAAGTCAAAGTGTAACACAGAATGTGAAGCCACATCTACACCAACAAAAGAATGCTCCATATTTTTATTCATCTTCCTATAATACTATCTTAAGGTCTTAATCCTATAACTGATCAAGTACCAACGAACCCCAGACTTGACCTCCATCTTCAACTTTCAAACTAAGAGTGAAGCACACATTTATTTATTTCTTGATATTTTCACATTGTTGTTGCAGAAATTTTTCTAAATTTAAACATCTAACATGAAAAGACGCTAACTCTTAGGGTGTGAGGAAAGAAAAAAAGAGAGGGGAAAAAATAGAGTTATGAGATAGATTATTTATACTGTTTTATGGTCTTCTCAATATTCCACCAGTGCCCAGTATTGAAAACTAGGATATCTGCATCTCTCCACTGACTAGAAGTCCAGTCCAACTGATCCACTTTCAAACTCAGTTTCACCTCTTTTGGTGCACCAACTGGAGGCCGGCCCTGAAACACAAGAAATGGAGCCCTGTAGTATTCAACTGTGCAGTTGTAGTCCTTGAACCTGAATACCAAAAACCCTCGGTGCTTTGTGATAGGTTCCCCATTCACCTCGCAGATAGAGGACTTATTGGAAACAGCAGATGCAAGCATGCAAAGCAGGGACTCCCACTGGTTCCTCCCAACTGAATCACCAACAAAAACTAGTCGGCGATTTCGGAGCTTTTCCAGCATGTTCCCTGCATCAAATCTATTCACAAGACCAAACAGAGGGATCAAACCAGATACCTCAACAACGAAATTCAAAATCACATAACAATTAAACTAAAAAACACCAATAGTAAAAACCATAAGGTTAATAAAAACATATTAAATTATCAGAACATAAAACAAAATTTCATGAACTCTAGAATAATAGTCAAATTAAGAATTGCCAGAATATATAGACTTTGGCCAAGACATCTATGAGAAATCACTCAGAAAGAAAGCTCAAGACAGCAGCAGAAAAATTACGCTTATTTTCATCTATCATGAAGAAAACATAAATCTAAGAGGGATTAA
Source organism: Mangifera indica (assembly GCF_011075055.1). NCBI lineage: Eukaryota > Viridiplantae > Streptophyta > Magnoliopsida > Sapindales > Anacardiaceae > Mangifera > Mangifera indica. The sequence continues at coordinate 12,696,589 of NC_058144.1, forward strand.
CTTGCATAATATTACCTAAACTATAAGCTAAATACCTAACCCAGGAACACAGCACAAAAAAGACATGACGCCTAAAACTAACCTTATCTACTTATAATTCTTGAAATTCCACACTTCTCAGCAACCAAAATAAAACCAAACATACAACAACAAAAAGATTTCAAAAAAGAAACCTGGGCAAGTTGCAATCTTTAGGCTGCCAGCGCCACTTGGTGAAGAAATTATCAGGTCTACCATTTTCTAAACAACGAAACCCTTCGTCAATGAACAAACAATCCGTGCTTTGATACAGTGGATAGTTATCATCCCAAACCCAATTCCCATCAAACAAATCACAGCCTTCACCACCTTCATCAAGAAATCCAGGCAGTTCCTTCTCACTGGATGCTGCTGCTGCTACTTCTGATGAAGAAAATGGGGTGATTAATCCCAGCCAAGAAGCTTCCCGAGTGACAGTCCGGTAATCCAAGTAAAAGAAACAGCCAATGAAGAAAGTAGCCACAAAGATGAAGCCAAGAATGGCAAGAGAAGGTTCAAGAGGGCTGAGACGCTTGCATTTTTTGAAGAAATCCAAGTGGGTCATTGTGTCTCCATCCCGTGGAGCTGTGTTCTTGCTCATTGTTATACCTCCAAGAAAAAAAGAACAAATATTTCTGAAGAGTAAAGGTGGGGACTCGGATACAACGCATTAATAGCGAAAATAAACAAAACCCAAAAATATAAGATGATGGGTTATAGCATTTGATTTGTTGGTTGGCCGAGAAAAAAGATCACCTGAAAAAGAGTAAAAAAAAAAATTAAAATCCCGAGGAACATTAAATTTGTGAAGTCATTCATAATTGCTAGCGGTTGAGTAGGAGCAGTGAGAGCAGTGATTGGGGGATAAGAAGAAAACTAAATACACAAATTTATTAAAGCAAGATAAAGTAATCTTTGAAAAAAGTTTCAAAAGATTGACGAAAGGAAGAAGAAAGTGAGAGAGACAGAGAGAGTGAAGAGCAGTTAGCGAAGGGAAAGTAGTTGATGTAAAGTAAGAATTTGTTGGGTGTAATACAATGAGAGACGATGATGAATGACAAACTTTGAAGGTAAAAAGAGTGGCATTTAGAATGTAAAAAGAAAAGACAATTGTCAAAAGAAGAAAGCAACTGGGTCGTGAAGCAAAACGGAGAGGGCTCCGACAATGACACAAAATTATTGCAGCGACATGCTAATGATAAGAATCTGATTTTGAGTGTTGAACTTGCCAACACACTCCGCCATTTTCTTCCAACATACAATACCAAAATTTTTAACCTTTTCAGTTCCATCAAATTGGTGAACTTGAGTAAACTGGTTAAATTCTCTAATAATCTTGAAATCGCACGTCTTAATCAATTATTATATCAATATCAATCAAATTTCTAACTATTAACAAAGAAAGCTGGAATCTTTTTAATCATTGCAAGGGTTTAAAAAGAATTTTGATGATGACACCGAGATTCAGAAAAGGGCATTTCATAAGAGGAAAAGGACTTTTTCCCACGCAAATTTTAGCCAAACTTGAATCCACACTTACGGAAGAAAACAAATTCAAACTCTCCCTATGACCAAAATTTTGTTAATTTTTTTTTGTTAAAGAGAGAGATAAAATAATTATTTTATTGTTAATATTAAAAGTTATAAAATTTATTACTTTTCATCTTAGATTTTTGAAACTAACATTTCATTTTTACCTAAAGTTTTAAAACTTTAAAAAGTAATATTTTTATCCTCAAACCTAGGATTTTTATATTTTTCAAAGCTCAATCGACCCTTATAACTTTTAAAAATAATAATTTCACTCTCACTCTCAATTTCATTTTTCGACGTTTTAATTAATAATTATATCAATAGCAATCAAATTTATAACTATTAACAAAGAAAGCTCGAATCTTCTTTATCATTGCAAGGGTTTAAATAGAATTTAGATGATGGCACCAAGATTCAGAAAAGGGAATTTCATAAGATTATAAGAAGTTTCTGATAAAGAAATCGAAACCGCTGAGTACTTGCCCCTAGTTTCAGATTGGATTTTACTTATATAAAGTAATCTTGTTATGTTTGCTAAGATATTGGATTTATTTTTAGTAACATTTTATTCCTTTTTTTTTCAATTATAACATAATATATATATATATATATATATATATATATATATATATATATATATATATAATCATTTAGAGGATTTTTTTTTTTTTAATGTATAAATTTATGTTTTGTCAGTTTTTGGTGTTTTTGTTTTAAAAAATGAAAATACCATAATCAAAAGACAGAAAAAAAAAATCTGATCCCTAATGAAACCAGAGAGGTGCAGTGTAAAGTTGAATTGTAACAATTTATAAATTGAATGGAATGTGGCCAAATATTTTGACTTAAAAAATGTATTGACTGTTGACACAATTATAATAAAAATAAATACATTCTTTTAAACGTGGATGTGGATGTGAGTGTGAACATAATATTTTAAGAGATTTGGCCCCAATAGACTTGGGAAATTTAAGTGCATCCCACATGCTCCTCCCCACAACAATAACACCAATGGCTAGCCAAATTTCCACCCTATAATTTTCATCAATTTTTAATGGAAAATGAGTGATGAAGGTTTTTTTTTTTCTTTTTTTAAATCTATGTTATTTTGAAAATAATTAGAATGGCAAAAAAAGTGCATTGTTATGGAACTCATCCTATTGGTGTCCATTTTCTAATACCACTTTGAAACCTGCTTCCTATATGCTCTTTTTCTAATCCATTGAATATATTAAGCACTTAGCTGTTTAGCTGTTGTAGCCCAGAATTCTTTCAATCTTTTCTTTTATCAACCCATTTCATGTTTATGCCCAAATTTTAAGACTGTTATGTCAAAATTGTTCATAGCCTAATTCAGCGCTCAAAATTACTAGCACTTCTCAGTTTACCTGATACTGTAACTATTAATGTCAAGACAAAATTTACAGCAGAGCTTATTTGTAAGTTTTCAGATCAACTTGGCAACTTTTTATTAGTTGAAGCAAAATTAATTTATACATCAAAACAGTACAAAATGGTGAAAGTTTGTCAGATCATTTTCATCAATGAGTTAAAATGAAATCAGAGTACATTTATTTACAGAATGTAGTAGCAGAACGAGATGAATGCAGCTATACCACTCAAGATACAAAGTCTGTCTAACCTGCTTTCATTCCTCATCTTCTCCTCTTTCAACTCGCTTTGCACTTTTGAGTATAAATGACATGACTCAAGAACTTCACTGTAGTTTTTGCTGCGACGGCAGCTTAGGGCTTCTTTGAGAATGAGCAAACTGTTTCTTCCATTAACATGAGCACCTTCCATGTCTTCCAACTGCATGCTGAGCTCTGTTAACTTAAGGGTTGTTTGAACACCCTCTCCTTCTGTATGGATGACTCTGAACTTCATAATTAGGATGCATTCCACAACTTGACATGGAAGAATTTCTTTGGCAGGAAGAACGGATCCAAAGCGTATCACAAAATCCTTGTTTGTTGGCCAATGCCTTTGCCCACCAAGAGGGCTCCAGCTAGCAAGATTAGCAGCTTGATTTACCTTTTTGTTAACAACAATCCAACTAAGCCGGAGTCCATCACGGAGCTCTTTCCACAGCTTCCCATCTTTCCTTTCACTTTCCATTGAGGAAATAGGAGGAAGACCATCAGAAACTGAAAGAGTAATTTCACCATCAGAGGTAAGAAGATCGATCCGGAATGGGCAGTTATAGAACCAACCATTGAATCCATTAGCATTAGGAATGCCCCACAAGACTTTTGAACACACTGGTTTATCTTTATACCTGATATCTACAATAGAAACAAAATCTGATGGTGAAATATTTTCGAATTCATCCATGTCACCATAATATTCCGCTTCAGTCCACTCTTCCAGGTACTCGAGATATTTATTCCAATGGTACTCTGTAACCTCCTTGTTAACAATAAGGGGAAAACAGTCTGCATAGAACTTTCTAAACCCCCCAATAGAAGATATTAAACTTTTGACATCCTCCCTGTTGGTTGAAGGCCACATAGAAGAACATACGTTCTCCCACAATCTCTCCTCTTTCGAGATTGAACAGAAGGCAGCACAGGTACATGCTGCACTGGCCAACGTTGGGCCATCAAGACGCCTCAGTATGTCATAAAACAGATCGCTGCTCAATGATGCCATACCATCAACTGGTGCAACTGACATAGCCACTAACCTTTGATCCACAGAGAAACAAATAAATAAGAACAATACAACGTTAATACATATATATATACCAATAAAAACTCCTCACAAGCTCTTCCAATAATCACAGAACTTATTTATAAAAATAATGGGAAAAAACAATCACACATCTTTTGGCAATAAATTCAGCTAGAAAAAACATATTATTTTAAGGTAATTATTGGAAGGTCTGCTTTAATCCTTCTTAAATTAAACAAAACACTGCAACTTTTTCATCTTGAAAAGTGACAGATGAGAGAAAATAAGATGAAAGAACACCATTGTGCGTGCTGATTTCAAGGATATGTTTCTCGACTACCTAAAATACCACATCATTTCGGACCACACCTCCTCCCCAAGACATGCATACTCCTCAAAGTAGAAAGTTCATCTCATGATTATAGTACCTCAAGAGAACAAATTGAAGCTGAATCATTTCAGATAAACAACTAACATACCACAAAGAGCAGGTCCCAAACACTTGAGTTAACAAAACACAGGGTAATGAATCAATGGTTGCTTAACTTAGCTCGATTCTGACTAATAATGATTTGTAAATTTTAAACCATTCACAGCAACAAAATAGGTTGCAAGTAACTCAAACTGAAGCGGTTCATATGGACATGGTTTAAGACCATCGAAAATGGTTTTCTTCCATTGATGGAGCAATACAATAAGAAGAAGAATTCTTCCACTCATCCAATATGAATCCTTGATATATATAAAAAAAAGAGGACAAAAGAACCATAGTTGGTCAAATTTAGGGGGGGTTCGAACCAATTTGAGGCAAATAATTCACAGAAAGCCTACAACTAGGAATGGACAAAAAGTTTAATCACAGTAAAAGGTTCCAATTCAAGTACCATGTCGGCAAAGGCAAAGACCGTCAGCTATTTCAAAGACTAAAAGAAAGCTACATCAATGGCGAACTCTTAATTCCCAATGAATAAAACAACAAAAACACAAAACAAAATCTCCACCACCACAGATGAATCAACAAAACAAAAACAAAATTAGAAACTACTGACCCCAATTCAGAACTACACAAACACACACCAAAATATCAAACAACAAACGAAATCCATGAGCATAGCAGCAAAAAGAACGATAAACCCAAGTGAACTGACCTTATAAATCAACAAAAGAAGAGAACCCAGAAGGATAGGTTGGCTAATCCCAAACCCTGGACAAGATTTTATAGGAAGTAAAGGTTTTGTTGGTAGTTTTATATAAGGTAAATGATTGGTATCCAGTGATTTTCTGGTAGAGCAGATCTTGAACCAGAAGTCACAAGATACAACATTGAAAAGGACTAATGGAGTGAACCTCTATTTCATTAATTTTCCGTCGCAGGACTTATTCCCATACAAAGTGTGCGGTATTTTCAAATACACGTCCCCTACCTTCAAAAATTTTATTTATCTATCTATAAATAATTAAAATTAATAATACCTTAACATTTTAAAATTTTATTTCTTCTATTCCTCTAAACCCTCAAAATTAATTATTTCTCTTTAAACCAAATTTTAAAAAATATCATTTCCGCTCTGGCCCCTAAAGCTTAATTTTCAAACTCTAACGTTATCATCGACAGACTTTCTATCTCTCTACATTTTTTTTCTCTCTGATAATCTCTCTCCTCTTACCTAAACTTCTGGGTGGCATTGATTGAAGTCGAGAAAACAAAAACGAATGTTATATCTTTGTTTGAGAAGAAGATCATCTTCCCAAAAGAAGACGAGTGTCTTCCTTATCTTCTTCTGGAAAGATAAAGAGTCGTCTTCCCAACTTTAATCGTCACTGGCCAGAAGTCTAGATAAGAGGAGAGAGATTGTCAAAAAGAGAGGAAACATTGGGAGAGAGAAACTATCAACAATGATATCAAAGTTTGAAAATTAAACCCTAAGAAGAAAGATCATTTTTTAAAACTTGACCTATAAAAAAATAGTTAATTTTTAGAATTTAAGAGAGAAAATTAAATAAAATTTAAATTTATTTTTAATATTATATATAAAATAATAATTTTATTCTTAAAACTAACCAATTTAACTAAATACAGGTAGGGTTAGATTCGAGTCGAGCCGAGCCGAGCTCGGCTAGCAGCCAGCTCGGGCTTGGCTCGGTTTTTTAATGACAAGCTCGAATTCGGCTCATTTTCGACTCAGCTCATTTTTCATATCAAAACAGTACCGTTTTATATATATATATGGATCAAAACGACGTCGTTTTATATAAAAAAATTTTTAAAAAAATATAGCTCGAGCTCGATTGAGCCGAGCAGAGTCTGACTCGTTTCAGGCTCAAACTGAGAAGAGCCGAGCTCGAGCTCGAGCTGACTCGGCTCGAGTCCAGCCGTAAATACAGGTAGATAAATAAAATTTTTTTGACTAAGTCTTAATCTACCATCAATTTCAATGTAAAAGCAGAAGTATTATTTGTCTGAATTGATTGATAGTTTTGGCCAAAAAAAAACATACCTAAACTTTAAGAACATACCTAAACTTGAGTGGGATATAGTCCTTTGGCCATTATTAAACGATAAGGTTGCATCATGCAAGTAAATAAAGGTTGCGTTGTGTTTTCGTTTTTGTGGAAAGGATTTAGAATTAGAGGTGACAAAGTTTTGGAAAAATAAATTCGTCTCCTCCGAACGCCGCATAAATGTAACGAATTGAATTACAAGTTATCGTTTTATTATTAATTTTTGTTAAAAAATTAAATTCTAAACTTTCTAGTTGGGTGAAAATGTAATTACACATTCTAGGGATTTACAAGGCGTAGTTGGTTGTCGGTGTAGTAGGACATATAATATGTATAAGGAGTCAAAAAGAGTGGCCAATTCTAGTCCAAAACCTAATCATTTTAATATACACGTGGCATTGTTACAGGGGACCGACCGATCAGAAAGAATAGGTTGCTGCACATATGAATGCAGCTGTCTGTCTCTTGTTTTTACTCTTTACTGTGAAAAAAAATTAGATAAATATGACATGAACCACTTTATATGCTACACGTTATGGGACAAATTTCTTCTAAATCACAATGATATTATAAAGGCCAAGGGACTATTTTTCATCCAAGATTTAATTTATCCTTAAAATAACATTTACAATATTTTAAAAATCTAAATATTTATTTATGAACTAACTTTTATTAAAAATTTTTGTTAAAGATAAAAATAAAATTGTTATTTTATTATTAAACTCTAAAACTCTAAAATTTTATGTCATTTTTTTCGCTTAATTTAGAAAATTAATAATTTTCTCTATGATTAAACTTTGAAAAATTGTATTTCCTCCGTAAGATTTTTTTTCTTTCATCTTCGTTGGCTAGATGTCTTTCCCAATATTGGTTGATCTTTCTACCATCTTCTCTTGCCATCAACGTTCTCATTAGACCAATTTCATTATTTGTCTTTGTCCGACGAAAAAATGAAGATAATTCGTCATCTTCATCTCTTCGATCGAACAAAGACGATTCGTCTTCATCCAATCAATGAATCAACATCAGACAATTGGCCTTACAAGTGCAATTGTGGGTGAAATCTACTTCATTCTGTTTTTGAATGTATGTATAGTAAATCAAATTGAGTCTCGTCTCATAGTCATAATGGGCAATGCTCTATTACGAATGGGATTCATAGGCGATTTGTATGATATATTAGTGATTTTTACTCATAGTAAACTAGAAATCTTAAATTATAAATGGTGTTGGTGGAGCCAAGTAAATGTAGACAAGTAGAAGTCATAGCATGTCTAGAACTAGAAGATAAATAATTGACACGCCTTCACAATTAAGTGAAGAAAGTGACCTTAGAACAATAATTAAGTTGGTCAAATAGTGAAATGGCAATAGCTTATGGATGAACTGATATGGCTTGATTTTAGTGAACATTCAAAAACAGAAAGCTTTAGTTGACCTAACAAGAAATGAAAGAATGTTTTTTAAAGTGAAATCCTAACAGACTTGATCCCATTCAAGATATAATGAAATCATAAACTTATACTCTCTAATTTTTAAAAATCTAAACATTCACCCATTATCCAAAATCTATTAAACTTTACTATTAGAGTCAAAAATAAAATTATCATTTTATCAATAATATTAAAAAATTATAATTTTATCTTATTTTCATCATCAAATTTTGAAAACTAACAACTTCATTACTATTTAAACAATTCATATTTTAAAAAAATGACTATTTCCCCCTACTTAGGTTTTTCTCTTCTCCGCTAGTTTTAAAAAACATTTTAAGTGTCGGTGTGGTGGTCGGACAAGAGAGAAGAGAAAAACCTAGGTGGGGGGAAATAATAATTTTTTAAAACTTTAAATGTTTAAATAAATGTGAAGTTGTTAGTTTTTAAAACTTTTAAAAAGAAATAAAATAAAATTATATATTTTTTAATATTATTAGTAAATTAGCAGTTTTATCTTTAACTTTAACAGAAAAGTTTAACAAATTTTAGGTGATAAACAGATATTTAGATTTTTTTAAGTGAAAGAATAAAAACTTGAAATTTTACTATATATTAAGGAGAAACAAGTTTTTTGGCCTTTTAAATATTGGCAAGTAAAATGCTAACATATTTTATTACTGCATTTTGAGGGGCAATTGGTCCACCGAGGTAGCTCAAGGTGTTGGTTGCCTAATGAAAACGACTTCTATCATATCATTTGATTGCGGTCGACTACCAAAACGTGGTGGCTAATAAATAAAAATCTGCCTCACGCTCTCACCGTACTTGAGATTTTATCTCTCTCTTACTGCCAATTCAATTCAATTCAATTTCTCTTGAAATACAAGTTGGAATTCTCTTCATTGTAATTTGATTTCTGGTTTAAGCTATGGCTACGGATAAAAAGTTGAGCTGAAACTAATAATCATAAAGGTAGAAATTCAACAACTACTACTACATAAACTAAACTTAACAGTGGTGACCTTATGCATAAGAAGCTTTCTCATCGGCGTAGGAAGACTTTTTGTCCACGTTCTTGTGAAGTCGTCGGATCACCAGCAAAATCCGATTTGTCATAAAAGCTATCTCAATGCAAACCACCTAAACGCCATGGCCCTAAACACCGTTGACACTTTTTTCATGATCACAACCTTCACTCACCTAGTTTGATATATTTATAATATTATACGTGAAAACAAATTATATAAACTTACCCAGACAATATGACGTGATAACATTTAATTAAATTATTTTAAAATAAAAAATTAAACAAATAGATGATCAAATCACAATCTATTACCTTAATTTTGTTCTTTATTCTTAACTTCAATACAATTACACTTCTATTAAGTTAACGAAATTGGAGGACAAATACAGGCGCAGGCCTCTCTACTTGAAATCTGAAATTTTGACACGGAAATCGTATTTTCTGCCTCTAATTTGTTTTTGAGCTGGTCCAAAACCCATTTTCTTTTATTATTATTTTTTTATAACCAAAATTTCCGTCCGTATTCATTGGATAAATAAATCTAAAATATAATAATTATATCTAAATTACTATATCAGATAAATTAAAACTTAACAATAAATAAATCAAATTTCACAACTGGTTAACGCTATTTTCACAACCATTCTCTTTTTCTTTAAATATAATGTTTGAAAAAAAAAACAATTAGCGTTGCCACCATAACTGGTCAATGCTATAATTCGATTTCCAGACAAAGACTCTTTGAATTACGATAATCCAAAGATGGATAATCTGTCGATGCTAAATGCCACGTAATTGATAAATACTAACTGATCGCCGTTCCTTTTTTTATCCATTTTGTAGCATTACAAGGAATCAACACACCGGAGTCAAACTCAGAATTCACAATCAAATATTCCCTGGCTAATAAGTGAAGCAGAAAATTAGATAACAATATAGCTCCTTTTTTCATGTCCCTCACATCACCAACATACTCTACTACATATTGCTGTTTACATCACCATTTGCTGCAAAAATTGGAATCAGTGCAACATATTTAACGGCCACCTCGACCACGTCCACGGCCACGTCCACGACCCCGACCACGTCCCCCAACAGGCCTCCCTGAAGTTTGTTGAGGATTAGGACGATTAATAAATCTAAACTGCATACAAATTAATAACATAAATATGGTTTAATAAGAGAAATGACCATACCAGCAGTTGGCTTCTTGGGCTTGACCCTAGGCGTCTCTTCAACCAGCAATGTTTCAAGATTCAAACTGTCAGGAAGGATATAATAACGAATGTTGTTGCCCCTCACACTAAGGTGATCCAAAGTTACTGGATTTTTCCCCTTCACTGTAAGTTTCACTGTTTTCAAATGTGTGTTCATACTGATATCCACTCCTATAATAAACCAGCAAATTCAACTGTCAAAATAATTGTATCTTTCGCAGTTTGTACAAGGTAAATAGTAAACAAAATGCAGTGCTAGAGTTACATCATTTATTTCATCACGCTGAATAGTAAGCCAAGGTAACATAATCACAGCCAGCCTCAGAGAAACACAGAGAAAATTCAAATGATAATAATATGCTATACTGAAATAGATTCATGGCTCTCATGACAAGTAAAAGCAAAGTCCTTGATACCACCCAATAGCACCCTGACACCACCACCACCACACCCCCACACCCAACATAGAAAAACAAGATGGCAAATTAACCAAGAGAGTTGAGACATGATTGTTGATGAATTAGCTTGGCCTAAGAGTAGCAAATTGTAAGAAATTCTCTGTATGCTCCTATAAAATTGAGGGCATCCATCTGTAAACAATGGCAAATGTAATGTGCGAGATACCAACAGATAGACCAGGAGAGAACTCAGCACTTTAACACACTCATTGTATGCACATTTTTCTACTGCACAAGAAGTATTGGAAAAAAGGATCCCCAACTAACAGCATCCACTGAGTGAGCTCAACAAACAAAAACAAAACAATCTCAGGAAATTTTTTTGCATTAAAGGTTCTTATTACTTTAAACCTTGATTCATCTGCTGAAGAAAATATCGAGAATTGGTGACTTTAATGTACGTCAATCTTACAACTAATTTCTTCTGCAAGTAAATGAATCTAGAGTTGCACTACCATTAAAACCTATGCATGAAGGACAATTAAGCATAAAACTTTATAGACAATGTTATGGAGTCTAATGACACTAAATCCATTTCTAAAAAACTATAATCATCAAAAAGGGCAGAAATCCCAAGGTTTTATATCTACATCTAAAATAGGTATGCAGATCCTTAAGAAAATAATAATCATCAGAAGGGCAAAAATTCCTTGTTTCTATATCTACATCTAAAATAGGTAAGCAGATCCTTAGGATGCCTTGCATCATGATGAGGTAAGACATAACACTCCAGATTACCTATAACCAGTCCTAACTTAAAATAAACGAAAGAAAATGTTTGAACTCTTTCCACAGGAAGGGAAAGGCAACAAATCTTTCATTCCAATCAAATAAGTGCAAGATAGAGGTTGTATCTAGCCAAAAAAATGTAAAATTCTATCATGAAAGCCTTACAATGCACGCAATCATGCCCTAAGATGTGAAAATCAATCCTAAATAGCAAATTTCAAGAGCACAAATAGGTAGAAATAAAATAAGCACATCCTATAACTCTTATGAAACATTAAAAGATCCTACTATCAGTTGATGCTTCGCAACATGCAAGACTGATGTTATGCATAACCACAAATATAAAAGATCTTGCATGATATTTGGAGAACAATCAAACTCAATCTCTGTCTTCTTGTCATCATTTTTGGAGTCCATGAAATCTTACACTACCCAAACCCGGTTCACTATGATAAGAGTAATGCTTATATAAAAACAGCTATTAAGAATTGAAAGCAATGATGGATAGTTGACCATCCATATGCATTCTTAATAACAGTTAAAAGAAAAATATGGTAAAGTGTCATCTGTCTCATACAAATCAAAGCATTGTCTATAACAAATTGGGAAAAAAAAGTTCAAACAAATAGTCCCATAATTAATTTACTTTGGTTAATATATTAGATAAAGTGACTCAAAATCAAATGAAAATACCACAATCTGACTATCCAGAACAAATTACTTTTGAAGCAAAACTATACACACAAATCCTTAATAAAAGAATGGTTACACAATACCACAGACTCAATTGCCTTTGCACCTACTGATGGAACAATTATTTATTGTGCTTTCATAGCGTCATTCAAATCTAAGAACCCATACAAATCTCACACGCAAAAAATTAAAACTTATCTATTGTCACAAAAACACGAGGCAAAACAACTAAATTTATATTACAACAAACTAAGCCAAAAGTTTCCTTTACTTCAGTGTTCACTGCCTTTTTCTCTACATTTCCCTTAAAATAGAAATCATTCGTCCAAGTACTCAGAAAACAAGCTCAACCAGAAAATTTAAAGAAAAAAGCTCATAAGAACTTCGCAGAAAAGAAACGAAAAATTAAAAAAAATTAAACCCTAGGGTTTAACAAAACACTAGATATAAAAAACTTCGAAAGTAAAACTATGCAAAAAGTGAAAGAGAAAGAGAAAGTAAGTAACCTGTGATGGTTCCGTGAACAATTGTTCCGTTCTTAAGCTCAATGGAAACTGTTTCATTGTTCAGCTTCATCAAAAACCTGCGCAATTTCCCATCAAAAGAAACCAAACAACAAAGATCAATGGACTGAAAATCACAAAAAAATAATAACTAAACAAATAAAAACACACACACACACGAAGAAGAAATCAATTTCTTGTAATCGACCTGACGAGCTTCATAGTGGCTTAGTAAGACGGAAGACGGAAGCTAAGGCTTAGAAGCAAATGCGAAGATTACAAATCTAAGAAGCGGGAAACGCTGCACTCAGTGATCTGATTTAGGGCTGGAGCGTTTAATAGCTAGTAAAGTCTCTGAGTTCAATGAAACGGTGGCGTACTAAAAATAGAGAAGTATTTTTCTGCACATCCTGTGGTTTGGCATAAAACTAAAGTGACCCTCGAAAAGAAGTCGTACATATTATTGTTCTGTAAATATCATTTGACAAATTAGCCATGTGTATACCTTTTTTTTTTTTTTTTAATTCATGTATTATGTTATAATTGAATAATTTTAAATTAAAATAAAATAATATTAAATTAAATAATAATATATTATTTATATATCTAATTATATATTAAAAACTATGTATATATAATATTATTCTAATCATAAAAAATTGAGTAACTCTATCTTAAAGCCATTTTTTAGTCTATCAAGACTTCAAAAACTAATATCAACAATATTATATATGATGAAATTTGTATGAAAATGTCAACTTTGATGAGTTAATTTTAATTACATGAATTTAGGTTCGAAGTATGGTAGAACAACAAAATCCATTGGATTTTCCAAAACTAGATTACATTTTCGCATGTCCGACAACAATTTTCCACTTCTCAATAGTATAATTACTTTTTTTTTCACTCAAAATTTTATTCCCTTTTAAAAATTTAATGTATAAAGATAAAATATTAATTTCACTATCCAAATTTGTTGAGAAATTAAAAAATATCCGTCTTGACTTAATGTTTAGAATATAACATTTTAACCCTTTTTATAAGTTTGAATATTTTTAATTCAATTCCTATAATTCTTTGGAAACTCTAGCCACTACGAGCTCACTATCATGTCGAGCTCCAACCTCTTAGCATCAATAAAGATGTTCTTAGGGTCGTTCATTTGGAGATTTCATCATGACAAGTGGTGAAGTCTACTTGGAGATTTTATCACGACTATATAAATCAACTTATTTACGAAGATTTTATTGATCTATTTTACTCAACCTCATCTCTTTACCTTGTTGACCAATCGTGACAAGTTATTGCCTTTAGAGGATTTGAATGTGTTGATTCGTGTTGGTGAGGGAGAAGATGAAGGCAAGAGAAAACTTTTGAGGCAATGGTGCTTTAAAAGGAGGCTGCCTTATGTTTGGTGATTACAAATACTATTAAGATGCATGATAAGAATGAACAACAACATAGCATAAATGACTTGAATGTCTCTAATAAGAATTCAAAGTCACAAAAATGTCACCAATTTAGAGTTCAATAGTTTTCTAAGAGAATTTTAAATACAAAGTTGGTTGTGGATAGAGGTTATAGGCAGACTTGGGCTTATGTGAGGGTAGGCCTAAGCCCACCCTAAAATTTTAAAAACCTAAAGGTCCACATTGAAAAACCAGGAACATGACTCTCATTGTGATAGATTTGCCTTTATACACATCCAATTCACTCAAATCCCAATCTAATAAAATACAAATTATTTGTCTTGGACTTAGGCTTGCATTGATTTACTTTTAAACTAACATTTTTCATCTGGAATATGTAATGAAAGTTACTGAAAAGAACTTATCATTATATAAGAAGAAAAAAGAATTAATACTCGTATTAGGTGCTTATTTGTTCATTTGAAATTTATGGTAGGAAGGAGTAGATGTTAAATTCTTATATTTAAATTTTCCTAAGGAAACCTCATGATTGTTTAGAGATTTATTGAAAATGTTGAGCTTAATATTTATAAATAAAAAATAATTATTAGAGAAAGTGTTTTTATAAATTCTTGAAGGAGAATAAGTTATAAATGTGAATTAATCTACTATTAAAGAAGATTGGTTTTACCACTAAATTGAAAAAACCAACTATAGTATTAAACCTTTTTTCTTTTAGCAAATAACAATACATTATTTGTTTCTTTGATTGTCAATCCCTTAATAATCATTTGATTTTTGTTAATTTGAGTTTTTTGTTTTTTTAAAAATATTATTGGTGATCTCTTGAAGAGATCTTTAAGCATAGAGTGACATCAATGTTGTAACTTTTTTCGCATTTCAAGTTTAGTTAGTTCACTTAATTATTATTTGTTTTATTATAATTATTATTAATATGTTTTCTTTATCATCAATTAAATAGTTATAATATCCAATTATTTTAAAAAATTAAAGAAATGTCCAACAGAGAGTGTTGAGAGAGACTTTACTAATAGAGAGGTTAATTAAATCTTATTAGAAGAAGAAGTTCCACAACACTTAATAAAAGAAGCTCAACCTTCAAAGAAAGTGTTCAATTTAAACAAGTTTAAAGTTGATATAGGATTGAAATCCCAATTAATGAGATTTGTTTTACCAACAAGCAAAAAGAGGAAGTCTGAAGAGCATATTTGCTTAAAGGTCCTTGCCAACCTAAATATCATAATTTTCTTTTCACTTTTTTTAGAGATAAAAATATAGGTTTACACCATAGTGGTACAAAGAAAGTCCCATTTGGATGGAATATAGTGTGATAAAAGATACAATATTTTATTTGCATTGTTATCTTTTTAGAGGTGAAATAGCTAATTATGGTGGGCAACGGGTGGTGAAACATTTGTAAGCCAGAGATTTAATAATTGGAAAGATAAAACCAAAGTGAAAAAACATGTTAAAGATTATTTTAGTACTCACAATTGATCTTATTCTGAGTTTGTTGATTTGATGAACCAAAAACAATACATTGACATAAATCTTGCTTGTGTTGAGGAAAAAGTTAAATTAGAGTATCGAATCTACTTGAATGCTTCAATTGATTGTATTAGATTTTTTTTACAACAAATATTGACATTTCATGATCATGACAAGTAAGTTGAATCAAAATATCAAGACAACTTTATTAAACTATTAAAGTTTCTATCTAATCATAGTAATGATGTAAAAAAAGTTGTACTTGGAAATACTCTAGAAAATCATAAAAGGACATCCCTTAAGATTTAGAGAGAATTGACTAATGCTTGTGCTTATTTGATAACTATAAAAGTTATTGAAAAAATTATAAGAGATAAACAACCGTTCTCATTACTAGTTGAAAAATGTCATGTTGTGGCAGTCAAAGAACAAATGGTTATTATTTTTCAGTATGTGGACAAAACAGGTTATATTATTGAATGTTTTATAGGGATTGTGTATGTTAAAAATACTTCTGTACACTTTTTGAAAATTGCAATGGATGTTTTTTTTTTTTTTTTGTAAAGCATGGATTGAGTTTAACATGTTTAAGGGGGTAAAGGTATGATGAAGCAAGCAACATGAGAGGTGAGTTTAATAGTTTGAAGAGATTGAAAGTGAGAGAAAATAGATCAGTTTTATACATTTATTGTTTTTCTCATCAACTCCAATTGGCACTAATTAAAGTTGTGAGTAACCATTCAACATTGGGTAAATTTTTTCAATCTCTCTCACTGTTATCAAACACCATGATGGCATCTTGCAAGCAAAAAGATATTCTATGAGATAAACAATATGAATACGTAATATTTTTGATTTTCTAATAGTGATCTTTATATGGGGACAAGGTTTAAATCAAGAATCCACTATTAAATGACTAGGAGATACATGGGGTTCACACATAGGGACGATTTATAGTGTTATAAATTTATTTTCTTATGTTGTTGATGTGTTCAGGGTGATTGAAATTGAAGGAGACGATTGCCAAAAAAAAAGTCAAACAAGAAGTTTATTACGAATCATGGAGAATTTTAAATTTGTTTTTTTTGATGAAAAAATTAGGAATCACAAATGAACTGTCACAAGCATTACCAAGAAAAAAAAATCAAAATCTTCTTAATGTTATGCAGTTTGGAGAAATTTCAAATGGTCAATTGCATAAAATGAGAAATGAAGACATTTGCTTCAACATCGGTGAAAAATGACATAACAATCCTAAAAAATATGAATGATAACTTTGGGAGGACAAAATGCAGGATTGCACCAATTATAAATAAATATCATTGTAAAGTAGAGTTGATATATACAGTTTTAGATAATATTCAAGCACTCAATAACAGTTATGATGAAGTAAATATGAGGTTACTTCAGTGTATGATATCCTTTGATCCAAGTAAGTTTTTTGCTACATTTAATAAGGACAAATTACTTGAATTTGCAAGATTTTATCTTATTGATTTTTCTAAACATAATATTTTCTTATTTGATTATCAACTTGAAAACTATTATGAGGATGTTAGTACCAATGCCAATTTCACTCATATCAATAGGATTGCCAACCTTGCTAAAAAAATGATTGAGTTTAATAAGGATGTTACTTACAATAAAGTTTTTTTGCTTATAAAGTTAACAATGGTTTTGCCAATGGCTACTACAATAGTTAAAAGAATATTCTCTATAATGAAGTTTGTGAAGAATAGTTTGCGTAATCAAATGAGCGACAAGTGGATAAACAATTATTTAGTGGTTTACATTGAAAATGAAGTTTTTGCTACAATTAACAATTAAAATATAATTGAATGCTTTTAGAATATAGCAAAATGAAAAATCGTGTTAAAGTCAAGATATTAAAGTATATCATTCCAACTTACTTTTATATTTAAATAATTGATATTCAAGTATTCAAATCTTTAAATTTATTATTCTAACGTGATTCTTTGATTAGTACATAGCTAGATGTGTGGATTTTTAATGTAGATGATTGAGTTTTGATTTTAACAATTGGATTTGGAATTATAAAGTCTGAAGATTGACAAATTCAGGTAATTTTATTTTTTTTTGTAAACTTTTATGTATTTTACTTATATTGGAATTGTGATTGAACTCTAAAATTTTTGTAAAATATTTTTCTAGGATTATGACTGTTGATTATATTGAATTTAAATAAATTATTAAATCCTATAGTTTTTTTTCTCTCTTTGTATTGAGAGGATATTCCATGTAAAAAATTACTTGTTTTATTACCTTTTTTTTATATATATTTTCATTATTTAATGTTTGATGGCTTTATTTCAAGTTTTCACTTGTTGATTGACAAATAATTATGAAGTTGTAAAGGCCCCCATTGAACAAAAATTATGGATCCACCACTAGTTATAGAAGAGTGGAGTCAATATCAAGTTGGTGGTGGTGGGGTTGATTAGGCTATTGTATAAGAAAGAGTAAAGGTGAAAGGAATATAGAAAAGGCTAGAAAAGACTTATTTCCACCCAAGGTTTATTGAAAACCCAAACTGATACTAGTTAAGTATGGAAAAACCCCAACTCTCACCTATGGGCTATTAAAATTAAGATATTTAATTAGTTTCAAAGGTAAAATAATTATTTAACTATAATATATTAAAAATAATAAAATTTTATCTCATTTTCTCATTGGTTTAGAGAACTAACAATTTCCCTTTAAAATTAAACTTTGAAAAGTTACATTCCCCCTTAAGGTTTCATTTTGAATTAGACTTCTCTGACACTGAAATCCGACCACCATCTCTCTTTATCTACTATCTATGGTCACCCTCTCGACAAAATCTCTCTTTCTTCAACAACATCATGACGAAGATGACGCCCATTGTCAATGAAGGCAAACTCTGGATGAAGACATGTTTTTGTCTCTAGATGAAAATGAATCATTTTTGTCAGAGACAGACCTCGTCTTTATTGTCAATTAAGGCACATCGACAACGAAGACAATCCATCTTCGTCTAAAGATGAAGATGCGTTTTTGTCTCTGATGAAAATGCCATCTTTGTAATGATGTTGCTAGAGAGAGAGAGAGATTGTGTTGGGAGGGTGACCATCGACGACAAAGAAAGAGAGATGGTGGCCAAATTCTGACATCGGAGAAGTTTGGTTCAAAATGAAATCCTAAGGGGGAAAATATAAATTTCAAACTTTAATTCTGAGAGAAAATTGTTAGTTTTTTAAATCACAGAGAAAAATAAGATAAAATTATATTATTTTTAATAAATTATAGTTAAATGATGATTTTAACCGTAAAGTTAATTGAATTTGTTAATTTTAATAGTTTGTGAGTGAGAGTTTGAGTTTTTTACACTTAGTGGATATCAGTTTGGGTTTTTAACAAACCTTGGGTGGAAATAAGTCCTTTGACCTATGAAAAAAGAGAATTTTGATGTAAATTTGAAATCCGAAGAAATTTTTTTGAAATTTTGTTGATTTGGGGTGATTTGCAATTTTAAAAAGTAAAATTATTAAAGATAATATGATTGTTTAAATTTTTGAGACTTTGTCAATATTCTTCTATTTGATTTTGGGTGAAAATACCTAATTTATATTATTAAGGAATAAAAAAGTGGTTTTGCACCAAATCATATAGGGACAATGTAATTCACTGTTTACCAAATTATTGACAAAGAAACACTATATATTACTAGATATTTACTTGCTAATTTTCAAAATTTCATATTAGTGATAAATAAACAATAATATTAATCAAATGCAACACACAAAAAATATATATAAAATTATAATTTGGGATGAAGAAATCAAAAATATTACACTTATCATTTTTTAAAATTTAACTATTTAAAAATAATATTATATTGGCCAAAAGATTTATTTCCACCCAATGTTTATTCCATTTCAAAATCTCATTCTTGAATTTTAAAACCCTAAATATTCACTTATTATTCAAATTTTATTAAATTTTTCTAATAATTATAAGATAAGATTGTCATTTTATCACTAATATTAAAATAAATAAAATTATATATTTTTTTCCCTTAGTTTAACAAAATAATAATTTCCCTCTATCAAAAAATTTGAAAAGTTATTTTTTCTCCTGCTAGGGTTTATATTCTTTCCCTTCATTCTCCAACTATTGGACTTCGGTCGAAAAAGTTGTCATCTCATCCTTCTCCCTTTATTACTATCGACAAAGCCTTGACGCAATGAAGCTTGAAGATGAAGTGTTTTCATTGAATCGGCTCCAAAAGACAAGAAGTTGTTGCATTTTTTTGTCAATTTGACTTTCGATGAAAGCTTTGTCTGTAGTTGATTTGATGGAAAATACAATGAATATGGAGAAGCTGGCCTCTTTGTCTTTGGGCTTTATCAATCTCATTTAGGGTCATCATCTACAGTAGTAGAGAAAGAAGCATAGAATTATGATAGTTTTGGCTAGAGTCCTATTATCAGAGAATGAAGGGAAAAAATATAAACCCTAGTAGGAAAAATACAATTTTTCAATCTTTTGGATAGGATATAAATTGTTATATTTTTAAATTAAGTAAAAAAATAAGATATAATTTTATTTGTTTTAATATTAATGGTAAAATAATAATTTTACTTTTATAACTAAAAAAAAATTTAATAAAAATTAAGTAATAGATAAAAATTTGAGTTTATGAAACATTGTGGATAAGTCCTTTGATGTATTATATTTGAGCAATACTATGTGTACCCACTTTGGGTACACAAATATATACACACTCATATGTGTCATTATATGATTGATTATTATTTTATTCTTAATTCAAAATCATCCAATCATATAATGATACATATAAATGTGTATATATTTATATACTCAAAATAGGTATACATAGTTTTATTGATTATATTTATATTTTCTTTATACTGAGAATATTCTTATCTGTCCATGTGGTTGAGGTTTCCCTTCACGTTTATTCATACGTGTCCCTCAAGCACCACCAAATTTTGAGCTTTCAGGGGTTGCACCTTGGGAAAACCGAACCAAGTCTTTCCGTCAAAGTCAAAGGGCATTTAAAATCCACATGTACAACGATAGAGAGCACATTTTGTTGGGAGGAGAGAAACTGAAGATTTGGTTTCAGACAGGTAGCAAGGGCATCGTAAACTCACATATTCTCCCCGGTTTCCTTTCCCTTGTGTTCTCTTCATTCAACGCCTTGTTTGCTTCACCGCCATTAAAGTCTACAGCATCTGCTTTCTCTCCTTTACTCTCTTCAATACCCATTAATCAAACCCAAACTACAAACTATATATCTGTTCTCCCTTTTTTTTATCAACAATCATGGCGTCACCGGATGTTCTGCAGAGAGAAGAAGACCTCCTTCATTCGTCTCCTCTTCTTGATCCCAAGAAAGGTTTCTTATGTTATACTTTTTAATACCCAGATTATAGTTTTTGATAATTTCTTCAATGTTGATGTGTATGAATTCATAGCGTTGTCAAAAATGTTAAATTTTTGGTATTGTTTTTAGCAGGAGAGAGTGCGAAGTCGCGTGGAATTTCCATTGAAAAGAAGATTGAATTCTTAGAAAGCTTAACTGGAAAAGTAATTATCTTTCTTTTCTTGTATGTATGTGTGAAGATAACTCGGTTTATAGTGATTATTGTTGTTTATTTGCAAGCATTATGAATTGGAGCTTTTAATTCATATTGGATGAACTTCACAAGCTTTCTGAAAAGGTCTCTAATTTCTTGTACTTCAGTCATTGCTTCCTACCTTAAATGGGAATTGTAATAAATGGAATTTGTATGTAAATGAGATTAATGTGGACCTTATGTTTGGTGCTTATGTTTTGAGCAGTTATTATCTATTTTTATATGGGTTTTAAATATGTAAATCACACTTATAATATGGAGATTCATCGTTTGCTGCATATTTTGACTACACTTTTTCAGGTGGGGATAAAGTCATTAAATGTTATAGGCATTCAGTGAGTTTGAAACATAGAAAAAAAACTTCTTTCCTAAGGATATTTTATAGTTGCTAAAAACATCATTCAGCTATCACATACAAAGGAATTTACCACAGTGGATGGCAGCTGATGGAAATTCTGTCCAATTTAATGGTTTAGATAGGAATCTTTTTGGTACTATGAAATGCTAAGCGCTATCCTGAAGAAATTATATTAACATTACTTCAAATATTGAACTATATATTAACAGAAAAGAATTTTTTTGAGTTTCACATAACAAGGGGCATTCGTTATTGAATTGACATATCAGTGTTAGCTGAAGTTTTTTCACTGATCAAATTTGAAGGGTTTTAGTTTATTCTGGGGCGAATTCCTCTTACATGTCAGGTTAGCAATCGACGGTCTCGAAGATGGTTAAATGATCGTTTGTTGATGGAACTTGTTCCTCGCTTAGATGCAGAAGAAATTAGAGGATTGTTTGCTCCCCCACCCTGGGGTAATTATATGCCTTAATTTCACCATCTGCATTTCATAGGATAATTTTTATCTTTTCTGATTATATGTGTGTGTCTGTGCGCATGCGTACATATATAATCTTGCCAAAGTTTCCTTCAAGGCAATCATTTAGATTTAAAGCTTAGAACAAATAACTTGTTGCTTAGCCAAATGTAATTTTATCCATGTATTCTGACATACATTGCTGCATCTGTCATTGCTGACATGTGAATGCAAGGGATTTGAATACTAGTAAGTTTTTCTGAATTTCTTGCATTTTGTCCTAAAGTTGTAACTGCATCATGCTATCATTGTATTGCTGAGACAAGTGTGATGTTACCCAATATATTTTATAATGTGGAGTTCAGACAGATCTTATTGTTTCAGAAGTTCACTTAACTTGTATGTTTTTATGATGCATGTTTTTCTACTCTTGTTATTCTACTGATGGGTAGGTAACTGTATCATGTTATGATTCTCTATTACCACTTTGTGGTTACTAAGGTGAGCTAATTTAACACTGATTTTGTGTTATTTTTACAGGTGATGAAGTGCTGCCATCAGCTTTTTGTATGACAAATTGTGGAGAGTGGGACAAATTCAGGAATATAGACATGGACAAAGAGGTCTTTATGCTTCTCTTAATCATAAATACTGTCCCAAAATTTCAAATTCTGTATAGTTGAAAAGAAAGGATATTGCCAATGCATGCATTGACTCACACCAATCTTTGGTGTTATTTGATGTGTAATCTAGCCAAAAGCTCCAACTCAACATTTCTCTTTGTGGTAGGCTATTATTGTTACTGCTCAAAATAGCTCATGTCTAAAGAGGAAATGTCATGTCAATGCTGAGAAGATTGCTGTTTTAAATGCATGGCACAGAATTGACTGTCGAACAAGAGAGGCACTTCGCCGTAGCTTTCTTTTAGAACTGATTGAGGGCTATGAGGTATGAATATTGTTGCCTTTGTCAATATATAATTTCCTAATCCAGAGTCATCAACTTCTGTTGTTATTAATAGTTAAGACTTTTTTTCATTACAGGATTGCATACGGGCCTTCATTAAGGAGAGTCGAGATGGGGATGTGCTCGAGCTGAAGGTTCAAGATTCTTTTCATAGGTTGTTGCTGCATGGTGTCTGTGAGGTAATATTTCCTCTCATATATAGTCTTTATTTTTTAATGCCAAATGTGGAGCTATGTAGCTTGTTTTAGCATTTGACTAATTAAATCTAGCTTGACACTCTGATTTATATGGCACAATGAAAATAGTTTTGTTCAGAAAGAATTCAGTATCCTACACTGGATAACATGATAGACTCGACTAATACGTAGAGATTTTTTGTTTTGAACAGTTCTACAATTTGGTCTCAGTAACAGTTACAGAATCAAAGGATTCAGAATCTTTGAAGATGACAGAGATAAAAAAGAAGAAAAGGGTCTTACCGGAGCTCCCAAACATCACCCTGTCCCATTTCTTGAAAATGTCCAAGGAAGGGATATGGTAAAAGTTTCCAGCTGTGGTTCCCCCATTGAAAATGGACATAAATAAGACAGTGTATAATAATATGATTTATTGGTGAATTTTCATGTATTTTAGTGAAGCAATTTCATTTCCTTGTCTCAGTTATCTACAATTAAACTACTTCCAATGACAAGTAGCTTTAAAAGCTGATTATCTGTAATTACCTAATCAACAAGATGTTGATTATAGGTATAGTGTTTATTAAAATCATTAACTTTCTTCATTATGCTGATGTAGATTGTGTTTGTGTTCCTGCTAACAGATGAGTTAATTCTGACATTTTTCAGTTTCCTTTAGTTCTGCCAGTATGGTTCAGGGGGTTCATTTCGTTGTATGCGGGTAGGCAAGAAGGCTTTCAAGCTTTCATTCTCTAGATTTTCAATGGTCAATTAAGTATCATGGGCCTGTGTGGGAATTTTATTATAGTTTCAGTTAAGGATTTGATAATGAATCACTGTATTTTTCATTTACTCTACCTTGCACAAGTCAGATAAAAAATGGGGCAAAATTGAAAATAAACTCGTTCAATACTCAGTGGAAATCCAGCTCTCGTTCAATACACATTACTTAATCAAAAACACCAGATTTTACATCGATTTTACTTCTTTCTTTTGTGTGTAAATCTCTCTAAAGTTACAATTAGCTTGTACCCTTCTTCATTTTGCACTTGGTGGTTATGCAGTGTTAGCAGCTGCACACACTCTTTTACACAGGTTTTGTGAAATCTAAGGTGATTGAATATGAAACACTTTCTGGAATTTTCTCTTCTAAAAGGTTCAGGATTTCAATTCAGCCAGTGTTCCAACTACTGACTTCCAACTCTGCAGAGGTTTCTTTTATTTATAAGGCCTTGAATGTTTCCAAAATTATTGAAATTGAGATAACCATCTCAGACGACATTTTTGTAATCCTTCTGAACCTTTTTACCCTTTAATTTATCCACATTAACTCTCCCTCATCTTTTTAGTTAATATTGAAAATTTATTTTGCAGTTGGTGCTTCCTTCAGCAAAATCTGTGGTGAAATTGCAACCTCTGTTTGCTGGCATACACTAGTGTCCTGGAAGAGGCATAATTGTTTCAGGGCAAGCACCATCAGAATCCGGATTTGATTTTCATAGCAGATTCTTCCGCCCAAAACTTGGCATCAATGAGGAAATATCTGTTGGTATTCCGTGTTAGGTGACTCTTTACATGAATAATTTTATGTCATTTGACTTTCATTGCCATAAACATACACCATCTACCTAATTTTGTGAGCTTGGACTTTAAT
Source organism: Mangifera indica (assembly GCF_011075055.1). NCBI lineage: Eukaryota > Viridiplantae > Streptophyta > Magnoliopsida > Sapindales > Anacardiaceae > Mangifera > Mangifera indica. The sequence continues at coordinate 12,721,552 of NC_058144.1, forward strand.
CTGGACAATAGTTATGTAATATGGGTGAGTGTAAAGGGCATTTCGGTCACTTTTCTATTATTCTTACTACATTTTTATTTCTCAAATTTTTTGATTGCTTGTATGCCCTCATATTTAGAATTGTGTATGCCCGAACGTTAATATATATAAGTATACAAGATATATATTAGATATTTTTTGGGAATGTATACATATGGTATATATTTTATTTTAGAAAGGCCAAATGACTATTCCCACCTAAGGTTTGATGCAAACCCAACTTCTGTTAACTATCAAAAATACTCACAAATCTGTTAAATTTCACTTTACTGTTAGAGATAAAATTATTATTTAAAAATATTATTTAAACTCATATTTTAGAATTACTCTCAAGTTTTGAAATTTTTATTTTTGCCCTTTATCCTCATTATTTTCAGGTTTAAAAAATGACTTTTTCCTCTATGTTTAAGGTTGCAAAACTATTATATTTTTTCCATATACTTCACCCCCAAAAGTTTAAGAAAACATCATTTTCACCCCATTATTCCTAAGGTTTCTAGATCTTTCTCTTCGGGGACCAATCGCCATACTGGCCATTGACTCTCTCTCTCTTGCCTTCCTAATTGCTCTCCTTTCACCCTCCGATAGTCTTTATCGGAGATGAAGACAAAATCACTTCATCTCTAACGAAAATGAACTGTCTTATTTCATGGTTTCAAATTGCTTCGTCATTCGTCATACATTGTCTTCCTTCGTGCATCATCCTTCACCTTCATGCGTCATTTGTTGCCCGTAGTTGTTAGCAATCGTTTGTTGTCAATGGTGAAAATTGGTGAAGCATCGAGAGAGAGAGAGAGTGCTGAGAGGAAGAGATCGACGACGATGACGATAGAGAAGCTCATTGAAAAATCAAGAAAAAAATTAAAACCCTATGGGAGAAATTGTTACTATTCTAACCTTGGGTAGGGGGAAATTGATTAGATTTTTAAATCTAGGGGGTAAATGTGATAAATTTTTATTTTTTTAAATATTTTGATAAATAACAATTTTAGCCCTAATAGTATAGTAAAATTTAATATACAGGTAAGTATTTGAATTTTCGATAATTGACAGGTGAAAAGTTGGGTTTGCATCAAACTTGGGATGAGAAATAGTCATTTGGCCTTTTAGAAATAAAATTAAATGAAAATCCCATAAACCTTGCTCATTGGGATTATAGTCTCCAAGATTGCACCAAGATTAAGAGAATAAGGAAAAGTTGCCTTAGAGAGAACTATTCCTAGTTTTACATCCAAGGAAATAGTGTTGGAAGATAAAGTTTATCTAAATGAATTATGCAACCTCTATTCACAAAGAGAGGGAGATGGTAGAGACTCATGTGCAATGTTCGAAGAAGGAAATCATCAGGGAAAAACCTTGCCACAGGAAGATTATTATAGTCACCAGAGGACAAGTAGACTTTTAATCTTTTATTTTTCTTATGCCCAAATTCTGTGATTTTAGTTTCTATATGTATGTATGTACAATTACGTTAATGATGCTCATGTATAGGTTGAAGATATGTATATTATTGGCCTGAATATCCCATGTATTGGCATTTGAAAATGGATGAATTTAGGATGTTAGATGGTTGGAATATTCTGTGGAGGTTTGATGTTTATATGCCTAGGCGAGTCTTCTTTGTAAAGTGTTAGGATATGTTAAATTGAGGAGCAAAATGGTGCTTTTTGGTTAAACTCAAAACACACCATTTCACTTTATCTGGTAACAAAAATAGATTAGGGTATTTCTTGTACTTAGAAACTAGGGCTCCTCTCTTCAGTTTGTGTGTTGACTTGTAATATCTTCAAGAGCGACAAATCTAACAACCCTCAGATGAGTTAGTTTTTCTGTTATATTTTTGTTTTAATCAACGTTGGAAGATAATTTATTTGTTAGTTTAGTTGGTTCAGTTACAGATCAAACTTATAAATACTGTATATTCTGTAAAATCCATAATAAGAAGAAATAGATGAATTTCCAACTATTTAGTTTTTGTTCTCGATTTCTTTCTTGCCAAAGTTGTGGTTTTTCATGGTATCAAAGCCTACGACTAATGTCTGATGGCTATACCGTTTCGTAATGCTTCTTTAGTACTTTAGGGACTCCGAAAAGATCAGATTCTTTGGGATTTGGTGAGAAGATGAGTAGATCTAGTGAGCAATCAAGCTAGTTGAGCTTTTTTCTTATATCAATCAGTCAACCCCAAGCTAATAGACGATAACTATCGTTACTGGAGAGCTCAAACATTATTGGCTATAGGAGCGCATGATATTGAGGATCATTTGCTAGGTTTAACTTTTTGCCCCAAACCTTTTTTGTTAGTAAAATCAAATATTGGTGTTAATGAGGTTAAGATTGTCAATAATATGTTTTCATTTTGGAAAAGGTTTGATAAACTTCTTATGGGTTGGTTAATTTTATCTATTTCAAGTGATTTGTTTAGTTTGGTGTCTGGTTATGGTTCAACTAGTAAGATATGGGAATCATTGGAGACATACTTTATGTCTGAGTCAAAAATTAAGATTGCAAATCTTAGAAATACCTTGTAGACTTTTAGGAAGGGTAATTTGACTATTTAAAAGTATATGAGAAAGATGAAAGATATATTTAATACCCTTGTAGCCAGTGGTCAAACTTTAACTGGGGAAGAATGGATTAATTACATTCTTGATGGTATAGGTGTGGACTTTGAACCTATGATTATATATATAATAGAAAGAATGGAGTCGGAAGAATTGAGTCTGGCAGAAATGAAGTCTATACTTCAAAAATATGAACAAAGACTTTATAGAACCTCAGGATTAGCTCTAGAGTTTAATAGATTGAATGCTAATCTGGTTAAACAAACCAACAACGTTGCGGTTGGATATGAAAATGTGAGATCTGGGGTGTTGAGTGATAATAACAGCAATGTCTTTTATGCAAGTCAAGAGCAGATGGGTAGAGGAGAGAATATAGGATAGAGACCCTTGAGGCCTTATCAAAATGAAACTAGAGACACTATAAGAAGAGGTAGAGGAAAGTTTTCAAATAGATCAAGAGTGGTATGTTAGCTATATGGAAAATCTGGCCATATGGTGATGTAGTGCTACCATAGATTTGACATACATTACTTATGCCCTCCTACTTAAAATTTCGATCCCACCACTTATATGAACCCTTCATTAACCTATACATAATCACCACCAACATTCACAACACCAGAATCAGGTCATTATATCCAATAAACTTAAATACAACCCTTCACTTATACATAACAAACTTAAACATAACAACCCTTACCATCACAATAGACTACCTACACATGTTCAACTTAAAACCAACCATCAAATTCTGCATATTATACAACCTCTATGCCACCTCAGTTTAACACAATAACTTAGCCATTTACCAATCCTAATACTGTCTATTACACTTTTTCATCAATGTTCTGTTGGAAAAAATACAGCAAAAGTTAATCAAATACATAACATTATACCTAACTCTACTCATACCAATTTTAAGGGGGTGCAACCTATAAAGAAACCTATTCCCAAGGTGGTCAAAAATGTTAGCTGGTATATGGACTCAGGAGCAATAGATCATGTCACCTCAAGAATGGACCAACTTGCTATTAAATAAGAATATGTTGGGGACAATAGCTACATGTTGGTAATGGTGAGTGTCTTGAGATCTCTTATATTAAAGATATTTTGTCATTTATTCTTTCAACCCAAATAGATGTCTTCAACTGAAAAATATCCTTTGCGTTCCCCAAATTACCAAAAACTTTCTAAGTGTTTCTAAATTCACTAAAGATAATAATGTTACAATTGAATTTATGAGTGATTCTTGTTGTGTTAAGGATAAGGACTCAAAAGTTGTGCTGTTATAAGAGACTCTTAAATATGGGTTATACCAACTTTTATCCCCTTTTGACTACTTGAAACCTTCTAAACAATTTGAGTTTTTGACTTTATAACACTATTCTGGTAAAGTAATGACTTCTACACATAATCCTTCTGAAAAGTTTGTGCCCTATGATGAGTCTTTTGAAATGTCTCTGTCTTGTTTTGTATGTGCAACTCTTATAAATAATTAGGTTAAAAGTTCTTTGTCTAGTAGTAGAAGTATCAGGTTAATTGGAAAATCTTTGTTATGTTATAATTGTACTGTTCTTTCTATCAATAAAATAGATGGTTTAGTTTGGCATAAAAGATTGGGATCCATGTGATAGAATCTTAAAGAGTTTGCTTCAAAAATGACATGTAACCACAAATTCTACATCTTTAGCCTTTTGCGAAGATTGCCTATATAAGAAGCATGATCAACAATATTTTCCTATTTTTGAGTCTAAAACCTCTAAACCCCCTGAGTTAATCCACAGTGATGTGTGAGGACCTACCTCTACACCTTCCAACCTAGGTTTAAATATTACATTCATTTTTTGGATGACTTTACTAGATTTACATGGATTTTCCCTTTAAGGTCAAAAACTGAAGTTTTTCCTTTATTAAAAAATTTTCACGTATTTGTGGAAAAATAATTTGACAACAAGTTTAAAGCCCTTCAAACAGATTGGGGTGGTGAACATAGGCTTTTGAGCTCTTACTTAGAATCCCATGGTATTATTTTTAGACACCCATGCCTATATACACATCAACAAAATGAGAGAACAAAGAGAAAACATAAACATATAATGGAACTTGGCCTTGTTTTGTTAGCACAAGCTAGTATGTTGATGAGTTTTTGGTAGGAAGCATTTCAAAATTCTGTTTATCTAATAAACAGACTTCATTCTCTTGTCTTATCGTAAAGCTTACCCTTCAATTACTCTTCAATAAACAACTTGATTATAAACTCTTGAATGTGTTTGGTTGTGCTTGTTATCCTTATTTAAGACCTTATAATAAACACAAGCTTGAATATCATACCCAAAAGTGTATTTTCTTAGGTTATAGTCTTGTGCATAAAGGTTACTGATGTATGAATAAAAGTGGTAGAGTCTTCATATATGCTTCAGTTACATTTGATGAGTCAGATTTCCCTTTTCATTTAAATTTTGAATTTAACTCTTAGTCCATTCCCTTGTCTTCTGAACATTCTTTCACTTCACCTAATCTAATTGTCAGTTTGTATATTCCAAATTCAGTTTCTCCATCTAGTCCTCTCATTAGAAGAGTTCCTTTAGATGTAAGTCTACACAACAAACATTCAAAAAGTTCATTTAACATTGATATCAATACCCCACAAGATATACCAATACTTCAAACAAATCCACTATCTCCCTTAAATATTGAACATACTACAAACTCTCCCCAACTAACTACATAACATCAATTTAATCATTCTAACACAAACACCACTCCCTATACTTCACCAATTATATCACAAAATTCATCCACACCAACCAACACAGAGTTTCTAGTATGCATTTCTCTAGATCTTACTATTTCTATGCCTACAACTACTGATCCTTTAGTTAAGCCTACTTCAGTGACTAGTTGTAATACCCTTAGGTATGTTCTAAGGGCAATTATGTCTTTTGACTATGTTTTGAGATATTTCCCATTTTAAATATATATATGTATGGGTGTGTTTATATATATATAAATACAAAAAGATAAAGAAAAAAGAAAAAAAGATAAAGAGATAAAGAGAAAGAGATAAATATATATATATATATATATATATATATATATATATATATATATATATATATATTTATATATATATATATATTTATATATATTTATCTCTTTCTCTTTATCTCTTTATCTTTTTTTCTTTTTTCTTTATCTTTTTGTATTTATATATATATATATATATATATATATATATATATATATATATATATATATATGGAGAGAAAAGTCAAAAAAAGGTATCCTTTACACTTTTTCCATCATTTTCCCATCCCTTCTAGAAAAGGTAGCCTTTTTCATGCTTTTTCTTTGCTTTTTGAAGAAAAAGGAAGGATTTGAAGGAGTTTTGGAAGACAAGTAAGGAAAGAAAAGAAAAGGAAGCACTTTAGAAGCCTTGGTAACTAAAAGATCTCTTCCTTTTCCCTTTACCTATGCTTATATATGTATTGGAGGCATGTTATATGAATATGTTAATATGTTTTGGTGTTGATTTAAGGTGATTTTGGTGATAAAGGAAGCAAGACAAGGAAAATGAAGTCAACTTGCAAAAAAATTGGCTTGAAATAAGGTAAGGGGTATCATCCTTGATATATTGCATGTTTTAGGCTTTTGGTTCCTTGGATCTATATTATAAATGATGATTTTGAAGTTGAGAAATGTTGTTTTGTCATTTGGGGTGTCTATGTGTGTGATTTTGTTGATGGCAGAGAGTTGGATAATATTTACAATTTTACCACTGCATTCGTCCCATGTTTTGGCTGTCTTATCTTATGAATCATGGGTGCTATTATAGCTTTTTGGAAATCTCTTTGAATCCTCTTTCCAATGATATATAGTTTGTATAAATTAGAGATCATTTGGACTGTTAAATATTATATAAACCAAAAAGACTGTTTTACCAAATAAACAGTGAAGACAATTTTTTCCATTGATTTCATCCCACGTTTTGACTATCTTATCTAATGAGTTATGAGTGATATTATATCTTGTTAGAAAGCGCTTTGAATTCTCTTTTCAGTGATATATAGCTTGTATGAATTGGGAATCATTTGGATTGTTAAATATTGTATGAACCAAAAGGACTGTTTTACCAAATAAACAGTGAAAACAGTTTTTGCCACTAATTTCATCCCATGTTTTAACTGTCTTATTTAATGAATTATGAGCGATATTATATCTTTTTGGAAATCTCTTTGAATTATCTTTTCAGTGATATATAGCTTGTATGAATTGGGAATCATTTGGACTGTTAAATATTGTATGAACCACAAGGACTACTTTACAAAATAAACAGAAGAGGTAGTTTTTGCCACTGATTTTATCTCACATTTTGACTGCCTTATCTAATGAATTATAAGTGCTATTATGGCTTGTTGGAAATCTCTTTGAATCCTTTTTTCAACTATATATAGCTTGTATGAATTAGAAATCGTTTGGACTGTGAAATTGTATGAAAAAGGAGGCTACCCTGTCAAATGAACAGGGTTGTGAACAGTATTTCACAGTTTTGGAAAGGAAAAGAAAGAAAAGCAAGAAAAACAAGAAAAGGAATTTGGGGCTCAAGATTCAAGGGTCATCCCAGAAGTATGGTATGGTGAGTTATGAATAGATTTAGATGGAAGCAAAATTAGTAAGATATAAGACCCATATGCATGCTATGAACTATGAAAGAGCACTTTGCACTACACCACCTACAGAAGGGCATGTCCATAGTAGGACATAAACCCATAGTAGGATCCGTTTGCAGTAGAGCATACTTGTAGTAGAGCTCAATTCAGATTCAGAAATGGTGTAGTGAGAGAAAGGAAAAGAGCTTGAGCTTAGAAAAGTGTCAAATCCCTATAGTTAGCTTCTAGAAAGTATCAAATAGACACTAGATGAGATAAAATATGACCCAAATAATAAAGCATGAACTAGATTATCCCCTCGATTTCTTATGGTGGTTATAAGTGAGGTTGAGTCCCGAGAGTGAGTTAGAACAGGAAAGAAAATAGTTTACTTAATTCTTTCCCTTTACTGAGTGTTCTTATCACTCATTTCCTTTTCTTTCATGATTGTAGGTACATGTGATCGAGGTAGTTGTGAGACAGGGTCAGGTCAGTGTAGGTAGATCCGATTGGAGCAGGTTATCTCTGGTTTATATTACATGCATACAATGACATGTTCTTATCGATTTTTGACCTTTTTGAGATGATGGTACAACTGTATATGATTACTCCACGTATTTAGATACTTTTAGATGAGTTTTCATATGAGTATATATATCTTTTATTTACTTCCAGATTTTCAGTTTTCTTAAAATAATTTCTAAACACTTTTAGTGATGCGTTCATGTTAAAGTATTTTAAAAGATAAAAAAAATAGACCTCTGAATATTAATTCGTAACATTTCTCCTTTGGTTGGTAGTACTTCTAAGGAGGGATGTTACATTAGTACACTTTAACCTTGTTATCCCAATTACCAGAGCAAAGTCTGGACATTTGCTTACTCCAAGAAAGCTTTCATTAGTAGCCTTAACTGCTCCTAAGAAACCTGAGAATGTGACAGAAGTTTTGGTTCATCCAAATTGGTATAGGGCTATACAAGAAGAGTTTGAAGCATTAAAGAGAAATCACACCCGGGAGCTTATTCCACAGAGTAAAGACCAACATGTAATTGGTCATACGTGGGTGTTCAAAACTAAGTTGAATACTGATGGGACTGTGCAAAAGTTAAAAGCAAGGTTAGTGGCTAAGAGGTTTCAATAAACCCTAAGGGTAGATTTTCTAGATACTTTTAGCCCTGTTGTGAAGTCACTAACTATCAGAGTCATTCTAACTTTAGAAATGACATATGATTGGGCTATACACCAAATTGATATCAATAATGCCTTCCTTAATGGTGATTTGGTTGAGAAAGTATATATGCAACAATTTCAAGGCTTTGTGGATTTGAATAGGCCTCATTTTGTATGCAGACTTCGAAAGGCTCTCAATAGTCTCAAGCAGGCACCTAGAACATGGTTTGAAAAACTGAAAAATGCTTTACTAATGAGAGGTTTTACTATTGTAGTGTCTGATTCTAGCCTTTTTATTTTGAACAGTGTTAAGGTGAGAGTATATGCTCTAATATACGTCAACGACATTCTTTTAACAGGCCTTGATTTAGTTTATATTGGTGCTCTTATTCAGGAGTTAAATACTGAGTTTTCATTAAAGGATCTAGGAGAGTTAAATTTTTTCTAGGCATAAAAGCATAGAGAAGTCAGAAAAGGTTACTTCTCATCCAATCTAAATATGTTGCAAAATTGCTCCAGAAGACATATATGGGTGATTCCAAGCCATGTCAGACTCCTATAGCAGTTGGAACAAAGTTGTTCTTAGGAGACAGTGGTACTTATGCCAATCCTACATACTATAAAAGCATTATTGGAGCTCTTTAGTACTTGACCATGACAAGACCAGATCTTTCCTTTGCTGTGAATAAGTTGAGCCAATTTCTCAAGGGGCCAATGGAGTTACAATGGCAGGCCTGCAAAAAAGTGCTCATATATATAAAAGGAACACAATCATATGGGCTACTTATTAGACTAACAAAAATTTTAACTATACAGGCATTCACTGATGCTGATTGGGCTAGAGACATTGGTGACAAAAGATCCACTAGTGGTCTTGTCGTTATTCACTGATGCTGGGTCGTTATTCACTGATGTTGGGTTGTTATTCGTCGTCGACAAAAGCCGCATTTATAGTGAGGTGCATGATTGGTGTTTATTAAGTGCCTGCATCAGGCATAGTGCATGTCAAATGTGCACAACACACGTCGATTATGCGACATGCACACCGAAAGTTTGGTGTGAATGCCTACCGTGTAACATACACATTTGGTAGGAGCCAAAACTTTGATCACCGTAAAAATGGGAACTTTGAAGCGGAGAAAAAAAGGAAACACATAAGATTGCATGCAAATGTATTTGTTTGAGCCAGGGTTTTCTACGCACCCCTATAGGAATTAAGATTCACATAAACCACTTATATTGCATCTTTACAAGCTGTTATATTGTGTGCACACCCGTATGGATTAAGGTGCACCTGCACATTTAAATAACACTTTCATAGGCTGGGATCCAATGCTTACATATTAAAATGCATTTTTACAAGTGGTATCCAATGTGCACATCCACACATGTTAGGGCGTACTTGTACCATTTAAAGGAATCTTAGCCATCGGTGAAACACCAACACTTGATTCTTGAGCTTGTTAAGTAAACAAATGACTTCATCATATGATTTTGTATAGCTATATGCATGAGTTTAATTTATTGCCTTGAATAATGCTTCTGTCGGCCGTTCTTCATATTTAATCAATAAATTACATAGGTCAACATAATCACAATGAGGGTATAAGCATTTATAAATTGTATGAGAGGCCAATTGATGAGATATACTAGTCTTGAGAGTGCTTGAACCGATTGTTGAGACATCTCGATTCCGAATAAGGGCGAAAGTAGAATTTATTAAATACGTAAAGATGATATGAGTGATACTTGATATGGGTGTTTGAATTTGATGAATATGGACGTAAGAGATGTCTCGTCCAATATGAAAGCATACGAGGCATCTGAGATGAGTGTCCAATCAGGTACGTCAAGGACGCATGAAATGGTGAGATTTTGTTGAGGATATTCATGAGGAGATTATAAGGGGTTAAGTTTGAAAACATGGTATAATTGTTTATAACTATGGGTGAATTGCGTCGAAGGTGAGTTCATGTGACATCTTGGTATTGAGAATGCACAGACCGATTGATGAGATGTCTCGGTCTTTGGAAGTGGAATGAAAATAATTCGTTGTTTTAAGGGGAGGCAAACGACACCTAAAATGGGTGTTCATCTTTATTATGGTTTTAAAAGGTACCTGAGATGGGTATCCGTCTCAGTTATGGTTATAAGAGGTACCTAAGATGGCTGCTCAATTCGACATGCATTTGATACGAATGCCTATAAGAGATACCCAAGAGACGAGTGGATTGACACACTAAATGACAATTTTAGCTACTGTTATTTCATTGTCTTAATTAATATTTTTTTATGAAATTATGCACGTTGGGAATAGTAAATCTATTTGAAACTATTAAACTCATTTTCGAGATACTTTTTAACACGTTAATTTAATTCCAATAAATATATAATATTACTCATTCATCTATAATTAATAAGTGTTTTAATTTAAATATTTATTTATACGTGACATGTCTTCTCGAGATATTTATTGTTAGGGGGATGATTCAAAAGAGAGGTGTTACAAATTATTTGGTATATTTTCAAAATCCAATTTTTGTAGAAGTTTACAGATTGTGATCTTTATGCCAATGCAAAAGACTATTACACAGAGTCACACCCAGGCTAATCCATTCTAATTTGAACCCTCTCTCTAGTTTTTTTCGGGACATTTCTCAGAATCAAAATCTAGAAACTAAGGTGAAAAACTTATCTTGATCAGCTTTCAATAGATTGAAATAAACCAAATGAACGCTTTCTTAAGTTTTTTTTTTTTTTATGTTGTATTAGGATTCTGTTTGTGGAAGTGAACATTCTGCAGAAATGGCAAGAATGGGTGGCTCTTGGCGAAAACTTTTTTATGTTTTATTTGTTTAAGTTATGACTGTTTTATTTTTATTTTTTAAAATTAAACTGGTATTTGGAATTGGTAACCTAATGTCCTTTTCTGTTTTGTTGCTCTGATTAAGCTACCAAACTAACTCCAATCATAACACAAGACTTACAAACACTACTGATGAAGTATACTAATGAAGTTTAATGCATTTTGCAGGTGGTGGTGCCATCAGCCGACTCTGTTACACAAGTAGAGTCAAATATTGATGAAATTATGAAATGTCTTGGAGGAGGGATAATTGTCTCTAGCCTCCGGATTTGATTTTTATAGCTGATACTTATGCATCAATGAGGCAAGTTTCAGTTCCATAAATACATGAATATGCACTCAAGGAAGAAATTGCATTACAAATAATTCAATAAAGTTAAACTCTCCATTATTCATACTCTGAAACTTATATTACAATCTTGACGATGAAGATCATTAGATATTCAATGGAAAAATGGAGTTGAAGAAGGCAAATGAAGAATAATAATAACAATACAAATTGATGAATGATGGTGGTTGAAGTAGTTGAAAAGATTTAAGATTGACTGTGTAACCTGGTAATTAATTTTTATAAACAAATTGCCAATTACTCAATTAGCCGACAGATAAAATTGCATCTCTTTACAAAGTAAATTGTGTATTCTGTCTTTATATAGGTTTGCATATATTCAAGCGGAACCAATTTGAGTTCAAATCCATGTTCATATCGAATGAGTTATAGTCAAGTTAACTCAACTTGTTTTTCTCTACAACACACCATCTGTCTCTCTGATTATACTGTATTTACCCTACAAGCAATCTTTAAATAATGTTGTGTACCAATTCAAACTAGCTTAAATTTAAGTTAAGTATTATAAATTCGAATTGAGTTTAAACTAGTTCTTATTCAAATTTGACTAGGCTATTGAAATCCTATAAGGTAAATGTATAAAAAATTATTTATAAAATATTTTTAATTATTCACTTCTTTTGAGTTCACAAACGAAACTTAAAACTTGTAATTATTTGTCTTTTCCTTTCCAATCTAACTTTTATATTTCACAATCTCACCATTTCTCAAATTCTCAACTGACAATCCCTCACTAGACCTACCGTCTCAGTTCCAAAAGTTTCATCCTTCCTCCACTGACCACGACCAATCCCCTTCCTTTGTTGAGCTATACTAACTAGTTGTTGCCATGAAGTTGTCTAAATGACCTGGTATTTGTTAGTATGATTTGTTGTTAGACAACAAGATCATGTTGATTGTGTTTGCTCTGTTTATAAAGTTGGGGCGTCACCCAGATTGTGTTCAAATAGGAGATGATTAGTGGGAAGTTCTTTATCACATTTAAAGTTATCCAGGAGTTACAATAGAGAGTGTGGCTTTGTGCAAACTTGTCAAACAACTTCCATTTGTGGAAACCCTACCGGTAATAGCAATTTCTAAGACAAACACCACCAATGATACATTAAGAGTGGATTAATTGGCAAACCTATACCATACCCAAGTGCAAAAAGACTAAATTACCCTTTGGGGAGTCATATTCTCATGTTTTGACATGGTATGATGGATCACATTGAATCATGTCATGTCATTTTGTTTAGGCCAAAGGTCTATTTCCCATCGAAGTTTTAATTTAATCTTAAAAGTACATTTGTGATAGTTTAAAAATTCAAACACTTATCCATAGATTAACTTCTATTAGAGACAATAGTAAAATTATCATTTTATCACTGAACCCTAAAAATTTGTATATTTTTTTCTCTTAGTTTGAAAAATTAACAATTTTCCTTTAGGATTCAAAGTTACCATTTCCCCTATAGGGTCTGGAAGGATGGCTGGACAATGAAAGGATGACGTTTGGATGATGAAGCATCGTCTGTCGTCCAAATCTGGACGACACTTCTCGATGATGAAACATCATTCAGATTGTTGACACTTTTTTTCTACGATGGTCAAATTTGTTGAGCCACCTGGAAAATTGAAACCCTATAAGGAAAAATACAACTTTTTAAAGTTTAATTATCAAGAAAAATTGTTAGTTTTTAAATTAAGAGAGAGAAATCATATAAATTTTAAGGGTTTAATAGTAAAATAACAATTTTACCTTTACCTTTAATAGAAAATTCTAATATAATTAGCTTATAGATAAGTATTTGATTTTTAAACTACTGAAAAAGTGTTTTTGAAATTGAGTTAAAACTTTAATGGAAAATAATCCTTTGGCCTTTGCTTATAATTCAAATTTCGAAATGAATTTTTATTACAATAGGATGACATAAATAATGAGGTGTATTGTTAATTTCTAGAAATCTAATGGGAATCAGAATGCACTCTATTTTGATTTAATTAATCTTACCTTTAAGAATTCCAACACGTAACAATGTTTTAAAAATTGAACTAGTTCGATATGTTCAACCAATTCAATTAAAAATCAATATATAATTTACTTTGGTTTTCATGTAATTATTAATCCATTAAAAAATTGGTCAAATTCAATCAAAAAATATATAAATAAACAAATTTAATGTTGTACTGACTCTTTGTAATAGTAGATATAGGAATGTTTAATAGATGAAACTCATATTAATTAATCGAATAATTATATATTATTATAAAATGTTAATTCAATTAATTACAGGTATTTATTCAACTATAGAGTTTAAATTGAAATTGGCCGGTTCGACTAACTAATCGAACTAATTCAACCAATCAAATCGTAAATCAATAAGATATATAGTTTTACTACCGCTCAGGTTTAAAAAACATTTGGTAACAAACTTTAGGGGCACTTTCCGTTACCTGCATTTTACAGCTATGCAGTAGAATGTACATACGTACCATTCATAGCCAAACAAACCAAAGGTGGCGAAGGCCAAGCAACCATTTCCCTCGTTTGTATTTCTCATATAACTAACGACACTAAGCCCTAAAAATTTTAACCCCAAAACCTTGCCTCCTTCTTCTTCTCTAGTAAGTAGTAAAACTTCTCACACCTGCATTATTATTTTCTTTTTTATGGTGTTGTTTTTTATGTAGCTTCTTCTTGTATGTTTATGCTATTTCTCTATTACGTTTGTTGTTGTTTGTTTACATGATCAGAAGCTATAACAAATTGAATTTCTCATCGTGTTTAAATCAGTTCCCATCAAGAAGTTGTATGTTTTTACTTTCATATGAGTGCTTGCACCATCTGTCTCTTCCTTGCTTTGCTTGTCAATGTTGTACTTTAACATATGACTCAGAGAATGTGATTTTTCTTGATTTGTCACATTTTCTTTTCAAATTTCAGATCAGAAAGCAGATTGAAAAATCTTTCTATTGCAGATCAGACTATCTTCTCTGTTTTAACGATAGATTTGAAATCGGGGCAGCTCATTTCTTTATTATCACTATTTCTTTTATGTGGAATAGCAAATTGCTTGTATTACTGAACTTTTAGTTAGTGTTTCTTTGTTGTTTATTTTGATTATAGTATTCATTTTTTTCTTTTTTTTTGGTTTTCTTAATAGCTAAGGTAAGTTTTTGGTTGGTCTGGTATGGAAGGACAAAGTGAACAGGAGAACCTTCTGCAGTTGATGTCATTGAATATAGGTGGGAATTGCAGTGGTCTGTCTTATGGACCGGAAGATTACCCAAATCAGCAATCTCTTATGGAAGCAAGAAGAATCAGTAGCCAGCCTAATGCTCTGCCTTTGCATCCTTGGACAAACTTCCCGAAAGCCCCTCGCAGTTATGTTGAATTTCTTGCAGACAACTCCACGTTTCTTGAAAATGCTACTGGTGCTGATATGTTGGAGACCATTACTTCACCTATTTGCAGCACACAGTCTGATTTTTGTGTCTTCCAAACGCAGAGAGAGTTATTGATCAACAATCTAGGGAAGGCTTGTGATTATGAACTTGCTGATTCTTTCCTTTCCATGGATGCTTTGAAGGTAAAGTAATCTGCCCTTATGTTCAACTGCGTGACAATCATATGTCTTTTGTTAGTAGTAAAAGAGCTTTTGCCCTTATTTCAATTTACTAACAGTTGGAGAGCATAATTCGACCGCTTAATACAGGAGATATGTTCCCAGAACTGAGTTCTCATATGGTAGTTTGCCTAAATAGAGGCTAGAATATGCTGAATATCTGATTATGATTTTGTATAACAAGAACAGGGGTTAAGATCTTTTATTATGTGTGCACTGCAGGTTAGATTTCAGAACCCACCTAACGAAGTAGAATCAGCGCACAGGTTTACAAGCTTTCAGCAGCAGATCCTTGCTCAGGTTGATTCTCTTAACTATCTCTATATCTACAAATACAATTTGAGAACATTGCCTCTAGCAATCACCAAAGTTTAAAAATTTAACTGACAGATTTATCATTCATCACATAATGCTAAAAATGCAGCATAATCATACATTGTTGACACAAGAACCATATGAAGACAATTGTAACGTGTCCCAACTTCAACCAAGAGTAACAAAAACTTCATCTTTTCGCCAGTCCAAAGGACGCTCCAGTGGATCTAGACAAAGAGCTTCTGCAGTTGATCGAGTAAGCAGAACATCTTTCTCAATGCATTGAAATGCTAATCGCACAGAACTGAACAGGCCAACAAATATGGCTACTGTATCGTTTTGAAATGAGTACATGATTACTCAGATTGATTCAATACGACTAGTGGCCTGCTTTGGTATTACTTAATTTCCTGAAGTTCTTTATGTTAATTCAGGAGCGACGGGTACGAATATCTGAGAGAATACGAGCACTGCAAGAACAGCTTCCGAACTCTGTAGAGGTAATATGTCTGTGCATCTGTTCATGACATTTAAGAAAGCATTTTCAAGATGACCATTTAACAGCATGTACTCACAGGGTTTCCTCATCATGAAATCCGTTTATCCTGTATTTTCTTAATCTCTTTTCTGTTTTTGTGACTTCACAATTGTAATGACAATACACTGATGGGATAACTAGAAGGCAAACTAGCGCTTCCTTTTTGTGTATACTTCCTGGCGTGCCAGAGCACATAAACTACTCTGTGGAAATCTAAAAATTTTATATAGTTGGTTTACTATTTATTTTGTAGGGAAGTCAAGCTACTGTAATGGAAGACACTATTGACTATATAAAGTTTCTGCAGTTACAATTAAAGGTATGCGTTCCTTGTCATGTCTTAATTAAAGACTACAGATGTGCCCACATGTAGTGCCTCTATATCTCATTTCCGTGATCATCACATTACAATCATAATGCAATATCGGAAAGATAATATACAGGTTGCTCAATCATCATTTTGGTTACTATATTTTTCACTTCTGATACTTATACTCTATAAAGAAAACATGTCTGAAATATCTGCTATATTCTTATAGTTACAGTTTTTGAAAATGTTTAAAGAAAATATGTTTGACTTGAGGAGGTGTTTATATAAAATTTTAAGGTAGTTATGTATTCAAAGGTGAAATCAATCATGCAGGAACTAACCCGAAGCAGATTAGGAGGCCAATCAGCTTCACCTCCTTTTGTTTTCCTTGAGGTATTATCCATCTTCTAATAAGAAGTTATGTCAGATCATCATAATGCAGTTGACAAGCAAGCCCCAATGCTGATGGTTTTCAGGGATTTGGTCACTATGTTATCAATGGACAGATGACAAATGAACCTCTGGAAGAGATGATGGGGAAGTTGCTGGAGGGGAACCCATCAGCGGCAAGCCAGTTATTGGAGAGCAGGGGCCTGTACATGATGCCAATGTCTTTGGTTGAAGATTTACACCAATCCTCCTAGATGCTTGGCAACTATCTCATGGTTTTTCTTTTTGTTAACTATCCTCCTACCTCTAGGCGTTCAACTTAGTTGAAAGTACATTCAGAAATAGGGCCAGAAGTTATGGCTTTTTACCATTTTGTCATAGCAAATTACTGGTTGAAGCTTGCAATGAAGTGAAAGTAGTACATTTAATTTTCTTTGTTTTTCACTTAAATGGTTTGATGAATGTAGCACATTGTTTAACAGTGAAAGGAAACCTTTCTCTAGGGAAACCAAAAAAAAGGATAAAGAAATGAATGAATCAATAAATAGTAAAAGCTGAAAGCAAAGAGGCTACACAATCCAAAATGGCTAGATATTTACGAAAAAAGGTTAAGTTTTCCCCTAGGTAGTTGGTATTCCTAAGAGCTCACTTCTATTGCGACGGCCTACTAATTAAGGAAAAAAAAAAAAGTGAGGAAAGATTGAAAATTAAATAAGCCTTTGTTTCTCATTCTCTTCCTCTTCTTCCCTTAGGCCTATCTGAATGAGAGGCTTCTGAACCTCCAACGAAGAATCTACCACAATGGGCAGCATTGTTGTGATGAATACACGCTTTTCTGAATTCTCAACCAGTGCTTTGTCCAAAGAAGCCTTCGCAACTTTAGTAATACACATTATCAGAATCACTATGTCCAACCACAATGCAGAAAGAATAATGTCAATTATTCACCAGTTTAAGTTGTAGCTACAAAAAGTTAAAATCAAAATCAATTCCTTCAAGTCTTTATTTGATTCTTATTATGAATCTATGTTTTGCAATATTCAATCTCGCAATAAGGAAGTGATTTAAGACAGAAAGTGGAAAAAAGGATAAAATGAAGGGTCAATGAAGACTCACCAGACATCACAAAGCCCAATGCCATAAGTACCTGCATCCACAAGCAAATGCAGCATATAAAACAAGGATACAAGGAATTATTTTAATTCCAGATGCTATCGGAAACCCAACTGCAGTAGCCTAAGACATTTTCTCTATGATATAATATCAATAAGTTATCGGTTTGCTTATGCTACGGATGAACTGAAGCATTGCAGAATGCAATGGAGATGAAACTATTTCCTGATAAATTAATGTTAAATTGTCTGTCAGCATCTTCACAGCTTTAAGCCTAATCAAAGTAAGAGGGCAATACACTAACCCTTCGAGTTGTTGAAATTTCATTCCATCCATGCATGACATCAGAGAGATCCGTCAAAGTTGTTCCAACATACACAAAAGCAAATGTACTCGGCTGTCGGAAGAAGCAAATCAGGAGATCACTTGTCAATAATCAATATTACAATCAACAAAACGAAATATCAAATAAATAAAGCTCAAAGTATGTAACTGAATGAAATTTTTACATCAAAATTAGCACAGTTGATATAGCATAATACTGGAAGCTTATGAACTAATCCTTCAAGTGAAAAAAAGCGGATTGCTTTATTACCATTATTCCCAACCAAGAAGCCAGCATGTATTCGCCTATATGAACGGGAGCCACAGAGAGGAAATAATTTAAAACGGTAAATGGAAGTAAAGGAGCAAGCCGAAGCAGAAAAACTATCTGTTGGATAAATCAAGAGAAAAAGGACAAAGGCTAAGAATCAGAACAAATCAGTCGCTTAATGTATGAATGTTGATCAATCTGACAACTAATAAAATAAAGAAGAGCAACTGTAAAAGAATGGGTAAATTAGCAATCAAGTGTTTATCACATTCTTGGAAGTTATTTTCTCGCAAAGAATTGAAGAATTCTTGCCTTAAAACCAGATTTCTGGATTGCCATAGTGACTGCCTGAAACTTAGGATAATTCATTAGCTTGGAGATGACATATGATCTTCCAAACTGCACTAGAGTATAACGTAAGATACAACTAGATAGATGCATATGAAAATAGACAAACCAAAATGCACATATTAATAACAATAAAACTAAAAAAAAATATATAAATAGAATATAAATATTGCAACATTTCCCTTTTAGCATAGGAACTGAGATTATTTACCCAAGATTTCAGGAAAGCAGAACAAAATGGATACTCTCTTTCATATATCTCTAATTAAGGTTTAAAGGATGGGCTGTTTGCATTGTCATTAACAATTAATAGAATGACGTGCGCAATTTCAGGTTCAAGAAACTTACTGTTCTACCAATAAGGAATGCAGCAGTTGCACCCACGGTTGCACCAACAGAATCAATGGCAAATCCCAGAGGCAGTCCATAAAGATAACCACCTCCAAGCTGTAAAATCCCCAGAAAACAATGAAACTCTGGTCGCACCAATACAATATAAGAATTATATCAATTCCGAAAGAATTAAAATGAAAAAAAAAATTGATCCTACTGAAAGTATTGAAGTAGGAATCGCAAAAATTGCCAGAGGAGTGTATGCAGCAGTCCTGAGAAATTCCGGGAAATAACAGTTATATATGAATTATGAAGCCAAACATTCAAACTCAAAAAAACATTGAAAATTTATTTCATTAGGAATAACATTCATCAGAATTCAATAATACTTTCTGAGATTGACTTCACCTTCAGGAGGCATAATTATTTACAGATATGAGATGAATATTCAGCATAAATTGTAAGCATGAGAAACTCACATAACAACCGGACCCCATGGCCCAAGATCTTGCTTAATCCATAACAAAAACTCCTGCAAAATCTGTAAGAAGAATATTCAATAAATGATCACAAACCAAACAGAAAATTTTCAAGAATATGAAGTGTAGGAAATGTATGCCTTTTCAACGGGGAGACAAACACAGGCAATGCAAATGAAGGCGAAGAGGAGCAGCAAGAGTATGATTCTGAAGGCGGAGCGACAGCATGCACGTGATATGAAAGCCATAGCCATCACAATGAAGAGCACGGTCAACTCCGGTGGTTTTTCCTCGCTGGCACCCTACCCTCGCCTCACCTGAATGCCACTTCCACGTCCCTAACTTCTTTTGTTTCAGTTTTAGGAACCAAATCCAAAGCAAACAAATTAACCCAACCATTTTTAGACCCAAGGCATCTTCTTCGCCTATCATTTCGTTGGATTTGGTCCCACCTACTCAGGGCCCACTCTGAGTTTCTTTTCACGGTTCGCCGAGCCTTCTAAGCCCGTTGAAGGCCCATAGAGTAGGTTGAGGATGGCGCTAGGCCAATAACCGAGGCCCAACACCTCTTTGTCATATGTCATTGTCTTTTTGGATTGCATCTGTGTTGTTGTTGTTTAATCAACAACAGTGACAACATGAATTGATGATAACTTCGATTTTAAGAATAGGGCAAAGGACTATTTCCCACCCATGTTTTAGCCGTTTCTCAATCATGTACCCACACCAGATGAAAAACCTAATCATCCACCTAAAATTTAATCTGTTTGTTCCACCTACATGTTTTTCAGTTAGATTAAGGGGTAAATTAGTAATTTCATCAATAATATTAAATAATTAAAATTTTATCTCATTTTTCCCCTTTAATTTGAAAAACTAACATTTGTCCTCTTAATTAAGTTTTAAAAAATTTACTTTTCCCCCCTAAAATGCAACCACTTTTTTCGGTGACAGCTGAGAAGATTTCGTCCAGAGGTTGACCACCTCTGGACGACGATCGTCGTCCAAGAAGGACGACCGTCATCCAGAACGGTCGACGCTTCGTCCAAACGGTCAACGCTTCGTCCAGATCTGGACGACGCTTCGTCGTCCATTGTCGTCCATTCTGTACGATGAAGCATCGTCTATTCTGGACGAACGAAGCGTCGTCCAATCTGGACAACCGAGCGTCGTCCAGAATGGACGACGCTCCGTCGTCCAGAGAATGGACGATTGTAGTCCATTCCAGGGACGAGCGTCGTCCAAAGAATGGACGAGCCCTCGTCACTCTCCCTCCAGCCACGTCGTCGTCGGTGGGCGGAGGGAAAATGAAAAAAAAAATTAGGGATTTGAGGGGGTGAAAGTCACTTTTTAAAGTTTAGGGATGGGGGTAAAGTGTAACTTTTAAAATCGGAGGGAGAAAATGTGATCGAATTAAATCAGTGGAATATAAACAGTAAAATGACGGTTTTACCCCTCTATTTAATGGAAAATTTAACGACAGATGTGGGTGAAAACAAACAAATTAAATTTTGGGTGGGTGATTGGGTTTTTCATCTGGAGTGGATATGTGATTGAGAAACGGCTAAAACATGGGTGGAAAATAGTCCTTTTCCCTTAAGAATATAATACAAAATTTTAAATTTATTAAAAAAAAAGTTAAATCGTTATGATTGGGTAAATAATAAAAAAAGTTAAATCGTCATGATTTATTTTTAAATTTATACATAATAAAAATACTATTTTACCTTTATTCCTTTAGTTTTTCAAATTAAAATTTTTTAATGGAAAAGATATTATATATTTATACATATAAGTGGCAGAGAATGTAATTTACTGTAATTAAATAATAGGAGTGGAGGTGTTGGAGTTGACTTGATTTGCAGATGATTGAAGTGATTTGATCGATGCCCACTCGTGCTGGAACGCGCAATTATGAACACCTTCGCTTTCTATCAGACAAACCGCAACAATTCTCATTATCACCCCATTTTTTTATTCGATAGATAGATAACTCACTGCAAAGCAAACCCTAAACTTGCAAATTAATCTGTCGCCATGATGTCAGGGGACCGTAAGGGAAAATGCAAAAGATCAAGTTGGAAAAGGGAATCAGATGTTTTCAAATAAAGACCTCCATCTCCTTGTACAGTTGAGTCCAGCCTGTACTGTAAAGATTCTTCATTGAGCTTTGCAGAAATGGCCTTACTTTGAGGATCAACAACTTTTAATTTTTACCCAGTTCAAAAAACAAATAGGAAGTGCTGTGTATTGATAAATTTTTTGATCAAATATTGGTTCCTTAAAAATTTTGCTGAGAATTTTATACGCTACCTTGAGCAACAGCCTGCATGGAAAGTCACTTAATCACTGCAAACAAATACTACAAATCATTTCCTCTAAGATTGTCTGTCATTCTGACGACTAATCAAAGTAATAAAAACTTAATTTATAAGGGAATATTGTTATAACTTATAGCCACTTTTCTCCATTATAAAAGTTGACTTGAAAGAGACAGTGAGAATTAACTCAAGTTGACATAAATTTTTGTCGTTGAGTTGGGAGTTGGGACCCTTTGCCTACAATTATAAATGCTCTACTCTCAGCTTGCCATAACCTGTAAGAAGTCACGTGAACTTTGAAGACAAATAAGAGACTTCAACACTTTTCCATTCGCCGCATTTAATACACAAAAGGGTGAGTTGAGTTTCCGCAAAACAAATCATGTCCTCGTAAATATATGAATGAATTAATGTTTTATCTTTTATTGTGTTAGTTTAAAATGACTGACCTTTTTATCGTATTTTCAGTGGTTCAACATGAGAATTTCAATGCTATTGCTCAATCAGACAAGCCCTTTGCTGGCTTCACTGGACATACCAACTGAGAGGCTTAAAATGGAGCCTTTGCTTTCAAGAAGGCAGAAAGAGAAGGTTTTGATTATAATGGGAGCAACCGGAGTTGGCAAATCTAAACTCTCCATCGACCTTGCGAGACGATTTCCAGCAGAAATCATAAATTCTGATAAAATGCAAATGTTTGAAGGACTTGACATAACTACCAACAAAATCACAGAGGAAGAGCAGTGTGGAATACCCCACCATTTGCTAGGAATTCTAAATCCTAACGACGACTTCACAGCTGAAAACTTCTGTGAAGTGGCTTCACTAGCCATTGACTCGATTTCGAATCGGGGTCAGCTTCCAATCATTGTTGGAGGCTCTAACTCATACATTGAGGCCTTGATTGATGATAAAGATTTCATATTTCGAACACGATACGACTGTTGCTTTCTCTGGGTAGACGTATCAATGCCTGTGCTACATTCATTTTTGTCAGACCGAGTTGACAGGATGATCGAAAATGGGATGGTGGATGAAGTGAGAAATATATTTGATCGCACAGCGGATTATTCAAAAGGGATAAGAAAAGCAATCGGGGTGCCAGAGTTTGATGAATACTTCAAAGAAGAAACGTTTCTTGATGAGGAGAATCGAAAGAAGGCACTTAAAAAAGCCATTCAAAAGATTAAAGACAACACTTGTGAATTGGCATGTCGGCAATTGAAGAAGATACATCGACTGAGAAACGTCAAGAGGTGGAATATTCATCGTATTGATGCAACAGAAGTGTTTCGAAAGTGTAGCAAACCAGCAGAAGAAGCGGAGGAAAAGCGTGTGGTTGGCCCAAGCACCACCATAGTGGCAGAGTTTTTGTATAATTTTGTCTCCATGGAAGTCCCTGCCCCTGTAGCTGATATCAGAGATCACATCACACAATGCCTTGTGACATAATCAACTTGTCAAAAATCAATTTTGATGGGCTTTCACAATCATAATAATGTTATTCCAAGGCATAAATAAGTAATAGAAATCCTTCATTGTAATCCCAAGAGTTATACTTTAAATAATACTAAAATTATTATACAAGTGCAAGTGCTATGAATATGGAGAGCTTGTCTTGATAACTTAATCAGAAAAGTGCATTTTTATATTAAACCTCGCACAAATTATTGACGTTGGTGGCTTCAACGGTAATGAAATGCCATTGGACGTCTTATCGGAAATCGTAAAAACCATGGAGGTCTCACGGTGGTGCCAATAAAGGCCATAAAAAACTCTAGCCAACCAGCCAAGGACAGATATGGCCTTCGCAACACCAAAGAGGCCAAGTTGAGTTTTTTGGTGCTATTAGAGGTCTGATCTATGCAAGTTTTTTTTTGGCCAAACGTCTATTTCCCACCCAAGGTTTGATGTTTTCTCAAAAGTCCCCCCTTTAACTATGAAAACACCAAACACCCACCCATGACCGGTTAGATTTAATCAAACCCTAACGGTGATAGGGGTAAAATCGTCATTTTTGCTATAATATAAAAAATAAACTAAAATAGAATCTAATTTTACCCCCTAAACTTTAAAAACTAAAATTTTCCGCCAGCCTAAGTTTTAAAAAATGGCAGTTTCACCCTAGGGTTTGGTTTTGAAATCTCCGGCGACCGTTCCAGCTCCATTGCCGACGGCCTCTCCCTCCCGAAGCAGTCTCTCCTTTCGGCGAATGCTTTCCTCTCATTTGGAGGCTCGATTGGCGTCGGAAACACCTTGAGAGACGAAGAACTTCATCGGGGAAGACGAAGTTCTTTGTCTCCCCAGACAAAGACGAAGCCGTCGTCTTCCCAAAAGAAGACCTCTGGGAAGACGACGACTTCATCTTCGTATGGGGAGACGAAGAACTTTGTCTTCCCCGACGAAGTTCTTCGTCTCCCAGGGCGTTTTCGACGTTGATCGAGCCTCCAAATGGGAGGAAAGTATTCGCCAGAAGGAGAGGCTGCTTCGAGAGGGAGAGGCCGTCGGCAATGGAGCCGGAACGGTCGCCGGAGCTTTCAAAACCAAACCCTAGGGTGAAACTGCCATTTTTTAAAACTTAGGCTGAGGGAAAATTTTTAGTTTTTAAAGTTTAGGGGGGCAAAAAGAGATAAAATTTTCAGGCGTTAGGGTTTGGTTAAATCTAACCGGCCATGGGTGGGTATTTAGTGTTTCCATAGTTAAAGGGGGGACTTTTGAGAAAACATCAAACCTTGGGTGGGAAATAGTCGTTTGACCTTTTTTTTTTGTTTTTTAAGGGGAAATTATAATAAATGGCCAAAATTAAGAGGTTTTAAGCAAAATTGTCCAAAACAATCATGTTAAAGCAAAAATACCCAATTTTGTTAAATGACCAAACTGCCCCTATATATAAACAAAGAAAATTTTCTTATTTCCCACGGTAATCTTTCCACGGTCCATTGTAGAAATTCAAAGAAAATTCACTCTCTACGGTCATCCCACGGTCGAAGAGATTTTCGGTGATTTTCGTGCTTTTTGACGACCGAAAATGGCAAAGAAGATTAATATATATTCCGTAATCTTGTTTGAATCAAGTTATTGTTCATATTATTGAGATTTGAGTGAGATTTTGTGGTTTGAAACTTTAGGGTTTCGATTTTAAACAATGCTTAAAATGTTTTGATTCTTGGTTGTTTTCATTGAATTTGTTGAGAAGTTTTGTGTTATAGCCTATGTAGATTTGATTTATGTTGAAATTGGAGGTCGAAATGACTAACTTTTTGTCGAAAAATGCATCCGAAGTTCGACAGTCTGATCGTGGGAACAGTGTATCCCACGGTTAGGAGAGATTGACCGTGGTTTAGGGGGTTAAGTAGTGTTTTCAAAACATTAGGGACCTGGTTGAGAGCGGTTAGTCCACGGTGGGGTTTTATGAAATTTACCATGTGACAGTGGGCTGATGTCGTGAATACCGTGGGTTGGAGGGAAAATTTACTTTTTTGAAACTATAGGAGCGCTTACAGATTAGATATTTTTCTTATCTAAGGTTTTTTAACGTATAGTTTTAGAATTTTATATCCGTTTTTTTTGTTTTAGGGTTTTTTAATATGTAGTTTTCGAATTTCAAATTCATTTTTTTGAATTTTGAGCTTTTTTGACACATTTTACAATGTAATGACGTAATTTCAGCTCAATATTTGAGTTTTTTCGTTTATAAGATATATCGATTCGTATTTTTTTCCAAATTTCACCTTTTTATGATATATCGACTCGTATTTTCCAGATTTTCAAATGATTTTCTGATTAGTGACATTTTTACTTATTTCAACTGATAGAGTTCAAATTTCAATTATATTTTTTCGATTTTCGCAGTTTTAGGATAAATTGAGTCTTTTTTTTAGATTTTCTAACGATTTTTTGATTGTTCACATTCTATGATATTTCAACTTATAGAATTCGAATTTCATTTTCGTTTTTTCAAATTTCACCGTTTTATAATATATCGATTCGTATTTTCTAGATTTTTGAACGATTTTTTGATTGTTGACATTCTAGGATATTTCAATGTTTAGAATTCGAATTTCAGTTTCGTTTTTTCGAATTTCACTGTTTTATGATATTTCGACTTGTATTTTGAAGATTTCTGAACGATTTTTCTATTATTGACATTTTAAGGTATTTCAATGTGTAGAATTCAAATTTCAGTTCTTTTTTTCAATTTTCGTCCTTTCAAGATATATCGATTCATATTTTTATATTTTCGACTGATTTTTCGATTGTTAACATTCTAGGGTATTTCAATGTATAGAATTTGAATTTCATTTTCGATTTTTGGAATTTCACCATTTTAGGATATATCGACTCGTACTTTCTAGATTTTCGAACGATTTTTGGATTGTTGACATTCTAGGGTATTTCAACGTTTAGAATTCAAATTTCAATTTTGTTTTTTCGATTTACTCTCTTTCAAGATATATCGACTCATATTTTTTAGATTTTCAAATGATTTTTCGATTATTGACCTTTTAGGGTATTTCAACGTTTAGAGTTCGAATTTCAGTTTTGTTTTTTTGAATTTCACCTTTTTAGGATATATCGACTCGTATTTTGAAGATTTTCGAATGATTTTTTGATTATTGACATTTTAAGGTATTTCAAAGTATAGAACTCGAATTTCAGTTTCGTTTTTTTTATTTTTGTCCTTTCAGGATATATCGATTCATACTTTCAGATTTTCGGTTGATTTTTCAACTATTAATATTCTATGGTATTTCAACGTATAGAATTCGAATTTTATTTTCGTTTTTTCGAATTTCACCTTTTTAAGATATATCGATTCATATTTTTCATATTTTCAAACGATTTTTTTATTGTTGACATTCTAGGGTATTTCAACATTTAGAATTCGAATTTCATTTTTATTTTTTCAATTTACACTCTTTTAGGATATATGGACTCGTATTTTTCAGATTTTCAAACGATTTTTTGATTATTGACATTATAAGGAATTTTAATATATAAAATTCAAATTTCAGTTCCATTTTTTTTATTTTCACAGTTTTAAGATATTGAAATCTTATTTTTAAAATTTTTCCATTTATTTTTTGATTGTTTTCTATTTTTCATCTTTTTATGTTTTTTTTCATTACTACATTTGTTTACATAGTTGTTTTTTATGAATGTCTTAAGAATTTTTAAAATTTTTGTAGGATATTTCTCGCAAAAGAGAATGTGTTGAAGTCAAGCTGCAAATCACCGATGAGTCCAGACACTTCCGAGCATATGTGATATGTCGTGCACAGTGCACCACATTATCCATGATTACTTCTACACTAACCCCGGATTAGCTTTGACTATTTGAGAGGACATTTTTCAGGCATCTTCTTCATTTACCTAAAACCAAATTCTTTGGGATATTGGTTCATGCATTTTTACTACAATAGCTACATTGACCCTTCACCAAAGATGAGTTATGGTTTAGGGTTAGTAGGGTTGATGACAAGCCTTTCGTTTAGCTGATGCATTGATATTTTTTCATATATTCCTCACTCCTCTAGATATAAGATCAGAGAACATACTTTCGAGATTGTCCAAAGGTGCAATATCATGACATAGAGCGTGTTTTCTTAGCACACGGTGTTAACGATATTGACGCCGTTAAGATAGCCTTATTGTATATTCTTCACACGGTGTTGTTGGGGAATGATCGATGAAAGAAGATATCTGTGGATTACTTACAATTGGTTGATCATCTTGACGGTTTAATTCCTACCCCTGGGGCATTGTTGTGTGGCAAATGACGTACGAGTCTATGTCACAGGTGAGTGATAGAGTGTGCTCCAGTCGGATGCTTGAAATGCATAAATGCGACCTCTATGGATTTTTTTTCGCATTTCAGATAAATTTTAATTTATTGATTATATATATTAATTGGCAAAAATATGAATTGATTTATTTAAATCATAAATGATTATATATATGAGATGTTGGACACCTTGTACGATTGGGTTGTCATTATTGATTTCTATACGTCCCCACAGATGTTTAGGTGGCATACACAGGACGTCCCTAGTTGGAGTCATATAGGCACTATTTTCACTAATGACTTGGTATGTAGTCGTTAATTAATAAATCGATTAATTCATTGAATATTGTAATTATTTTGACTTATATATCTTCATGATTAGGATGATGTCATATTCATGCTTTGTTCTTCATCGATGGAGGAGGGTTTACCATGGTATGCTGACATTTACGAGTACACCGGTTTACCAGATACTGATTCCTCTTTATCATCTTCGGTTCCTTTCATGACAGAAGACGGGGCTTCTCTAGTTTTAGGACATTCAGATATACTCGTCGAGACTTCTGAGACACATAAGAAGCCTATTCAGCCTCTTGTTATGGAGCAGCCTCTCTATCCCCCTGGAGTTCAGAGCCTATTGACCACAGACCATCCTGGAGTTGAGGACTGTACTACTCGTCATGTCATCGAGGAGTATCCTCCATCAGTATCACCCAGTATTTCCATGTTAGATGCTACATTGGCGTACTAGGGTGCTACGATTTTACATGAGATTTCGAGTTTTCACGATGATATGTTTTAACTAATGACTTGATTATGCAATGATATGTCTTCACAAATGACTCGATTACGTGACGATATGACTCGATTAGATGATATGTTTAGAGGACATCGTCACGTATACATGTCCAACCCCCGTCGATCAGGTTGTAAAACCACATCTAATTTATTACTTATAAAAATTGTATTTCGTTATTATTCTGACAACTATAATTATATTTGTACAAGAAAGAGACGATGATATCGGGACGACCTCTCCCATTGATACCGCAATACCACCCCATCAGTCACATGAGTCCGTATTTAATTTTAAAATTGGCAAAAATATGTTAAATGTTGTTATTATATATAATATTGTTATATATGAAATGTTACTGATTAAGTTATTATTACTATTACCTTAAGGTAGTTACCAAGAGGGGGCATCGGTCGACCCTTCTGTTATATCACCTGTCTGAGCTGAGGTATGTTACTTATGGTTGGAACTATATTTTTATGACTTTTTGTTATCGATTAATTCATTTTATATATTCATATAGAGTCTTCCACATGAAGGCCTTTTGATTAGATCTTCGGTTGCTTCAGATCCTCTACTTAAGGTATAAAAATTATTGTAGAAATGATATTTTATATGAAATATCATTTACCATTTTGTTCTTTTCATGCATTTAGAGGACCCGCATTGAGATATTGTTGATCGAGGGTTCTCCTTGAACACCTTCCCCGGAAGTTGAGGTTAAGTTTTTTTAAGAAATGTCATTGATTGATTTGTTTTTCCCGATATAATATTTATTTAACAATGTTTTGTCTCTTTTTCAAAACGAGCGATTGTGGTTACTTAATGATATCTCGAGCTCCAATAAAAGGACAATGGATATTAGTTCACAGGAGAAGGACTTCCAGGAGGATGTTTTCAAGGCCATCCATATTGAGATATATCAATTATAATTAGTATATAAATATTTATATATATTGTTCATTGAGATGTTCAAAATTACAATTTTGCAGTCCATCAAGGAGGCATGCACGGTGGACTTGATCGTGATTCAGAATTCTTCAGTCAGACCTTTCGCATACATGGAAAAGGTAACATTAATCGATTAATGCATAATTGTTACGTAGGATGAAATAATGAATTAAGGGGGCGTTTGGTTTGGGTAATGTTTGATTACTAAAATAGAAAGATTACCTTGAAGATAGATTACTTAAAAGATTACTGGGTATAAATGATTACTATGTTTGATAAAATTTGATAGGTATAAATAATTATTGTGTTTGGTTAAAGGTAATGAAAGATTACAAGTAAATTATTTTATTTAAATGCCCTTGAATATAATTATTTTTAAATATTTTTTATATTATTTGTCATATTAATTAAAAATAAATTTATTTTTATCTCAAAAAATTAATAAATAATAATTTTTCTATAATAAACTCAAGATTACCCCAGTAATCTTTAAATACCTAAGGTGAAGGTGGTAATCAGATTACCACCTATATTACCTGCTACGTCAGCATTGGTAATAGAAGATTACTGTAATCTTTTATTACTGACAAACCAAACAAGGGAATAAAAGATAGATTACTAAGGTAATCTATCTTACCGTCAACCAAACGTACCCTAATAGTTGTATATACTTGCAACTGATTCGTACAGCATCGGTCAGATAGTCCAAAAGGGTCTGCTGGTTCGTACCCTGTATACAAATCCAATCAAAGGAAGGGCAAAACAGTAACTCAGAACTATTCCATCCTCTGCCTCAGAGCGTGAGGAATCTTTTCTCACGTGGTACACCAGAGCTACAACTTCCAACGCGCATGATGTTTACTTCATCGGGTTAAAGTTGAAGGACAATTTTTGGTAGCTTATGGTAAAGTTGCGCAAGTGGCTGACCGACGATGTAAGTTGTCTATACTATATAATTTGGTTAAACGTTTGATATATTTGTTAATAACTAACACATTTGAAGTTGTTTATACCATTTTAGCATGTGGATTCCTTTTTGGCTATATTACATCAGCACTAGAACAATCACCGTGTGACTGTTTCACAGTACTAGAGGACTGCCCACATATTCTTCGTAGGCTATATTGAGATGGCCTGAAAGAGTTGACATACCATACCGTATAAGGAGTTTGAGTTTTTGACATACTATACCGTATAAGGAGTTTGAGTTTTTAAGGCTCTTCACGAGGATAGTTGAAGCAGCGCACACTCCAGGGTTGTTTATAATCAACTTTAATTTGTCATTGTTTATAGGTTTACATCTTTTTAAACTTTGACTATGCACATTGGGTGGCTGGAATTATAGATTTTTGTGAGTGATCAATTACGGTGTACGATTTAGAGGTATCATATTCAGGGAATATGAGGTATCTCGAGTGGCAGATACGACTGTACATGACATTCATTCCTACATTATTAGAGGCAATGAGCTTCTGGATAGCTTTTGGGCAGACTCCATGACATGATCCTCTCACGTTACATCAAACGATGGATGTCCCTCAATAAGAGGAGGGCTCCGGTGACTGTGGCATGTTTATGTTATGTTTTTTTGAATGTTTGACATTGTTACGGAGTGTTGATTTTCCTTGAGAGTCGTCTACCTCCATGCGTCAACATTTAACATTGCAGTTATATTTTTACTATATCGAGTAGCTCACGGGTGCATATTTAGTTAGCCCGTTGTTTATTTATCGTTCTTCATATGTTTTTATGTATATATTTATTGTATGTGCATATGTGTATGATGTACTTTATCTATCATTATATATGAATACGTATTTGATTTCATTTTTTAAATAATCTTGTCACGAAAATAATTATATATGATTTGAGTGATGTTACTATCAAACGTTAGATGAATAAAGAAATACTCAAACAACTCAGTTTAACAACTATAAAATGAAGAAATTAATTACATTAAAGTTATTACATCACATGTCAATACAATTATATATTTGAAACAATAATAAAAATACATCGATTACATATAACTGAAATACAATAATGATGAATCATATAACTAACAAAACTGATTATAAGCATGTCAAGATCTCATCCTTTTGCCTTTTTTAGATAAACGCTGCGAGGCAGAGCTTGGGACGGGTGTTGGGCTTTTACATTGGGTTCGTACATGTCTTGATTCATGGCAACAATTGCAAATCCTAGGTGTAACATTTTCTCCTTGCGAAGGACGTCGATTTCTATTGGAAGGGCGACCCAGATGATGACTATCGAGGACGGGGGGCAGAATAACTATTTCTTCTAGTGAGTGCAACCAATCGGATTGGTTTTCAAGAGGAGTGACAGGTTCCTGATATATTGCACGGTAGATATTGGTGCGGAAGAATGGATGAACCTATGCATTGACATTTGTGAGCCTCATATGTCATGTAACAACAATGGCATACTTGCACGGAATACGTGAAAGTTGAAACTTTCTACACGTGCAAGACATTTCATCAAAGTCCATAATACCTATGTATCCAATAAAACCGACAACCTGATATCGAATCGGTGTAATTGGCCAAACCTCCAAGCGTGCAGACTTTGACAGACGACTACTGATGTTCTCTTCTGCCCAAGGGGTGACAAAATTAGGACATTCATCTATAATTTGAAAAAATATTAACAACGCATTTGGTAATAACCAAAACTAAGGGGAAAAAGTACATGAAAAAAAACATTTAATTATTAATGATTTGATACTTGAATGATTTCTCCTCTTGTAAAACCATCGCTGCATGGTACCACGAATGAACTCGATGAGCATTATGATAGGTAGACCTCGTGCATGTCTGACAATAGTGTTAAATGGCTTAGCAATATTAGTTGTCACGATATTGTATCGATTTCCCAGAAAGTGTGCTATACTCTAATGCTCAAATCTGACCTCATGTAGATATGCTTTAGCTTGAGGGTTCATCGAATCAAGACATTGCATCATTGCCCCAAATTTTGCTTTTGTGTATGATTTTACGACTTTCTAATATGCACCCGCAACTTGGAAAGTGGTAAAAAATATGAGAACTGATTAAAATCAAAATGTATGAAAAAGATAAACTTTTACAAATTTTAATACTTGTTTAAAACTATACCTTTGAGTCTCGTTTATACTTTGCCCGCATGTTACACAAAAGATGATGACAACAACATCCATGGTGGATATCTGGAAAGACTTCAGCCATTGCCGAGTATATAACATGATGTCGATCTGAGATTATTGCTAGCTTGGAAAGGTCGTGGATGCATTCTTTAATCCTCGTGAGAAACCAACACCACATGTTATGATCTTCTTTTTTGCCGACACCGAAACCAATAGGATATATCTGGTTATTACCGTCAAGAGCCGCCGCAATAAATAAATGCCTTAAATATCGACCTTTAAGGAAAACAACGTCGATGCAAATAACAGGTTGGAGATATTCTCTGAATGCATGAACAGAACATTCTAATGCGATGAAAAAATTCTTAAATCAATGGCCATCATCCGTTTCAATAGTAGTAACGGTGCCCGGATTAATACGCTGTAGATTATAGCAATAATCTGGTAAAAACATAAATAAGTCCTCCGATGAGCCCCTCAATGAATTTATAGTCTAGTTTCTTGCCTGCCACGCTTGTGAATATGAAATATCAATTTTATATCGGTCGACGATGTCCACAATTATTTCCTTAGGCTGATAAATTCGATCAATCATCACAAACTTTGACCTCAGTAATTGACCTAAAGCTTGAGCCCCGACTTGTCTGTGATTTGGCATGATTTGATCAACTGAACATGTGTGGGTAGGATTCATATAATTGATTTGAAACACTTCACTGACCTTGGGCTTGGTTGCATGTATATACCATTCACAATTTTCAGCCTTGCACTTAATTTCCTATCGCGTCTTGTCAAATTTTTTGACCATGAATTGAAATCATTTAAGTAAGGCAAATTGCTTCACAACGTCTTTCAATTGTATTTTATTATGGAAAATATCACTAACCTTTACACCATTCTCCTCTCGGATCGATCTGGTACCACATGATGATGTTGATGGCTGTGGAGGAAAATCAGGAAGCCACCTAAACAGATCAGTGGGGACATTATCAAAAAATTATCCAAAATAATTTTCAGCACCTGAAATAGGATTTTCAAGCTGCAAACTGTCTATACCCTCGGTAACTAGTGTCATATACTCAGGCTCTACATCTTCAGAAGGAATATCGGACATATCATTTCCATCAAAGTCACCCCAATCGGGAACTCTATCTTTTTCTCCATGAGCCCATGAGTTTGCAATGTATAATGGGTCATTACTGAAATCAATCAAGTTTTCCAAATCGTATTATTTTTTCACTCCACTAATTTCTTCTTCATCTTCTTCTTTCTGCCTTTCAATTGGGGTACATGTAACAAAAACAAGAATATATTCCTGTAAGCATTGAGACATATCAATAAGACCATGGACATCTTCATCATTTTGGATTTGTACAGGGTAGTTGAGCTCAATTTTTCTTGGCTTCATTGATAATTGAATGTAGTTTTTCATTGGATCAATACCACAAGACTCTTTCAAAAGCTCAATAAATCCCTCAAATGTTGTTCCATAAGGAATTTTAATCAATTGTTTGGATCCTCCAACATATTTCATTATGTTGTTGCCACCTTGAATCTATTCTCCTTGGTAACAAACCAATGTATAACCATCAATTTTAATTATCAATTCTGCAATGACGAATTTTAGAAATAATTATTCATTTATAAAAAAAAATATGTAATAACTATGTAAAATAGTCTTACAATTATTAATATAAAAAAACCCCTCATATTTTTCTAATATTTCATTTAACCCCTATAATTATTTAATAATTTATATAACACCCTCGTATGTTATCTTGTATCAAA
Source organism: Mangifera indica (assembly GCF_011075055.1). Lineage (NCBI taxonomy): Eukaryota > Viridiplantae > Streptophyta > Magnoliopsida > Sapindales > Anacardiaceae > Mangifera > Mangifera indica. The sequence continues at coordinate 12,756,001 of NC_058144.1, forward strand.
ATGTATCTATCTATTTTTAACGTTCCATTTAAAACGTTTTTACAATGTTTAATATCAAAATACCTTTTATATTTTTTTAAAATTTCATTTAATCCCCTATAATTATCTAATTTTTTATTAAACATCTTTGTATAATATCTTATATCAAAACGTATCTATTTATTTTTAATATTTCATTAAAAACGTTCTTACAATATTTAATATCAAAATACCCAATATATTTTTCTAATATTTCATTAACCCCCCATATTTATCTAACAATTTTTTAACAACCTTTTATGTTACCTTGTATCAACATGTATCTATCTATTTTTAACATTTCATTTAAAATGTTCTTACAATGTTTAATATCAAAATACCCTCTATATTTTTTAATATTTCATTTAGCCCCTCATACTTATCTAATATTTCATTTAATACCCTCGTATGTTTCCTATTATCAAAATACATCTATTCATTCTTAACATGTTTTTAAATCCTTCATGATATTATGAAATATCAAAATACCCTCATGTTTTTCTTAACCTTTTATTTAACCCCTTATAATTATCTAAACTTTCATTTAACACCATTTTATGTTTTCTTGTATCAAAAAAATCTATCTACTCTTAACCTATTATTTAAATCATTCATGTATTATGTAATTTCAAAATACCCCCCATATTTTTTAAATATTTTTTTACCCCCTACAATTACCTAACATTGCATTTACCACCCTTGTATGTTGTCTCATATCAAAATACATCTATCTATTCCTAAAATTTCATTTATAATGCTCTTACAATGTTTAATATCAAAATACCCTCATATTTTTATAAATTTTATTTGATCCCCCATAATTATCTAACACTTTATTTAACACCTTTGTATGTTGTCTTGTATCAAAATATATCAATCTATTCTTAACATGTTATTTAAATAATTTATATATTGTATACTATTAAAATACCCCCCATATTTATCTAACATTACATTTAACCCCTATATTATTATCTAATATTCAAGTACCCTTTTATATGACATATAAACTAGATTTAACAAATAAAATTAAGTTTCTAGGTTAAGATTCGTATGAATGCCTTTTTTTCACGAATAACCTTTTTTTAAAATCGAATTCAGAAATACGAACTTTTTTCATCTGAACGAACCTGTACTAATTGATATTGAGTAAAAATGAGAGTGAGAGTGAGTGTTTGAGTGATATAAGAAATATGTGTAATAAGAGTGAGTGAGAGTTTATATAAATGTGGTAAAAGGTAATTTTGGTATTTTAAAAAAAATTTAGGGCATTTTTGCTTAAGAATAGAAAATTTAGGCATTTTTTTTAAATAGTAAAATTGGGTATTTTTACCTAATGGAAGGGTATTTTGGCCATTTACTAAAATTTCCCTTTTTTAAATTTTTGTTGGACTAGTTGATAAATACTAGAGCTGGAACAGGTAAAATATGTTTCCAATAAGGTAACTGCGGCCACAATCCACCGCACCAATGAGCATATAGCCGTACAGAAGAGCCGCTGACTTCCGTGCATCAGTTTAGTGCGTACGTACGAACTTACTTGTTTGTTAATATTCTATCGTCACCATGCCTCAGCTCAGATCCCGATGTCCTATCACCAATGATCGAGAATCTGAGTCCTTTTGCAAGCAATCAGTTGGGAAACGAATAAAGGAAAAAAGAAGAATAGCAATAAGAAAGTAGATAATCTAATTGCCAAGTTTGGTTTTTGTCTCATGATTAGTGCATTATGAGTGGGAAGAAAGAAATAATAAAAGGAAGAAGAAGAACAATTTGTTGATTTATTGGTGGTGAAAGCGTTCCATCCAAAACGCATCGTCTGTTTCATCCCACTTGAATCCAGCAATATTGTATTAAATCCCTTACGCATAAATTGCAAAACAGTACTGGAAGTCAAATACTCCATGCATGAAGGACCCACAAACTAAAGAAGAAGAAGAAGAAACAAATTAATGGGTCAAACTCAAAAGAATCCGTATCTTTACTCCATCACTTCCAGCTTTTTAGATAAGGTTTTTCTTTCATGAGCATCAATGAAAAATCTGTTATTTTCACCAATCAAATGGGTTTGGCTTTAATATTAAAGATGTCTAGATAGATTCTGGGTGTGATGGACCACTGGAATAAACAGAGAAGAGGTTCTTCACTGTACAAAAGAAAACTTCGCGGAGAACGGAATGAATGATTGGGAAGGGAGGGAGATGAGCGACAAAGTAGTGCAGAAAGCAAACTGTAAAGTCAATAAAATTTATTCGTCTTCTGGAGGAAAAACTTGGAATAAAAACTTTTTCTCATCAGTCACATTATCTTTTTGGTTTCCATTTGGGGTCTTGTTCGTCGCCTCTCGAAAATATTCTCTCTTGGACACAATGGGATGACGGGAGACGAATCCATTGATGAAAGAAAGAAGGAAAGACTGAAAAACTGTAGTTGACAGTATATCATTTTATTATCTCAATTGATTCGTCTGTTCCACCGTAATAAAGAAATGTCCAAACTCCAAACCAACTTGTAGCTTCGATTATTGTTATACAAATTCAAGCAAGTAATAAAAAAAAACCAATTCCAGTTTCAGTTTCTATTTTCAATAAGCAGTCATTTTATTCATCAAATATATGTAAATGCAAAAGCACTTCAAAATAAAAGATGCAAGAGCTAGTTGTACATTTAACAGATGAAATAGTACTATAGATATATAATTATTAATACAAGAAATGGCATTATAGACCGCAAAAACAACAGCAATGAGCTGAAACTCAGTAACTCTGTCATATATATAAAACATGGTTAGTTTAAGCGGCAACCACAGTCCAATTAACCAAACATAATTAAGCACGACAATGTCTCTATTATGTTATTAGGCGCCCCGGGCAAGTGTAAGTAACATTGCAGGAGTCATCAACAATGACAGTGTACTCGTGCACAGGCCTGGCAAGGAAAATAGGTAAACGAACCAGCAAGTCACAGACACACTCATTGTCTACGTTCTTCAACCAGCGGCAACAGTTCTCTTCCTCTGGTGTTGCTGGTGATCCATGATCGCGCCTGTGCCTGTGCCTGTGTCTGTGTCTGTGTCTGTGTCTATGTCCATGGCCTGAATTATCATCATGCGAAGGGAAGGGGGTAAGTTGGGGAGGTGGGAGAGGTGGCGCCTGGCTGTATGGCAGCATTGCACATGCATAGTTTACAAGATTGAATTGGGAGGAACAGACTGAGCGTTGAGTAACTGGATTTGGTGGTGGTACCGGGCGGAATGGCCGTGGCATCAGCTGGCAGTCCACCTTGGTTGAGAGGAGTACCAGAAACATAAAGAGTGCTAATAAGAGGATCTTGATTCTTTCCTTTGAAACGAACTTCATTATCTTTTGGTAAATGGTATATCAGACTAGTTGATGCTGCTATTTATGCCTGCCCAATCATAAATTTCTTGTTTCCTTAAATTTGATTTCTAGGTGATTGTGGAGAATAAACTATCAAAGGTCAAGGGAGTCAGGCCAGTTTATTATTGATGTCATGAAAGGGTTGAGGTTACCATTGGTTGTGTATATTTCATTCATTTTGTGTGAAGATTTGTTAGGTCACTTGCTGATTTTCGAGGCTGCTGCTTACCAAGTTACCAACAACCTTGCGCCTACTATTTTGTAAAATTAGACAACAATCAAAAGCATCGTAAAGAAGGTAAAGAGTGCATATACAAAGTAAATCATCTTTAACAAGACGATTGGACAGAAAGAGGCGTTACCCATTGGAAAAGACCTATAAAAATTGGTGTATAACCAAGTTGTGTGAGGCTTGTATCCTTCTGATCTGAGTTTACACCACATATTAGATCTAGCTACCGTTGCATGCACAGAGTTGGCTACGGCTGTTATCAGAAAAGCACAACTGTATCTGAAATCAAAATAATAATTTCATTGAAGAAATCAAACCATATTATTTGTTATCAAACTATCCAAGCCATTTCCTCTCCTAGATTCAACTTTTAACCATGTAAATGATCTGCTTCACTTGTCACAGCTACTAAAAATATGACTCCAAATGGTGTTTGCATACATGGAAAAGGTTTTGGCCCAATCACTGCATGTGAGACAAACCAATCCGTGAATGATAGCACAGGCAGGGATCCACTTCAAGATATCCGATATACATCCAGAACTTAGCAGGAACCTATAAATTGAACAAGCATCCGGTATACTTGATCTCCACGGGAAGCGCTCAAATCAAAATCTGAAAATGATAGCAACAGGCATTTGATTCATTGGATTTAAATATGACTGATCATAGATTCTCATTAATGACAATCAGTTAAACATGTAATAACACAATCACCCATGCCGAAAAGGAAGCAGGCAGAATGACAATATAGGTATCTAACTAATAAGGCAGGATCAGAATCACCTAAATGTCTTAAATTCATCAATCTTGTAAAAGATAAAGCATTTCAACCCTCCAAAGTCCACTTAACAGACACAATCAAACTAATATCCAATTATTATACTAATAAGGCAGTATGTGTCATGAGTTAGACTATCAATCTCCTTAAAGATCAAATCTTTTTCATCCCTCTGAAGTCTAATATACAGACAGCAATCAAACTAAAAACTCTGGGGGTTAAGATGCCGTACATGTGATATGAGAAAAACAAATAATCCCATTAGATCGCTCAGGGCATGGCCTCAGCACATAACACACACTGGACCAACTGTTATAGTATGAACAAGTGCACTAACAGGCAACCAATAAGAGTGATACAACTTTATAGTAGTCTTGTGAATCATCTATCTGATAGGCAGTGTCTTTAGTAACCAAAATTGACTCTGAATTAGCCTTTTGAACAATCTTATATGCAGCATACTTGGTAACTAAATATATATTAAAAAAATCACTTTAAATTAATACTCTAAAAATCTTTAAAAAACAGGGACCAAATCCAATTATTTATAGACTATCTGACCTCTGGGTTTGAATCAGCAATGGCAGTAAATACTAAGATATGTACATCGTTTGAAGTGCACTGAAGCAAAAACATTGGTGGATGGGATATGAAAAACATTTCCCAAAGGAAAAAATTTACACAGCATATCACATTTCACCTTTTATTAATGGCTATCACATCCAAAACAGCTATACCAGACAAAAAGGGACAGAGTTAAAACAAGAAAAGCAGTTTCACCCCCTTGATGTACAAAATTTAGTGACTTCAAAAATTATATTACATCTTAATAATAACCTCAGGCTCCTCATCAGTGCTTTCAGAAAACATTTTGTAGAATCTAGAAAATGGGGCAACAAAAATTTCTGACAATAAGAAAAAAAAATTAACTTCATATCAACAGCCATTTTGACTCTAAAATTAACCAGTTTATACCTGTTATGAGGTTTTACACTGTGAGACATTACCATCTTATTCCCTTTGACCTTTCAGATTCACATCTGCTCATTACACCCACAATTCCTACTTGTTCTCATTCTTAGGGCCATCATCTCCATGTCCTTCTTAAGCTCCTCTCTCTGCACCCTCAACTGTTTTGCTCTCTCCTGCCTGCCTTCCTTCAACAACTGAACAAACCTATCTTTAATCTCAAGTAACGGATCCCTATCAATCAACTCACTATCCTTATAGGCCTCCCTCAGCACTGCAGTCTTAATGTTACCTTTCAAAGACATATAAAAGATTCCTGAGTGCCTAGTGAACACAGATGAAAATGCATTGGAAAACCTATAGTCATCGCTAAACTTCCCCAATATAGCCACGGGAACTCTCTTGAAAATCGATAGAGACAACAACTCATGAAAAACCCCAACGGTTCTTTTCTCCATTTCTCTTGACGACTGTTCTAAACTCGATACATCCTCATAAGGAGATATATAATCCAGCTCCAACCAATCTCTAGTCCATTCTCTCATTTCCTTCCTCAAGTAAAACCCTGAAGGCAATTTCACATTGAAGTTAGGTCTAACACGAATCCCAGTTACTTTAGCTTCCTCTTCAGCTCTAAGCTGAATAACAGATTTTGCATACTCGGGATTCCAAGATTCCAACTCTAAGAACGATTTTTCTTCTCCAGGACACCCAACCAACTTGAAATAATTAGAATATTTCGGCACTAAATTTACCAAAAAATCGCTTGGAAACCCAAATTCTCTTTTCACATGAACCAATTTATCAACACTAATTACTTTATCTTTAGACATCATCAACAATTTACATAACTTAGCTACAATCAACTCCTCATGTTGATTATATATTTTTCTTTCCACTTCAAGGAAATCTCTTAGCTTCTCACTGGGACGCAAAAACAAAACCGGGCCGGTTTTGGGTTTAATCCGATCATAGTAAGTGTCAAAGAGACCCGGGTAATGATTTAGAAAGGTCTTGATTTTGACGTTAAGGTGTAATCTTTCGCGGCGTTTTTCGAGGTAACGACGCGGGATGGCTTGACCCGGTTCATTTAAGACCTCCTTGACCACCCGGGAACAGAGCTTGTTTTGCTTGTCATTCTCTATGGCTTGGTCTAGTTTCCGGTCTTTTCGCCACACGACTTTGAGGCTTGAAATGGGTCTGATTTGGCGAGTGATGCCAGGGCTTGTGTGAAGTTTTTGTAGGTAAAATAATAAAGTATTGGCTTTGAAGAGCATACCTGAAATGCTATGCGAACAGTCAACCACAAAGAATCTGCGAGAAACGGAGGAAGTAAGAGACAGAGAGAGTTGCTGACATTTAAAGCCCTAATTCTCAGAGAGATGATGCGATTTGGACTTCTTGAAACGGCTAAACGGCGTCGGTTTTCACTTGCTAATTGTTGCGTGAAGCTAGCAAGAATTAAGACTTGGATAGCGTCTTATGACTACGGCTTCAATTTATTTAAGAGTAAATTACAATTTCTCATCCAATGTACGAACTAAAAATACTTTTTTATTTCAAATCAAAATCTATTAATAAAAATTTTTTCAAATAAATTTATTATTTTATTTCTATTATTTAATTTTTTCAAAATTATCGTATAATCTCAAATTAACAAAATTTAAATATATAAATTACATAAAAATCCATTTATTTTCTATTCTTTTCACTTTTATTGTCTTTTTTCTCTCTTCTCCATTTTAGACAAAGAATCAATTGATAGTAGTAATTATATGGCCAAAAGACTTATTCCCACCTAAGGGATAGTGTAATTCCAAACTTATATCCATTAATTTTAAAAAACTCATAGTTTTACATATTAGCCAATTTTTGTTAAAATTTTTAGTTATGGTTAAAGGTTAAATTGTCATTTTAATGATAATATTAAAAAAAATAATATTTTATTTTATTTTTTCACCTTAGTTTTAGAAACTAACAATTATCCCTTTGACTTCATATATTCCAGTTTTGAAAAATGACCTTCCTCCTCTCCAACTGTAAGGTTCATACTTTTTCAAGTTTTTTGTTTGTAGTCACCCCTTAAAAAATTTTTAAAACTTTCATTTTACCCTTATTTAGTTTTCATCTACTACCTTTTTTGTCGTGACCTCTTCTTTTTGTCTCCAACCAACTCTCTGCTTAGGATCAACCCGTTGTTAGCCCAACATCCTTCTTCGACGAGATGACGACATGGTTCTTCCTTGTCAAGTGCGACTTTCTCTACAACCTATCTCCCTTGTCTCTCTCTCAGTGTGTTGCTAACGGGCAGAGGATAAGAGCTAGTCAATGACGAAAAAGAGACACCAAGTCGTCATGAGGAAGAAAGCAAGTCATCATGATGTTAGAAAGAGAAGTTCCATCGTGTGGGAGAGAGAGACATTTCGTAGATAAAATTTGTAGAAACACTCCCTGTGTTGTTATGATTTTCGTTGTCCAATGTCACCATCTTACTAGAGAGAAATTTGAAATGAATTATATGGGAGTAAAATGAAAGTTTTAAAAAATTTGGGGGCAACTAAAAAGAAAAACTTTAAAAGTATGAAACCTTAAGGTTGGGGGGGGGGGGGGGGGGGGAAGGTCATTTTTCACAATTGAAATATATGAGATCATGAGAGAAATTATCGGTTTTTAAAACTAAGATAGGAAAATAAAATAAAATTTTAGTTTTGTTAATATGAATATTAGAATGACAATTTTACTTTTAACTCTAACTAAAAATTTTAAAAGAAATTAATTCATAAATGAGACTTTAGATTTTTTAAAATTAGTAGGTATGAGTTTGGAATTGCAATATACCTTGGGTGGGAATAACTCTTTTGTCCTAATTATATTACTAGAAGAATAAATAAGGCTGTTAGTGACATATAATCGTATGTTTGAAGATAAATTGTATAGAGACTTTTAAAAATTTATAAAAAAAATGTAGGTGTGTTTTTGAAATTTCTAAATTTTAATAGGCCCTTAATAGTTTAAAAGTAGGGATATTGAATGTTTTGCCCTATAATAATTGCCTATACAAAAATACCATAGTTTTCACATACTAAGTATTTTTACAATAAAGTTTGCTAGAATATTTAAACTACTCTTATCTTCAATTTTATAAACACAAAGGAGGGAGGACGGACTTGTAATAACAAAAATCACATATCTTTGAAAGATTTTGTAAGAAAATAATTCAAATTCAGGTTAGTGTTGATGGATACCCCTTATGTTATGTGTTTTCTTTCTTAACAATTGAAAATCAAAGAATGTATAGTAGATTAATGGTGTGATTTCATGTGAAATATAATTTACTATTTTTTCATGTTGTTTTATTGTTTCATGTTGTTATAATGTAGTTGGATTATTGATAGTTAAACTAGGAATGTGTTGTTGAAGATCAGGTAAATTATAGATTTAAAAAAACATGAAAAACTGGTTGGCATTAAAGGTTTAATGCTAACCCTAGTCAGTCCTGCCAATCTATTCTTTTGGACTTGTGAATCTCAAATGTTGTTATCCAGAGTGTTTATGTTTCAAGAAGATGGCAAAAGCTACATTTAAGATTCACTATGAAAGACAATGGATTTCTAGTGATGACAATGTAATGAGATATATTAGTGGGAATTAGATAGTGATCTGCATTAACACAAGTGTTGATTTTGAAGGATTTATGGCAAAAATATATTATCGTCTCATAATCAATAAAAGTAAATCAAATTTGCATGTATTTATCCCTAGTGATGTGGTTCCAATTATGATTATAGACGATGATGCTCTAGAGTATGTGATAGTCGTAGAAAGAAGTTTATGAGGATAGACTAAACTCTATGTTACCAAAAGTCTAATTGAAGGAAGAGACAATCAAGAAGTTAAAGATGTTCACGAGGAAGAAAAAGATGATCATTCAAGAGATTACTAGGCACAACTGCTAAGTTTCCAAGAGTTTGGTGGGAATTATGTTGATGATGATAATGACTACGATGTGAATGAGGATTATAAAGTTGAGGGTAATAATGATGATGACGATGATGATGAATTTTCAAGGTTTGATGATGACATGTACCGTGGACTGAGCTAAGACATTAGTAGAAGTCAAAACATTGATTGTAATGACGACATTGAATGTAACACAAGATGTCATGACTATATATATATTAAAGCATATACAAGTCATATCCATAATCTAAATTCATTTGATTAGGCTTTTGAATCTGTTTTTGATGTTAAGAATGCAGATGTTAGTAATCAGAAAACACAAAGAGATAACTATTTACAAGTGATGGGTTTTTATAATTCCAAGGTATAATTGAAAGTATTATTTTGAACATATACATTAGAAATAGGTATCCAATGGAAATTCAGTCACTTTAATAGGATACAATTTAAGATTATATGAGTACATCCATATTGTAAATGGCAGGCACGAGCAATAAAAGAGGAAGATGGAGACTATTAGATGTTACGACATATAGATAAGGCACACACTTATTCACAAGATCAAATTTTACTGCACCATAGACATGCTAGTGTAGAGTTATTGGAGAACATTCTTAAATCAGTATTTATGGTTGATCATATTTATCGATTGAAGGAAATTATTACCAATATGGCAGATTAGTACAAGATTAACATTGCAAATTGGTATAAGACATTTTCTACATTCAAGCATGATGTGTCAAAACATATGCACTAAATACATTATAAGGATCTCTTGAGGAGTCTTTCATGCTTTTGTGTGAGTATTGTCACAACCTAGAGCTCAAGAACCTAGAAACTATGACACATATTGATATCGATATGAAAAATAGGTTTCAGTTTTTCTTCATGGGTTTGGTTGTTCAATTAGAGGGTTTCATCAATTTTGTTGTCCCATGATTTATATTGATGTTTCACATTTAAAGAGAAAGTACATTGGGTCTTTTTTCATTGTTGTTGAGAAAGACAATAATAATCAAATTTATCCATTTGTCATCACTATTGGGTATAAGGAAAGAATTGATATATAACCCCTTTTTTGATGTACATATGATTGTGCATTGGTGATATGCTAGATTTAACCATTATTTCTGATTACCATTATTCAATAATTGCATTGGTGGTGATCGTACTACCTCATGTCCATCATGAAATTTTTAATTACTATATAAAAGGTAACATGTATATATAATTCAAAAATCAAACATATTGAAAGATTGTTTTAGAGAGTTATAAAGGCATATCGCATTAGGAACTTCTAAGTTGCCATGAGTAGAATTATTTGGGTAAATTCTGTTGTTGCTGCCTATTTGATTGACAGTGGGTATGAAAGATGGTCACATGCCAACTTTAAAGGATAGTAGTACAACATCATGATGACCAATATTGTTGAGTCTTTCAATACTTTGACACAGACTACTTGCACTTTGTCTATCATCATATTGGTTAAGTTTCTGAGGAACACAAAGCAATATTGGTTGTATAACAGGCGAAACATGGTTGGCATGTTTGATTAAAATTGGTTTAATGCTTTTTTTTTCATTGGGTTTTATTATTTGTTTTAATAAGTGAGAGATCTTATCTGTCAACACTATAGATAGAAGACAAGTTTACTAAACATGTTATAAAATTTATGAATATAGTGGTTAAATCAATCAACATTCATCAATACAAAATACATAAGTCACGGTAATAGGTGTTCATTGTGAATATTCTCTACCAAACATGTGGCTGTAGGAAATTTTTACTTTCTCAGATTTCATATACACACATCGCAATTGTTATAAGGCACAATAACCTCTTGGACTACGTCAGCTGGTCAATGTAACTTACTCTATGAAATGTTTACGAGGAGTGTATAGAAAAGATATTAATCTGGGGAGAGATTAATCAACTTGGGCACCATCTAACATGTTTGTAATTTATCTGTCTATGATGTAATAATAATAGTCTGATTGTATATCTAGCCATGTAACAAGACCTTCACAATGAGAGGAAGTTCAATCACGAAACTATAGCCGATGTCATCAATCTAGCCATAATCAATTGAATTGTCTAAGTTCATCTTTGGTGCCCATGGTTCGTTCATCCCACGTATTAGGTAGCGATAGAGGGTGAGCTTGTCATAGTCACAATGCAACCCATCCGATAGAAAAAGTTATCATGGTTTAAATTATGTATTGACTTAGATTATAATTGCAAGTTCATATAAATTGCATGCTTTATTTTTCTTTTGAGTTTTGTCTATATTTTATTGTATTAATTTTGTGATAGTTTATTTTTAGATTCTTACATGTATGAGATTTTAGCGGCTAAGAAGGAACAAGTTCCTATCTTCTTCGTAACAAAACCACTTGTCTTGTACTAGCTCATCCAAAGTTGTTTGGTTATGCTAGTACAAAATAACTGCCTTAGTTACTTAACTGTGAAGTGTGCAATCAAGTGGCTTGTATTATTGAAGACTTTTTTTTTGTACAAAATTTACCTTTATCTAAATGTTTTCTTAATTTTTTGTTATGAGTTTTTTTTTTTGTTTTGACTTAGGTACAGGATCATCCGTAATAAACAAAAATATTAGCATAAACATTATAATCCGAATTGAATTAAAAAAAAGGACACCCCATCCAATGGAATAGAATTATCGTGGCTTATTTTGGGTTTAGGGTATTTTTATTGTAATGATTTTTTGATGGGCTATCTTGTTAATGTTGTGATGGTTTATATTAGATTTCATTGTATTAACACCATTTATATTTAATTTCATGACAATTTATTTTGTAGTAACATGTTTTCTTAATTCATTTGATGAAATAATGATACAAAAAGCAATCACATCACTAAAACAATAATCATCTGAAGTCCAACAAGCATGCTCCATGGCCATTGAACATTAAGTGAAGTCCTCCAAACTTGTATTTCGACAATCCAAATTTAATTAAATAAATGTGGCCAATTGAATAAAGTCTAAAAAAACCACAAAACCATTAATAAATACGTACTAAGGGCTCTCTCGTGGAATATGGTGGCGGCTATGCACTTTTTAAGCCTCCTAGAATGTGTGGATGTGAAGTTTAATGCACAATTTCGGATAAGACATTCCATAAATATTAGCATAAAAACTTCATAGTCTTCGCTTACTACATTTTGTTTTGGCACATTATGAATGAACTTGAATTGTAGCGTTCATAGAGTCTTCGATGGCTAGATACCTTTTGCTATATAATAATTGTTGGCCTTCATAAGGTGTGGCAGTGTCTTATACAGTGCCATCAACTTCTTCATTTTCTCTTTGCTAGTGGTATATTCAGTGGAGTTGTATACATACAACTTCCAATCGTTGAAAACTAATACGTTGCATACCTAGTATTGGTTGTCAAAGTTAATAGGAAAGAATACCTATCAAGCAATGTACATAAATAATAACATTTAACGATAGGGAAAAAGACAATTTCCCACTCAAGTTTTGTTGAAATAATAAATATATACTTATAACAGATGAAAAACTCAAACACCCACCCAGTTTTAATCTATTAGGATACACTTATAGATTTTTTATTAGGGTTAAGAGGTAAATTCGTTATTTTACCAATAATATTAAAATAATTAAAATTATATCTCATTTTCCCCTTTAGTTTGAAAAACTAACAATTTTCCCTAGAATTAAGTTTTGAAATTTTCACTTTTTCTCTTAAGGTTTTGATTTTTTGGTGAAACTTCTCCCTCTTTAGCAACCGACATTGTCTAACCATTTCTCTCACTTCTTTAGGCCTTGTCTTCGTCTAGACAAATCAATGAGGTCATCGATTTGGCTTTATCAACTGAAATTAATGGCCACATCTAGAACTATAGGCTAGGAGAAGACCAGAAGGCCACGAAAACATAACAGCTACGACTAATTAAATGAAATATGACAAAAACGTGACGGTCTTTAATTTTTTCCTAGATTCTTCTTTGATTGTTCATTTGCCAGAGCTTTTTTGCATGCCATCAAAGTCATCAACAGTGGTAGATAGAGAAGGGAGGACAGAGATGATGGCCATCGGTGATGGCGTCACTAGAGAAGAGAAAACCTAGAGATTTAGGGATGGAAAAATCACTTTTTAAAATTGAGATCTAGGGGGTGAAAGCCTATTTTTAAAACCTAAGAGGAAAAATAAGATTAATTTATATATTTTTAATAATATTATTAAAATAACAATTTTACTTTTATATTTAATGGCAATTTTAATGAAAGTTTGGAGATGAATGGATGTTTGAGTTTTTGAACTCCCGTGGGTGTGCTTTTGAATTTCAACTAAAAATTAGGTGAAAAATAATCATTTTCCCTTACTGATATCTTTAACTAAATAAACTAGTTAAAGTAAATCACCTTCTCCACATTGGTCCAAGGCCAAAAGTATTCATTGGGTGGTTCGGGTGGGATATTGTTAGTTTGATGTAAGAAAAAAGAGGGTCACTCCATGTTTGAACCCAAATATTTAAACTTACATGCATACGATGAGAGATGCGTGACGAATTGGTTGGAGACCGTTGTCCAGTTACTATTTGCAAAAGACTTTTAAAGTATTCCCAAGAAAGCTTCAATGTGTTGTATGAAAATAAGTTAGATTATAAGTTGAAAGTGAGAACTTAAATAAATGATGACATAGGAATGATGCATACTGTGTTATCCAAACATTGCTTCTTAATTACCATTAGGGTTCACCAGGCTTTGGTCATATAGGTTGTCATTCTGTTGGGTACTGCGAGGAAGACATGTTGGCTCTCATTATCTGAAGCACTATAGTACCGTAAATAGAATGTTGAGTAGTACTTAACCAAGGTTGTGTCAGTGAAAAGGCAATTAAGTATGGGTTGTGTGCTCTTAATTAGAACATTTTTCCTCGTCTTTGTTGGATTTGTGAAATGATTGACCAATTGTTTACCTTTTCACAAAACACGTCCAAATGGTAACTATTTTTTGGTAGTTGGAGGTTTCTCAACATTTTTTTATGAGACATCTTTCTACTGTTGCATATCATTATCCGATAAGACATCTACCTATTTGAAAAAAATTATCTGTCATTAGTCTATAACACAACTAAATAAAATAATAAAAAAAGTATAGTGAATATTAACTTGTAGTGATCCCAATGTCTAAACATATGAATCCCTCAATGTTATAATCCGATGTATTATGGACGATTGGTGTTCATGTATCTCTCCACGAAGCATCGATGTTTATTGTTGACGGAGCTTCTATATCTCTACACGAAACACTAATGATTGTCACTGCCACTACTCTCGTTTCTCTCCATAAAACACTAATGTTTGGTGCTGCCACTACTCTTGCATTTCCCTATGAAGCATTGATGTCTATTGTTAATAGAGCTCTTGCATCTCCCCATGAAACATCGATGTTTGCTATTGATGGAGTTCTTGGATCTCCCCACTAATTATCAATATTTGTTGTTGATGAAGCTCTTATATCTCCCTATGAATCATCGATGCATGTTACTACTACTTGGTCCCCATCATTGCAGCTTGTTGATCTAGGTATTACTGCATCTGAAAACTGAGGACGGATGCATGCTAAATAAGGAGCTATTGAAGATGCTCATCTAATCCATTGTTGCTCGCAGTCTTGTGAAATGAGTGACTTATGAGAGAAGCCCTTTGATACTCTAGAGAATAGGAGACACGTGAGGTAGACATTAGTAGAGGAGATACACATACATGACAGGAGGCCTTCTAAGACTCTCGGGTGTGTGATATAAGAGGTTGACACCCGTGGAGGGGACACCTATCCATGATAGAAAACATTGGGAATAATGGGTCGAGAGCCTCATGATGAGAAAATTAATAATTAGATAGATATAGTGGTGCAACACCCTTTGTATGTCTAAAAGACATCTTGGTACTGTTAATATGTTTATATTTGGTTTTAATATTTAAAAATTTGGATAAGTATTAATACCAATTTGGAAAGCCAATTTTGGTGTGAGTAATGGATGTGCAAACGGTCAGTTGGTTTTTATTTACATATTAGCACCAAACTTTGAGGACATGATTTTCATTGTAATCCTTATCTTTTATTTGTACACAGAGCATTGGAGAGAGGAAAAAATAAAAATAAAAATATGACCAAGTGGTTAGACTTTGACCACTTGTTTGGAGAAGATCTTGGAGATTCCAATGTGGTTTTGGTGGTAAATTATCAATTTGGCAACAAAACTTCAAGCTAGGAAGAAAGGTAAGTAGAATACTATCGTTCTTGGTTTGATTCTATGATTATGGTGTTGTAAAAGTAGAGTTTTTATATGGAATTAGATTAGTATTTTATGTTTTTAATTTTATGGGAATATGATGATGGATAGAATAAGGATTATGATTATATATGTTGTATTTTTATGGATGTGCTTGAACTTGTGAATGAGATGAAAATGCATAATAAGTATGACTATGAGTCAATGTGTGCATTTTTAGTACTAACGAAAAAATATCCAAAATTTGGATGTTAGACGCCTATAATGATAGTCTAAAAATCTAAAGTTTAGATGATAATAATTATGAAATATTTTCTTTGGCTTAATTATGGTGATAGTGTAAAAGATAATAAATCGATCCCTTGAACCATGACAAATTGATATATAAAGAATGAAAAGTTGCTAGAGAGAGAAAATTTAAGAAAAGACATATATAAGGCGAGAATTGAATGTAGAGTGTTGGAGCAAATTTTATGGTATTTAGTATTGAGATAAAGTACTAATTTTTGGTGTTTGGTAAATAAAATTTATACATGATAGGTTTTGGCTCATTAAAGAAAATGAATTTGATTGTATTATTTTATTAGTTTTGAGATGATCTGTGATGGTTGACAGTCTATGTAATTCATGATTTAGTAGTAACAAAATTTTGTTAGGAAAAAAAATTTAATAATAGATATGAAAGATTTTATATATGTGAATATTTGTAAAAAAAACTAGTATATCAAAGTTTTATATCATTTTACAAGGTTAAACAATTTTTTTTTTAATTTTATGTTTATGTGATGCATAATTGTGCATATGAATATGCACACTCGTGAGTATGCACTTTTTGAATTGTTGAGTTTTGGTGATGTTTTTCTTGATCCATAGAATTTGGTTATTTAACTAATAGATTTTTCTTATGAATTGAATTACATCCAAAAAATGAGATAGAGTAACTATATGACATTAGATAGGGTGAAGGGATATAAAAAACTCGTAAATGAGATAAATATTAAGCACCTGTGTCATACAATTACTTGAGATGAAAGGTGTTTCAAAAGGGTATTCGTGACATAGACTATACACCCATAGAGAGGTGTTTTGAGAAGATAGATTCATACATGCTTTGGGTTGTGATAGCTAAGAGAGTAGTCACATGGCTAAAGTACTGAATCCCTAATTCAACTTAGACCAATTGACATAGATGAAATTAATAATTTGAATAAATAAAGCTTCTTTGAAGAATACGAAACTTAAATACGAGAATATTTAAATATGATAATAACTTCTGCTTACTTAGTGATTTGTCACTTATTTCCTTTATGTTTGATTTTGTAAGTAAAAAATAAGCTAAAGGGAGACGACGAGGTAGTTGATTGGTGTTAAAGGCATTCGAAGATAAGATTTCGTTATGTGATTTAAATGAATTATTTTAATATTTGATTCATGTTATTTGAGTACACACTTTTAATGTTATGTTCTATGATCATGCATTGATATATGTGTGGTTTAAATATTGAATTATATATGATAGTTAGTCTTATTTTGTTTTTCGCCTAAGTCATTTATGTAGTTGATTTTTATTTTTATTATTTTTTTCTTTTCTTAAAAATCATTATTTTCTTCTGATTATTGGTAACATTTCCATCGAAGGGTATGACCTTCGATATAGAGTGTTACAAGTGGAGGCTTAAGGATGGGCCATATGGTTGGAGAAGACATGGGGGATTTGAGACCTAGTGATAGAGGGCCACGTAAGCCTAATAGAGGGTGCCTAAAAACTAGAATGATGACCCCCACATGGTATCCTTCTCGTCATCCAATTCTATTGACTCATCATCTAATGTGATATTTGGTGCTTGTTCTCCCATACACTCTAAAGCCCATATATACCACTCAAACTCTCACTCAAACGAAGTTGGACATAATGCATTTGTAATCATCTTATATTACATAAAGGAAATTTATAAGAATTAATGAAATGGAAGATGGAATGATCAACTTACCGAAGAAGTGTCCAAAATTTTCCAATATCATCCCAAGTCGGTAGTACAATAGTCCTCCACTTTAGCATTCGAGGGACCTAATCATTTGTTTCAAGACTGACATAAGATGATAGATTTCTAACCATCTCATAAATTTAGTACTATATAATGTACGACATTTATGGTTAGTATTTAGAATCATTGGTATAAATTTTAACTTTACAGATTATGCGATACTTACCTAGAAAGCAATAGGTATCCCAAAATATTATGGTTAGCTACAAGGATCGAACTCATGTAAGTAGTGTTGTAGATAATACTCATATTTGTTAAGTATGTTTCACCGCATGGATTCAATTATCTTATTCCATGACACCAACCCTCATAGGTACTAACTAAATACATCTAGATTGTTGATTGAATGCTAAATACAATATCGCAAACTTCACAACATCCTCATCATTGTTTCCCCAAATTCATTTATCAACTACATTTTTTATGCTTGCATAGTTTAATGTCTTGTCAGTACCTGAAAAGTATTCATCTTTCAGTTGAGTCTGCCTCGTATAATCAATATAATTAGACACCTTCGTGTCATCCCCAAAGATCAAACTAGTTACTAGTGCAAACTTAATAGGGTTGAATCAGACTTTAATATCGTTTAAACTAAATCATATTTCTCTCACTAGGCCCCTACAATTAATCATACAAAGTAACATTGCATGCATAAAAATGACACTAAACCTAAGCTTTGCCATATCTAATAATCACCCAAAAACAGGTTGTCCAAAAATATTGCTTTCTGAGTCACAGTTAGTTTGTCTCTAATAACTGTCACAATGTCCATCTTCATCTAAAGCATCATGTGCACTCAAAATTCATATGCCTTATGAAACTTGTATGCTCATTTCTAGTAGTTGATTGCAAATGTTTGAAAATTTTACTGATTCAATGATTATATTAACATAAGATTCAAAAAAGGTATAAAACACAATTATACTAATAGTTGAACAACTTGGCAGGGTGGTCAAGAAGGGGTTGGTGGTGAGCCCACCAACCTATTCTTCATAATAAAACCCAAATTGTGCAGTTAAATCATCCTCCAACATATCAAACTCTAACATATCAATACGAAGAAATCATACTCTAACAAAAACCAACAAATCAACTCACATTTTCCTGCCAAATTTGAAATCTGGTCAGGTTGGCATAATGCTAAGTAGTTTATCCTAAACCTCCAATAGAAGACAACATGAAATACCTTAAATAACATATCAATACCAAAAAATCATACTCTAATAAAAACCAACAAATCAAACATATTTTTTTACCAAATTTGAAATCTAGTCGAGTTAGCATAACACCAAGTAGTTCATCCCACACTTGCAGCAGAAGATTACATGTAATCCCTTAAATCAATCTATAAACAACTATCTATTGAACAAATCAATAAACAACAATCCATTGAACATGCTCATACATAAAAATCCATTTAATATGCTAAAAAAGAGGGAAAATAAAAGGAGAAACTCACCTGTCATCTTACCATGGCATCGTTGGCTATCAATCAATGATGTTTCTTATTGTCGATTGGTGATCAGGGTCGATCGTCACTCATGGGATTGGTCTTCCTTTGGCACTTTGAAGATATTACTTATGGAAGGGAAATTAATATATTATTCATGTGTTGCTTTTTTGGTTCACGGGAAAGCAAGATGATAGATTAAAATATACTTATTTTAGCTCATGAGAAATCAAGATGGTAGAGATTCCTTTGTCATCTGCAAGCGTCACGTCAAAAGGGGGGGGGGGGGAATCCTCCACAGTTCCAAGCAAGGGTATTTTGAGGTTTCTGTAGAATTTGAGAGATATTTGCTAAACCTATGGGATGTGTGGTATATATATATACAGGTGCTTTGAAATTTGGGTAAAAAATTCAATATCTCTTAAAAATGATAGTTATATTTTAAAAAACTGAATTAAATGGAACAAATTAAGGGTATAAATATTATATTAAAAACTATTAGACCTATAATAGAATTTTTAAAATATATAGGGTGAATGTGATAAATTTAGTGGGTTTTCAAAATCAAAAAATTTCAAGGGTATTTGTGAAATTTTAATATTTCATTTGATAGTTTTAAAAATGACAATTATATCCTAAAAAACAAAACAAAACATAACAAAATAAGAATGCAAATGTCATATTACAAACTATTGAGATTATGATAATAGTTTCTAAAATCACCATAATGGCTAATAATATTAGGAGGATGAATAGGATTATTTAAAACTTCAGTAAATTAAAATTTTACATAAGCAATAATCAAGAGCACACACAACACCAACAATATACACAATATAAAGAGAGAGATAAAAAATATTTAAAATTTATAGTGATTCATAGTTTTCTTTTCCAAATCTTTTACGTCTATTTTTTTAAGTAATCCACTTGAAGTCCTATTTGAAGGATTAAATGGACTAAGAGGAGGGGTGAATTAGACAATTTAAACAATCTTTATAAAATTAAAGAATTAAACCAATTTATGCAATTTAATGAATAATGATTATTTTTAATGCAATTGTAAGTATTTCAAGATATATTTCAAATAATCAATACAATCAAAATAATATAACACAAATTATAAGTTTAAGGAAAGTGAAAATCAAACAAACAATGTGTAGTGATTCAATGTAACTTGGCCTACACCAACTTCTCCAAGCTACCTCCTTTGAAGTATTCCACTAATTATTGATTGACAAAACCCCAAAAAAGCTTTCTTTCAACTAGTTGTTTTAATTTTCTAGAAAAAAATTCAATTGATCGAATGTAATTTGGTCAACTGAATGTGACATGACACTTTTATGGCGTCTACGTGGCACTAACCATTAGAAAATTTATAGTACAATTCGATTGATCGAAAGTAATTCAATCAATTGGATTTCTAAAAGCCAAAATACATGGCTTCTGGATAATCTAGAAGTTGTCATCAAAAAATTTGACTAATCAAATTCAGTCAACTAAATTTTATTACATTTTACCCTCTAAATTTTGAAAATCTCAACTTCTTCTGAAACTTTGAAAAGTGACAATTTAACCCATTTTGAAAAACTCTTTCAAAACCAACTTTAAGATATGAAATTTTAGTCCAAAAAATTTCATAATTTTAAATGCGTTATTGAAATTTGATATATAAATTTGACTTAACTCAATAAGTTTGAAAAATGATATTTTAACCCAAAATTTTGAGAGATATGGAAAATGTCAATTTAACCTATTTTTGATAAAAATCGGTTTAACTCATTAAGTTTGAAAAATCACACTTTAACCCCAAAGTATGAAATATATAAAACAAATTTTTGTGAGCGTTTTCACATGTAAATAAATATTCTAATCAAAGCAAATGTTTCAAGATTACAAACATATCTATCTAAACTTAAGCTTTTCTTCAAATCTTTAAGAATTTCTCACTTGAGTTTTATTTTTTATTTCCATCTTGATACTTTTTCAAGTGTATTAGGTAAATTCTTGCAATCTAAACTTAAACTCAAGTAAAATCATTAGTCAATATGCTTAGGGACATATTAGTTTGTTATCATTAAAATAAGACCATAATGACTCCTTAAGTCAACACCATTTGTAAATAATCCTCTTTTTACAACAATTCTTTGAGATTTCGTCCAAATACACTAATTGATCTAGGATTTCACCCAATATAATAATTTATCCAAGATTTTGCCCAACAAAGATTATATACAAAATATTTAAGTAAAAATGCCTAAACAAATGCTGATACAAATATTGAGCACAAATGTTTCTCTCAAATATGTGAGTTGTAAGCTTTGGAAAGACGTTTGGTAGAGAAAAAGAGTACAAGATTTTACATTAATGTTCTCTAACCTTTTCTAACTCAAGGATGTTTTAATTTATACGCTTAAATGGTTAGAAAGGTTGATATAACTGTTGGATAGAAATTTGTATTTGTTGAGCTTTGAAAGAGATGTTTTTTCTCTTGAAAATGTTGCACAAATGGGTGTGCATTTTGGATGAATAGACATCCTTGATAGGCATATCTTCCTTTTAGACAAAGTCAACCTTGTTAGAGCTCCAATGATCGTTTTGCTTCTTGTGCCACAAGCCTAAACAAACGTTTGTTTTTAACAAATGGTTGTTCATTGTTTTACATGCTTGATTCTCTAGAATTTTAAAGCTATGAAAGTTGAGCACAAACGAAGAATGAACAAGGACTTGAATAGATGAAATTTCACCTATGAATGAGCGTGCATGGCTTTGTGATGGGTGTTCATTGTCTTTGCCTTTGAATATTTCATGATGCATGACAACTTGTGAACGAGGATAACTCTTGGTAATTTTTCTTATGAATGACACATAGGTGTGTGACTTTCTAACACACGAGCATGTTTGACTCTTGGCCACATTGACTTAGCTTTAATTTGAAACAAGAAGCACACATGATGACTTTTCCTTGTAACTGATTTGTAACTGAAGATACACTAGAGTCCATATTTTGTCACATAGGAGTTCATGCATTTTTCAAGTTGCATCCATTTGGTAATGTTTTAACATATTCCTTGATCATGGTTAAACATTCTAACTTGGGTTTTATCATAATCAAAACACTTAAGAATCCAACATTATAACATCCCCTCCCCAAGGGTCATGTTCTTTGACAGAAATGTTATTAAAAATTGAGAGAAAAAAAATCAAAGTACGATTTATTTGGGAGTCGTAAAATAATTAGAATCTTTTATAAATTATGCAAAAATCAAAACAAGTATTAAAATGAATCTAAACAGTAATAATAATAATAAAAAATCCATATTGTAATTCAAACCAAATAAGTAAATCGTGTGTTCTAGTTTTATATAACAACACTAAGCAATTTATTAAAAATCATAAACAAGAAAATTCAACATCTTGTGCCTCCACCATTGATCAATTGCCCTATAGCCCACCACAAACTCATTTTGTACTTACAAGACCGAATATAAAACGAGTTCGTGACAAATCACTCGTAAGTAAGAATTTTCATCGTATATTATTATTTAGCCTTTCTAAATTCTTATTGGAAAAAAACATAATTCATTTTTTTTAGGATTCTTATTTCTCTAAGAATATCTATCATTTTGATTCATTTAATTTCTTTATGCCAATTAGTCTAGGCTATATTAGGGATTTGACACTCTTGCCATGTGACTTCTCTCTCTTGGCTATCGCAATTACGATATGTATGAATTAGTTTCTTTTATAACATCTCTCTATGGGTGTATACTATGAACTACGTGTCCTCTTTACGAGTTAACACCTCTCTATGGGTGTATAATTTATGTCATGGGTATCCTCTGAATACAACCTTCAATTTCAAGTATTTGTATGTCATGAGTAATTAATTCTATCTCTGTCTCGAGATCTCTTTATCTCATCACCTTAATTAGGTGTCATACGAATACTTCGTCTATTCAAGGGTTTTGTTTTTATTCAAGTGAAAATTGGTGTAAATATTTGTAATATTCTTCAAACCAAAAATTCTTAACCAAGACTTTATAAAATCAAATAAACCTATAATCGTACGTTGAGTATCCACACACAATTAAGCCACAACAATACGAGCATATATGACGCCTTTAATAAATCTATTTTATATCGAGCTACAAAGACGCATTTCTACCATACGAATGATTGCATGAAATTTCTACGTGACCATTTATCTTTCTAAACCCTTATTTCAGCATTATTGAACCTTGTTCATTCGAAATTTGGCAGCCAAATCACGGCAGAACCATGGTATTATTTTCCAGATTTTCATATAAAAAAATTACACCCATGTCCAATATTCCTTTTTCCATCCTAACAAGTAATTCTATCATTACTATACCCTACTCTACCCAAAGCATCAATTTTCATAAACTCAGCAGATTATAACTCAAGCCTTTTCCATCACCAAAACTCATTAACATCAAAGCCAAGTAATAAAAATTCAATGATTTGACATTAAATTATGGACAGGAAACAAAACAAAATTCAAATGATGTTAAGCCGAGAAACAAACTCACAAAATTAGATTATGTATGGAACATTCAATGATGTTAAACCATGCAATAAAAACAAAACTCAATGACCATGCACAAAATTGAATGTCTGATTATTCAATGACGCAAACCATCATTCACAAAATTTTTAGATGGTTATACACAGGGGATTGCAACCGGCCTCATTCATTAAAGAAGAAACAGAAAGAGACTCAGCATGCATTGACCTATTAAACCCAAAAATCTTTGCAAGCCATTAATTAAACCCAAGATTTCAAGAGCTTCATTTTGTTTACAGTTGCTTAACCGAAATCAAGAAACTACAACAAACAAGCACACATTATTAACACATGCAAATTCTTGTCCACAAATCATCAAGATTCAAGGATTAATTCTTGCAAGAACTAAATCGTAAGCCATGGGTACAACAAGCAAGAACTTGTCCCAAAGAACCAGTATTAAATCAAGGATTTATACAACAATTAAAGCAGCCACCAGTCCATGAAAATCCATTCAAAAATTTAGTAGGAAATCATCCTACTTATCTCACTTCTGATGCTAGACGATTCGCCATTGAAATCACTCTTTACCTCTCCGAGCAATCATTTGTCCATCAGAATAGGTTCCCTCTTTTAAATGATAACTGCAGGCATGACATAAGTCCATTTTTCAGGCAAACATGGCTTGCCAATTGAAAAAATGCTTATCCAAAACTTAAAAAAAAAAAAACCAAATATAAAAATATAAAATTCCAAAATTACCCTTTAAGCTTGTCTAAGATATCACAAATATTTTCAAAATATTGGATGAATAAGATAATTTATGAATGAACGATGTTATGATTGGGTTTTCAAAATATTTTAAGGATTGATTTGTGAGTTTTTAAACTTTTTTAAGTATTCAATTGTCATATTTAAAATATTTTGGGTCTGATATATAGGAGAGTTAATTTTTAAGTTTCAAAATTATTGGGTGATAAAATTATTATTATACCCTTACTATGTAAGTTTTTTAGATAAGAGTTTAACTCTATATAGGAAAGTGCTATTTATACTAACTAGGGTGGTACAGGTTTTGAAATCAAACATTGCGTGGGAAAATGTAATTTACTCCTTTATTTAATAGAATATACGAAAATTTTGATCCTTGTGTAATTAGAAAAAATATCAAATAACTTCATTATAGTTTGATTCCTGTCTATGTCAATTTCAATTTATGATGCTATTTCTACCTTTACTAAGATCTGAATTGTGATTCCATGTATACAATTTAAGGAATGGCAAATTATTATTCGGCCTCTAAACTTTGATACGATAATAAATTTTTACTTTTTTTAATTTGAAAATTTCTTTTTTTTTTACTAATCCGTTTAATAGTTTCAATATTTTTGTTACTTCGTATAATATATAATATGATTAATATTATTTATACTCTTAATAATATAAACAAATTATATTTTTCACCTAACAAGTTATATTTTTTCTTTTTTTGTTCCATCTTTTTCCTTTTTTCTGTTTTCTTATGTATTGACCAAAAAAAAAAAAACAAAGAGAGATGGCAAATCTCAAAGCAACAACTTTGAAATATAAGAGTTGTGCATCATAGCTCATGAAAGTCGAGCAAGGCAATGACTATCTAGGATTTGCACAAGTGATACATGAAATGCATTGTTAGACACCAAGTGCAAGGTCCATGTGACACGGGTTTAGCAAACCAAACTATTTCAAACTTCATTTACTCTTAATTTCGGTTAACGATGAAAACTAACCTTTTAAATTTTCAACATTGTTATCTTTTTCTAGAGTTTTTACTTTGTTTTCGAAGTTTTTAATGACTTTTCAACACTATCTTTTAGTTTTTAACACTGTTATAAAAACTTTTTGACATTATTCTTTTGTTTTCAATTATATAGTTTGACGTTTCTAGTTTCTCATATTGTTTTAATAACTTTATGACATTGTTCTCTTGTTTTTTTTACACCTTTTAATAACTTTTCGACAATATCCTTCCATCATTGTTTTAGTGGCTTTTCGGTACTATTGCAGCAGGTGTTGCTTGTGGTGACGACTGATGGTGCTTGTGCTTGCGGTAGGTTGATTGTATGGATGGCAACAATTAGTGCTCATGGTAGGGACACTTCTATTTTGAGTATCGTTCTCTCTATTTTTAACACTGTTATTTGGTGTTCCCAACCTGTGATCATATACATTTTAGGAAACAATTGTTATTTAGTTTCAATAAATTTTTTGTTTTGTCACTTATTTTATTTAAAAAATTAAGAAATTTCATTAAAATTTTGTTGGTCTGGGGTGAAAAATAGACTTTTTGATAGGTGGGGATCATTTCATCAGAGTCCAGGTGGGACATAGTCATTCGGGCTTTAAGAAATAGTTTATTCTATATGCATATAAATCTAAATCGTCAGTTTGTGGGATTAGTTAATCTATAGTTGATGTGGAGATCTAAGTTGCCACTTGCCTGTAATGGAATCGTTATGTCCTTTATACCCTTCTCAATAAAATGGATCAGGCGCAGGCGCAGGCGAGGGGGACTGATGCAATCATGAAATAGCACTTTCTTCTTCGTCCCCAAAAAGCCAACATCCTACCATCGTCACTAATTGCTATTCATTAACGCCGGATATTCCATATTCGTGTTTCAGCTCTTTCATTTATAAATACACGTCCAATTCAAACCGCAAATATACACAATTTCCAGCAGTCATCCAGCTGCTGACTTGTCGTTTATTCATTAATCCTCCTTAATTTCTTTTGTTGCTTTCTCCCTAAAAGACAAACCCGCGTCACAAAGGCAATTACTCATTTCACCTCTTTCTTCTTCATCGCTCTCCTAGCTCCAACCATGATACACATGAACGACATCGTTTTTGAGCCTGATGACATCAAGTTCCCAACTCCCTGGTGGTTCTTGTACGCCGGTGTGTCTTGCCTGCTCGTGCTCTTCGCTGGGATCATGTCTGGTCTCACATTAGGCCTCATGTCTTTGGGCCAAGTGGACCTCGAAATTCTACAAAGAAGTGGCTCCTCCATTGAAAAGAAACAAGCTGGTGAGGGATAATTCTCAACTTAACTTCGTATTTTTTAATCAAACTTGAATTTGATTGAATTGACTTTGCATGCAGCTGCTATTCTGCCAGTTGTTCACAAACAACACCAGCTTTTAGTTACTTTGCTTTTATGTAATGCTTGTGCTATGGAGGTACTCAATATATTTAATTTGGTTTAATACTATGTGAGTCACTGGTTTTGATTAATTGTATTTTTTTTGTGACTTGTGTTAATTCTTGCAGGCTTTGCCAATATACCTTGATAAAATTTTTCATCCCTTTGTTGCAGTTATACTGTCTGTTACTTTTGTTCTTGCTTTTGGAGAGGTTTGATTTGTTTATGATTGTTGTGGGTTGGTTTGTAAGTGTTGTGATTTTGGAGGGAAGTGATTTGCGAAATATAATTTTTTTTTGGTTAGGTTATTCCTCAAGCTATATGCTCAAGGTATGGACTCTCTGTTGGAGCAAATTTTGTGTGGCTAGTGCGTATTCTGATGATCATCTGTTATCCAATTGCTTATCCTATTGGAAAGGTAAGTAGTAATCATGTGAGGGATTAGTTAAATTTCCATTGTAATTGTGAAATTTATTGCCCTACAACTCTGATAAGATGGATTAAAGGTATTCCTTAATTCATCTAGAATAATTAGGTACATTTTGAAACTTAATGGAACATAATAATAGAATGTTATGGTGGTTAAATGCTACTTGAAGTCCATATGCACGTTCACTTTGGATGAATAAACACTTCAGTTTGAAAGCCAATGAATTGATATTCAACAAATGCATATCCAGTAATTATGAATTGTGATTATTGTAAGAAGTTGGGTACTTATGAATTTTTTTCTGTTTATGATAAACTATATCCATTTATTGTCATTATTGTATAAACCAACCATAGCTAGGAATGGTATAATTCAAGTTAAGAAATTTATTATGCATAAAAACCCATTGTGCAATAGTCTCACTATTAAGGTATGCTTGTGAAAATATTGACATTAATACATGTTCTCAAATTTATAAATGAAAACAATCTGGTTACAATGCAAATGAAGCCCAGAGATATATGTTAATATGTTTTCAAATTTTTTAGATTCTAGTGGCATCAATGCTCAGTGGTCCTGAACAGATATGATATCTAATATTTAATGCTTTGTAATCAAGTCTACTGCCCGACTACACATGCCTAAACATTTCTATATTCAATATTATTGTTGTTTGAATGTTTAGATAGAACATTCTTGTTTTGATGCATTTTGAAACTAGTTTGAACTTGCTTTCTTTGGCAGATCATGTAGTTAAATAATTGCATAATTCATCATTCTAATGTTGTATTCTCTGCATTCTTTGTCGTCGGAAAAAGAACAGAGAAGTTATTGGTATTAATTAAGAAAAAAAATCTAACTTTAAATGCTATCAGATTCTGGATGCAGTTCTTGGACATAATAATGTTTTGTTCAGGCGGGCTCAGCTGAAAGCTCTTGTCTCTATCCATGCACAAGAGGTAACCTGCTTGAATCAGTGGTCTGTATGACCTATTTGGCCTTAAATTTTCTAAATTATTAATCAATTTGTTGCCTATTGTTTAATATCAGACAACAGAACAATTAGGATTGAGAAAAATAACATTGTTTGGTTAACTTGCTGTTTCTATCAAATTTAGGCTGGTAAGGGTGGTGAACTTTCACATGATGAGACAACCATTATCAGTGGAGCACTAGATTTAACTGAAAAGGTATTTATTGCTATAGGTTCTTGCATCTGATTTTTCATCTAAATCTCTTTCATAGGCATCTCCTATTAAAGGTGATGAAAAGGATTCATAGAACTTATGGAATCTATAATTTCTCTATTTTTGACTCACGGTTAAAGGAGAAAATCTTTATGGTATTTGAAGTACCAACTTACCGTTTGCACTCTAAATGTGTGAACAGATGCTTTTAGAAGAGGGATGCTTTCCTCAATCTTTATTTCTCGTATTTAAATCAACTATAATGAAGAGCAAATTGATTATTCAATTTATTAATGAAAGTATCAATCAAAGTGGAGTTATTTCTAGTAAGCAAAATATCATCAACATAGACCAATATATACACCACAATTGATTGAAGAAAACCCTAAGCTGACAAAGCAAACTTTAGTTTTTCAAACCATGCTCCAAGAGCCTATTTGAGACCATACAATGCTTTATTGAGTTTACAAACATATTTTATGGTGGAATCATGAGTTATAAATCCCTCTGGTTGATGCATGAAAATAGTTTCAATTAGATCACTGTTAAGAAATGCATTATTAACATCAACTTATTTGACTTCCCAATCATAAGACATTGCAAGGCTCAAAATAGTCCTAATGGTAGTAGATTTAACAACCGGGCTAAAAGTCTCAAAATAATATACACCTGGAGTTTGTTGAAAATCTTTGGCAACTAACCTAGCTTTATACCTTTGAACAATCCCACTAGAATTGTACTTAACCCTAAAAACCTATTTACAACCAACACTAAACTTATTATCCTTTAAAGGCATAAGAGACCAGGTATTATTAGCCACAAAAGTATTAAATTCAGTTTGCATTGCCTGCTTCCAATTAGGATCAGACAATGCTTCTGAAACAGTACTGGGTTCAGACTTGTAAATGGATGAGTGTGTAGTTGAAATTAAAGCAAAAAGAAAAGGATTGTTTAGTGACAAGAGAAGTAATACATGGTTTTAACTAAGGCAAGTTTCTAGTTTTTGTCTTGGTAAACATTAGGTGGACATTGATAGGATTCTGTAATAACATAGATAGGAAGAGATAACTACTGGATTATTAATAGCAACAAACTTTATACTATTAGGTAAAATGGGTAAAACAATAGTTGCTTCAGGTTCTTTAGTAGTAGATAAAGTGGCAAAAGATGGTGAAACCTAATTTTGTTCAGTTGATTAATATGTTTGAATTGTATTATTGAGACCTAATAAATCTAAAACACGATTCTGTTCAGGTGAATTTAGAGGTAGAGAAACATTTATGGGATGAATGACACTTGTGGACTGAAAAGAAGTTGAAGAATTAGAGGATACCTCATAAGGAATGAAAACAGACAAATTTGGACTAGATTAGGAAACATAAGATACAACAGGACAGACAGACTTAGTTGGTAAAAAGAAAGTAAGCAAGTACTCTGACTCAGACGACATAGGTATAGTACAAGATACAGACACTTCACTCAACTTTTGAAAAACAGGATCATAAAGAAATTGAAACTCAAACTCATTGAACTTAACACTTTGAACAATGTAAATTGTACTAGTGGAGGACATACACTTATAACCTTTATGTTGAAGATTGTACAAATTGTTGACCTTACAACAATTTGTACAAAAATTTTCTGTTGGGTAGACTTCTCAATGAAACAAACATTACAAGGTCCATTCACAAGCTAAATGTGTGACATTTATTTACAAGTTGCCAACTGCTATATTTGTGGCTTGGTTCCTTTCCTTGCTCATGTGCACTTAACTCTAGTAGCCAGGTTGCCTCTGTCACCTTATAAGAACTCAACATTCCTTAACTTAAATCCCGTAGACTTCTGTCCGTTCTAGATTTCTTTTGGTAAATTTAAATTGCACTTCTTTTTGTTGCATCATCTTTGTTTTTCAGGATGAATAAAATTCTCAAGTTTCTTATGACATACAGACTGCGGCACAGGCTATGACACCCATTGAATCGACATTTTCCTTGGATGTCAATTCAAAGTTAAACTGGTGAGTTTGGCTAATGAATAGTCCTCTTTTTCGTAATAGCGTATACCATTTTAGCTTTTATCCTCGAATCTCAGGTTCCGTAATTTTCTAAATTAATGGGCATTTGAGGTAGAACAGGAACCTTTATAGTTGGAACCAGCCAGGAGACGAAAAACAAGGATTCGGCCGAAGACCAGAATATATCATTCACTGCTGAAGTACCATAGACGAAAAACAAGGATCTGGAGGGTATAATTAACTTGTAGGGCAATATATGGATGGACTAAAAATGGAATGGACCTTACCTTTCCCTATCATTCCCCATAATCTAGGGAGTCACACTGGTGCATGTCATTGTCTACTTATATATTAGCTCATTAGTAGATTGTTTCTCACTTCTAATGCAGGGAAGCCATGGGGAAAATTCTGGCACGAGGACATAGTCGTGTACCTGTCTATTCTGGAAATCCAAAAAACATTATTGGTCTCTTACTGGTTGGTTCAATAACCCAAACCAATTTCAAGTTTCGTATGTTGTTTGTTTGCTGTTAATTATAGGTACTGATTTTGAATTGGCTATCCTTTTACCTTCTTTATTTATGATGTTTCTCTAATATTTAGGTGAAAAGTCTTCTAACAGTTCGAGCAGAAACTGAGACTCCAGTCAGTGCTGTTTCCATCCGGAGAATGCCTAGGTGTGCCTTCTTTTATTTTTCCTGGCCAATATCTTGTTTGTCTTTTATCTAAGCAAATCTATGAGTTCTAATGTATGAACATCCAGGGTTCCTGGAGATATGCCTCTGTATGATATCCTTAATGAGTTTCAAAAGGGAAGCAGTCATATGGCTGCCGTAGTTAAGGTTAAAGAAACAAGTAAAAATTCTCATCCTAGCAGTGATGAAAAGAAATTTGAGGAAAACAAAGTCTTCTGTGGAGATTCTCAATTAAAGACTCCCTTGCTGGCCAAGAATGATGGTGTTACTGATGTATCAGATAATGTTAAAATCAATATTGAGAAAACTTTGAAGTCTGACATAGATAAACAAACCTCAACACAAACTCATGCTTCTGAGAAAAACTTGCATTGTTTTTCAGAGGATATTGAAGATGGAGAAGTCATTGGTATCATCACCCTTGAGGATGTTTTTGAAGAACTTCTGCAAGTAAGCTCTGCTTCCACCTCTTAGATCTGGAACTGTCTGTTTATTTGTTCAACCTTTGGCTTGGTTGACATCCCCCTCATTGAAATTAGCCAGTGGAAAATTTATTTTGCCCTCATTTATTAATGATCTTCTGATCAACATTTGATTGCAGGAGGAAATTGTGGATGAGACTGATGTGTATGTTGACGTTCACAAAAGGTATTAGGGCATATAATTTTCCTGGCTTATTATTTTATTTTTTTAAGAAAATGCAATTACTTTATAAGAAATTGGAATATGGTTTACCTTTTCAGGATTCGCGTGGCAGCAGCAGCTGCTGCTTCATCAGTTGCACGAGCTCCATCAAATCGGAGGTTGATTGGGCAAAAGTCTGGTGTAAGTAACACCATTAATTCTTTTCATGTCATATTTATCTCATCCAAGAAATTTGCATGTCTTGGAGATGATTGTTTCGAAGTTTGACCAATTACTTTCAATAATAGACACTTCCTAACCAAGATAAAAATCTGCAGACACAATAAAAAAACTTATACATTTCCTAGAAATCTATATTTTATGTCTAGATCCTGAGTTTTAGTGTTGTAAGCTGATTTGTATTTGTTCAGGCGGGCCATGGTCAGCTACGGAAAAATCCAAAGAAGTCTGTGGAGGATGACTTCCATTCAACAAATTGTGTGGACAAACAAATGGAGGGTCCTCTAGGAAACGAGAGATAACCTTTTGTTCCAGGCTGTGAGTAGATGAAGTATTGTGAAGAGAATCATGTGCATGGTTGTAGCTGTTAGTTTAGTTCTATCTGTCCTTTGACTTTTTAGATTTTGTCACTGTTGTGGATAACTATTGCCACTCCGCTGTCCACCACCTCACCAGCCTTGGTAGAGATGTACACAGCGGATGGTCTGGGGGCAGGACAGGCAGGGCCTTTTTAGCTTGGAAAATTGTTGATTAATGAGATTGAAGAATGAGTTTGTCCTTTCATTTCTTTTGTGGTTGTTATGCAAATACTAGGACTCTAATCTCTCTTATGAATTCTTCTTGTACAGTGCATTTTACCTGATTGTTTATAACTATAAAATTAATAAACAATCAATTAGTTTTACATTCCTTATGAAATTACCTTCCATGAACCAAATTCCAGTAACTCATGTTTCTCAAAAAAAATAATAATAATAAATTGTTTCAAAAAAGGGGAAAACAAGATTATTTATAAATAATTCACAAAAAAAAATATATTTAAAAATAGTGAGATTACTTAGTAAAATTTCACTTCCCAACATGAGATTTTGGAAGTGATAAAGTTGATTCATAAAGTTTTCCCTTTCAGTGTAAAATTTTTGAAATGGGTTAAAATTTATTTATAGTGGAGGAAGAAAATTGTAAATTCCTAATATAATTTAAAAAATCTGTGTTTGGCAAAGGACAATTTCTTATCCAAATTTTAGCTCAATCTCAAAAAGATATTTATGACAATTCAAAAATCTAAATATATACTTATGGAGTAATTTTTTTTAAAATTTTCTATTAGAGACAAGGATAAAATAGTCTTTCACTATTAAATCCTAAACCCTAAAAAACTATATCATTTTACCTTTACAATTTGAAAAACTAATAATTTTTCCTCTAGAGTTAAGTTTTAAAAACTTACAATTTTCCTTTTAAGGTTTGAAAATTTTTTCCAATCAACAAAACCAGTGAGTTGTCGATGGTCAAAACTTTAGGAGGATGGCATTTGGACGTCAAAGTGTCATCCATCATCCATCATCCAAACGCCAAAGGACAATGCTTTGTCATCTAGACGGGTCATTATCTCCTGATCGATAACACTTCTGGACAACAAAACATTATTGATCTAAACGACGCTTAGTTGAGTAGCGTCGTCCATTTGGACGACGGAGAAAGGTCATCCTTCAGTGTCTATATGACGGACGACGCTTCATAGTCTAGACGCAGTCCTTTTGGAGTTTCAACCATCGATGACTTGCCGAATTTGTTGGTTGAAAAAAATTTTCAAACCCTATGAGGGAAATGATAATTTTTTAAAACTTAATTTTATGAGAGAAATTGTTAGTTTTTCAAATTGTTGTGATAAAATGATATAGTATTTTAGGGTTTAGTGATAAAATGACAATTTTACTTTTGTCTCTAGTAAAAAATTTTAACAGAAATTAGCTTACAGTAGGATATTTGAGTTTTTGAACTGTCGTAAATGTCTTTTTGAGATTGAATTAAAACTTGGGTGGAAAATTACCCTTTCCCATCTATATTTTAACAACTCCACCAACTCATTAAAGATAAATAAGATTATTTTTATTTTTTCAACACAATTTAATTTCCATCAAATGTTTTCTTTAGAGAAACATAATTTTTTTTAAATTAATTGTTGGGAACAATCATGCCAAAAATAAATTCTATGAAATATAGTAACAAGTAAATTTGCGTATCCAAAGTAGTGTTTCAATGAAGCCCTTTTGAATACGACATGAGGTATTGACATTACTCATTTCCATGACCTAATTTGCCCCACGTGTTGTATTCCTTTGGGAGACTTGATTTTTGTACTTTGGTTTCTATGTATGGAGTTTATATAAGAAGAGTTTTTCTTCTGTTAAAAGCAAAATGTTGTATCTACAATTTGGGGAGGCAATTTGGACTATGAATAAGAATCCAACTGCCAATAACCCCCTTCACTAACTGCCCTTGGCAATTAAAAAATAAATTAGGTCGGGCCGACCTGTCATGGGTGGACTCAAACCGAATATCTCTCACTCACACATGATGAAAAACCTGAACTAAAATACTTAGCTGTAGAAATCTCATATAGCAGTATGTTTCATACTTGCAAATGTGTCGTGTGACCTCGCAAACAACTTGTACTTTGGAGCTAAATACTATGCATCTGTTAGAAATAGTATGGTCACTTCAATCCGAATAAAACAAAATAAAGTGTTAGGCTCACAGTACCTTAGACTTACTCAATAAAACTAGCTCCCTTTAATCACTCATTTGTTGTTGTGTTATTTCCTATGTATCCGTGATCAAGTCCATTCTCTCATATGAGTGACATGATCGGTTGGCCAATGGACACATATGACATATAAATCTTTCTCTTATACTTAAAATTCTTTATTTAAACTTGGTTGTTTTTCTAGTCATATTTCATAGACCGAATCGTTTGTGGTCATAGGTTCCAAGCTAAGATAGCAACACTAAGAGTAAATATCAAACAACAGTAAAAAGTCAAAGGGTACCAACATTAGGTAATCCTCATAAAGTCTCACACAATGAAAGAGTAAGGATTCATTCTTTCACTACTTTAAGTGGTCGTCTTACTTATGCACACATGGTTTGAATCATGTGCTACAATGTGTATTTTTTTCAAATATCATTCACAACACTGTACATATCTTATAGTTCAGTCGCTACACCCAACGCCTAGCCTGAGTTCTTAATTATCTTCATACTTGCAAGTATTTTATCCATATTAAGAACTCACATCTGACATTCACAAGTTATTTGGACATGGAAGATCTAAATCAGTCATTTTCAAATGTGTCTTTTCATGACCTTATCTTGATCGATTATCAAGATGATATTTATCTTCAATAAATCTTTTCTTGAGAAATTTGTCTGTTATTGACATACTCTCTCAGCATCACATTTCTCTAGAATAATGTCTCATCTTTGCTTGCTCTCTCAAGGCCAAAGACGATTGCTTATGCAAGTGAGTCAATCTCTAACTTACATGATATTACAATCCTATTGAGCTAAAAACGATGTGTATGCAATGAAAACTCAAGAATTTCAAGATGCAAGTTCAAACATAAACTAAACTTGAATTCATGGTTTTCGATATTTTGTCACTAATACAATATATAAGTTTAACAACTTATCAATTGCAGTCTACACAATCTAAGCGATTTAACATATGTAAGATATACTTTTCTTCGAACAATCTCAGTCAAAGGATCAGTGATTATACAATATATAAAATTATATTGTACACTTATTTCATTTTTGAAAATGGAGTCTCTTACAATATTGTGTCTAGTGTCGATATGTTTGGTTATCCTATAACATTTAGGATCTTTTATTTCAATAGACAACTATTAATTCGACAATATCGTCTTGTTTACTCAAATTCATAAAAAATCTTCTTAACAAAATAGTTTCTTGTACAATCACTAAATAAGCTATATATTCAGCCTCCATTGTGGATAAGACTATACATCTCTGTTTTTTATTGCTCCAAGATATGGGTTTTTTTGAAGTAAGAAAACATAGCTTGAATGTAATTTGCATTGGTCTAAATTACTTCCCAAACTAGCATCTCAATAGCCAATCAAACACAAAATCGATCCTTAATCACATAATCAATAATCCATAAAGCCTTTAAAATATCAATATTCTACAGACAACCTTTCAGTGCTCTTTTTAATATTAACTCATATCGATTAACCAGCTTAATAACAAAACAAATGTCTAGGCATGTACACATCAAAACTTACATAATATATCCGATGACATCTGAATAGGTAACTTTTGATATTTCTCTACTTCTATCTTAAGTTTTGGGACATATCTCTCAACTCAGTAATTCATCATTTAACACAAAATTATCAACAGATTTACAGTTTACCATTTTGGATTAATTTGTAATATGTAATCTGCTTTTTCACATCCTATAGGTCAAAAGTATGGACAACCATTCTTTGATGATCATCACTTACTTCAAATCATTTCTAGCTATTCATACATCATCACATATATTGATAGAATTACAAATTTATCATCAAACTTCATCAAATAGACATGGTGGTCTTGATTAATCATTTTAAAGTCATAAGGGATTAACACTTATGAAATTTCAAGTATCAGTATCTAGATGACAGTTTTAGGTCATTTAATGTTCTTGAAGCTTGCACACTCTACGTTTTAGACCTATAATAACAAGATTTATATCTTGTTTCATGTAGATTTCTTTGTCAAGTTCTCCTAGAAAGTTGTCTTGACATTCATCTGATGTAATTTTAAATTCAAATGTGTTACTATAGCTAGAATTAAATATATTGAAGTAAATCTTATAAATAACGAAAAATCCTTCTACATAATCTATACCTACTCATTAGGTATAACTTTTTACAATAAAATGGTATTATATCTTTTTATTAAGTCATCTGTCTTACGATTGATTTGGGGTGAACCTAATGGGTTTTCAATCTGGTGGTGAGTCAACCAAAACCCAGAATTAGATTGTTTTCTATGTATTTCATCTTTTCTTTGAATTCATCTCACAATTTTTCCTTATCCAAAGATGAGACAACTTTTTTTACGATTTTAGGTTCTTTATCATCTTAGGGAATGGTTATGAAAATCTTGTTTTCAATTTAAACGTCACTAGAGTACTTTCGAACGTCCACTCCTATGCAATTGAGAATTAACGCTCCCACTATCTGAAATATATTAAAGCGTAATCTCAATGCTCCCAGTAGATTGAGATGAACAAAGTAAGCAATTAAGGATCATTGATCCCACTATCCAAAATAGATTAGAGCTTAATTACATTTGCTCCTACTATCTAAAATAAGTGTAGGTATTATCTCTCAAGACTCAACTAATGGTCGCTAAGATGTACCTATGCTTATTTTTCTCTCATCTCTTCAAATGAAACCTTTATCAACATCATCCTTGTTAAGAATATCTTTTATGAATGTAGCATCTTATAATATAATTTCAGTTAATCTTTCAATGGAATCCTCCCTCATGAACACATACCTTTTGGAATGCTCAACATATATGATACTTTTCTTTCTTCTCGATCCTAGTTTTACAAACTCATGTGAAAAGCCATGGATAAACATTGCTAATCACTAAGGTTGCAATCAATTAACTTAGGTTTTCTACCTGACTATAACTCATAGGGAATGGAAGCAACTATTTAATAGGCACTCGGTTAAGTACATAATAACAATCAACGTTATATCATCACTAAGGGATGTTGATGTTCTTGCTTACATTATCATTGACCTAACCATTTCTAATAGAGTTCAATTACTTTTCTTCACTACACCAGTTTGTTGTGAAGTACTTGGAATTATTAGTTGTCATACTATTATTTTTTCATTACTTAGTTTCTCCAACTTTTTGAACAAGTATTCACGACTTTGGTGAGTTTTTAAAACTCTTATTCATTTTGTTTAATTGAATCTCAACCTTAATTATATATAATGTCTAAACAATCAACTACTTCTAACTCATAAACGATTAAGTAGACAAGACCGAATGAAACATTGTCATTAACATAAGTAATGAAATATAAGATACCTTCTCAAGCTTTACACCCATAGGAAAAAATATACCTAAATATATAAATTGCAAAAGAAGTCAAACTCTTATAGTTTAGTCGAATGTTTTTCTAGAAGTTTTTCCAACTAGATAATGCTCACAAATAGACGGTTCTATTTATATGAAAGTTCCTAATAAACTTTCATAGGCCAATTTATTCAACTAATCTTGGATAACATACCTTAATATAACATGTCATATATTTGCATTCACGTCCATACATATAGGAGAAGTAAATAATGAAAAATTTAACATAATCAAAATGTAAGGTGACAAACACCATATAACCATTCAACCAATAAACCAAATTTATGAAAGTCAAATCTATAACACTTTGATAAAACACTCAAAGAAATTCAAATTATATCCTAGTTTAAAAAGAACAAGTACTTTGATCAAGATTTGTTGAATATTTAGAGTATATCGAATTTCATGTAGGTATGGAATTCGACCACCTCGTAAAACTCATTTTCTCGTGTCCATTCCTCTTATTACAACCCTTGTATTGTTGCCTACATACATCAAATTCACCTTCTTCAGAATTTGACAAAAGTCTTCTAAAAATCTTATATTATGAGTTACTTGCTCAATGGCTTCTGAGTCCATAATCTATGTAGAATAATACTTTGTTAATATCATAGTACTAAAAAATAAAGTTTTGTTAATTTATATAGAATGAGACAATATCATTTTCATTCAAAACAACCATCATTTCCTAAGATGTTATGGTTAACTAGATCACAGAGATATATATCAGACGTAACTCAATCAATGCAATTAAATACACATTAATTGTTGTAATTATGTATTAAAATTTAAAATATCTCACATAAGATATAGAATCGAAAGTTCACTATGTTTCCAATCATCTTCCGTGACACAAATGCTTAACATTTTAAAATTCAATCTAATTGAGCCAATATAAATTTTATATGAGAATTTAATTAAATTTTACCAATATCAGAATTCCCACATTTAACAAATATATAATACAACAAATGCATCATTTACTATGAGCAAGACCATTTCATCAACTCGTATCGTTTCAGAGTCGCTTTATCTATGATAAAGTCTCTATGAAATTTGTGTTAAGTCAAATACCTCACATTTCATTAATTTGGGAATAACATCAAAATGATGGATCTTCTCTCGTATATTACTAAACGTCGCTCTTTAACAAGTTGTAATGAATCCACTCAGTCTCAAAAGTTTCAAATTCTTGTCCTGAACAAGATCATTGATTATGGGGCACATATTCATGCATGAATATTATTAGACTATATACTATCTATTTTCCAATTAAGAGAGTTCAACAAATTATAAATTGTCTTAACATGTAATGTGCCCTAGTCAACAAACTTGCATGAATTAGAAATATGTATTTTGAAACACCAATATGCGTTTTTGAGAGTTGAAATGAGGTGTTACATGTCTTTATGCATCGTAGGACCCATGCAATACATTCCAAGTACATATCTGAGCATCACATAGTTGCTAAGATTTGGAAATGGTTTCACGCGCCAAAACGTGTTGGGAAGAGGTGATCACATGACAAAACGTGCCAAAACATGGTCCTACAACATTCATGTGTCAAGTCGATGTTGTACGTGTTTCCATACACCATAATAGAGTTTACATGCGCCTTCACGAGCCAAGAATGAGCCAAATGAGCTGCCACGCTTTGGGGAAAGACTGTCACACATGTACATGCACCGATCATCATGCGCTCACATGCACCAGTCAACGGTGATGGTCAACCTTTGATGATTGACCAGTCAACTACCCTAGGTGGGTATTGACCTGTTTGAGTGGAACTTGGTTGACTCAATGGGTTGACCTGTTGACCGATAGGTTTTGACCAACAGATCAGGTAACAGGGTTTTACCAACCCAATTTTGACCTGGCTCTGCACAATGAACCCTAGAATTTTATCTGTTTAATTGGATTTTCTGACGATGACACCATAGGGCTTTTGTGGCCCATTTATCGGACATTCTTTTGGACCAATGACAACCTCCAATGTTGTCGGATTCTAGTGAAACAATGGCTTGAACGACACTGCATGGGTCAATTCAGACTGGATTCGCTGCGTTTTTCAATTCAATACATGCAATACAATTTCTAACAACAATCTAATATGTTTCCCGTCACTAGATTCATGCAATTTTGGCCAAATTTAATTCGTGCCCAAAATCTGAATTTAAACATAATTTAATCTTTAGATCATCATTTAGATTCTAATTTCATACAGAATACGCAATACAATTCACAGAAAATATAACATATACGTAACCTACACTTTGATACCAATGTTGGGAACAATTATGCCAAAAATAAATTTTGTGAAATACAGTAACCAGTAAATTTGCATACCCAGATTCGTGTTTCGATGAAACCCCTTCAAATAGGGCCCGAAGTGTTGACGTTAGTCATTTCCACAACCCAATTTACCTTACGTATTGCATTTCTTTGGGAGACTTGATTTATGTACTTTGAATTTTGTGTGTGGAGTTTATATAAGAAGAGTTTTTCTTTTGTTAAAAGCAAAATGGTGTATCTTCAATTTGGGGAGGCAGTTTGAATTTTAAATAAGAATCCATCTACCAATAAACTTCTTCACTAACTGCCCTTAACAGTTAAAAAATAAACTAAATCGGATCGATCCGTTATGAGTAAACCCTAACCCACTACTAATAATTAGTAAGTTTAAATTAATAATTGAATCTAAAAAGTCTTACATTATTGAATTTGAGTTCGTCTCATCCTATCAAATTAGAGTTTAACTTTTAATTTGTTAAACTTAAATTTAGGTTTGAATTCGCTCTTTCTGAGCTAAACTAAACTGGAACAGGTTTGCACTAGAGCTCGGTTAGAGTTAATCCACTACCGAAACGCATCAGTTTCTTTAGGCATGGATTTAAGGTGAAAAAAATAATGAAGTTTCAGATAGAAGCAACTGAGTTCCGTCGAAATGACCTAAAATTGGACATTTTCCCGTTCATACCAAGTCTAATCTGTGACGTCAACCTCAAACGAAGTTTCCAGTAAAGTATGGATCAAGAGTTAAAGTTCATTTGATCCTCAAGGTTTACTCGTAATAAATGAAGTTTAAGTAAAATCCAAAAATAACATTAAGGTACTTGTTAATGAATGATTAATACTGGTAAACACTTTCTGAGGAAAACATTCTAAATTTTCCGGACAATAAACTATATTTATACAATTTTTTATATATAAATAATATATTTTTATATAATTAGATAATTTTAAATTAAAAATAAAATAATTTTAAATAATATATTATTTATATATTCAAATTATATATAAAAAATATATATACGTAAATTTTTTTTTAAGACCACTAGACTTTAAAATTAACATAATTATTTAAAAAATTTATGATCCATAAATTTGTTAAAATTTTAAACAATTCTATTAATGGTAAAAAGTAAAATTAAGTTGTCTTAACCTTTAAAATTACAAACAAACAAAATATATATATAATATCCATATGTTGAAAAATTTTTTTCTCTTAAAAATATATCAAATGGTTTACCTGAAGGGGGCCCGATTAAAAATAATATATTAGGGGTAATTTAGACTTTTGAAAATTTTTTCCAAAAAATTCTACCTGAACAGAAAAAGGACTTGAGTTAATTTCAAATTATATTGCGTTCAATCCAACATCATGAACCAAGTGGAATTTAACTCTGATTTGCAAGGCCTTAATCTCTGCCATGCAATCCACATGGACAAATCGACGGACGTCAACCCTACCGACTTCTTAAAAGACGAAAATACCCATGCAAAACCAAGTTATTACACTTATATTCAGTTTCTTAGCTGCGTAGGTCTCCTCCTAAGTCGTAACAGCTGCGTTGTTTCTGTTTATTATTTAATTTCCCAAAACGATTCACACTTCGATCACCGCTGCTCTCCCCTCAGCTTCTTTCTCTCTCTCCAGTCTCTCTTCGTTTTTCTTGGAAACAAACAGGCACAGGATTTTCCGTCTCATCTTTCACTCTTCCTTCCCTCTCGTTGTTTTTTTTCACTCGATTTGCATTGCATATGTCTATGCTTTATTAGCTTTGCCGCTGTTTGGTTA
Source organism: Mangifera indica (assembly GCF_011075055.1). NCBI lineage: Eukaryota > Viridiplantae > Streptophyta > Magnoliopsida > Sapindales > Anacardiaceae > Mangifera > Mangifera indica. The sequence goes on from NC_058144.1 coordinate 12,798,051, forward strand.
CCTAGAAAACGCTCTGTAAAGAAAAGAAAATCGGTAACCTGATTTTCCCGGCTCATGAGCGGGGAGTTTTCACTGTTTTGTTTCATTTAGTGTGATCTTATGTAATTTTTTTTAAAAATTTTTAGCGTCGAATTTAACGGTTCGTTTTCCTGTTCGTTTCCCAACTGTTTTTTTATAATTGGAATTTGTGAGAATCTAAGGATTTCTAATAATAACATCTAATTTTTCCTGTGTATTTTATTCCAAATATATGATTAATTAAAAACCCTAATTTTTTAATTTTCTTGTTCGAATATGATTTTAATAGGTTTATTGTTTTTCCCTTTGGTTTTTACTTCCAACATATTACATGATCTTTCTTGGATTTCATTATATGTGTATTGTAAGGTTTCACTGTTGTTCATTTGCTTCAATTGTTTTATTGTATTTTCTTTGATTCTTTGGTTTATTAGGATCTTATAATTAGGACATAATTAATTTCTTTTGCTTGTTTGTTGATTATTAATATCTATACGTTTCTATACTTTATTTTTTCTAATTATCTTTATTTTTTCAGATAAACAGCTATTGATATGGGTTTCAATACGGTGCTTCGTTTCTTAAGTGAGATATTTCCTCAGGTATAAATTAGCATTACAGTTTGTAAACTTATATGTTCCTTGAATTAGCTTATATGATATCGAAGATTTTTATTTATGTTATAATTCCATAATTCTGAAGAATTTTTATTGGTGTCATAATGAGGTCTTATTTTAGGGATGTATAACTTCTATTTAGCTTGAAAAAGTGTTTCCTGTTGGGCATTTGAAGACCCTTCTCGCATATATGTCTAAATCTAGCAACTTTACTTATTAGAGTCTAGTGACCTTCAAAATGTGTTTTATTCACTTATGAGTGAATTTCTTGTATTATTGCCTTGTTGTATAATTGTACAACTGAGTGTGTTTTTCTGCTTATCACTTGTATTACTACCTTGTTGTATTATTGTAAACCTTATTAAGGATACATGTATTCATTATTATGTATGAAATAATTGAACTCTATGAATATTATCTCTTGCACTAAAATTATCTGTGGGAAGCCATTGTATTAAAAACAACTAATCTTGTGTAAATGGCATTTCCAAATTCAAGCCTGATCCTTCAATTCATATTTCTAATTAAAAAATCTTATTTCTATCTGCCTAGGTTGATGCACGCATATTGAAGGCTGTTGCTATTGAGCACAGCAAAGATGCTGATGCAGCAGCAAATGCTGTTCTCACAGAGATTCTACCTTATTTGACAACACAATCAGTGACCTCTAGTTCTCCTTCTGAGAGTCAGATTATTTCAAGTTATCACTCCAAGGACCAGACGGATCCTTTTGTTTCTAGTACCCCCACCAAGGAACAAAGAATTAGAGATATTTCGTATGGTGATGGAGGTAATGCTGCATTGATTAAACCTTATATAGTTTAAATTCCAACACCAGATTCCAAATTTAGTTAGTTTGTGGTATATGTTTGCTTCTTTATTTTTTCACCATAATTTTCAATTTGAAGGCTTTTTAATCCCTTTCTTTTTCTTTTAATGTTGGTAACAACAGTTGTTCACTTTGTTTATATTTCTGTCCTTCTACTTATTTGCCTTACAAAAAAAAGTGTTGGATTGCAGAACCTGAAGAGCAAAACACTTTGTCAAGGCACAGGCGCAGACGGTTAATTAGGCTAAGAAATAAACACACTGGCACATCTTCAGGTTCCAGGGCAATTACAAGTGGAAATGCAATGAATACTAATTCTACACATGCTCCTTACACTGATTCAGCTAGTTTGAGCAAGTCTTTGGATGCATGGATAGATTCACTTTTTTATGATGCAAATGATGGTAGTAATCAGTTAATAGGAAATAATGAGAGTGAGGAAGTGATACTCTTGGGCAAGACTAAAGAGAGCAGCAACGAAGTCGGGTCAAATAAGGTTCCTGTTGTTGTGCCAAATGCAGAGATGAATGGTGGTGATAGAATAATTGACCCTCATGATGGATGTTCTTATATTGGGAGTGGTGAGTCAGCTTCCTTGGACAAGGACCAAGCCATCAATGTTAAGGTTGGGCCTGAACTGAAGCTCTCTGCTGTGTCAACCCTTTTAATAGATGAAAATGGTGTTGTCAAGGGTGAATCAGGTTCCTTGGACGAAGGGCAAGACATCAATGTTGAGGTTGGGCCTGAATTGAACACCCCTGTTATGTCAACCCCTTTGATATATGAAAATCGTGTTGTCAATGGAATATCTGATGATGATGCATCTGTTTTTGGAATAAGTCAGCTAGAAAAATCATGTTTAGAGTGTTCCCTTGTAGCCATTGAAAAGACTGATGCTCCATTGGCCCCTCCATCTGTTCAAGAGGAGACATCAGATGATTCAGAATCTTTTCTCCAATTAGAAATTGTTACTAACACATCCTCTACTGATTGTAAAAAATCAGATGTCAGTGGATCTTCAGATATTGGTGAAAAGGTTGCAACTGAGGGTGACATGACAATCAGCACTGTTGTTACTAGATCTGGTCAAATTTGCAGGATTGATCTCCTTGAAGAGATCATTGAAAATGCCAGAAATAATAAGGTGCTTTTGTCTTAATATTGAGTTCTGATTGGAAATATTTTGTTGTTTGCATTTTCAGCTTTTTGGGTACTAGCACTATTTTGGGGAATAAATATTGGAAAAGACATCTAATATATTCTGTTTATTGTATATCTTAATCAAGTTCACTGAAATATTTATTTAATAGTATTTATCTTTTGGACAATTCTAAATTTATTATTTTTCATGGAAGAAGAGATATATATGTTTCTCTGTTAATGGGAAAGTTTCAAATTACTATTACATTTGCAGAAAACTCTTTTTTCAGCCATGGAATCAGTAATGAACATGGTGAGAGAAGTTGAAATTCAAGAGAAAGCTGCTGAAGAGGCTAAAATCGAAGCTTCCAAGGGAGGCTTGGATATTCTAACTAAGGTGGATGAACTCAAACATATGCTCACATGTGCAAAGGCAGCAAATGACATGGTAATTATATAGGATTTCAAATAATTAATTATGTAATTTTTTACAAAATATTTCTATGATTATTGAATGAACTCGAACATATACTCACATGTGCAAAGGCAGCAAATGACATGGTAATTATATAGGATTTCAAATCATTGATTATGGAATTTTTTACTAAATATTTGTATTATTATCGATCTGACTAACACTAGATCATAAATTTTTCAGCATGGAGGAGAAATATATGGAGAGAAGGCAATTTTAGCTACTGAAGCAAGGGAGCTTCAAACTCGGCTACTCAGCTTGTCAGAAGAAAGAGATAAATCTCTTGCAATTCTTGATGAGGTTAATCGGGTGTTTCATATTTGATCATATGTCTTAAATGTCTTATGCATTTATTTTTTCTGATGAATAACCGAACTAGGAACCTGCCATAAGCATAATAGTTACTTTGTTCTTTGTTATTAGGTTCCTTGTTTCATATGGCACACAGGGGCCCAGAAATTTTATGATTTTAGAATTTCGAATAAGCCAATGTTTAGAGATCTCTTAATTCTCATTTAGCAAGTTGTTTTGGTATTTTTATGCTCATATAATAGAGTTAATGGTGATATGGTAGTTAATTTCTTATATGTATCCTCTGCAGATGCGTGAAACTTTAGAGGGTCGACTAGCTGCAGCTAAGGAAGTGAGGAAAGCAGCTGAGGAGGAAAAGCTGCGAAAGGAAGAATCTGCCAGACATTCACTTGCTGAGCTAAAAGCCCTTATGGAGAATGTGGTCCAAGAGTCAAAGATTCTACAGCAGGAGGCTGAGGAGAATTCAAAGGTATTTATTCTGAATTACATGAATATTTTCAGGAACTTTCCCGTTACAATAATTTGTGACTGCCATTTTGTTGCAGTTACGGGAGTTTCTCATGGACCGTGGTCATGTTGTTGATTCGTTGCAGTAAGTTTTGTTCTAATTATTTTACATTAAAATCGATATTTTGTTTATTGTCACTTTTCTCCATCCTCCACATTGCAAAAATCATCTGAAACCAATACATTTATAGGCACCTTTAATAAAACATGTGAAGGGTTAGAAATTTATTAGTGAACTTTACTGATATTTTGAATGATTTGTTTGTCTCTTGAGTGCTTGGCTTCATAATCTTGATGCCAAACATTCATATGGTGGTGTGTGTTTGGCTTTAATTAACAATCAAGCATGTGGACGGCAGTAGAAGAGGTCATGCATGTTGTCACGCCTATTTGATTATTGTGATTTTATTGTGGTGCATATGAAGATCTAGGTTGTGATAATTATAAATTATATGCTGAATTGGTATTTGTTAAGTACCATGAACTCTTTAGTTTTGTTTTACCATCTTGCTTATAAATTGCATTTTCCAGAGAAAATTATAAGTTCAGCATTTCTAGATAGAGTTGCTAGCTCGGATTCATGCCAATATTGCAAGTGATCTTTTTTTCTTTTATTTGTTTTTTCTCTTTCAGTTTTTAACATTCTTTACTGGGCTTCAATACCAGGATACTGTTAAGTGAAATTAATTCTTTTATACTGTGCAATTTTTTCCTGGAAATGATGATTTTGTGTTATCATTGCAATTTGATGTACAATCTGTAGCCCTTTACTTGTGTGCACCATATCATAGAAAGATATTGTGAAATAACAAAACTTTGTTATTAATTGGCAGAGGAGAAATATCTGTGATTTGTCAGGATGTGAGATTGTTGAAGGAGAAGTTTGATGAGCGTGTTCCATTAAGCAAGTCTTGGTCCTCAAGCCAGACCACTTGCATCTTAGCCTCATCTGGCTGTTCATCTGTTAAAAGCATAGCATCTCCGGCTGCTGAGCAAGATCTAATGTCTCAAAGAACCCTTGATGATCCCTCATTTGATGTCCAATCATCAAAACGTAGTTTTGAAGATGATCGAACTGGAGCTGCCCGTAAAGATCTATTGGATGATGAGTGGGATTTCTTTGACAAAGAATCAGAATTATATGGCAAAGACCTGTAAATTTGGGATACACTGGAATGAGGGAGCCTCTAGGTATGCGTTAACATTTCCTCAATATATTACTTAAATTTTATCCCTCCCGAAAGAGCTTGCTATTCTGTAACTAAATAAAGGGTGGAGATTCAAACTTTTTCTACATTGATCGTAAAGCGAAGCATTTCCTAATTTCAATAAAGAATTGAAACGTTCTGCCATTGAAATTTAATGAAAGTTGGCTCATATTATATGGTCTTTTGCCTTTGTGACACCCCTTTTGCTGGTAAATTCTCCCAGAAACTCTTAGCTGCCTCAAAACACAGAACTCTTTCCATTTATTTTAATGGTAGATACTTTCATTAATTGGTGAAATCTTCGGAATTAGAGGTTGGCTCTGCCTTATTATATGTCAAATTAACGGGACAAACCGATGATACATTTGGTAACTTTGACACTTGGTGCTAGATAGATGTTAATGTAATCCACAATTCAAGATTTAGAAGTCATTATATTAGATTAGATTGGACGGACGGATTGAGTGAAGATGATGAATAGAAGGAACCTCAACAAGGGCGGGTTGGTGTATTTAAGTGGCTCAATTTGTTTGTATAATAAAATTATTTTACAAAGAGAGACTCGGGTAGGGACAGCATTCGTGCCCCTTTGATCTAACTTGCCTGTCTTTTAACGGAATCTTTTTGACTCTCTAGCCATGCCAACATAAGAGCATCACAGTGCACCTCCATATAATATAAAGTCTTCCATGCTGCTCTCTAAGTTGCTTTGAACACCTCTGCCATGACCAAAACTTCATGCTCCTCACTGCTCCCATATTTTAGCTTAACAACAACAGCAACAATCAAATGGACCCAGAATTGAACTGGGGAGGAAAATAAACTGAAGTTGCTTTGTGTTTTGCTGAATTTCTTGGGAAGTTTATTGTGATTATATATAGAGAGAAGAGTTGAAGATATGTAATAAGAAATATGTGGTATCTAGCAAACGTTGGCCCTTGTTCATGTAAGAAGACGAAGGTGACCTAGTATCTTGTCCCCTTGCTAACCCATTCTGATTAAGACTTGTCATCAACTTCACCCCTAGATGTCTCACATGGAGGCCTACTGTCATGCCTCCTTATTTCTTCTGTTATTATAATCTTTTAATGCAACCTTTGCCAAATTCAAAACATACATAATACTTCATTATTATAATCTTCAAAGGTTAGATTATCAATATAAAAAAAATGCCACCAAACTCCAACTAATCAGATACCTTCCACATTCATGGAAGATATCTAAGTGACATAATCAAATCAATACCAGTAATATTTTGACCATACATGAATCGTAAACATAAACAGGAAATACTCTGGAAGAAATAATTATGAAGTTTGAAGCAGTCAGTAATTAGTATCCATCAAACAGCAATGGCCAAATCCTAATCTCTTGATAATCAGTTGGTTCCATCATCACGTGCAAATGTCTTGCTAAGTTAAGTCAATACATCGTCCCAATCAATTGGCCAACATGCCACCCACTTACACGTATTCTCCGGTCATCAGAATTAAATTTAATTGTTTGTTGTGCCCCACTTATCTTTAGGGAGGCAACCACCCTTGTTCTTCATTAACAACGTTGCATGGGCTCTCACATTGACATTGAAATCTCACTCCTGATGATTCAATCACTGGTCTTATAAAGAGTAACACGCATGCATGCCCGATAAGATTCTTCCTGTGGACTCATGCCCCGTGGAAAAGAGATCACTCTGTAGTGGTAAATTTTGGAAATAAAGAAACCTTATCTTTAGAGTAAAAAAATTAAAAGATATTGATAAAAATATGCAGAAATTTTTTATGGATTAAATGGAGTGTGACCCCATAATAGGGTCTGGACAGAAATGGCGTCTGGAGAGAATGCGGAGCAAAAGGGTTATCGTATTTCCAACAAAATTTGCTCAAATTTGTCCAAGTAAGAATGGGAATGTTGGAGATACACATGAAAAATCCAAGCTGTCGGAGGGATTTTTAAGGTATTAATACAGTGTTACACTACATGCCTGAAGGAAAGGGCCAAGAACACAATTAATTTATGTATCTTAGCTGTGCTGTTTTTATTACTAAGAAACAAATGTGATGAACTTTAGTGTCAGAAGAGACTTGGTGATTTGTTGTATTTTGTATGTATTATGTCCAAGTGGTGTATAAAGTTGCATCTATGTATATTCATTGAGAGCTTTAAGAATATATTTCTTAGGAAAAAAATGTGACATGGTTATAGTTATTAAGTACGATCAGTTTTTGGGTGGAGTAAAATTTCACCCCAACTGTAAAAATTTTTTTAACTAGCTAAATGTCACCATTTTATTAAAATAAGAGACATTTAAATGATGCTATTAAAAAAAAAACAATAAGAATATGTGTACGTATTTTTTTTAATGCATAATTAAATACACAAATAATATATTATTATATAATTAGTTGATTTTGAATTAAAATTAAAATAATATCTAATTATATAATGATATATCATCTATATATATAATTTTGTATCCAAAAGTGTGTGCACAAAATATTACTCTCAAAAAAACATAATACAACAAGACTATCAAACTATTTACACTAGTTTGGATTGTGAGATTATGAATTGGCGCTGTAGATTGGATTTTCATGTGCTTAGAGGATTAAATGAACCGAACGCCAGCTGCAATAGTTTATTTTTTTAATATACATTTTACATACAAATTAAATGAAAAAAAATAATATCCATAACATGTTTTAGCATCCATGTTGGAGCTTGAGTTAAATCGAACTGAATTCATATTGGAAGATTGGATTTGTTTTTTAAATCGAGTAAAACTTGAGTTAGAATATGTTTGACTCAAATCGGTTTAAATTTATAATTCAAATCAATGATTTGAATTTGTAGCTTGGTTTAGTTCAAATTCGTCATTCAATTAGTATCCACCCTACCCTTGATAGTATATACAAATTATATATATATATATGATATATAATTGAAATTAAAGTTTCACAAAAATAAATTACTTTTTACTATAATTATTTTATAATTTTTTTTTTTTTAATTCCTCTCTTGTTATTTCTTGGTATCCATGAAAAAACCCCAGGGAAGCCTACGGATCTAAAAGAAGTTTAAGAACATAATGCAAGGGCAAATCCGTTTTTACAATGAACAAACACTAGATCAGGCAGCGTTTTAACAAAGTGTTCTACTTCAAATTTCTAATCAATTTGGTAGCACAACCCAACCAACAAATATTCTCCATTCAAGTATGGAAATATTAAGATTTAATTGAATCCTACAATTCCAAATGTAAGAAAAATTGAATAAACTAATTAAATTAACAATTAATCATGATCAACCAAAAGGAAAATCAGACCTTCTGAGAAGACCATGAACCATAACAAGAAGATGATCAAAAAAAGACGAATCAACATCCTCACAACTTCCATTCATTGATTCCTTTGAGCAAACTCTATTCTTAAACTATTATATATTTTTCATAGTTATTCCATTTCTGATTTTCTATCGTTATTTAATTAGGAATTTGATTATAAATAAAGACCGAATCAAAGGTGTTTAGGTTTGATAAATATTCTTGAGAGAATTGACAAGGAAAGTGAAGGAAAATGGGAATATAGATTTGGGTGGGAGCTATTGAATGTAAGTAATTTAAAGGACATTGAAGGAACAAACACTGGCAAAGTTTTCTTTAATCGTCAGCATTTACACCATGTGCTGTAATCGTTGAAGTTGTCTATAGTCGTCGGAGTTTGTCTTCAAGGCTCTTAATGAAGAAGAAAAAGCAATTTTTTCAGTGTCAGTTGTCAAAAATTCTAAATTAATTCTTGTTTATTTAGTACAGCTTATGATTATTGTGTTATGATCAATTTAGAGTATTTGAAAAATAATCTAAAAAATTGATTATTCATGTTAAAATATCCAATGTGCTTTAGCTTTTGGAGTAGAAATGTAAGAAAATAATAAAATTCAATAATTAAAAAAAAAAAAAGGCTAATCCTACTAGTTTTAAATTATGGCTTAGTAATCTAAAGGCCAAAAGACTTATTCCCACCCAAGGTTTAGTGAATTCTTAAACTCCTACCCGCGATGTTTCAAAAACTTAAATATTCACAATTTTGTTAAACTTCTCTGTTAGAGTTAAAGGTAAAAATATTTTTTAGCTAAAAATATTTAAATAACTAAAAATATTTAAAAAAACTAAAATTTTATCACGTTTCCCCCTCTTAGTTTAAAACTCTAATAATTTTCTTCCACTAATAGTTTTGAAAAGTTGCATTTCCTCCCTAGGGTTTGATTTTTTCCGTTACCACTTTTTGGTGAACTTCGTCGTTTCCAGCTGTGTTCTCTCTACCTTATGGTTTCTCTCTCCCTCCCAGTCTCTCTCATTTCCCTCCTTTGCCGTCTTCATCAGAGATGAAGACGAAATTGTCTTTGTCTCAAACGAAGATGAATGGTTTTCATCTGAGAGACAAAGATGAATGGTCTTCATTTGAGAAACCAAGATGAATGGTTTTCGTCTTAGATGAAGACTCGATGAGAGAAGGTCAGAAGACAATGGGAGAAGGGGAACAAAGATAGTGGGAAAGAGATCATTGTAGGAGAAGAAGAGATCTGGGAAGGCTGATCAATAATCGGAAAGGAGATGGTCACTAAAGAGAAGAAGAAAAAAAACCCTAGGGGGAAACTTTGGGTGGGCAAAAAATTATTAGATTTTTAAACTAAAGCGGAAAATGAAATAAAATTTTAGTTTTTTTAATATTTTTAGATAAATAACATTTTACCTTAACCCTAACAAAAAATTTTAACATAATGGTGAGTATTTTTTGAAACTTTATAAGTGAGAGTTTAAGACTACACTAAACTCTGGGTGGGAATAAGTCTTTTGGCCTAATCTAAAATGTGATTATATTCCACAATTAGATTATCCACATAAATTATTCTAACCATGTTATTATCAATTTTTAATCCAATAACTTGGATTAAATAAGCTATACTAAGCATATACTAGTTACCATTTTGTCCTCATCTCTAACCTCATTACAAAAATCCCTTAGCCCTAATTGCAATTTTTAAACTAGGACTCTCATATAAAAAATCTCACACCAAAAGCGTGAATTCAAACAAGAAAAGATCGTTTGAGGTAAGAAAATCAATATTTATTGGTTTTGCCATTATAATTGAATATATTTTTATATTGTTAAAAATATAAGGAAGAATTTATGATTTTGACTGAGGGATTGAATTTACAGAAGTTTAGTGGGAATATTAAATTTATTAGAGTGAAAGGATGAAATTTGATTAGGGGTGTAAATGCAAAATTTAAAACTATAGAGGGTTTAGGAATTGTAATGAGGAATTTAGGGGTGTATGTGTACAATTTAGAAGATAATGAAAAATGAAGTTTAGCATTCTTTCTAAGCTTTCTAATTGTAGGAGGATGTTGTGAGATTTCAAAGTTTGAAGGGTAAATGAAGTTTTGTTAAGTTTAGCATTTTTAAGATGCCATTGGCGTTAACTGCATGCTTTTTAAGTTTGACAATTTAGGGGCTAATTATAAGATTTTAAAGTTAGGGAGAGTTTAGTCAGGTTTCAGGGGTGTACATGTAAGATTTTGAAAGTTATGAGGTACATAAAATTTGTTGTGCTATAAAATTTTGGCATTAATTTACAATTTTTTAAATTTTATATATTTAGGCCCTAAACCACATTTTCATCACAAGATTCATCATAATATTGATTATTGTGTTGGTTGTATAATATAACAGTTAATGAACGATTGTAGAGAAAGACACTATAACAAATGGCAAAGGAAAATAAAAATGATTGAAATTCGTGTGCGAATGATGTAAGATGGGTCTGTGGATTCACTGAGTATTCATCTTCCTACTAACTTTGAGTTTAATACTATACGCATTTCTACAAAACCCAATAAGACTCTTAATAGGTTACATATTTACGTCAAGGGCAACAATGATGTTGGTTGTATCTTCACCCTTATTAAATAGATTTTGTAGCTAGTTTCTCTATTTATAGTGGTTTCTCCTAAATTGGTGAGAATAATTCTAAATACCAATTATGAACAATATAGATACAAATGTTGAAAACAAAATCATTCGCCCATGCATGAGGGGTATCATTGAAGTTCATAGTTTGCACGAGAAGGGTAACATCAATGTTGACATTGATGATGATGATAATGATGATCTTGTTAATGTTTACGACTTAGAGTTGTTAGCAACAACTAAGGCTGTAAAGTAAAAACTTCAACTTGGCTTGAGTTTGACCATAGTCATGAGATAGATGATGTTAAAATTGAAGAATCCAAAGTTTAATGGTGCATATGCAATGTAACTCAAAATTTGTTATTGGATTTTGGATGAAAATTTGCTTGGAATTATAAAAAACGACAAAAAATGACACTAAACTTGGTTTATACAAAGGGCATTCTTGTTAGTTTGCATTTTATTGGTTATAAAAGCTTTAGTCCTTAAAATGTTGTTATTTATGTATATCACTTCAAGATTTGGTTATTTTAATTAATAACCCTTAGATATATAACTATGGTTTTAAAAATCGGATTGGACTGACTAGTTCTACCAGTTGAATCGTCAACTGCTAATTAAACTAGTTTTGATTCATCTGAAAACCCTTTTTACAATAAAATCAAATTGAAATGGATTAAACCATTTGAACAATTCGATTGGACTGGATATAAAATCAGGTTTAATTCGGTCACATAAAATATTAATTCTTTTTTCAAAAATCCATTATGAAAACTTAAACTTAAGACCTTATTTATCACATTTGACATATATACCATCAAATTATATATATAATGTTAAACTATAAAAAAAACTTTTGAATATTATTTTTGAACAATTAATTGATATTATCATTGATTAACCAATCTGATTACTAATTGGATCAAACCACCTTCTCCACCGTATTGATATCTAACTTGTTTCCAAAAACATTGTGTATAACTAGGTCATAAAACACACACACACATAAAGTTGTTATAAATGTAACAAAATAAATATCTAAAATAGAATAGTTGAGAGATAGATTTAAAACGAAACAGAAGGAAATAAGAGCAAAAGCTAATTAAGAGAAGTGGAGAAATGTGAATATATATTACTTTTCTAGATGATTTTCATTTGTACCATATGGGTGGCATTTATAGGCAGGGAAATGCTTATCTATGCTGGTAAAGAAACATTTAATGTTGCCTCGTAATTCTCTTCTCTTGTCATCATTCTTTTCTTCTTGCCACTTAATTATATAATAATCTCTTTTGGATTTCCACCACGTACAAATAATTACATTAATATTGCTAAAGGAAAACTCAGTGGCATAAAAAACTAAAGCAAATGAGCGTAATTATTTAATGTCTTATAAAATGGGGTTAGATGTGCTTAAACTATCTCACTAAAAACCTAGTAGGACAAAACCTAATGAAGAAAAAAATAGTTTAATATACATTTTGTCCGATATGTGACAAATTTCAAAATTTGCTCTCGTTGATGAATGGTCTCTTTGTTTGTAGTAAAATTAATTTGGTTGCTTGTTGAGCCACCGCATACCAATGTGATAAACTAACTTTTTAAATATTGATATTGGTAATGTCTTAATGAATAAATCTGTAAAGTTCTCATTAGATCGTATATGTTTAACATCAATCTTTTGGCTTTACTGAAACTCATGAGTGTAAAAGAATTTCAGTGAAATATGTTTGATTTTGTCTCCTTTAATGTATCTATATTTAATTTGGGTAATACTCATTGTCTTCATATAATATAGAAGGAGTGTCTATTGTAAAATAAAGATTACATGTATTTTGGATATAATAGATGATAGACCATAATTATATGCATTTCTTGGTTGGCTTCATAGAGAACTAGAATCTCTGAGTGATTCGAAAATGTTGCAACCATAGTTTGTTTGGTGGAGCGTCATGATATCAGTGTGTCATTATAAGTGAAAATATAACCCGTTTGCAAGCGAGCCTCATAAGAGTTAGAAAGATAATCAACATCTACATATCCAATCAAACTAAAATTTTTAGAGGATTAGACATAATAGAATAATCCCAAATCTCTAGTTCCACACAGGTAAAAAAGTATATGCTTTATTTTCTTCCAGTAGTGATGGGTTGGTACAAAGTTAAATTGGGCCAATAAATTCATTATGAAGGATATATTTAGTCAAATGTAATGGGTAAAATATTATAAGACATCAATGACATTAAGATTTGGTAATTCGGGACTGAGTATCTTTCATCTTTTTCTTTAGGACAAAATAGGTCATTTTTTTGGATCAAGAGATCAGACAACCATTAGGATGCTTAAAGGATAAGCCTTATCCAAATTAAAGCATTTTGGGCAATTTTTCAATATAAGTTGATTGATAGATAAGTATTCTATTTGAGTTGTGTTTGGTCTACAGGTTGAAAAAAATATTTTTTTTTTCTAAATTCTTTATCTCAAATTCCTTTTTTAAATATTCAACAATTTTTTAGAGTTTTTCAAAAGTCCCAATTAAATTCATGTCATCATCATAAACTGTTATAATATTAAATCCCAATTTTAACATTTTTATAAAGACACATGAACATATAAGATCATTCATATAACCTTCCTTTTTCAAATATTCACTGAAACGATTATACCATATTTTTATAGATTGTTTTAATCCTTGCAATAATCTTTATAATTTAATTGAGTACATACCTCTTGAATTGATCATTTTTGTTTTAGGTAATTCAAATCCTTCTGGGAGTTTCATATAAATTTCAATATCTAAATTTTTATACAAATAAGTAGTAACTATGTCTATTAAACATATATCTAGTCTTTTTGAGACTGTTAAACTAGTTAAATATCTTAATATGATTATATTTATCACAAGTGTGTGTGTTTCATCAAAGTCTATACCTGACATTTGGGAAAAACCTTGGGCTATAAGTTTTGCTTTATATCTAGCAATCTTATATTTTCTCATTTCTTTTTCTTTCAAATACTCATTATATCTAATGGGTTATACGTTTTTAGGTGTTGGGACTATAAGGCCAAACACTTGACTTTTTGCAAGTGAAGTTAATTCTATTTGAATTATTTCTTCCTGTCCTCAAATAGGATATATTGGGTTAGTTACTGAGAATCAATTGTAAAAGAGAATATTGATGATAAGAAGAATGTCGTTAGCGAATTAACACTGCAACATGTAATATGACATATCCCCATAAAGAAGTTGGTAATTGAGTTTGTAATAATAAAGTACGTGTAATTAATTATAGTCATTTGATAAGAAACTCAATTAATTCATTCTGAGTATGGATATGCAAGAATAGATGCTCAATATCAATCCCTATAGACATGCAATAATTATCAAATATTTTGTATATAAATTCACTAGTATTATCTAACCATATTGACTTATTTGGATCATTTGGGAAATGAGTCTTCAATTTGATAATTTGAGTTAATAATTTAGCAAAGACAACATTTTGAGTTAGCAATAAATAAATAGAAGACCATCATATAAATGCATCAATTAAAACCATAAAATAACAAAATAGCCCACTCGGTGGATGAATGAGTCCACATATATTTTCTTGAATCCTTTGTAAGAATGATGGAGATTCAACTCCAACTTTACAGAAAGATGGTGTAATTACCAATTTGCCTTGTGATTAGGCGGTGCACATTTTTCACTAGACAAGAAAATCTTATGATTCTTTAATACATGTTCATATAAATTTTCAATCATTTTACATATCATTGTAGATCCTGGGTAATCTAAATGGTCATCCCAAAGTGTAAAGGCTTTTAAATAAGAGAACTTCTGATTCAATACTGTGTAGGTTTCAATTGTCTTTACAATTGTATAATACAATCCAAATGATAAAGAGGACAATTTTTCTAATCCATGTCTTCTTTCGAAGGCATAATCAGTTGTACATAGATATTCTGCATCATTTTCATTCATGGTTTCAATATGATAGCCATTATTTCTTATATATATAAAATTAAGTAGATTTCTTCTGGATTTACCTGAATATAATGCATCATTGACATTAATTTAGTCCAAATTTTCAATAGAATTATGGTTATTTCAAAGCCTTCAATCAGATTTATTGACTCTAAAATTATGTTTATTGTAGCCTCAATTGATGATAAAGTTAAGAAGAATTTCTTTTCCTTAAGTATTATGTGCATTGTTGCACTATCCACTGTACATATGTCTCCATCATCAGCTTTTGAAGTCAATTCTTCAAATTTAAAGTTCATTTTCTTTCATTTTAAAATTTACGTTAGTCATTACAAAATTTGAAAGGAAGAAATACGTAGTACTAATTATACAATATAATATACATAATTTCTTAATTTATAAGGAATTATATCAAAATTCTCGAACTTGACAAGATCCAAAGTATCAACACAATTTGATTCGATCTTCTTGTCATTTTTTTTATGGATGTTTGGTATAAATCCACCAAATATCTAGACATACGACAGATATGCTATCAATGGGTTTTAGAACCACATTTATAACATTTGCTTTCATGATTTTATGGTTTATTCTATATCATTTTTCCTTTATCCTGTTTTATTTCATCTCTGGTCTATTTGTGGTGGTGAGATTTTCTATTATAACCACCTTTGGATTGAAACTTATTTCGTTCAGACCTCGTTTATGCCTATGATAACTACTACTGATAGTTGCGTTTACTTCAAGAAATGATGTTATGCCAGTTAGGCGTGTCTGATGGTTTTTCAATAACAATTCATTATTTTGCTCAGCCACCAATAAACATGATATTATTTCAAAATATTTTAAAAGTTTCTTTCTCGATATTGCTACTACAAGAGCATATCCAGTTCAGATGAAATATGAAGAAAATTTTCTTTAACATATTTTCTTTGGTTAATTTTTTCCCACATAATCTCATTCGAGAAACTATTTTAAACATGATAAAGTTATATTCACTTATAAATTTAAAATCTTTTAAACGTAAGTGAGTCCATTGATATTGTGTTATTGACAATGTCATTGACTTTTAATGATCGAATCATTCTTTTAGGTTTCTCCATAGTTCTAGTGGATCAATTATATCCATGTATTCTACTGTCAAACCTTCATGAATATGATGCTGAAAGAAAATAGTAGCCTTAGAATTTTTCTGTTGGGATGTATTATTTTCTTCTTTTATGATTTCTCTAAGGCTCATAGATTCCAAATGGAGAAGCGTGTCCAAGGCCCATTTAGTGTAATTTTCTCCATCCAAACAAATGACAACATATTGAAGTTTTATAAGGTTTGTCATTTTCACCAACTGCAGATTGATGAAAGTAATAAATATTAGTGATATGATAAAGAAAAATTATGTTAAAACTTCAAGTTCATATTTGTCTCATATTTACAAAACTTTTGGTTTTGTAATTAATATTTAGAATATTATAATATATAAAACTTTAATTCTAATAATATTTCATACTTCAATTTCATATTTTTTATAATTTATGTAAACTTCAGGTTGTAAATGAGATATAGTTATAATAAATACTTTAATAAAATTTAGGACTTTGGGTCCATATATATATTATCACGATTTTATAAACTTCATGTTATAAATAGGAGACAATTATTATAATATAAATAAATATTTCAATTATATTTAGAACTTCGGGTCTATATTTATGGTTTTACAAACTTCGAGTTGTAAATTAGATAAAATTATAAATAGAAAAATAATAATAATTAAAAAAATTAATAGTTTGTATTTTTGTAAACAGGATAATATCATAATTGAGTCTTAAATTTCTCCAAAAAAAGATAATATTATAATTGAATAATTTATATTTATAATATACAAACATAATAATAACATAACTAAAATATTACTAATGTTATGATATGTTTGAGTGATTTGTATTGATAACATGTTATAAATATAATAAAATAAATATACGCAGAAGAAGAGTTGATAAACAGATTTAAAGATAAAAAGAAAGAAATACTTAAAACGTGGCCACCCTTAAAAAACTTTTTTTTCTTAATTTACTTTTTAGAAAAAAAAAGATAAAAGGATCTTACTTCATTTATATTCTCTATTTCATTATTAAATTACACACTTGTTAAATGAACTAACTAAAAGTCATCGAGTACTGAGCCTCTCTGAACCATGGACCTAAGGCCATGATTCTTTCAATTTGCAAAATAAAATATTCCATAAAAAAAAAAAAATGTATTGCAGTTTTAATAGAAAAACATCCAAACGATCATTAACTTGCTATAAAAAGAGTATGCAAGAGAGAATGCAACTAGCTAATTTTGAGAAAAAGAGGAAGAAATTCTAAGTACATTTTCACTTTGGGTTGCAAATTGACACGACAAACTGATTTGTTTATCTGAAAATTGTGGATACACACACACACACACTTTCTTTGTTCCTTATATTTTCCAACATATGTGTGTATGATCAGTATGGATTTTAACCTCCAATGGGCAAAGATTTCCCTCCATTGAAAAAAACCAAGGAAGAAAGTAAAGAGGTAGAATTGCAAACTTGAATTTATCTTATCATGAGCTTTAATTGTATAAAAATACATTTAGTCTACAACCGACCAGGCTTTCTTATAGACATTTAAGCCTTACATTAATCGCTGCCTCGCTTTACAATACACTGCATCATTGACATACGCTACCCTCCCAACCAGAAGTAGCCGGAACTTCTGATGACGTGCATATACATACATACATACATACATGCATGCATACGTATGTACGCCTTGTATATGATATATAAATAGTAATTATATCAAGTTAGTTTACCGAGAATTTAAAATCCCCTCATATTTCTTTTGTTGCTTTGAGGTGTCTCCATCTTAAGATCACTACTACTACTTCTCTATTCATTCCAACATAGGAGCATCACAGTACATCTCCATATAATATAAAGCCGTGCCCGCTGCTCCCGAACTTTCCTCGAAAACCTCTGCCATGATCTCACCTTCATATTCCTAGCGCTCCTCCACGAGAACGAACTATTTGCTACCATTTGAATAAGATCTTTTTGAAGTATAATTGGCGGGGTTTGAAAAAACATGTATTATATATAGAGAGAGACGAAGAGAAGAGGTGAACTATTGAAGATATGCGAAGAGAAATAAGCGGTGGGTGAGCAAGATTGGGCCCTGGCTGAAAGTAAGAAGACAAAGCAGGGTTACAATAGGTTGTCTCCTTTGCCAATCCATTCTGAAAAAGACTTCACATCCACTTTAATTTGCTTTGCTTAATGACGGGTACGCCTGTCTGTCTCCCATGGATTCTTGTGTTCATGAACTTGTTTGATTTTTGGAAAGTTGGTTGAGTATTTGTTTGCTAATACGCAATGCTTCTCCTTCATCGGTCAGTTTGAAGAATAAATTTTGGAAGAATTAATGGAAGTGTTTATAAGTTTGTTTGCCACCAAAAATATTCCTCCTTATCCTCCCTACGGCCCACAATAATTGGTGTGTGTAAATCCTAATTAGAGATGAGAGGGGAGGAGACTCTCAGTTTGAAAGCTACGACTGAACTCCTTAATTATTTCAGTTAAGTCAGAAATCTGAGTCAATCTCCACTAATCATCCTCCAATCATCAAATCTGTATTTATATATCACAATACAATGAGCTTGCAATTACGTGTGTGATAGGAGGAATCCATTGACACACACACACACACAACATTTGATTGACCCACTTAAATTCTAATTAAGTTGTTAGCTTTTCAACATTGTTTAAAACCATATATAAGCATTAAAAATTGACCAAAAGCCCGTTATCCTATGCACTTTATGATTCTTTGTTACATTCTACATAGTAAAATGTTCGAGATTAATTTTGTAAAATTCGAGTCTCGTACATATCTTAGTTTAAGGATGTTTGTGTTAAACTTAAAGTAAATTAGTGTGATTATCCTAAAATCTACATATCTATTCAGCTAAACTGAAAAATGATATGTGACAGTGGAGGGCATGATGATTTTCTTTCACTAAATGTCATATCTTACGTTTATCTTAATCAGTCTTGCTTAACTTTACTGATACCTGACTAGATTTTGAATGAAACATCAGTGAAGGGGCCATCCTTCACCTGGTAATAGTCCAATTTCACGTGCACCATGTCGCACTGAGATGAATTGGTACATCTTTTCAGTCAATGCAGAGTTGTTGCGGGCCACTTATGATTGCCACTCGTGATCTATGTATAAACTCACTTTTTAAAGTCATTTCCATGCGTTTCATTACTTACCTTACCTTTATCATTACCCTTCTTCATCATCTTCAACAACAACAACAATGTCAATATCAAAAGGTTGCCTGTGTGGCTGCTTCACTGGACGCATTGCCTCAGATATGCCTATTCCAGATTGAATTTCTGGTCTGTGAGTGAGACACATGTAATGTTGGGTCATTCTCTAGGGTTAATAAGATTCTCTTGTGGGTCTGCCCCACGTGGGGGCTCTGTCCCAGTTGTTGGAGTAAACTTTGGCAATAAGGCTTGGTAACTTGTGAAAAATCAAGGAGGAAGAAGCTTGATCGCAAGATGTTGTGACATTATTTGACCCGTGCATGTTAAATTTTGATGGATCATATGCATTCTGACAACATCACAGCTTCGAGATTTGTATTGATAGTGTCATGACCTTACTAATTTGCGATGTCGTGACAATAATAGCAAGTGTGGAAACTGAACGAAGCTATGTTATTTTGCACAGTATTTTGGTGAGGTGTGACAATCGAAATATAAAGTATGTTTCTTTCTGTCACATTAGCAGTGCTTCATACAACTCTTTAGAAGTGAGGGCTCCATGAAAAGAGTATAAGAGCCAAGTTGATAGAAGTTTTTTATGGTTGACCATTAAGAAAAGATTAGGTTCTCTAGATAAACTATTCGTTAATGAATGATATAAGTGTTGGTTTAACCTTACTCAAGGATAATTGCTGCCTATAGCTCGTAAGTATACGAGTTAATTAAGTAATATAGAAAAATGTCTGTCCCATAAAGAGTAGTTATTAAATACTAGTTTGTTTTATAATTTAAATTAGTTAGAGAGACCAAATATTAAATCCAAAAAAATGAATAAAAAACACATATTAATTAAAATTAAGCAAAGCAATTAACCAAAGAGAAAATTAGAGGACTAATTATCAAACAAACTTGTCTAAGATTTAAGATTTCATTATGAATCTCTTGTAATTGTTAATTGATCGGATAAAAAAACAATAAATTGATGAAAATTTGATGGGTGATCATCCTAAAATACTTAAATTTTTTTGAAGTTGATTAAGGATGAAAAGATTAAAAAATTACCTATTTTAATGGTAAAGTATTAATCACAACTTATTAATAACCTCTATGATGGTCACAAAATCCATAAAGAACCTAAACTTATTTCTAAATAAAAATTTCAGTTTTAGAAATTGTGTGAACTAATTGATTATTCATCTTTCAATGGTATAAATTCAATCTACAAACCAACTAGATGTTGGGCCCAAAACATCACGTAAGAAATAAGTTAACAATCATTAAATCAAAGTTTCATCAATGTTAAATTAAATAAAAAAATTCATCAACACTTATAAAGATTCATAGATCTATCATAAACTTTCGATAAAAAATTTCGCAACTCATAGCTATCACAATAAATTCAAAAAAATCAGTTAAAAAAATATTCATAATATTCAAATCGGAGAAGAAATAGTCGTCAAGATGAAAAAGTTAAAAAGAACTTTTGGGTCTTTAAGCTTGATAGGGTAGATCCTCTCCAAGTTGATTTTTGAGTTTGAATCTTGAATCTTCCTTTTGATTCTTGTGATTTTCCTTTGAAATTTTTCCTTTTTTTTTATGTTGTCGTTTCTTTTTCATAAAGAGACGAATTTTTCTTTTTATAGCACTACCAAATTTGCCTTTTTTTAATTTTGCATTTTTTTTTTATTTTTTGCCCAATAATTATAGGCATAATTGACTTTTACAACTACTTAACAATTCATGTCCATTTTTCATTTCGATGATTTAATTCTTGTCTCGAATAGACCCAAACTTTGTCAAATCACCTAAAAATATTATTTAAAGTATCAAATAAGATTAAACCTTAAAAGAGAATTAAAATTAAGAAAATTAATCAAAATAAACTAAAATTTACCTAAAATGAACTAATTAAAAACTATAAATGTGTATATAAAGTACACACATCAAACTCCCCTAAACTTATGATTTTGCTTGTCCCCAACCAAATAAAGAAAATAGAGAAGAAAGGGAAAAAGCTATTGGAATGGTATGAACAACATGATCAAAATTTTGAATTAACCATATGCAATCAAAAGCAAAAATTGTCTTTTCAAGACTCTAAATGCTCAATCTCATATCTAAATTAAACAATTTTCACAAAGGTCAAACTAAGAATACACACAGTAATCAATCATAAACATGACCGTTGCACTGAAATTAGCATATACATATTTAGTAACCTCCATGGTCTCTAAATGAAATCAACTTAGTCTCATAGGTAAAATCAAACAACTTATTTGCACTAATGAAGATGCAATACATTTAAAAAAGATTAATAGGTTTTTATTTATGTTGTAACGTGGCTAAGGGTATGAGTTAAAGAATAAGAAGATAAAAAAATAAATAAATAAACATGAGTATACTATTAATGACAAAAGCGAGATCTATATGATTATAAGATAAAAATTGAAGGAGAAACATCAATATAAATTGTACTAATGATATGTACAAAGATATTTTTTTCAAATAATTTTTTTGTCAATCTTTTCCTTTTTTTTTCTTTTTTTCTTTTATCATATTATTTTTCTCTTTGTTTTTCATTTTTTTCGTATACATGTATATATATTTCTTTCAAAGATTTCCCAAACTTCTTTACACAAAGGAGGGGTAAATATATTGATAATAATTTGATGTTATATTTTTTTCTTCATTCTCTCTTTTCAATTGATCCAAAAATCTCATGTAAATCCACTCATTTTATCAACAATATAACTCATGTAAAAGGTGTGATTAATATATTTATTGGCTAGGTGAGTCAATACAGGTGAAAATAAAGAAAATACTATGGCTATAATTGAAACATGAATTATAAAGTTCAACGGGCTAACTAGGGGTTAAAAATATGTACAAAGGTTAGCGGGAAGTGGGTCATTTAGGCTAAAATAAGTCAAAAAAAGTCTAAATCATGTTATTTATCAATACATGCAATTTTTTATTTTGCCTCAGAAGATTGAATGACAAGTTCTAGGACTCGTGAGATACTAGGAAATATACCTAAGCACATATAAGCCACTATAAATAAACATACACAATCTTGAAATGGTGACCACATGCATAACAAATATCCAAATAACAAATGTAAAATCGAAACTTCTTCACCAATCATGAACACCCCTTACATCTATTGCTTCTCAAGAACAAAATTTAAATTCAATTGCATAAGGTTTATCAATTATTAAACCATCAAGAGATTATTCAGAAGCTTGATCAAAGATAGCAAGGATTAGGCACTAATTCTAGATTGAAAGGAACAAAGTCATTATGGGCATAATGAAACAAGGAAATAGAAAATAAAATCTAACTAAAAAGGGAAAATTTTAAGAAACGTAAACATTAAAGAAATGAAATAGAAAAATAAAGTCAGAGCTCAAGGTTGCAAAGGTAAAAACTAACCTAAAAATTTGAAGAACTAGAATCTTCACCCCACACTTTAGACAAACATTGTCCTCAATCTTTGCAAATAATAATAAAACATATATATTTGGAAAAAGAAATTGCAAGGAAAAGGGAAGGAGATTTCTTGGGAGTGAAGAAATTGTTACTTATAGCACATTTACTTTTTATGTTCAAAACTGCAATGGAACCCAAAATTTGCTCATTATTTTCCACATGATGTTGTTGTAACATGCCATGACAAAATTTAAAATGAAACAAAGGACTCTAAAGTTGTCATTTAGGATCTCTATGGTGCATTTAGGGCCTCGAGCAATGTTAAAAGCATTAGTAGTACATTCATAACATTCATAACCATTGAAACATTTAAAATACAACAATACTAAAACATTCATAGCTTTCACTATCACTCTACACAACTTGGTGGCTTGCATCATTATCATATATCGTTTCCAAATTCTTTGACCCAGACCCGGACTTGATATGGTTAGGGTATGTGTCATCATTCACGTAGTCGGTCATGACCCTTATGTTCACAGTCATTATTAGCATACATTAGGTAAGGGTGGATACGAGCCGAGCCGAGCTGAGCTCAAACACTATTTAGCTCGTTTTCGGCTCGTTTTTAATCAGCTCGATTTTCGCTCACTTCGGGCTTGTCGAGCTTGTCAAAACTTATGTTCGTGTTCAGCTCGCTTTATAATTTAAGTGTTCGTGCTCAGCTCGTAACTAACTCGGTCTCGTCTCTAATAGCTCGGGTTCACTCAGCTCGGGTTTGGGCTTGTATTCTTAGCTCGCCAGCAATTAAAATACATATAAATTTCTCATAGGAGCAAATATTTTCAGTGAAACAGAAAAATAGAAAGGATTAGACAGCCATAGAAGCAATTTCATAATAAATACATTTTTGTAATTTCACATACATAAAGATATGCACATACATAAAGCAATTTCACATGTGGAATTCTTCTGGATCATTGGCTACATAATGAATATATAAAAGTCTGTTTGTCTTGTTTGTCTGCAAATATTGTGACTTTTATGCTAATATATCTGTCCCATTTTATCCACGTATTTGCATCAAATAACACAGCACAACATAAAAACAAAGTAAATGGACAATGACGGTGCAGTACAACACCCAAGCATCCTCATCTTATAAATCCGAGCCTCCAAAAAAAGAAACTTTACTAGTTTAAAGTGATTAGAACTTGAGGAGACAAAAGAAGCATGGATCCAAATTAAATTCAAGAACCATATTAAGGTCAAGTACTATGATGTATGAGAAATCATTACTCAAAAAGTCAAAATCAAAATCCAAATATGAACCATTAAACAGTGCTGATTTTTCCCAATCACTACAAAAGGACGAGGACTGATGCAAAAACAAGCATATGAGGGATAAAGTGCAATCTAAAGCTATACATGGCATATTTCCCATCAAAAAGAAGTGAAAGAAAAAACTACAGCATAAATAAGTTACCTTCTTAGAATAGAAGGCTTACATAAATAAAAGAAATCACTACAAAACAAAACTATTATACCTTGCATCAAATATGTTTCTTGTAGGCAACCTAAACATGTTTGGTAATTTGTGTCTGGAGCTATGATACCATACTCCTTGATCTTTGCACCCATCTCTTCAGTTGAGAGATCATCCAAAACTGCAAGCACATGTCTAAGTTCAACAGCTTTCTTTGTAGATATGCTAAGGTCTTTTTGAAGCTTCTCATTGCAAAAATCCTTAAGCAAGTGGTTAGCATGACAACAAGTTTAGTCCTTGGATCTCCTCCCCCCTTAACTTCCTGTTTTATATGGAGATAGGGTTAAGTTTCAGTATGCTCATTACAACCACTAATCAATACATAGACCAACTCCTACCTCAGCTGCTGACTTTTCTCTACAATCTCCTTTTTTAGCTTGACCAAGTTACTGCTTTCCAACTACAATACATATATCTCCATTTATATATGACAACAAAAGAGATCGAAATGTAAATTTGAACACAAAAGCTTGAAAAAATAAAATTTAATATTAGAATGACTGTAATATTAACCCATATAGAGGAAGATATAACAAACATAAATGTTCAAATCATTATTGATGTTGTACGACATGCTTGGAAGCAAATGGCAACAATAAAAAATAAGAAAATGAAAGACATATATATATATATATATGCTAAGTACACATATATGTGAGTCAAATGGGAATTTTCTGAAACAACCTTGATTCTTGAAAAAAAAATAATATATTGCTTCAGTAAGCCTAAAAGAAAATCGCTTCTTATTTGTATATGAGAAATACTACCAGAACACATCACGTTCCAGTAACATTACTTGAGTTCTCATACAAATAGCATGTAAAAGCAATTACATATTTTTAATCATGAGACATATATGAACATAATTTGTTCTTATTTGTATGAGAACATTGCATTACCTCTAATACGTGACTGTTTAAATGTCTAGCAATATGTCAATCTCAGTCTCTTCGCCCTCAATCTTCAAGAAAGCACATGACATGTTTTATTAAATTAATTATAAAAATCATAACTAAATAAGTATATGAAGTTAAAGTTATACCTGTATTGATTTTTTCACTCGATGTTTGGCTCGAATCCAGTCACCTCCACACATAAGCATATTTACAGTTTTTGGTGCTAGAGATGCCCTATACGAGTCAATCACTCTACTGCCAGCACTAAAAGCACTTTCTGAAGCAACAGTAGAGATCAGAACTGCAAGAATCTCAGCCGCCATACGTGACAAGATTGGAAACTTGGTTTGATTAACAGAAGACCAATGAAGTATATTAAATTTTTTTATCTCTACACCCTCTGATGTCTCAAACTCAAAGACATCGGATTCAAGGTATATTGTCAACTCTAACTTTCCTGTAGCTTCAGCTTGACTTTTCTTACTGTGTGCTTACCATTACAACACAATATTAGAATCATCTATCATTCCATGTGAAGATATGAAACTGGAATGTATTCCTACAATATTTTTTTATTAAAAACATGTGACTATAAATTAATCTAAAACTTTAAGAATTATGATATGACAATTAATATTAATGTATAATGAAATTATATACCTGAGGTAAATGATTCCATCTGTGATATAGGGGCGAGGGATAGGTTGTCTGTTGATAAAAGTTCCGCATACTCATGATATAACTCTTCCAATATATGGCATAGGTTGTTAAGCTCAATCTCCGCATCATATTCCCTATATAAAACGGGATAAGCAAACTTTATAAACTCTAATTTATACCTACAATAACAAAAAATTACTTAGATCACTAGTAATAACAATATAGTAATAATCAAGATAATTACCTCGGATCCATAATGATTGCGACTGCCATGAGGAGGTTAACCTCTCCCCAATATTTGTCAAACTTTACCATCATCGATCTAACCATTGAGGCCACAACAAGATCAAATTCTCTATCCTTTAACAACTTTTTTACTCTGAAAACCTCCATAAAATACAAGTTAGCTATTGGATAGTCAGTTCCTGATACAATCTTACTTACATTATTAAAAACTCTCAAAAAGTCACAAACTCTAGCTAATTTTTTCCATTCAATCTCATTTGGTAAATACTGCAAATAGTTTCCATCTTTAGCTCCGTATAGCGGCCATACTTCTCAAAAAATCAATGCCACATTCAATATATTATATGTGCTATTCCATCTAGTAGGACAATCCAAGACCAATTTCCTTTCTTTAATCCCACAAATTTTAGCAGTGCTTGCAAAGTCTCGTTGTCTAACCTCACTTGCATGCACATATTTCACACTGTCCCTTACTTTATCAATAATATCCTTAATTTCATTAATACCATCTTGAACAAGAAGATTGATGATATGAGTCGTGTATCTAATGTGAAATAAATTTCCCCTAGAAACTAGAGATCTATCCATCTTAAAATCTTTCTTCAATGATTTGATACACTTGTCATTCATTGATGCATTATCTACAGTGATAGTGAACACCTATTAACATAGCATTAAGACACATATAAATTTAAGTGTTGTCATTTTTCATTGATAAGCAAAATAAACAAATTTCACCTTACCTTATTCTGAATACCCCAATCTTCAAAGCAATTGTACAAAGCCTGCGTAATAGTTTCCCCATTTCTTGGAGGAGGCACATGGACAAAGTTGATTATGTGTTTATTTAATATGCATTCTTGATCCACCCAATGTGCAGTTATAACCATATATTCAATGTTTTGTGCATCTGACTTCCATAAATCAGTTGTCACACTTATCTTTCTTAACTCTTTAAAAAATTTCTTCAATTGTTTGGCTTCAGCTTGTACAACTCGATCACAGTCAGATTTTACTTGTTTTCTGCCTATTCTCTCATATAATGGTTGTAGAATACTACAAAAATAATTGAAGCCAATATGTTCAACAAAGGAGAATGACAATTCATCAATCAGAATCATGTGAGCTAATGCCTCACGGATCTACATATTGAATCACGATAATAGTTAATTATTTTAACAAAAATTAGTATGAAATCGATAGAAAATAACCAAACAAGTTACTTAAATATTTAAAACATACCATATCGTGATTATACTTAGCGTTCGATCTCACAATGGGTGGAGTGAGGAGGCCTGGGCAATTTTCTTCTATTGGTTGAAAGTTCAACAACATTTTTCCCTTCGAAAAACTCTGTTTCCCCATTGCCTTTTTTCGCTCGACACATTATCCCATATGATGACAAAGGTGTGTTGTTGCATGTGTTTTCTGTAGTTTTAACCTTTTATTACAGAACTTACATACAGCAAATCGTACATCCCCTACTGTTATAATCATGTCTTTGGGAAAACACTCACAAACAACAAAGGTTTTTTTTTTTCTTGCTAGGTGGGATAACTGGAGGACTAGGTGAGCTAGATTTTCCTTCAGACATTATATCTTCCCGCTCACCAACATCTTCTTCAAACTTTTCATAATCTTCTATAAATGTAGTTTCTACTTCTGCATTCTCAACAGAATCACGCAAATGAGATCCCTGAATTGCTATTCCCTTCCCTTTTACCAACCTTGATGAACGGGAACGTTTCTTTCCAGTTGCAGTTGATAAATAAGAGAAACCTCAATTAATATTTTTTTGGTGCATATACATTCAAGACATAGATAATTTAATAGCAAAAACAATTATATCACAATGAATAATATAATGAGTACCATAAGAAGTTCAATTGAGCTAAAATAAATTAAATTTGCAAGGAATTTGGCATGTTGAATAGTAAACTTCATTTAATCCCTGTTGTAAAGTGAATATAGAAGTGTAAAGTGAATAAGATCAATTACATTTTGTTTTTGGTGCGTGTATAATATATATTTGATTTTGTTGTATTACTAACAACCCAAATGTAAAAAAAAGAAAAAATCAAATTCCCAAGGTTTATATGTGCTTCTGTAAATTACTCTCCAGTTAATCTCCCTTTCATAAATTCATCTCCAATTAATTCCTAAGCCATTAATTTATAGAAATAAAACTTTAGAAAATCAATAAAAGAATAAAACTTATTATCGTTATGCATTTTTAAGGAATAATAAAATAATTATATGACTTGGAGCCGGCTCAAAATCTAGCAACCTAACCTGTTTTCCAAGATACATCAGGATGTAAATTACTCTTGTTTGATAAATAATTAAATAGAGCAGCAAAGAAGAAAGGTGGAAAACCTTGCCAGCCGCTGAATAGCAGAGAAGAAAGGTGGAATGGAAAACCTTGTTGGCGTATTTTAGTTTCGACTAATATTTTCAGCAGAGAAGAATGAAGAACAGCAGAAAAAATATTAGGTTTGTTGCTTTAGTTTCTTTAATTGCTTCCAATTTCCAAACGACAGCGTTTTTGATTTTAATAGAAGCCAGCAAAGCAAAACAAACTTTTTATATAGCTACTGCAAAATACAAAGTCAATGCAGAAGAAGCCATATATAATACCGCCAGGCTCCAGCCAACATATTAATAATGAGCTCAACTCGGCTCGCCGAGCATTCCTCTGTTCGGGTTCGGGCTCGTGTTTGTTTCTTGATTTTTGCTTCAGCTCATGTTCGTATTCGCGTTCGCTTATAACAAACTCGTTTTGGGCTCGTTCGAGCTAAGCTCGTTTTGAGCCCGAAAAAGCTCGCCTCGAATCCAACCCTAACATCAAGCCTAACTCATTATTGTATTTCCATACACCCTTTCCTAAGAGTAATTACGTCATTATTGACTTTTTCCATCCATACTCAAGTGTAATTATACTTTCATTTAAATTTCCTATCTTATCCTTCATTTCTTCTTAGGGATGTTAGAATATGCTCTAAAAACCAATCATTTTGTCGGTTTTAAGGCTTGTATATCTTGCATATACATTATTAATGAAGGAAAAATTCTATCATACTTCGCATATTTTTTGCGCCACTTTTATATCTATGTTTTAGTTGTATATTACATCCATATTAGCTGCATATATATATGATATGTGAGAGGTTCCGATGAGTTTTAACAAACGTCATCAAATTGCTCCCTACATAAACAATCTGTTTGGGCAATAGTATTGCATAGTAGACATGTGCTATGTCACCATAGAATATCATTGGATGATTTTAGGTATGGTGGATGTACAGATGGGTAAACCATAGAACTGTTTGATGGATGGAGAACTGATCAAAGGTTATTATATTATATTATTTATCGAACGTGACCACAAAACAATGATCACGTGGACATTGATATGAAATCAGTTATAGATCGTAAAATCATACTAATGTATAGATCCTTTGACTTGAGATATCACAATTGTACTTCGTTTCAGGAGATATGGTTCATATAGTGTATAACACGGGGCTAACCATGTCTCGTTCAAAAACTGAGTTGATCATATGTTACTTGAGTGAGAGGACAAGTGATGATCAAACAGGGATCCGTTGGCTCGATTTCTCTCAAGTTCCCATACGAATATCGAGAAACATACAAATCTAAGACACTGGCCAACGTAGATAAAAGACCACATGAAGAGAGTTTCGATATGACACGTTATGATATATTACTTGATATTCGAAGAGAGTAAATATTTGATTTTGATATTCCATGAATCCAAGTTTAATTAGAATGTAACGATAAAAGGGATTGGACTATATGATAAGTATGAGTACGAAAGGTTCATTTGGCATTATCTGAAGCTTGTACTTCATTGTGATGTAAGGGTCATGGGATGTTGCTAGATGACACCATATGATCAGTGAGAGCTTCGTTTCGTAGCTAAAAATGAAGTATGAACCTTAAAGGTCAATAGTTTTAGGTTATATAGTGATATAAGAAACATATGGTCTGATATGAGGCCCACGACTACATCAGTATGAACCTTCAAGGTTACACCCATATTTCAAAGAAGAAAATGG
Organism: Mangifera indica; assembly: GCF_011075055.1. Classification (NCBI taxonomy): domain Eukaryota; kingdom Viridiplantae; phylum Streptophyta; class Magnoliopsida; order Sapindales; family Anacardiaceae; genus Mangifera; species Mangifera indica. Next base: position 12,828,279 of record NC_058144.1, read on the forward strand.
TGTTATGAAGATGAAAATATTTATCCACAGTTGGTTAGCACTTTTCGAGGGTAAAAATAATATTTTTCAAATAAGATTCCAAAAAGAGGCAAAATTATCATTTTACACTTTTGAAATTGTTTAGAAAGTGGAACACATAATTTTGGGCACAAATTAATTAACATGTGTCAAAATATTAGTTACTCTTAATTATAAGCCAATAGAAATTGGACACATACTTAACTTGATAAATATCAAGTTTAAGCTTAATAAATGGGAGAGAAATATAGAAAAATAAGAGAATTTTCTTCTTCTTCTTCCTTTTGCTGAGAAAAACTTCCATTTTTCTTCCTTAAAAGGTGCAAGTCAACAGATCACTTATTTTAATGATTCAAACTTCCTAAATTCAAATCAAATTACAAGGTACAAGGTAGTTTACATATTTCTATGTTTTATTTCTTGAAAAAATATGTAAATTTTATATTACCATTGTTATATATGATGTGAATATAATTTAAAAATTTTAATTTTCTTGCCAAAATCCTACAAGGGACAGATGGGCATGTTTTCTCTCCTAGTACATAGCTTTCTACAACATATACATTGGTGTGTATCCTTGGACAAGACATATGGTCGTGTGTCCCAAACCACATAGTCATTGTTTATGCTATATCAACACTTCGTGTCTCTCCATTACACGACCACATAATCTATGACACAAATGACTGTGTATCTTCTTATACATAGGAATGTGTGACATCTTTCTCTAGAATTCGGTGGATGATTCTGTAGTTTCCAGCACTTTCCATCATTTCCAAAGTCTCAAGTGTAGCTTAGACTATGCCATTGAGTTTTAACCATCAAATACCTCTTCCAACACCATAAACACTACCCTAAAGAATCATTATCCTCATTATATTTTCACATAATTCTAGTCCCTCACTCTCATTAACCCTAAACTCATTCACGATAGTCCACAACAAATTAAATAATGCACTTATTTACAAGATTACACATACTTCCTTTAATCCAAAATATCAACTTAATATGAAAATCAATTTATCTAGCAATGTATACGTATGGCCATACTATCCATCCATTCCTAAATTTCTATTAATCTTCATATTAACAAGCAGTCATAACTTAACTTAAATAATATATTGCAGAGTTATAACATACATTCTAACCCTAAATTGAATTTAGGGTTTTTTCCACCTTTATGAGAATTATCAAGCATCACCATGCATACACCCAATTATCAATTAACCATGAAAAGACAACATCTTATACACATGTAAACGCATAAATATATATTTATATAGGGATATATATATATATATATACATATATATATATATACATATATATATATATGTATATACATATATACATATATACATATATACATATATATATATGTATATATGTACATATATACATATATATATATATGTATATATGTATATATATATACACACACATATATGTGTGTGTGTGTGTACTTATATAAACGAATTTGAAACTTCAGAATTTCAAAATCAACACAAATCCAAGGCAAAGAACCATACCACTTACCTTGGTGCAACGACGGTGATAGTCTTCTTGTGGTTTGAAATAGCCCCAAGGACTTCTCTCCTAGTAAGTGATGGTTCTGTTACTCTCAAATATTCTTTCCTCTCTTAGTTAGCTGAAAGGAATTTAAGATAAAGTGAGTGTTGCATGTTGTGCGATTATTTTTATTTTCAGGTTGATCAAACACACACGGGTGTGTATGTTAGACACACCCGTGTGTATACAAGTTATGAAATATTAAAGCCATATCACATGATCTCTACAGAATGTATCCTTATCCTAGAATTCAAAATTTGTTGACTAGGCATGAACTTGTAACCTATCTACACGGGTGTGCATAATGACCAAAAGTTTTTAACAAAACATATAATATGTGAAAATGACCATTTTTTCCTTTCTGCCACATCATGCACGGGCGTGCAGCCTCCTATACATGGTCATGTATGCCACTATTCACATGATAACTTCTCAAGCATATTTTCACATAGAAAGATATTAAAAAGATCAAAATAACCTCAAACATACCTATGAATATTACACTCTTGGACTAGAGTTAACTCAAAGGAAGATTAAGAAAGTCCAGTTGATCAGACAAAGGATGAAATAGTTATGGTAATCACAAACATAAAGATTTAGAGTTCAATATCGATGTTAGAGTTTTCATCAAAGTGGCCCCTTTCAAGCATGTGATGAGGTTTGAAAGAAAGGGTAAGTTGGCTCCTAAGTACATCGACTCTTACGAGATAATGGAGCAAATTGGTAAGGCAGCTTATAGATTTGTGTTACTAGTAAGTATAAAGCGTATTCATGATGTGTTCTATTTTTTGTCATTATGTATGTATATTGGTGATCTTTCTCATGTTTTAAGGACCAAAAAGACTTAGTTGTCTATGGACTTGAGTTATAAGGGAAGTATGATTCAAATCCTAGATAGAAGGGTAAAAAAGCTAAGGAATTGACAAATTTCCTTGGTTAAAGAACTTTGGAGAAATCACAAGATTGAGAAAGCTACCTGAGAGATGAAGTAGGACATGAGAGAAAAACATCCCAAGTTGTTTCCAATGAATTATAGGGATAAAATTCCAATAAAAGAAAGAATTATAACACCTACAACTTTAGTGGCGAATTTTGATGAGTGTTAAGGCAACAATCATAGAGAGAATGAGGTTCAATGACCAGCTTCTGTTTATGACAAACTTGTCAAGAGGAAAGTAGGAACTTTACTTCTCTTTTTATTGATGATTGAATCATATGATGTGGTGGACTAAAGAGTGTTTTCCTTCGCCAAAACATGTCTTTATGTTGATAAGGTTAGTTTTTATAAGAGGGGAAAGGATGATATTTGCCTTGTGGATAGAACTTGATGTTAATCTAATTTATGTGATGATTAATGCCTGTTATAATAAGATACATGTTTTGCTTATATGCTAAATTGATTAGTTAGTGTCAATGATGAGATATTTGGACAATTTAATGATTTCGATGTTATTGTGAGATTAAGTTTTGTTCTTTAATGCATCTTGTAATTATTCAAGTATTGATTATTTTCTTGGATTATTTATTATGATTGTATTAATTGATTGCTAAGGCGCGTGATTAGTTTATTGATTGATACGATCTAATACTAGTTTAGATGTTGAATTCATAATTGTTCAATTTATCTAATCGAAGTGACAACTAGGATTTATTGTTTACTGCATCAGAAACTGTAATTCCTAGGGAAAATATTCAACTAGATTAAATGCAATGTCGTACGCTTGTGTTGTCTTGCTTTGTTGGTCTTTCTAATTCTTAATGCTATTGTTTAATTAAATTCGAGATTGTATCCAAATTATTAATCAATAAGGGTTAACTAGAATACATGTTTTTGGTTAACTAATCATAAGGAAAGACAGGTAACTAATACTACAACGAATATTTGAATAATTAATTTGATTTTTTTTTTGTATCAATGATCAATCGTAGTTCAATAATGGAGGTGACCGTAGACCAAGGTTTGTTTAATTGATTATTTGTTTTAAATCATTTTTCTGATTTTTTATTACTATTTTTAATTATAATTCGCGTTCAATTCAAATCCCTGTATTCCTTGTTTTGATTAATTTGTGACGACGTACTAATTGGAACTTTTCAAGGGAATGATTCCTATTTTCTTTTACTACATATTTGTTGCAGGAATTTAAGATTTTAATTTAAATGTCGACAAGAACACTTACCATTAATGACTCATGTTTTATTGTTTTTTGGTGGTGAAGTTGTTTGCATTGAGATATAGAATTGTATTATGGATTGAAACCTTGACTGATAGTTGTTTAAGTGTATGAAATGGGTATAATTCACGTAAAAACATATTAGATGTAAATTAGGTTAACTCTTTCGAATTATGGGTTCGACACAATGTCGTGGTATGAGACATACGCCTATGTGTGTGAATTCCAAAATTCAGGTTAAGTTTTCTAGTGATTCGATGATCATTAGACACTTTTGACCATTGAGCGGCTAACTAGGGCATGAGGTTTGTCCATCTATGACTTTTACACAATTTTGTGTGGGGTGAAATGATCAAAACACCCTTGAGTAATAGTGTGGTTGAAATGAATGTCAAAATGGAAAACTTATTAAAATGCAAAGAGAACACACACATGTGTTAGCAAGACATACTTATGTGTATATAAAAATATGTTACACAGGGAGAGGCCACAAGAAAGAAGGCCATGTATGACAAAAAAAGGGATATACCCTCATGTATCTTAAAGAACACATCCGTGTAAAAAGGGCAAAATAAAGAAAAAAGAAAAAGAACTAGGCTAAATGTTAAGGGGTCATCCCAAAAGTTAGTGTAAAGATCTCGGATATATAGTAGTTACCCATATGCCTAAGGAATGAGATTTTAAATAGGCAAGAGAAATGATTTAAGTGAAAGCTATGACAAGCTATGATGATCTGAGGTTTAAGATGCATACATGCTAAATATCATAAGATCACTACAAGGGGGCATCAAGAGTGCACATTCCCTACACTACTCGCAGTAAAACACATCTGTAGTAAGACACTATACTCGTAGTAAGGTACTTACTCATAAAAGAGCCCAATTAAGATTATGTTATGGTGAAGTTGAACAGAGAAAGAGCTCACATGGTCAAGCCAATAAGAATCCAAAGAGTAGTTTTCTAGTGACCAAACAGAATATAATTTACCCGAGAGTTATGAGATATTGTCCATACGTTCCCTAGAGTACATAATAAGTATAAAAACAAGATATAAGACCTACCATAATCATAATAGAAGTTTAATATCAACTCCAGCTGATAGAGATAGTATGGGTCAGGACCAAAGGCATTTTTAGAAATAAGTAAAAGTTAGTAACAGAGTATCCTACTTACTAAGTGTTTTATCACTTACTCTCTTACTTTCATATGTGTAGGTACAGGTGATTGTGATGGTTACAAGACTAGTGGTCAATAGGCATAAAGCTACAAGGGTACTTTTGTCACTTTGAGATTTTTTCAGTTTATGCATTATAGTTTATTTTTATGGGTTTAGTTACACAATTTATGAAATTACAATTATGTTTTCTTATTTAGACATCTTTTGTTCTCTTCCAACTGTTTTTATAACAAAAGGTATTTGTTTAATTTTTCATGAAATTACATAAATGATGTTTTATTCAAAGTTTATGAGAATTATTTATGAGTTTTTGAAATAAATGCATACTTTAACTGTCTAATTGGTAATATCTTCCCCTATAAGACAATAATTCTAGAAGAGGTGTTACAAGCATCCATTTGTTGCATCAAGCTACTGGCTAATAGTTTCATCATGTGAGAATTGTCACCACCTTTTGGTGGAGTTACTTAACACTATGATAATCTCATCTCTATTACTTGTGCCCTTAGTTAAAGTAATGTCAGGATAATGAATGTTTTTAAAATAGTCATTTAACATGTTCATAGGGTTCTCATGATCAGTCATTTGATCCTTTTGTCACGGTTCTACCATTTTAAAGACATTATTTTTATGAACATAATAAATACATATTAATATGAATAAGTAATAGAAACCTTTCTATTAATGATGAATTAATTATAGTATACATAAGTACAAATAGATTGGCTTTAAGGCACGACCTTAACATGACCCTGCATACGTGTAGTATGAATGAAAAGTTGACAATTAGGGGTGTTGAATGAGGTTGAAATAACTTACAAAGTTGATTTTGTGGTTAGGACAACCATGAACCCGATATGAAAGTCTGTGCATCTATTCATTTCAAGAGAAAATAGTCATTTTCAAATGTCAATAGCTACTTCAAAGTATCTAATGGCCATTTCAATGTTTCCAACTTATGAAACCTATATAAAAATGTGAGTTTGAGTTGGAAAATGTAAAGAGCATATACATTAAGCTATCTTCTTAGCTCTCTTCAAAAATTATGATATATTCTCTCTCCAAGCACTTTATTCATATTCTTAAGAGAATTACTGCTCTTAAATTTGTTGTAATAAGCCTTTGTAAAGGCATTATACACATAATTTTGTATTCAAATTATTATGGGTGAAATCCTATTCAACTAATGTATAAGGGTGAAATCTCGGAGAACTATTGCAAAAAAAGTTCTTCTTTATTAGTAAAAATTCAAGTAGCTTGCTTAAAGAAGTGGACATAAGAGGTTTGAGTAGAAAAGCTCGGAGCCACTATAAATCCTAAACGTTCTTTATCCTTATATATTTTATATTTACTATGTTTGCAATTATTATTGTTTGTAATTTTATTTGTGTTTTAATGTTTCATAAATCCTCTTCACCTCCTTTAAGAATATATAAACTATTAGGATATTTTAAGGAAGTTCAAAAGCCAAGCCAATATGAGTTTTTGATAATTAATGATGAAAAAAAGATTAGACCAATTTTACATAAACTAGTTTGGAGCAAGAGTTGTTTCCTTGATAAGTTTATTATAGGATAAGTAATGAACCTCAAGCTAATAAATGATGTTTATGTACGTTTAACCTCACTCAAGAGTGATTTCGAGATGTTGCATAGATTTTTCTACTACATCAAAAATTTAGGCCTATAAACTAGTAATTGCATATTTAAAAGTATCATGGGAAATCATTCAATAAAAAGAACATATTTGATATTTCTTTGTGTTATGGAGATTAAAAAATATATATTAGAAGAGGTTGAAATCAAAATGGAGGTGCCATTTGAATATCACTATATTGATATATAATTTGTATGTAAATTCCTTGTTTCTCATAATATTTTGTGTTAGATAAGATTGAAAATTATTAGCAAAAATTAATAGAAGTTTTTGAACCTTGTTGAAAGTGAGTAAGTAGATTTTATTCTATTATGAGTTCGGAAATATTTATTAAATTATTTTCTTATAGTTTGTTTTAATACTTAAAACTTGTCATTTCTTTTAATATCTAAAACTGAATGGTATAAATAAATATTTTTATTATTCAATAAACTTGCAATCATTATAACTCTGTTAGTGAAGGAACTGTTCTCTAACCTGTAGCTTCGAAAACACGCATGGTCGATCTTACTTTTGTCTTTGAAAGCCTAATTCTTTTCATAACTTAATGAGATCCTTATTTTTGCAATCGATTGCAAAACAATAGTCCCAAGCCTCAGTTGAAGCCAACCCCAAATTGAAAGTGTTTGGATAATAGTAATTTATCTTTTATTATTAACAATATCATATTTGATTTGTAAGAAAATAAAAGATTTTGGTAGATTTTAAATGAAGGCTAAACTTTAGGCTAAAGCCAATAACCTAATTGGAATGCTAATATGATACAAGGAAGAAAATCCTAGATAATATAGGAAATGAAGTACAAAAATAATATGTAGAGACCTTGTGTATTCTAAAACTCCCCCTCAGGCTAGAGCATGTAAGTTACATATGCCCAACTTGCAATGTAGAAAAAAAAATTAGTCTTTACTAAGAGCTTTAGTTATGAGATTAACTAGTTAGTTAGAATTAGTGATTGGCAAAGGATGAAAAATACTAACTTAGAGTTTTTCTCGAATAATAGGTAATCAATTTCAAGGTGCTTTGTCCATTCATGAAAAATAGGTTAACAACAATATGATTAGCAACTCGATTATCACAATATAAAGGTGTAGGTTGTGTCAAAACAACACCAAAATCTTGTAACTGACTACACAAACAAACAATTTTGAAAGTGGTAGATGTCATAACTCTATATTTAACCTTAGTAGATGAGTGAGAGACAATGGCATGTTTCTTGCTTTTCAAAGAAATAAGACTATTCCTAAGAAATAGTGAACCATTGTCTCATAAAACAACTTGCCCAATTAGAATTCTAATAAGCAGTGACTAAGAGAGAACTAGATGAAGATAAAAGAATGTCTTGTCTAGGATTCTTCTTGAGGCACTGAAGAAAACAATGAGCAACATCTAAATATGGCTTACAAGGGGCATGCATAAACTGATTGAGAACATTCACAAGAAAAGAAATATTAGGTCTAGTGATAGTAAGATAAAGAAGTCAACCAATATTAGGTCTACTGCGGGCGGTGTAGTGTAAAGTGCCCCCTCATAGTTTATGGCATGCATACAGGGCTTATATCTTACTAATTTTGGTTCCATCTAAATCTATTCATAACTTACCAGACTATACTCTTGGGAAGACCCCTAAATCTTGAGCCCAAAATTCCTTTTCTTGCTTTTCTTTCCTTTCTTCTTCTTTTCTTTTTCTCTCCTTTCTTTCCTTTCCTTTCCTTTCTTTCCTTTCTTTTCTTTCTTTTCCTTTCCAAAACTGTAAAATACTGTTCATAACCCTGTTCATTTGATAGGGTAGCCTTTTTTTTCATACAATTTCACAGTCCAAATGGTTTCTAATTCAAACAAGTTATATATTGTTGAAAAGATGATTCAAAGAGCTTTCCAACAAGTTATAATAGCACTTCTAATTCATTAGATAAGGTAGTCAACACGTGCAATGAAATCAGTGGCAAAAACTGCCTCCTCTGTTTATTTGGTAAAGCAATCTTTGTGGTTCATACAATATTTAACAGTTTCAATGATCCCCAATTTATACAAGCTATATATCACGGAAAAAGAATTCAAAGAGTTTTCCAACAAGATATAATAGCACTCATAAATCATTAGATAAGACAGTCAAAACGTGAGATGAAATCAGTGGCAAAAACTGTCTCCTCTGTTTATTTGGTAAAACAGTCCTTGTTATCAGTTCAAATGATCTCTAATTCATACAAACTATATATAATTGGAAATAGGATTCAAATATATTTCTAACAAGCTAAAATAGCACTCATGATTCATCAGAAAAGACAGCCAAAACGTAGGACAAAATCAGTGGTAAAACTGTAAATATTATGCAACTTTCTGCCATGAACAAAATCACACACATAGATATCCTAAATGGAAAAACAACATTTCTCAACTTTAAAATCATCATTTATAACATAGATCCAAAGAACCAAAAGCCTAAAACATGCAACATATCAAGGATGATACCCCTTACCTTGTTTCAAGCTAATTTTTGCAAGTTGACTTCCCCTTCCTTGTCTTGCTTCCTTTATCACTAAAATCACCTTAAATCAATACCAAAACACACTAATATATTCATATAACATGTATCAAAAAATATATATAATCATAGGTAAAGGGAAAGGAAGGAGATCTTTTGGTTACCAAAGCTTCCAAAGTGCTTCTTTTTTTTCTCTTTTTATTTTATCTTCCAAAATCCTTTCAATTCCTTCCTTTGGCTTCACAAAACAAAACAAAACAACATGAAGGAGGTTGGCTGCTAGAGATTTACGGGAGAAGATGATAGAAAACACTTAAAGCTTCCTTTATTGTTTTTTGTCTTTTCTCTTTTTATTTACATCTTTATCTCTTTCTTTTTATCTCTTTTTCTTTTTCTTTTTCTTTTTCTTTTTGTATTTCTATATAGTTATTTATACATATATATATATATAAACACACATATACATGTGAAAATATATATACTTAAAAATAGGAAATATCTCAAAACATAGTTAAAAGACATAATTACCCCTAGAATATACCTGAGGGTATTAAACTTTTCCCCTCTCATAAGAATTTTGTCCTCGAAATTCACAAAAACAACTCTAGATACTTCTCTTTCATGGTTTGCTCCATTTCCTATGTGGCCTCCTCTACCTTTTGGTTTCTCCATAGGACCTTTACTAGAAGAATCTGTCGATTCTTTAGTTGCTTAACCTGTCAAGTATCTGAATCGATCTTTCTTCATAACTAAGGTCTTCTGATAACTTAATATCATCTATATTCACAACCTGCGAATGATCTCCAAGGCATTTCCTTAACGATGAGACATGGAATACATCATGAATCCGATCTTTACTCGTTGGTAAGGCCAATCTGTAAGCTACTTTACCAACTCTCTCAATTATCTCATATAGACCAATAAATCTAAGAGCTAGTTTTCCCTTCTTTTCGAATCTCATCAAATTCTTGAATAGAGCAACCTTTACAAATACAAATTCACCTACATTGAATTCCAAGTCTCGGCGTCGATGATCTGCATAGTTTTTCTATCGATCCTGAGCCTGTTTGATTCTCTGCCTGATTAGTTAGAGATCATTAATCATTTTCTAAGTCAACTCGAGCCCAAGGGATCGAGATAACACATCTCTCTCTCCTATCTCATCCTAGTGGAGAGGATAATGACACCTCCTACCATATAATGCCTTATAAGGTGTCATATGAATAGTCATCTGGTAGCTATTATTATAAACAAACTCTACCAAGGGTAATATTTCTACCCATGTAGTTTTATGATCCAGGCAACAAGCTCTCAACATGTCCTCTAAAATTTGATTAACCCTCTTCGTCTGTCTATCTGTCTAAAGATGATAGGTTGTACTAAATACCAAATTAGTACCCAATGATCTTTGAAGACTCTTCCAAAAAGTTGATACAAATCTTGTATCATGATCAGATACTATAGTCATGGGTACACCATGTAATCTAATAATCTCCCTAACATATAATCTCCCTAGCTGATCTGTGGTAGTAGTATCTTTGATAGGTAGGAAATGAGTTGAATTGGTTAATCTTTCAATAATCAACTAGATAGCATTACATCCATTCTGGACTCTAAGGAGTCCACTAATGAAGTCTATAGAGATATGCTCTCATTTCCATTCTGGAATAGGTAGAGGCTGAAGCGACCCTGAAGGTCTCTGGTGTTCGACCTTAATTTGCTAACAGGTGAGACATCTAGTAACAAACTCACCTATATCTTTTTTCATGCCTGACTACCAAAAATATCTTTTTAAATCCTAATACATCTTTACACCCCCAGGGTGGGCAGTGTAAAGAAAACTATGAGCCTCTGTAAGAATTCTCTGTCTCAATTCTATTATCTGAGGAACATACACTCGATCTCTAAATTTGAGAACTTCATTTGATACCTAAAACTTTGTCTTGAGACCCTCTTGCACTTTCTGAATTTTTTGTTGACACCACTCATCTCTTGTCTGAGCTTCTTGAATCTCATCTATGAGAGTGAGCTGAATCTCTAACCTAGCAAAGGCCTCAATCACAAGCTCAATCTGCTCTCGATTCATATCTCTTTGAATTTCTCTCTGGACCGTCAATTATGATATCATCACGTTTCTACTGAAGGCGTCTACAACCATATTAGTCTTGCCTAGATGGTATTTAATACCACAGTCATAGTCTTTTACTAACTCAAGCCATCGCCTCTGTCTCATATTTAACTCTTTTTGAGTGAAAAAATATTTGAGGTTCTTATGGTTAGTATAAATATTACATCTTACCCTATACAAATAGTATCTCCAGATTTTCAAAGCAAAAATCACCACTGCTAACTCCAAATCATGAGTAGGGTATCGAGTTTCAAATTTTTTCAACTGCCTTGAGGCATATGCTATCACCTTGCCTCGCTACGTCAACACTGCTCTTAAACTACCATGTGAGGCATCAATGTATAAATCGTACTCAATTCCCTCCTCTGGAAGTGCTAACATAGGAGTAGTAGTTAATCTTCTTTTTAATTCCTGGAAGCTTGCCTCACAAGCATTTAACCACTGAAATGGTGTTGCTTTCTTTGTGAGGGTTGTAAGAGGTTTAGCTAATCTGGCAAATCCCTCCACAAACCTTCGGTAATACCCTACCAAACCCAGGAAACTATGAACCTCTTTGACTGTCTTTGGTCTTTACCATTCAACTATTGTCTCAATCTTACTGGGATCTACAGATATACCCCCTGCTAAAACACATGCCCTAAAAAGGTAACTCTATCTAGCCAAAATTCACATTTCAACAATTTGGCATACAATTGTTTCTCTCTCAACCTCTGAAGGGTAAATCTCAAGTATTGCTCATACTCCTCTTGACTGTAAGAATACACTAAGATATCATCAATGAATACCACAATAAATTTATCCAGGCAGTCGTGGAATACCCTGTTCATCAAATCCATAAATACTGCAGAGGCATTAGTCAATCCGAACAGTATCATTACAAACTCAAAGTGGTCATACCTCGTTTGAAAAGCTGTCTTGGGTATATCCTTCTCTACCACTCTCACCTGGTAATAACCAGATCTCAAATTTATCTTGGAGAAAACCACAGATCCCTTCAACTGATCAAATAAATCATCAATCCTAGGTAACGAGTACTTGTTCTTAACTGTGACTTTATTTAGCTCTCTGTAATCAATACACATCCTCATGGACCCATCTTTCTTTTTCACAAATAGGATGGGACCTCCCCAAGGAGAATGACTCGGTCTGATAAAACCATGATCTAGTAACTCTTGAAGTTGCTTCTTTAATTCTTACAACTCAGTAAGGGCCATTCGATAGGGTGCTTTCGAAATAGGTGTTGTGCCTGGTGCCAGCTCTATACTAAACTCAACTTCTCATTCAAGAGCTAATCCTGGTAACTCACTCAAAAACACATCTGGAAACTCCTGTACCACTGGTGTCTTATCAATAGTTAGGTTTGACTCAACCTTGCTCACTACATAAGCCAAATATCCTGTACACCTATTTTTCAATATTTTACTAGCTTTCAACATACTGATTATCAAACTCTGGATATGACCCTCACCAAACTCGAATTGATCTCCAGAGTCTAGGTTAAATCTAACTTTCTTTTTTTATAATCAATCTCAACTCTGTATCTCCCCAAAAAGTCCATCTCTAAAATCATGTCAAAATCTGGTATTTTGAACACAATCAGGTCCACCAGTAACTGTCGACCCTAAATCATAATACTCTGTCCTAGCAACATTATCTCACTAATGACTAACCCCCTATTAGGCAACGCGATCATAATCCTCTGAGTTATTTTAACGGGTTGTAATTTTAACCTCTCAAGCAAACTTTTGGCTATAAAACAATGAGTTACCACACAATCAACTAAAACATAAATAGGAGTATCAAGATAGAGAATCTGACCCGTAACTGCTGATGGGTTAGCCTCTATTGGGCCTTGGGTGATCGTATAAACTCTGGTTGTCACCCCTCTGATAGGCTACTGCTGCTCTACTCTCATTGGGGCAACTGTACAAAAATGAACGATATGTCTAGGCTGACGACATTTGAAACAAACTATCTGACCTGTCAGACACTCTTCTCTATGTTGTTTCCCATATTTTTGGCAAGCTGGTATCTCAGGTCCTCTCTGTTTCTTTCCACTCTTCTAGTTCTTTTTTATGTCTCTGAACTAAAGAGGTCGTTTACCCTTCCTGTCTTGGTCTAGAGGAGGGCCTCTCTGTACTAAAACTGAACCACTGCTCATCAAGGGAACTAGCATGGCAGTAAGGGGTGTAACCTTTACCCTGTGGTCTGACCAAACCTCCTCCTCACAAAAACCTCTACCCTCAAAGCTCTATCAAGGGCCTTTGCATAAGTCCTAGGTGGTTGTGCCCTTGTCAAAACATCTCGAGTTATCTTTGGATCTAGCCCGTACACAAACTTCTGCATACGTCTCATCTCTGTACTAATTATCTCAGGGGCATACTAGGATAACTGATTAAACTTCGTGGAATATTCCTTTACTGAATCTATCCCATGCACTAGATTAATAAAATCCTGGGCCCTAATGCAAAGTAACATCGGTACCTTTATACTCTGTCTCAAATCGATGCCTGAACTCGGACCATGTCATCTCTAAGACATTGATCGTTTCCCATATTCTTACCATTGACTTGAAAAGATGGGTGACATATCTCACTCTCTCCTGATCGATCATATCAAATAGGGTCATTACACTCTTTACTGATTCCAACCACTCTTCAACTACTATTAGGTCCTTTGCACCATCAAATTTTTGAGGTTGGTGCATACTAGGAAGGTTAGAAATAGGATGCAATTGAGTGCTCACTAGGGCTACTGTAGATGCTGAAGTAACCTCTCTCATATCATGTCCCTAGATTAGCAACGTGTGCGCTGTTTCACTTCCCTGTGTATGAGCACCTCTATGCTTTCTCATCATCTCTCTGAAAATCTTTCATACATTATGTGCACTGAGTGCCCCATAGGGTACTTAGGGGACTGCTCCTTCACTCTGGCTCCTCTGAGAGGGATCTATTGGTGTTCAACTCATAGGTCCTGACAATGAACACATTAGTCTCATGAAACTCAGCAAGTATAAGTGAAAACTTAACTTATAGTGATCGGCTGCGAGGGTGGTCAGCATGGCTGGAGAGTATTTCATTTATGTGTTACTTTAATTACTCTATTTTGTTTCAGAAAACAATTTTTGGGTTTCCAAAATCATGCTCTGATACCAACTTGTAACATCTCTCCCCATAAATACTATCCATGGAAGAAGAAATGTTACAAATTAATATCCAGAGTGCCAATTTTTTTTTAAATACTTAAAAAAACTACTTTGAACTCAACTCATTACTGAAAGTGTCTAGAAATTATTCTGAGAAAACTGAAAATCTGGAAGTGAACAAAAGATGTATATACTCATATGAAAACTCATCTGAAAGCATCTGAAAACATAGAGTAATCATATACAATTGTACAATCTTCTTAAAAAGGTCAAAAATCCATAAGAACATGCGACTGTATGCATGCAATATAAACCAAACATAACCTGCTCCAGTCAGATCTATCTTCGCTGACCTGACCCTGCCTTGCAGCTACCTCGATCACCAGTACCTGCAATTATGAAAAAAAAAAAAAGCGAGAGATAAGAACACTCAGTAAGGAAAAACAATTAAGTAAACTATCTTCTTTCCTGCTCTAACTTACTCTCGGGGCTCAACCTCATTCATAACCTCCATAAGAAATCGAGAGGATAATCTAGTTCATTCTTTTCTATTTTGGTCATACTTTGTCCCATCTGGTGTCTATTTGATACTTTCTGGAAGCTGACTATAGGGATTTGACATATTTCTAAGCTCGAGCTCTCTTCTTTTCTCTCACTACACCATTTTGAATCTAAATTGAGCTCTACTACGAGTATGCTCTACTACGAACAGACCCTACTAGGGGTCTATGTCTTACTACGGATGTGCCCTACTACGGGTGGTGTAGTGTAAAATGCCCCTTCATAGTTTATAGCACGCATGCGGGCCTTATATCTTACTAATTTTGCTTCCATCTAAATCTATTCATAACTCACCAGACCATACTCTTGGAATGACCCCTGAATCTTGAGCCCTAAATTTCTTTTCTTTTTTTTCTTTCCTTTCTTCTTCTTCTCTTTTTCTTTCCTTTCTTTTCCTTTCCAAAACTGTGAAATACTGTTTACAACCCTGTTCATTTGAGAGGGCAGCCTTTTTTTTCATACAATTTCATAGTCCAAACGGTTTCTAAGTCATACAAGCTATATATCGTTGAAAAGAGGATTCAAAGAGCTTTCCAACAAGCTATAATAACACTTCTAATTCATTAGATAAGGCAGTCAACATGTGAGATGAAATCAGTGGCAAAAACTGCCTCCTCTGTTTATTTGGTAAAGCAGTCCTTATGGTTCATACAATATTTAACAGTCTCAATGATTCCCAATTTATACAAGCTATATATCACTGAAAAGAGAATTCAAAGAGATTTCCAACAAGATATAATAGCACTCATAAATCATTAGATAAGACAGTCAAAACGTGAGATGAAATCAGTGGCAAAAACTGTCTCCTTTGTTTATTTGGTAAAGTAGTCCTTGTTATCAGTCCAAATGATCTCTAATTCATACAAGCTATATATCATTGGAAAGAGGATTCAAATATATTTCCAACAAGCTATAATCACACTCATGATTCATTAGATAAGGCAGACAAAACGTGGGATGAAATTAGTGGCAAAACTATAAATATTATGCAACTTTCTGCCATGAACAAAATCACACGCATAGATATCCCAAATGGCAAAACAACATTTCTCAACTTCAAAATCATCATTTATAACATAGATCCAAGGAACCAAAAGCCTAAAACATGCAACATATCAAGGATGATACCCCTTACCTTGTTTCAAGCCAATTTTTGCAAGTTGGCTTCCCCTTCCTTGTCTTGCTTCCTTTATCACTAAAATCACCTTAAATCAATACCAAAACACACTAACATATTCATATAACATGTATCAAAAAATATATATAATCATAGGTAAAAGGAAAGGAAGGAGATCTTTTGGTTACCAAAGCTTCCAAAGTGCTTCTTTTTTTTCTCTTCTTATTTTATCTTCCAAAATCCTTTCAATTCCTTCCTTTGGCTTCACAAAACAAAAGAAAACAACATGAAGGAGGCTGGCTACTGGAGATTTATGGGAGAAGATAATAGAAAACACTTGAAGCTTCCTTTATTGTTTTTTGTCTTTTCTTTTTTTATTTACATCATTATCTCTTTCTCTTTATCTCTTTTTCTTTTTCTTTTTGTATTTCTATATAGTTATTTATACATACATACATACATATATATATATATAAACACACATATATATACTTAAAAATGAGAAATATCTCAAAACATGTTCAAGAGACATAATTACCTCTGGAATATACCTGAGGGTATTACATTATCACTCTTGACTTTGTGGATGGTGGTATTAAATTATGTTTTGACTATTGAAAAAAAAAATTGAATTTAAGCATAAACTTGGGATTTAGACAAAAAAAAAACCCAAGTACCACGAGAAAAATCGTCTATAATAGTGATAAAAAAAATTTACACATTCAAAGAAGGGATTGTATATAGTCCCTAAACATCAACATGAATAAGGTCAAAGCATCCTTTTGTGGAGATAGAACTAGTAAGAAAAGGTAAATGAGTTTGTTTTGCTAAAAAACAAACAACATATGGTTATTTATTTGAAAATGAAATATTACGATCTATGCAAGAATATTGTTCATAAACATGTTGACCAAGATGTCCAAGACACTAATGCCAAATATTCACAATTAGGGAATTTGCAATTGCAACAAGGGAAATTGGTGTTAGGTTATTTGGATTAGTGTCATGGTAATAACGGTCATCATGCTCGTTAGCCAAACTTGTCACTTTCTTCATCACTTGGTTTTGAAAAACACAAAAATGAGGAAAGAAGGTGACCAAACAATTAAGAGCCTTTGGTTATTTTACTGACATACATGAGATTAGATTCAAAAGAAGGAACATAGAGAACATTGTCTAAATGCATATGAGAATTAAATTTACAAGAACATAAATGAGTCATGGGAACTTGATCTCCATTGGGTAATGTTAATTTTGGATTAGGTTTATTAAGAATGTTTATACAAGATTTATCATATTAGTGAACTGAATTAGCAAGTAATCAAAGGATAACAACAACATCAGAAATCAACAAGAAAACACAAGAAATACTTGGTTCAGGTTTCGATTTGAAACCCTATATCCAAGGCAGTCGAATCCACTATTGAACATAAGCAAATACAGCTTACAAAACCCTCCGATTTACACCTCACACGACAATGACACGCCGTGAACCAAAGTCTCACACCAAGCCTTCATCAAGACTCAAGACATTTACACAACCGAAGAAAACCAAAAGATTTCTCCCTGGTTTATCTAAATCATAAGAACACAGCCCTAATTTCAGAAAGCAGAGCAAGAACAAGGAAGCCAACCCACACAAAAGAAAAAAGTCTTTCGCTCAACCCTAATAAAGCCCTTTATATACTTAGGGTAAATATTCAGCACAAAGACTAAATTACCCCTTTTGCTTCAAATTACCTTACAGACCACAAACGGCTCCATAATGATAAGATTACCCTCTAACACATTTAAGCCACATTCTACAGGTAATTTAATTGGGAGACTATGGTTATCACAAACATTGTTTAAAGATTCTAAATTGTGTGATATTGATGAATAGACTAGAGGAATTTATTGAATGTGGTTGTGTAAAAGCTAGAATTAGTAGTATTTGTCCTTGAGTAAATGACAAGTCATGGTGAGAACCAGAAGTGGATGTTGTTTTGGTGTTAGAATCATCCATGGTAACAAAAAAAATAATGAAGATCAATACTTTGAAACCATGATAGATTTTGAATGAAAAGAATACTGCATGCTAATTCTCATGACAAATACATATATTTATACGTGGAAGAAAATCCTAGCTAATATAGAAAATAAAATACAAGAATAATATATAAAGATCTTGTACATTCTGAGAGATTTTGATAATTTTTTAAAGTCATACTATTACAACATGTAATCCTATTTTTGTTAATCAATTCCCAGCGCTTTCTTTATGTCATCCTGCATCAAGAAACCAAAAGCAAAAAGGAAAACCAACATAAGTTATTTGAAACCCTAAAAAGTTGAAACACATGCAGCACTCATACCTCAATTGCCATAGGAGGAATGGTTATACTATAGCGATCAGTGACATGCCCTTCCTTATCAACCAAAAACTTGGTAAAGTTCCACTTTATTCTGGACCCAAAGGTTCCGGAAGCACTTGCTTTCAGGAATTTGTACACTGGTGCTGCAGTTGGTCCATTCACACGTACCTAAAAATATGAGTATAGACCACAAATTATCATTTACGATTACCATTTAACGTCAGGCAACACCCAAAAGGCGAAAAAAGAAAAACATAATTAAAAGGAAGAAGAAATAAGTTAATCGAAGCCAAAAAGCTAAAGCAAAATGAGTAAAAAAAAAAAAAGGAAAACTATTCGGAGGCAACGTTAACAAGAAGGAGGACCTTCCCTTTGTAAATGCTGAGGTCCACGCCTTTGCCACTGCCATCCTGTTCCACATCGAAATGATTCAACACAATGAAATGGTAATAATTCAGTAAGAAACAGAATTGAAACCAAAATATAAAGAAAACCTTGACAGTGAATTCGTGGATTGAATGCTGCGGAACTGAAGCAGAAGCTCCCATTAGCAGCATCGGATCAACTTCTTTTTAGCTTCTTCGGTTGCCTCTCCTCCTCTATCTTTTGGACGTTCAACGTCTATGCCTCCACTATTCAATTGAATTATTACTTCTTCTTTTTTAAATGTTCTCTCTTATAATTTAGTTAAAAGGCCCTTTTTATCAATTACAAGCCATTCTATTTCAACATTCTGATGCTTCTAACTCCTCCGCTTAAAATTTCTAATTATATACTTAGTTCAATTTAACCATTAATTGGAGAGGAAATATAGTTAGTGATACTATAAATATATCCAAATTTAGAAATGACACTTTTAATATTTTCTCCCATAGAATATTAGTTCTCCAATTGCATCAATTATCAGCTACAAAATGGCTTTGAATTTAATAGTAAAAACTCTTATCATCTTCATATTCTTTTCAACTTCACATCTTTTCATCTTCACTATCTCTCTTATGTTAGCCATGCTTTCAAATTTAAGATAACATTCTTTAAATTTGTGGTTTTAACTTTTAAAACCTTATACCATTGTAATAACCTCTATTAACTTTCTAACGTATTTTATGCAATTGCAGTTAGAGTTTGTTAAACAAGGTTATGGATCATTTTTCAAGTTGTTTCAGATTAAGCAAGTAAAAAAGTTCCATGGGAATTAAAATTTAAATGTATTTTGTAGATATTTCAATTTGGTGTCATGAAATATATTGTGCTTTACTTTAAGTCAAATAAGAAAAATAATACGTAAAGATAATAACAATAGGTCATGTCGTGTCATGTCAAGTCAAAAATGACAAAATTCAATGTACTACAAATCATATCGTGTCAAAACTCATAAAAATACAAGTCTTAATGGGTTGTGTCGGTTTAAGACCCATGACACGATAAATCGTGTATTTGTGGACTTTATGAAAGTCAACTTGCAAAAATATATAATTTTTAATTTTATAATTATTTTTTCTAAAAACGAGGACAATATTTTTTAAATTTTATTAAAAGGCCCTAACTTATTACGGACAAAAACTGTGATTGCATACTAAGTAATAAAATAAAAGAAACATTTGCTTTACATGGAAAAAACAGTCATATACAATTATCACACATTTTCAATTTTATCATCATATCTAAATTATTGAAATATTTTAATATATCATCAACAACATGATTTTATATTTTGAAATATATTCTCACCCAGTTTTTCATGCATATAATATTTTCAATAATACATGGATATAAATTTGATCTTCCATCGTCCAATACACGAACTTGCCCTAGAAGTTGATTTAAATGTTATTATAGTAACTGGAGGTGTTAACAAATCACATGTCATGATGGAAAGTATATGACAAATTGTTTGATGTGCTTTCCATCATGCAAGAAATCAAATTGATTGTTTTTATTCATAATTTCAGACAAATGATTAATGTTTAGATAAATTATAAATTCACCAAACAAAAAGCTTAAACCTATTGGTTGTTTACCTTTAGTTAGAAAGAACCAAGAACATTATTAACCTTCAGATGAACTTGAACTTAAACATAGTTGCAACATATTTGTAGTGTTTTCATATCTGATTTCATAAATTGAATACATTTCAGGTTATAATTTCTTAGTATCTTTTATTGTTAATTCTAAATAGATATCTAGATTTTCTAAAATAACATCTAACCAATTTTTCATTCCTAATAATTTTGTCGTTGGATCAGAAAACAATATAGGTGTATTTTTCCAATATGTTTTCTAAATTTTTTTTCTATTTGTCTTACTCTTTCACAATAAATTAAATTATGCGTACCTATTTTATGTATATAAATATATACATATTTAATATGTATCATCATATAATTAGATAATTTATATATTCAAAATGAGTACGTATAGAATTACTCTTATATAATTTTTGGATGTACTGGAAAAGAGTAATACTATTGATTAGTAGAATTATTTAAAGATTCTAATATATTCATCACTGAAAATCCAACATGCCAATGATATGGAGTCTATTTAGATTCATGTTGTTTTGTATTAAAAATGTTAGTGATATCATTTTATAACATTCACAATATTTTAATATTAAATATGTAGAGCTCCAATGAATTTCAACATCAATTTTCAATTTTCTCTTCTTTTAACTTCATTTGTTTACACATCCTCTGATATTGTTGTAAACAAGAAAGGGATGATAAAATGAAACTAATTCCATATCTAATTTGAGATATACCATTTTGAGCTAATTTTAATTCATCTAATGTAATTAAATTTATTATATGACATACAAATCTAATATGAAATAATTTATTTCTATAAGGTGGATTTAAATATTGTAACATTAGTAGAATAACTCTATTATGTGATAATGTTAAATTATTGAAGAAAATTGGGGTGTGAAAAAGTTGAGACTTGAGAGAATTGAAAAAGTTGGGGTGTCAAAAGAAAATTATTGAAGAAAATGGAATCGTATTTATGAGGGAAAACTTGAAAATAAACAAATTAAAAATTATATATTGTCATTACCCCTAAATGGTGGTTACAACTATTTTGGTGCAAAGTAGTCATTTCTTAATGACTAAGGATGGCAATTTGGGCCCGATTTTAGGGGTTTCGACCCTCCCCGACCCTAACGGGAAAAGGGGCGGGGATAGAGACGAAAAAAATGCCCGTAATCGGGGATGGGGATACATATGTCCCCGCCCCGCCTCGTCTTATCCCCACCCCACCGCACCCCACCCCACCCCACCTCACCTCACCTCATAAATCTAATATATTAATATAATAATTTCTAAACTATTAAGTTCTAGAAATTTTTACATTATAATTTATTAAAACTATAACTTTAATTTTACTAATTTTAGAATTATCAATTATCAATTTTTACTGATTTCTGAACTATTAATCTAATATATTAAAAAAACCCCAAAATCTCATTATCATAAAATACAAATGCACCAAATTAATTTTATTTTAACTTCAAAACTTTATCAGTCAATCCACTAGGTTTTACACAAAAAAAAAAATTATAAACTTGATAAAATCCATTGAAGTGAATGAAAAGTGTTAAATTTAATGTTATTATAAAATTACCCTAAATCACATACATGAAGAGCTACTAATGAAGAGATTGATTATTGCATATTGTTAGATTTTATGAAAACTTTGTATTTGAACTAAAATAACAATGAATATTTTGTAGCTCTTGTAGCAAGTGATATTTTGGAAAAATATGATTTATTTTATTTATTGAAATACATAAAGAAATTAAAATTTATATTTACAGGTATGGGGAGGGGATTTTTTCCCGCAGAGACGGGGAGGGGATTTTTCTTCGCGGGGAGAGGATGGGGATTCTTTGTTATCCCCATAACGGGGACAAGGCAGGGACGAGAATTGATATCCCCTCCTCGCCTCTCCCCAGTGCCATCCCTATTAATGACTACTTTGTTTTTTATTTTTTTAAATTTTTGTTGGTCATGTCATTGTAACATTCTCAGGAAAGTTCTAGGGACATTAATGTTGATTAGGTCAAAAATAGACTTGAGGCCTTGTTTGGCCCTAATGGTTAGCTCGTGTTGTGTAAAATTAAAAAAAACAAACAAAAACAAAAGAACAAAAAAGAAGGAAAAAACATTAGACTTCCACAAGGTGGAAAGTCCTTTGCGGAAGAGGGGAACTCATCACATTTCCCACCTAAGGTTTGATACAAACTCAATTTTTCACCCTTTAATCATCAAAAACTCAAATATTCACTCTTCTATTAAATTTCATTATTACTGTCAAGGATAAAATTAGGAAAATTTAAATAAATGCCCTTTTTTGTGGGGTAATAAATAATTTACCCCAAATTTTGGGGTTAAAGCATAAATACCCTTAAATTAAAGTATTTAAACGAAAATGCCCCAAATATCTCCTTAAATACCAAAACTACCCTTCTAATTTAAATTACTATTTTATTTAAGGGTAATAAACAAATTTACCATAAATTTTGGGGTCAAAGCATAAATACCCTTAAGTTAAAGTATTTAAACCAAAATGCCCCAAAATAATACCGAAAATGCCCTTCCTCTATTTCTATATAAACCACATATCTTCCTTCATTTTTAACATATCTGAGAGAGATTTTTGAAGAGAGAAATTAAGTTCGTGTTCAAGATTTCGGGCGTGAAGAGAAAAGTTCGTCATTACGAGGTATTTATCCCTGTCATTACTTTAATCGTTATTATTTTATTGATAATGCAATTATATATGATATTTTATATAATAAATTATAGTTGTATGTAATATGTAAAATAATAAAAATTAGATAGGTTATGTTTTAAATATTATAGTAGTATAGGATAACATGATATTACTTCAATCGTTATTATTTTATCAATAATGTAATTATATGTGATATTTTATATAATAAATTATTAGGATATGTTTAATAATATTATTTTGTCAAATTGAAGTATGAAATAGGTATAATTGTGTAATAGACATCTGTAAATACTATTTTTAGTCGTATTATTTATGTTAATTATATATTTGATTTGGGCAATATACAATTTACCCCCAAATTTTAGGAGTTAACAAAAATACCCTTATATTAAAATTTTTTAACGAAAATGCCCCAAATATCCTCTTAAATACCAAAACTATCCTTTTAAATTAAATTATTATTTGTTAAAGTTTAATAACAAAATATGATATATTTAAGTAGTCACAATATATAATTGAATTATGGAATAGGAATAATTATGTAATAGACATATGTAAATATTATTTTCAGCCGTATTATTTATGTTGATTATATATTTTATTGTAGGATTAATCTAAATGGCTGGATATGCTTCAATTAGATATGGGGGAAATTGGATAGAAAAGGGTGATAATGTTATAAAATATGTTGGAGGTAATAGGAAATTGATTAAAATTCCAGAACACACATCATTCGAAGAATTAATCGAAATAGTGAGCGACAAGTGTAATATAGATCAACGGATATTTAACATTCAGTTAAGCATGAAACCGAGGCATCTCGACGACGGTGTTCTGATAGAAATTTCGAATGATGAAGATGTTGAGGTTCTTAACGGTCTATTTAACCTCTTCAAAGAATGTGTTCCAGTATTTGTTATAACTACATTTACTGATGATAGTTACGAGACTCAACAAGCGAATGAAGATTTTCAAGGTGGTGAGTCGAGCAGTTATCCAGAAAATCAAACTATTGGTGTAGAAGAGATGCAAAATATCCAGATCAATCCGAAACAAGAATTCTTAGAGGAAGATTT
Source organism: Mangifera indica (assembly GCF_011075055.1). Classification (NCBI taxonomy): domain Eukaryota; kingdom Viridiplantae; phylum Streptophyta; class Magnoliopsida; order Sapindales; family Anacardiaceae; genus Mangifera; species Mangifera indica. The sequence continues at coordinate 12,852,473 of NC_058144.1, forward strand.
TGCACATATAAATGAAGTTAACGTTGATGCATTGTATCACGCAGAAGAATTCCTTAATGGGGGTGAAGCAACTTTTCCAGACTGGAGTGAATTTAATGGAAAGGTTGAACATAATATTTCAATCGAAGAACCAGAGATTGAAGAGAAAACCTATGGTAATAACGATATTGGAGGTACGAGTTATTTTCCAGAAATAAATCTTGCTGGTGGGAATGTTCTTACTGATGCATTTCATTGGTTACCACCTTTTCCTGATCAACCATCTACATCTAGAAACTCTAAAGCATCGACGGATACTGATTCTCCAAAAGTTGGTACATTATTTCCTAGTAAACAACATGTGATTGATGCGATAACTCAAGACGCACTTCGTAGGGGATATCAATTTAGAGTGAAAAAATCAGACACGCTTAGATGGGTTCTTGAATGTCGTAACAAAGAATGTAAATGGCGTGCACAGGCAGTTAGGGTGGGAGAAACTGATAGCTTTGAATTACGTCGTTTGGTAGCTATCACACATGTTGCAGAAATCAGATATTACCTCATCATAGGCAAGCAGGTGCTCGAGCTTTGGGGCAGATTTTGAGGACCAAATTCATCTTAGTTGATCGTATTTATCGACCGAAGGAGATCATTGCTGATATCGCCGACCGATATAAATTTGATATATCATACGCACAAGCATGGCGGGCGAGAAATTGGGCACTTCAATCATTGAGGGGGACACCGGAAGAGTCATTTATGTTGCTGCCAGAGTATTGCCTTAATTTGGAGCGTTGTAATCAAGGGACGGTGACACATATACTAACGGATGAGGAGGATCGATTCAAATACTTTTACATGGCGTTCGGTTGTAGTATCCGTGCATTTCAACATCATATTCGACCGGTTATTTGTATTGATGCTGCTTTCTTAAAGGGTCGATATCTGGGTCAACTATTTATTGCTGTCGCATTAGATGGGAATAATCAAATATATCCGCTTGCTTTTGGGATTGGTCCCAGGGAAGATCATGACACATGGTGTTGGTTTTTAATGAAGTTGCGGGATTGTATTGGTGAGGTACCTCAGTTGGCCATCATTTCAGATCGACATGTCAGCATATTTTCTACATTGGCTGAAGTTTTCCCTGGTGTGCATCACGGTTATTGTTGTCACCATCTCCATTGTAACATGCGGTCCAAGTACAAAAAGAATGCTAAAGTCGCATGGATGTATTGGAAAGCAGCCAAGGCGTACACTGAATTTGAATTCCAACAGGTCATGAAGTCACTATCCCGTTTGCACCCTGAGGCAACTGCATACTTGTATGAAGTGGGTTTTGATCGATGGGCACGAGCATATTTTCCAGGGCATAGGTACAATGTAATGACTACCAATATTGCTGAGTCATTTAACGCCTTAGTCAAACATGCTCGAGGTTTACCTATTACTATGCTGATCGAGTTCATTAGAGGTACATTATAGCGATGGTTTTATGAAAGAAGAAATCATGCCAGTAAGTTCATATTCACTGTTATACTATGTTATAAATATGTGTTACTAAACTTATACTTGATTACTAACCAGATTAATTTATATTTATATGATTTACAGATGCTTGTACCAATCCAGTCACACCTTGGGTTGAAGATAAGATCGCAAAACGTGTACGGAAGTTATCGAACTTAGAAGTGCATCCTATAACAACTGAGCGATACCAGGTTCTTGGTAGTGGCCAATGCCAATATGATGCCCTAGTAGACTTGACGGAGCATACATGTACTTGTAGAAAATTTCAATTATCAAAGATTCCCTGCATGCACGTTATTGCTATAGCCAGATATATGAAGCTTACAACCTGCCTTCAATGGGTGCATTCATACTACAGCACAGCTTTTTATCAAACAGTTTATGCAGACGCAGTCAATCCATTGGGAGATCAGTCAGAGTGGGTTTATCCGGAGGAGGCAACTGTTATCCACCCACCATATGTGCATCGTCATCGTGCAGGACGTCCAGCAAATAAAAACAGATGGCCTTCTCAAGGAGAGGTTATTGAACAACTTATCTGTAGCCGATGTCATCAACCTGGACATACAAAACAAAACTGCAGAAGCCCTATTCCAGTACCTAGTTTTGTACCATCAAGTTCAAGAAGAAAGAAGAAAGATGAAAAATAAATGCACTTGTTATTTGTACTTGTTAATTTTAATATAAATGTTATTTTTCTACTTGTTTTTGTAACTCTAATGTTCGTGAATGTTAATTTTAATATAAATGTTGTACTTGTACCTGTTTCTATAAACCTAATGTTTCTGATTGTTACTGCGAATATTATCTTTTTATATTGATTTTTTTATTTTGAGTCTACAAAGATCCTTCGATTACGCTTCACAATTCCTTATATCGAATCACATGCATATTCAACCCTAATAAAGGCTATATATTGAAAGTTGAAAACAATTTATATATATATATATATATATATGCCTTGCAAATATTCTCAATATTTAATAAATTTTGATATTATTTTTCGTTGATAAATTTTGAGAATTTTTTCTTTTTAAATATTAACATTAACATTTTCTGTAACAAGTTTATTATGATATTTTAAATTAAAAAATAAATTAAACAATTAAGACGAATTTATTTGTGCAAAATTAAATAAATTTCTTAACTACCAAATTATCTTTTTCAACTCTTCTCAAGTATTTAATTTTAACTACAGTCTTTTAATATTTCTTAATTTTTTGATGAAGTATTTTTAATTATATATATTTGTTATGAACATATAAATGAATCAATATATAGATAAATAAATATATATAGAAATGAATAAAGAAATATATATACAAATACAAATAACATATACAATAACCGTCAATCAATATCCTGAAAATATAGCTGCGTGCCTAAACGAGTGCGCAGGTGTAACGAGTCCTCCCCCTCAAAGCATAACGAGCGGTGAAGTGCTAAACACTCGATGTATCGTAACATGAACACCCCACAGTCACCTGATAGGGGCGCCTGCTGCGGTATATCCACCACCCTATGCAATGCAAATGGATCGTCTCGTGGACTCCGATGCGAATCGGCCTAAAATGATGTCGTAGCTAATAAATGTGGTATCATCGACGTATATCCCAACATCTTTTCCCTAAATAGCTCCGGGTCAGCTGTGAAACTCTGTAAGGAGTCGTAAACCGTAATCTTCCACTCCTTCAAATCCAACACCCCTGCTACCCAATGAGCATTCTCAAAGTTTATTGGGATAAAAACCTATACACGTTGATATAATTGTAATTAGATATTAATCGATTATTCTTGAAAATGTACTCGATCTTCGATTACTAACCTCATCGATCATACCCCAAGGTTGTAAATGCAACTCAGGTGGGTAATCTGCATCCACCATACGTGTAAAGAGCGAAGGGAACTGGTAGTTATCTGGATCTCTCGTCCAGGCCGCATACTCATGAGGGATGTATCCAACAAAACAACTCAAAACCGTCGTCCAATTCTATCGAACATTCATAGTATCGTCATGCTGGCGTCGACGTAGTAACCCTAAAAACGAATCAACATGCTGAAAAAACAGAAGATATCACGTCATCAGCTCATAAAAGGATTATATAACCAAAATACGAAATTCATTTGTTAAAGTGAACTCACCTCGTCAGACAACCATCCAGAGGTGTTCATGAGTGTACCCCAAAATACAATTTTGGTCCGCACACCTATGTCATACACATGACGTTTCTCAAACATGTTCGGCTCTGCATACCACTTCTTGAAAACCTCCTAACGTTCGGTTTTCGATAACTGCACAGTGGGTCTCGTTCGTTGGCCACGTGGTTTCAGAGGATTCGTGTATGGACTACGAATCAGGGGTCCCTTCTTGACAATCCTACCACGAACTATGCGAAAATACTACTCCAAAACAAATGAAACATTAGGTAAAATGAATAATAAATTATTACAAGCGAATTTAATAAATTTATTAAAAATTTAAACTTTTTAATACCTTCTGCATCGTTGGAGTCATAGCTGGAGAATCCACAAGTGAAGCTATATCGAATATATTTTCTTTCGAGACTGACTATATTCAAATAAATGAATTGACTAAATAGAATGATAAATTATTTCAATGAAAATAAGTTATTAAACCTCTTGAAAATTCAATTACCTGCTCCTGGTCCTCGTGTGCAGTGATCTCAACAACATCATCAGTGACCTCATCATCCTGGGAAACAATATCGATCACTTGTTTTCCTTTGCTTGGAGTGTTGAGATAGATCAAACGAAGATCCTATTGTAACATGATAGAAAGGTTAAACAACTGTTGAAATTAAAAAATGTAACATATGATAGAAGAAATTTCTGGCACTTCACCTCAACCTCCTCCCAATCCGTAATCGGAGCATCCGCATGTGGTGATCGATCGACATCGGTAATATCCTATGACAATATTAACATTTAATATTAGTAAATCAAACTATTGAGCAAAAAAATAACAAAGTATTCATTATATAATGTACGTACCTCTAATATCGAAACAGACGTCACAATGGGATCCGTAATCGGAGCATCCGCATGTGGTGATCGATCGACATCGGTAATACCCTATGACAATATTAACATTTAATATTAGTAAATCAAACTATTGAACAAAAAATATCAAACTATTCATTATACAATGTACGTACCTCTAATGTCGAAACAGACGTCATAATGTGATCCGTAATCGGTACATCCGCAGAAACGTCAGGCTGCTGTCACAAAGGACGATAGTAACAAGTTTAGAATAAATCAAATTATAAATGTGTAAATGAGATATAATATTGTATAAGTTATGTTTGACGAACCGGAATAATCACAGAAGGCGTCGACGGAGAAGATAGCATGTGAAGTGATCTATCGTCGCCGACATCCTGTATCAGTATTAGCAATTAATATTAATTAATCAAAAAGTTATATTTAACGAGATTAATAGATGTATAATCAAATAATTCAGATATAACATTTATTTCAAAATGACGTTCTAATTACCTGAACCATCGTATGAGGTGCCATCGAGAAAACCTCATGCGATGATATATAATCGCTAATATCAACAGTCAATATCATATCTTCTCGGGATGGTCTCTCATCAAATAACCGACGCTGTAATAATTTTAACATATTAAAATTTATTTCAAAAGTAACATTTTTAAAATACTATAAGCAATTAACACTCACATCGACAACAGGTGGAGACGGGAACGTGAAAGCCCCTGTCGATACTCTGTCACCATCGTCCCGAGATGGCTGTAATATAATTTACAATTATTATAAGATTACATATGATTGCGTATATAAATAGATGAAATATCTTATAAAATATTAACTTTTTTACCTGTCCAACAGTGTCTGTGTGGTGATGAGAGTGTCCGACCTCCGTACGAGTCGTCGTATCCACTATACGACTCAATCTATCCTCTATAAGAGTCATCCTACCCTCAATGCAACTAAACATATCCTCCATCCTAGCCTCTAATCCAGTAAGTCGATCTAAGATAAGATTTCCCCATCGAGCCAATGCAGCATCAAAGTGATGAATGGAGAAATCTGATCGAGTGGTAAGAGGATCATCTGATATCTGCTCAGTGGTAGGGGGCCTAAGCATGGGATCCGGTGATATGTGCTCGATGGTAGGGGGCCTAGGCCCGGGACCGGGTGATATAAGCTCCTCGATAGGGTCACTGATCGGGCACGTGGGAGGGGGCTGAACAGTAGCATCAACAGGAGGAGGAGCAACGATCGGAGAACTAACGTCACGAGGACTCGATGGTGCACCTCCTAACGTCAAAGAAGATCGACTATCCGACATCCCTGTATATCGGACGATATCCTCATACCACTCCGTATCTCTCTCAACCGGAGATAAATCTAATGGAAAATTAACATCATCCTACAAGATATTTATTTTAAGTATTTATTATTGTCATATCCAGAGTATATGTTAATACTGAATAAATTAGTACTTACTGGATCTCCAGTGAAGATAGCGGAGATAGAATCCCATCCCGGAATGTCCTTCGTGTGCCATCTCAACATCCGGGCGGCTCCCACATATGGCGACTCCTCTACCCATCAAAATAACGAGTGCAACTTCTCGTAAATCCAAAACTGCAATATCAATATAAATCGACTATTTTATATATTTACAATCATATTAAACTAATTTTATTTTAAACATTCATTTTTTGTTTGAATTAATAAATATAATAATTACCTGAAATGCTAATGGAAATCCCATAATGCCATACTGCTTAAGCTGATTTTCCTTTTTCTTTTTCGGACCGGAATCTATAAAAATTCGGGAGATGTTATCGTATATAGAGCGATATGTCATCTGCCACACTCGTACTCCCCACGGGTATGCATTAAACCCATCCAGATGATCAACTAATTGTAATATCTTCTGGGGAATTGTTTTCCTCAAGTTACTCCCTAATAACCCTATGTGAAGATAAAACAACAATGCTAACTTAACTGCATCAGTGTCATCCTCCTCCCACGGTCTCTGCTGGAAAACACGACTCAAATCATCATATGTAACTGATTTACAACCGTGAAAATATGTCTGGAGGATCCGATCTGTAGCCTTCGATGGAGTGTAGAGGTTGATATCTACCAAATGACTAAATCGAAGGCCTGTTATAATAGCAAACTCATACGCACTGAATCTGACATCCACGTCGTTAACCCGAAACCATAACTCCTCTCCCGAAGTCACCTTATTTACCGCTCGAAGGATGAAGGAATGTATTAGGACCCCACTAAATCGACTATCCTTCAACTCTAGGAAGTGTCCGAAGCATGTACGTCGAAACATTTGTAATTGTCTCTCTGTTAATAATTTTTTGATCACGGCTCCAACATCTCTATATCCACGTGTAGTAACTTGAGCCTTGAAGTGTTTTTCGAGAGGAAATCGCAGTTCATCTTTGTTTTCGTCTCTTTTTCTCTTTTGTACAGCTACCTATATGAAAATTAAATTACAATTATATTAAATTTATATAAATTTTATGGAAGAAATTATTCAATTCCATACATAGAGGCCTTATTTGAAAAAATAGATATCAAATTCGAATTCTACACGTTAAAAAACCTTAAGATGGTTAAATTTTAATTTAATCCCATATGGAAAATATCAAAAAAGCCCTAAAATTTAATAGAATTGCATTCTACCCCCTGATTCTAACCAGAGGAAACGCATGCTGGATAACTCTGAAAAAACAGCAATTTGGCCCACCACGCGAATTCGTGCGTCATCCTCGCGAATTCGTGAGTCCACCGCACGAATTCGGGGGGTTGACCGTAAATTTGCTAGCCCACCAAGTTTTCTAATTCCTAATATTGCCCACCACACGATGAAATACGCAGTTTCACCCCCAACCACACGATTCCGTGTAGTCCACGAAGTTTGAAAAGTTCAAAACACCTCCCCGTCTACACGAATTCGTGTGGTCACTGCGCCATTCGCGTGGTGACTGTAGAATTCGTGTGGCCACGTTTCACCCTCCAAACTTCGTTTTTCAAACTCCATTTCAACAACAATCAACTCTACACCTAATCTAACATAAAAGCCCTAACATAATTCATCACAATCAGCAAACAATCAAGCATTTTACACCCAAATTTCAAACCGAACCCTAACGCAATTTACACCCAAATTTCACATCAAATCGCTCAAATTGTGAAATGAAATGCATAAAGAGATGACAAGGGTTGTTTTACTAACCTTTTTGTCCATCGTCGTTGCCGGAAAAGTCAAAAAAATCGTCGGATAAAGTCAGAGTTGCCGAGTGCGCGAAACGTGAGTTCAAAACGGACTGTTTTCATGTGTTTGGCTTTTGTGCGCGTGGTTATGGAGGATTTTGAGTGGAGGGGCATTTTCGTCTCTTCGCAATTTTGGGGCATTTTCGTTTAATGTTAAAAGTTTGGGGTAATTTCGTTTTGCCCCTTAATCTTTGGGGTAATTATTTTAATTTCCCATAAAATTATCCTTTAATAAAAATATTTAAAAAATTATAAATTCATCACATTTTTTCCACCCAGATTTAAGAACTAACAATTCCTTACACCCCCCCTCCACCCCAACCTTTCCCCCACCCAAAGTTTAAACGTCACTATTTTCCCCTAGGGTTTGAATTTTCTCCTATATCGCTTCTCCAGTGATTGAAGTTGGCCAACATCCTCCCTCTCATCTCCTGAATAAAGATGAATAATTGGCAAGGATCTGTGCGTCACACAGATCACATCAACCGATCTATGAGTCAGTCAATGATTTATTCTCGTCCAGGAGATGGGAGGGTGGAGGTTAGCTAACTCTGATTATCGGAGAAGTAACAAGGGAAAAATGCAAACCCTAGGGGAAAAATAGTGATTTTTCAAACTTTGGGTGAGGGGAAAAGGGGGGGATTGTTAGTTTTTAAACCTAGAAAAAATATGATAAATTTATTTTTTTAATATTTTTATTAAATAACGATTTTACCCTTGATAATAATAATGAAATTTAACAGAATAGTAAGTATTTAGATTTTCGATAATTAACAAATGAAAAATTAAGTTTACACCAAACTTTTATGTGTTTCATCAATAGTTACAAATATGATGGACTCGTTTAATTAGCAGCGTAATCCATGAAACAAATAATAATACATTTATGAAACAAACTTTTCATATCATGCACATGTGATGACTTTCGTGGATTAGTCTTTTATACTAGTAGACACGTCAATTGGGTCGGGCTAAATGGAGCCCAGCCTGAAGCACAAAAAAAAACCTGGCACGAGAAGACCCGGTCCGACATTATAGCATGTCGGGCTAGGCCCATGGGCCTATTGGGCCGGGTTTAGAGTTTTAATATTAAACTCATGGGCTAGCCCGATACTGTATATAAAAAATAAAAATAAAAAAATATTTTTTTTTACTTCAACCTTGGAAAAGCAAAGAGCTTGCTTCAACCACAAGGCAGTGGCAGAAGCCGTTGGGCTCTGCTTAATTTTTTTTTAATTTATTTATTTATTTTATATAAATTCATTCTATTTTTCTTCATTTTCAGTTTTATTTACAAATATTTTAATCTCTCAATCTCAATTATTTCATTATATTTTCAATCTCATTTTTTCTCATTAACTCTCTTTCGAAAAATATTTAAATTCGTAAATAATAATTCTTTATATTTATAATTTCATTTTTATTTTAATTTTATCATTATAAAATATTATAATCTGATTTCGTAAATAATAATTTTTTTATCTTTGAAGAATTCAGATATTTAGATATAGAAGATGAGTAGATAAATGTTATATAGTAGATATATTTTATTTATGTTTTGTAATTTATACAATATGTAAATTAATTATTTATATTATGTTATCAATTTATAATATTTTTTATCATGTAATTACGGTATTCTTCTACCACAAGTGAGAGATTATAAATAAAATATTCGAGATACTGTTCTCGGTTTTAATAATTGAAAAATAATTGTGTTTAAAAATTTTAATTAAAATTTTTTAAAAAAAATTGATTAAATAGGTCGGCCCAGCCTTACCCGATTAAAGTCCGGCCCAATTAAGGCTCATTATTATATGCGTCGGGCATTGAGCCTTTATATATCAATGGGTCAACACGGCCCAAAAACCCATTATTGTTTGGGCCTCGAGCCTGACCCGACCCATTAGCCCAATGGGCCAAGCCAGAGCCGGCCAGCCTGACCCAACCCATTGACACCACTATTTACTAGACTGATCCATAGAATAAATAATAATATATTCATAAAAAAAAAAATTGATAATACCACACCCGTGATATGTCTTTATCAATGTCCACACAATAGTTTGGTGAATCATTAAAAGACTAGTTTTATGGCATTGTCACTTAAGTCCAATAGTTAATATTGAAGTTTAAGTTATAATAATTCATTTAGAAAGACTAAATTAGGTTAGAGAATAATGATTCCTTTGGAATTTACTGGTTAGGCTATCTTGAATCCGTTGAAATTGGTTGACTAGGTTATAATAATTCCTTTAAAATTGTCAATGTCGGAGATGACTAGTCCTTAATGTTAAAGTTGAGTTGTAATAATAATACATTTGGACAACACCAAATTAGGTGGTTGGACTCCAAATGATTCCTCTAAAATTGTGTGAACATTATTATCAATATTGGTTGAGTTGACCTCAAAGAGAAATATTAAAACTTTCAGGAAGAAGGTTTAACTTTGATCTTGTATAGTAATTATGAATCTGATCACTGTACTCAACGTTTATCCATCTAATTAAACTGAATGGAGCTCCTTGGTTACAAAAAAATATGTATATTGGCTCTGAGCTTTATTCTATGATTTTAGAGTTCTTTCTAAACATTTTTCTTTGGATCTTCTTCATATCTTGTTTTAGGATTTTAGAGTTTAATTTAGATAATCGTTACACAGTACGAGAAGAGAAACAAGATAGGAGAAATAAAAATCCTAAACTCACATATATGGTTGAATATGGTTAACAATCATACTTGACCAAAATATACCTTACTACTTAAAAGAGTACATTATTTGTATGTCTAATTATATATTTGAAATGTATGCACATAGAATTACTCATATTATGATTAGTGGATAGTTTGGCATTAAACTGTCAAATAAGCCAATTCATTCATATCTAGAGTGAACACTCCTAAAACTGTGTTGAAATTTTTAGTTACTTTTTCATTCCATTATTTATTCATCAATAGACATCATGTGACAAAGAGTATATACAATACCATACCATACTTTATTTCAATACCTCATTGATTTTTATCCCTAATTTTTTTCAAATTCTATTAAATTTTTTTATTTAGAGATACACATGGAATTATCACAGAAAATAAATAATAATAATAATAATAATAATAAGCCTCTTGAAAATGAACCTGCAGCATATTTACTACAAGACAAATGATTGAAACTGAATCATAAAATCTTAAAATGATGAGTCTTTAAAATCCAACAACTTCCCAACAATATATTGAACTCATGATCTCATTCTGATTCTTGTAATTTTTCCCTGCATAATTTTTAAATTTTTAAGATAAAAATATTTTTATTTTTAATTAAATTTAATAAATAATATATAAAATAATTTAATTAATTAATTTTATATTTAATAACATAAAAAAAATACTAATATATCATTAACATGAAAAATATTTTACAAAATAGACAAAATAATACTTTAACATATTATATATCAATTTAAACAAACATAATATCAATTTATACTCAATAATTTTTTAAATATAATACATTTAAATAAAATAATATCTCATTTTTACAAGTATAATAATAATTTATAACTAATAATCTTCTAAGTTGATGATATGATAATTTTTCATTTTTGGGTTTAGAAGGTTTCCCAAACCAAATACACCCATTTCGTCGGTTTTAAATGTAACAAAAAATGTGGAACTGAAGTACTTTCATCGTATGCTTCATTGATAAGGTTCCTATATAAAGGCTTCCAATAAGTCAATTACACAAAATTGTAAGCAATAAGAAAATTCTAGAATTGATGTAGTTACCTCTCCAACTGTCCTCTCTACAATGGCCATGACAATACGTCTTGCCACCCTCCTGCTTTTGCAGAAGAGCTGATAAATTACATATATACACAGTCCCAGCATGTCCATGAGGCTTGGCCCAGGAAATGACTCACTCTTTTTGAACAAGCCGCAGAACCCAGATCAAAAATTGGGTCAAACCTAACAATTATAAACCATAAAAATTGTTTGATAAGAAAGAGATGGTAATCAAAAGTTTTCATTAACATTTGTCTAGTACAATGGAATTAGAGCTTTAAAAATGAAATTGGAAATGCCATTGCCCATTGTTTTTAAAAAGAGATGACCTCCAATTCCATTTCTATGCCAAAATTCCATGCAACAAACCGATTTGCAATTGTTAAAATAACACACCGATGCTTATAGTGTAATTATATTTGTTTATCTTGGCCGCCAACTGCCTGGAGCTGAAACACACACCAAAACAAAAAAATCCTTTAGCCACTAAATTTCGTTTCGCACCAACATATACTCCTAACATGAGCAGGGGTGATGGCTAACCCAATCATTGAGAATTTTAATGATATTGCTACAACAATGCACAGAACAGATATACAAGAAAGAAAATCTCAAAAAGTGATTACAAACTACATTTTGTTCTCTTTCAAAAGATAATCTACTAATACATACCTCTTATTCCTACTGGTACAGGACCTCCAAAAGGTGGTCTAATGGGTAAAGAACTCCTGTGATTCATTCCCCGGGGAGGATATGCCCATCCTTGGTGTGGCATTCTTGTTGGTTCACATGGGGGACCAGCATATGAACAAGGTCCATGAGATTCTTTAGGTTTGTCATGGTATCTTGGACCTGGATGAAAAGGAAAAGAACAGTATGAACAATGCCACCAGAGAATGACAGAGAAAACAATGATACATCCATAGCTCACTGCTAAATATCCTCACCCGAAAAAGAGGGAGTGGGAAATCTCCAATTCTCTTGGACTTCATATGGGGCCAATTTCATTCTATCATGGTTATTGTAATAGTTTCCACCATCATGTGGCAAAGAATGGTATCTATTTGGAAGGGAAGAGGGTGGGGGTTCCCTCCTAGATTTAATATTCTGGCCAGTCTGAACATATGAGAACTGATTTGATGGTGGAGCATGAAGTGGCAGTGGAGGGTATGGCTTGTGATGGAACCTTGGGCTATCAGCTTGTTGAACATTGTTTGATGGGCATACATGATAACTGCCAAAAGAGCTAGCAGAGTCGGACATCCGCATCGGCATCTGATGATCCCGACAATCTGAAGCATGATAAAGAACTGCATTCATAGGCATCGATGGATTCATCCCTGGTGCAACTGACTGCTGGGCTACAGATAGTCTCACATCATTTTGCATGTTCTGCAAATGTTAGCCAAAACCAACGAGAAATATTAAGTAAATACATCCCACACTTCTTTCAAACCACTACTGACTAGAAGAAATTTTTAATATCCAATGAAGCAAAGAACATACATGCATGCCTGCTCCATTAGAGTAAGGTTCAGACGTTGCACATGGGGAAAGCAGAGGAGGTGGTGAAGGGGGAGACAACGGCAATGGTGGTGATGAAGGAGGCATATCTTGTGGTAGAGGAGGGACAAAGGGCACTAACTGATTTTGCGAAGTCTCTGTAGTATTAATTTCAGCACTGTTATTGTTTGAACCCATCTCCATGTCACAAGGTGGAGCCACATCCTCCATTTCCAGTTCACCATCTACATCTTCCAATATATGTCTATGCTTCTCAATGACAGGGATTGTAACCCGCTCCTCGACAGTTTCAGATTTATGTTCAGGAGTGACAGCCTCGAAACTCCCTTCATCAGAATCACTTCCTTCATCTTCATCCTTTAACATGCGGGGCATACAAAATCCAGGAAGCTGAAAACTTGAATTGCTGGGGCAACAGGAATGTCCTCTAAATTATAATGGCTAAATAGATTAAAGTGATATAAACTAAGAAAAAGATTCAACAGTCATACCTTCCATATTCATCAACATGCATGCCCTCCATATCTCTAATAGGATCATCTAAAGCCCTTTCTGTTCTTGCTGAACGACGAGAATAGGCACCAGCAGAAGATGAACAACTAAATGAATCGAGTTCTCGCATATGGTGACGAATAACTGATTCTGGAAGTATTCTTCTCTCCAGCCAAACCCTCAAAACCTGCACAAAAGAGATTATGGTAAGAAATGACCAAAAGAGAAGACATCATAAACTACCAAAAAACATTGGAAAAATTCCTCCGCTTGCCTTTAAACATTGCCTACGATTTTCCAGAGCAGTATTTCCAGGAGGAGCAGCAGCTGACAGTAAGCGCGGCAACACAGCCTGTATAGCCGAAGGGTATATACCACCAACATCACCTGGATATTTTATTTATGAACACAACCATGAACCCCCACAAGCAAATAATTTGATTTAAATCACCATAATTAAGGAAGTTGTAGTAACAAGACTGCAGGCACATTACCTCTCAAACCTCGAGAGCACTGAGTAATAGAATCCACAAGAAAAAACAAATCCACCCTTTTGTGTAAGCTAGACTCGCTCTCCAAGTTTCGAACTAGAATTTCCACCACCTAGTTCAAACAGGAAAAAAAAAAAAAAAACATGATCAAATTCCATAGGATTTAAAGTTTATCAACAATTGAAAACCGAAAAAAACAAAATCAACCTCTCAGGGTTGTCATACTTCATATGGATGTAAAACAACAAAATCAACATCTTTTCAGCCCATTGGTAAAGAATCTTTTAGAAACATCAAACGAACACTTTCAAATAAGATGAGGGTTAAAAAAGCCTCCAGTAAAAATAAATGTTACAAGGACCCAGTGGAAATATCATCACTAAATTCAAATACCACGAAAATTCTGAAAATTTTTCCTTATTGTATTGGTCAAAAATCTGTTTGCATATCAGCAACAATCATGTATAGTGACTTGGAAAATAATAAACAAAATTCAAAAATTTCAAACACCACCAAGGATCCACAATTTCACTGTCAGCATCACTGAGGAAAAATAAAATAAAAAGAAAGTAAACTCAGTTCATAAACTTGCTCTTAGCATACCAGAAAACAAAATTAGAAGTATAAACAGAACTTTCATTCTACAGATAAAATCTGGGACCACTGAGTGTATAATGCCCTAGGATAATATAAACAAACGATTATACTCTCCCCACTAAGCCTGTAAAAAACTAGTGTTATATAGCAGTTTCCTACCTTTGCAGAAACACCAAACTTTACACAGTCAATAGCCATGCGAGTTGCTCGCCCAATACTCTCCTTCGTCCTTGTTAATGACCCAAGCAAAGCCTCAAAAGAAGTAAGAGCAGTATGTGCCTCTGAATAATCACTCCACTTTCCCATAAATGTTGGCCTATGAGTTACAAATGTATAGCTGTTTTCCTCTTCATCAGCAATTTGAGTGCCCAAAATTTTCTTGTGTTGTGAGTGAACATTGGGACCACAACTAGCATTGTTTTGAACAACATTTGCACTTTCTGATGTAGATATGTGACAAAGTGAAGAATTGGGAGGAGAAACCAGTGCAGGAGAATCCACCCCATCAACCGGAGATAGAGTTAATTGGACATTTGAGACAACCTTGTCCACTACATGATTTTCAGAAAAGGAAACCAAACCTTTATCCATCTGCCTTTCTTTATTTTTGAACTCTTCCAGAATATCACACCTAAGACAAAAATGTACAATAGATATTAAAATTTGGAATTAAATGCACTAAGATATTTCATCAAACAGTAAAAAAATAAAAACAAAAAACAGAATAAAAAAATGATCTCTGCAAAGAATAAGAAACAGAAGCAAAACAAAAAAATTGTCTGCACTCTCACAAAGGCTGCCACCGGCAACTTATTTAAAAATTTTTAATCAGTTGTTTACTGTTTGAATAATTCTTTCATTACTATTCTACCATTTGAGCCAAGGACGGAGGAAATACAATTTTCAAAATCATTTGTTTTTTGGTAAGTAACTTTCATAATCATTGTAGAAAATCTGCCATGAATCTATACAGTATTTACTTTTTCTCTGTAGGAAATATAGAAAGTTATATTAATGTAACAAAATTTAGAAAGTGGATCAGATATCCACTAAAAGAACAACCCATCTAAGAAGGGGCTAAAGCTTTACCAAGGCAAATGAAAAATAATGTCTTAAATTTAGAAAGAAAAAAATACTTCCTGGAGCAAATAGTAAAATAATGTCTGATATTCAAAAAATAAACCAGAGTAAAATATAGCCACATAAAGCTTACATTCCATTAATATGGCAGTTGTCATCATTTTGAGAACTCAAAGACTTGGTATTACAACAACCGGTTCCCTCCAAATTGTACTGATGCAGGTCAGAATCAATTTTAGGTGAAACCTTAGCACTTTCATCAGCCCCTGACACAGTATCCAGGCTTGACTCATTTACCACAGTATCAAGCTCTTTCTCAACATTTTCAGCTCTAAAATCACTCAACTCAAGATTCTCAGCATTGCCTTCACACTTAGAAGGCAACAACTGATCAAATGAATCTTCGTCTGGCATGGATTTAGCCTGTCTTCTGTCAGGACTAGGCAAAATGTGTTCCAGAGTTTGTTCTTGAACCCCAGTCTGGATTGTATGAATGGCCAAAGGTGACAATGTAGGATCTTCGCCATCATCATTGTTCATAGGGCCTACAACATCTCCATCCAATTGATGATTTTGGCTCTTAGGACTCTTGGTGAGTTGATCAGCACTATGTGCTTCTCCAGAAGATTTGGTAGACCCCTCCAAAACTTTGGGATTTGACCTAGAATAGAAACCAGAAGCATCGTCTTCCGAGTCTGCACTGCACAGTCCCAAACCACTCCCTTCTTTGCTTTCGATAGTCTCATTAGAACATCTTGTTAAGGATTCAATGCATAACACATCAGTAGATGGGTTTATGGTTGACAATGCCTCAATGCAGGCTTGACCTTCTTCAGCAGCATTAGCAGACATTGCTTCAAGTGCACGATGGAGGCGTTTAGACGGAGGTAGAGCAGCTTCAACATCAGCAGAACAGCCAAATGATAGGTATTTCGTATCTTTACAAAGCTGTGGCCTAATTCCTACAATGTCAGTGCAGTCCTTCAAAGGTGATACATTCTCTGGAAATCTCTTCACTGCAGAACAATCTACCTGAACATTATCATCATGATTTGAAGAGGGGCTGGTTTGCCCTAACATATTAAGAGTAACATCCTTGAAAGGTTTTTCTTGAGTCAGCAAAGAATTTTTCAAACCGTCTGCAGAGGATTGTTTGCCCATTCTAACCCTGGCTCGTTTCAATAATGGAAGGTGCTCATCTCCATCTTCTTTTGAAAGGCATTTATCAAAAATGCTGCCATTATTTTGAGAAAAATGGCAATTATTCATCCCTGCATCAGCTTCTGTGTCCATTCTCGCAAAAGGATCAACTGCATCACTAGTACTTCGCTTTCGATTTGGTTTTCTTTTCTTCTTTAAGAAAACAGCCTTAATTTGGAAATCAAGCCCTTTGCTTAACTCAACATCTCCCTCCAAACACTCAACGACAGTCTCTGAATGTTCGACTTTACAGCCAGAATCCACGGTGCTGCTCTCATTCAGACTGAAGGCATCAGATTCAACTGTTACAATTTCAGAACCATTGTCCTCAATGCTACCGTTTGATATATAAGCAAATGAATCCATATCATCACATTCAGAGGCATCAGGTGATTTTCTGATTCGTTTATTCCTTTGTAAGGATCCATCTCTAGCAACATTGGCAGATATCTCCCCTGCATTCTTCTCCTCATCATTATATGGCACCATAAAATTCTGGAATCTACAGTGTTCAACCCTTGTTGAGCTTATAGACCTTCGCGTTGAAAGTACCTTTCTCTGAGTATTTTGAAATGGCAAGCCTCCAGATCTTTTTCTTGAAGTATAGGTGGTTAGAACAGGTATTTCTTTAACAACCAAGTTATCAGCAGGTTGTTCTGCTAAGGCCTCTTTATCAGGCATTGCATCTAATGGTCCAACAGCAGGAGCATTCTGAGATAGAAGACTTGGATCATCAGCAGCTGTAGGAGAATTTGAATTTAACAATTGTGAATCGAGTGCTGCTTCAGAAGCTTCTGTTCGGTCCTTCAATCCAAAGTGGGCAGATGAGTCTGCTGAATTTCCACCATTTGCCAGGGTGCCCTCATCACCAGAATTGGAATCAACCTGGTCCCGTTTCTTTGATTTCTCATAACTATCTATAATTTCCTGCACTGCACGAACAAAATCTGCACCCCTTCCCTGGCGTTTGGCCGAAAGAGATTGTTTTTTTTCTTCAGTAAATGCTTCAACATCAACAGGATTGCAGAAGGCTCTGCATAACAAAGTCCCCATTCAAATAAGGTCACTAGCCATTTACTTCAATCCAGATCTAGAGACAAAATGACATGAATGGGCAAAAATCAAAGAAAATAACCAATACAAAAATCCATTTCACCATCATCCAAAAGACAAACAAAGAAAAAAGGTTAACACAATGAACAGACAACCCTCACCAACCAGACAAAGTTCATGAGCAGCAGAAAAAAAGAAAGCACTTAATTCATTTAATGGTTTGAATGTCATGAGATGGCATGTTCAATACAAAGAAGAATATATATTTTCAACATGAATCTAGAATTAACTCAAACGCCAAATAAAAAATGCACAAGTGGTGCAGACAAAATTCCAAGAGCAACACATAATTTGCTGAAAAAACAAATCATGCAATTGAACACTTCCAATATTTTATGGAACAACTAATGGTTTGAATGACATGTAGTGACATGTTTCACAAAAAAAGGAATACATATTTCAACATGGATCTTGAATAAACTCAATCACCATATAAAACAATGCACAAGTTGCATAGACAGAAATGCATGGTCAACACATATTTGCTAATTTAACATACAGTACAAAAGGCACGTATCACGTATCTACCCCAAGCATGAACATCTTTGCCAAGTCAAATCATTCGACAAATATCAATAATTTTGAGTTCTACCAAATTTCAAGTAAGATTTCTAAATTGAATTTAAATAAATCAAAAAGGTTCCAAAAAAATTTCAACCATTTAAGGGATACTAAACACTTACGGCATAGGTTTGCACTATTTAAGGGATACTATAAGGAGATTGGCAATCACTTGTTTCACATGACAGGAAAAAAACATCACCATGTGGGTCTTGATTTAAACCACTAAACCCCACAACACATGGCACAAAAACAGAAACACATGCTAATTCATACATGCACATTAAATGTCCATGCAACACATGCTTGGTTAACAAACAATTTATAAATATCAGTAACTATCTAAAAATCACTTCATAGCACTTTGATCATAACAATAATGCAGTATAAAAGGAAGACCTTAAGGATCTTCTCACCGTTTTACTAACTTCAAAAGAAATCCCAAGACAGAGAAACAAGAAACATACTTTTCTTTTTCATCAAAGGCTTCTAACTTATATACTTGTGATAGGAACCTTGCATTGGCTGGATTGAAGAAAAGAGAGGGCAAGGAAATGGTCGCTGGAGAGGAGAATGGTCCAGAAGAATCTACAGCAGCCCAGATGCATTATAAATGGCAAACTTTGAGTAGAGAGGGCCTCAAATTCTGTTACAGAAGTATGTAAAAAAGGGGGTGTGAGGTTGAGTGAAAGAGGAAGCATTTTGTGAGAACAATTTACTGTTTGAGTGTTAGCATTTTGGAGAGTACTGGCCTCTCATGTTAGCCAGCTTTTAGGTCTGTTTTGTTAATAGATTTCTCAGTTTTCTTTCTATAAAAGCCTTGTGATGGATTTGTAGTGAGAAAACCTTGCATCTGGAGAATGAAATAGCAACCTTTTTATTCTGCATATACTGTCTTTCTCCGTTATTCTACTATTTCTTCATGAAAGCTATCTGTGCATATTCAATTCTAAGAGTTTTGCTTGAACTTTGTCTTGAGAGTTGCCGAAAAATCATCCAGTTCCAAAATAATTGGTATCAGAGCACCTGATTCTGCAAATGGAGAGACTTGACATCATCAAGACGATGATGGACAATGGAGGTTCGTCCAAAGATAAACACAGTGGGAAATTAGAGACAGTTGGGAGAAAGGAATTTGTATCCGCTGTGAAGACAAGGAGGACTCAAATCTTGACTATGCATGCAAGTCATGGAATGGAGAACCAAAAAGAAGAGAAGCTAAGTTGGGTTGGCATCAGTGTTTTGGAGGAAGAGTCGGCAATTTTTGAGGATTCATTGGTTAAAGACAGAGATTGGAAGGAAGAAATGGCAGGTTCCAGAGAGTTACATTATTGGAATCCCTCTATTCCTCTGATATTTGGTTACCAACGATG
Source organism: Mangifera indica (assembly GCF_011075055.1). Taxonomy (NCBI): domain Eukaryota; kingdom Viridiplantae; phylum Streptophyta; class Magnoliopsida; order Sapindales; family Anacardiaceae; genus Mangifera; species Mangifera indica. The sequence continues at coordinate 12,872,493 of NC_058144.1, forward strand.
ATAGAGATGAAACAAACAATGAACATAGAAGAAGATGGAAAACAAGATGAAGAAAATGAAAAATCAACAGAGATGGAAATCAATGTCAGTGATACAAAGACAAAGAAGAAAAGCGAAGCTGAAGATGGTGGAAAAATTACAGAAGACAAAGCCAAAATAAAAAAGGAGATAAAGGGGTTTATAACAATCCGACCCGATCCAATGACCTATTTACCCGACCCAAACCCAATTCATTAAACCCAAATGCATTTCAATTAAAACTCAGCCAAACACAACATTCCATACATTATACAAACCAGCCCAAATTCAATTAAACGCAACAACATCCGCATTCAATCTAGCCATCTCATACAATAATAATACAAGCTCAAATTCTGAACCAAAACTCAATTGGCTCATATTAACCCAAATGTCAAATACATCTCACCCAAACCCATATCAATTAAAACCATTAATTGCATTCAGCCCACTATCACAAACTCAAACCAAGTCCAACTCTTATAACCATAACTTCAGCCCACAAACTCCCCCATATGAGACCAAACCCATCAACCTGACCACCAACTCTACGCCCACCCATTACAACATCACCATACGCACCAACTCAAGCCAAGACCAAAATTTTAATTCACATAACCCAACTCCTCCTTCACCCACCCAGCATTCAAGTTCTGCAACAACACTACCACACAAACACTGCAATCACAACAACACGATATGCCAACCAAAACTCCACCCGCAACCCAACACAACTCCAATGACTGACTGATAGAAACCCAATAAAAAATATTATATTAAATAAATAACACTGATAACAAATAAGAGGTGTCAACTCCTCCCCTAAGGCCATAGCCTCCCCATCAACCAATGGTTGCTCAAATACCCAAATAAGAAATATTCCCCCTTCCTCTCCTCCAATCACACCTATTTATACTGTTGAGTTGTATTTTGTTAATGATGAGTAGTATTTAATTATATTAGAAAGGCTATCAAACCATATTATGATAGGATATGTATTTTAGGGATTTGATTTGATTTATTTTCTTCTATATCTTTCCTATAATTGTATATATTGTAACATTTTGCTTTCTGAATTAGATAAAAAACAATATTCTAAATTCATATGGTATCAGAGCCTACATTACGCATTTAAATTTTTTTTTTGGCGTTCTCAACTTAGTTTCCAACGAATCCAAGTCCTTTCTCCACTGTTTCTCCGATCGTTGAGCTTCTGTCATTTTCCAGTGACCAGGGTTCTCTCATCAACACATTCGTCAAAATAGCTTCACTGTTTGCCGCTCCACACGCCACTCGTTCTCTCATATCTTCCGGCGTTGATCTCCTGTTCCGACAACACCGCCTCTTCCGTTGAACTCAAACGATGCCGACGAATCAATCTGTGGTAAACTTGAAGTCATTAGGCGTCGATATCTGTTGCATGCACCGATCGTTTATCTTCTTGAAACATGATCTCCGATTTACTATTCCAACGCACGAGGGACTACACCGCCGACATCAATTGACTTAGTAGAAGCCGTTGATCATTCCTGTTGAAGACCCACCTCCACTGGTTGCTCCACGTGCCACCAGTGACATCATCAAATAGTTCCTCCTCTATTCACGCATCCAGCAGGCTTTGTTTCACTATTCAACAGTCTTCTAATCAGTTTGTAAGCCTCGAGTTCTCCAAATCTTCATTTTTTTTTCAAAAAGCTTCTTCTGTTCTCTGATTTGTGATTCATCATGTCCGTTTAAAGCTCCAAACCAGGTTCTCTCTTTCCTCTTAATTCTCTTCCAGTAATTACTACAAAAAAATTAATAGGAAGCAATAATTATACTTCATGGGTTGCATCCATTTAATTATGGTGTATGGGACAAGGTCTTGAAGACCATCTTACTAAGAGGGTTGAAGATATTACATCTGATAAAACTGTATGAACTAGGATTGATGCTTTATTATGTAGCATGCTATGGAATACCATTGATCCTCAACTCCATCCTATTTTCAAAGCATATAAGACATGCAATGACATCTAGACTCAAGCCAAACTTCTATACACCAATGACATTCAACAGTTATACTCTGTTGTATGGTCACTCTAAAACAACAAGGCATGGGTATGTCTGACTTTCTGGGTCAAATAGCATCCCTGAAAACTGAATTTAATTTATTGTTACCTCCTGGTAAAACTGCAGCTAAAGACTTAGCCAGCGAGATAAATTTTTATGGTACTCACATTAACAGCCATTAGTCCTGATCTTACTTATGTTCGAGATCAAATTCTTGCTAGTGTTGTTGTCCCCACTCTTTATGAAGTATTTGCTCGTCTCCTCCGTGTGTCTTCCCCTGGAGTTATGACTAGATCTTTTGGTTCATCTAATTTTGACTCCCTTACTCGTCTCCTAGAATCAGCAGTTAGGCAAGCGTGGTCGTCGAGGAAATTGACTAAAGTGTAGTTATTGTAACAGATGGGGTCACATCAGAGGCAAGTTTTATAAGCTCCATGGTCGTCCTCCTCGAACTGCTAATATTGTTTAAACATCTGGTTCTCTTATTGACTCCTCTGGAGTGCAGTCTCCACCATCTTTGACACTTACAGGTGCTTATCTTGAAGACTATCTCAGATATCAGACAACAAAACAATCTTCATCTTCTGTTGCTTTGATTGCTCATCTGAGTAATTCAACTATGTGCCTTACTCAATCTTCTTTCGAGCCATGGTCTTTGATTCCAGTGCCTCTAATCACATCTCCGGTAACCCTCGTCTATTTTCTCACTTTACTAAGTCTACTTCATTACCTACTGCAACCTTAGCTAATGGATTTGTTGTTACTGCAAAGGCAGTAGGTTATGCCCATCCTTTCCCACTCTTACCTTTGGAATCTGTTTTTTATCTCTCTGACCATCCATTTAATCTTGTTTCTATTGACAAACTTATTCGTTCCCTAAATTGTACAATTACCTTTACTAATGACTCTGTTCTTATACAGGACTGCAGTACAGGCCAAATGATTGGCGCAGGATGTGAGTCACAAGGTCCCTACAGACTAAGTTCACTTGATTCTGTAGCATGTGTCATCACTGAGTCTCCAACACTCCTTCACAATCGTTTGGGACACCCTAGTTTATCCAAACTACAGAAGATGGTTCCTGGTTTGTCACATTTATCGTCCTTTAATTGCAAGTCCTGTCAGCTTGGAAAAAATATTCGTATATCGTTTCCAAAACGTGTCAATAAACGGGCTACATCGCCCTTTGAGTTAGTCCATTCCAATGTATGGGGTCCTAGTCGAGTTATGTCTGTTTTGGGTTTTCACTATTTTGCAACATTTATTGATAATTATTCGCACTGCATTTGATTATTTTTAATGAAAAATAAATCTGAATTACTTTCTATTTTTGAATCTTTTTACTAAATTTATGTTATCCAAGGGCATTTTACGTCAATCCTCTTGTGCTCATACTCCGCAGCAAAATGGAATTGTCGAACGTAAAAATCAGCATCTTATTAAAACTGCCCATACCTTACTCATATATAGTCGTGCACCTTTCCATTTTTGGACAAATGTTGTTCTCACAGCTTACTTCTTAATTAATCGAATGCCTTCTTTAGCTTTGTAAGATCAGGTACCTCACTCTATTTTATATCTTGATCAGTTTTTGTTTTCTCTTCAACCTCGTGTCTTTGGATGTACATGTTTTGTTCATGATTTATCTCCTGATTAAGATAAATTGTCTGCTCGTTCTGTTAAATGTATCTTCCTTGGATACTCGCGTCTTCAGAAGGGTTATCGATGTTATTCTTCTAACACACGTCGCTACTACCTTTCTGCAGATGTTACATTTTTTGAGTCTTCTCTTTATTTTTTGTCTTCTTCTCAACTAGACAAGTCTCCTATCATATAAGTTCTTCCTGTTCCCTACATTGTTCCCTTATTAGATTCATGCTCTAAGTCTAACCGTTCTCCTACTAGTGCAGATCTTACACCCACTAGTCCTTCTACAGGTAATGGCCTTGCTTCTCCTTCAGGTGAGTCAGTCTCTTCAGACCAGGTGCACCCTCTTCCTGCTCCAGAATCCTCTGTCACTGCGGTCTTACCTCCTAATGATCAATTTCCCATAGCCATTCGCAAAGGTATACGTTCAACTTGTAATCCTCATCCCATCTATAATTTTCTTAGTTATCATCGTTTATCTTCACCATACTATGTTTTTGTATCTACTTTATTCTCGATATTTATCCCTGCTACTATTTATGAGGCATTATCTGATCCTGGATGGCAACAAGCAATGGTGGATGAGATGTCTGCTTTACTTGATAATAATACTTGGGAACTAGTTACATTGCCTCCTGGTCACTCAACGTTTGGATGTAGGTGGATCCATACTATTAAAGTTGGTCCTAACGGTCAGGTTGACAGATTGAAAGTGCGGTTGGTTGCTAAAGGATACACTCAGACATATGGTCTTGATTATTATGAAACTTTCTCTCTTGTTGCTAAAATATCCTCTATTCACCTATTTTTATCTATGGCTATCATTCGCCATTGGCCTTTGCATCAGTTAGACATCAAGAATGTTTTTCTTCATGGTGAACTACAAGAAAAGATTTATATAGAGCAACCTCCTGGTTTTCTTGCTCGAGGGGAGCCTGGATTGGTCTGTAAGCTTCGTCATTCTCTATATGGCTTAAAACAATCTCCTCGCGCCTGGTTTGGTCGGTTTAGTACTATTATTCAAGAATTCAACATGCTACAAAGTGAATCTGATCATTCAGTGTTCTATAGACATACTCCACCGAAACAATGTATCTATCTAGTGGTATATGTTGATGATATTGTTATTACAGGAAGTGATCAAGAGGGTATTGAGCAATTAAAAAAGCATCTATTTAGTCATTTTCAAACCAAAGATTTGGGTTCACTCAGATACTTTCTTGATATAGAAGTCGCCCAGTCTAAATCTGGAATTGTCATCTCTCAAAAAAAGTATGCATTGGATATTCTGAAGGAACCAGGAATGTCAAATTGTAAACCTATAGACTCTCCCATGGACCCTAATACTAAGCTTTTACCTAGGCAAGGGGAGCCACTTGCAGATCCTGGGAGATATCGGAGGCTAGTTGGGAAACTCAATTACCTCACTATCACACGACCAAATATTTCTTTTGTTGTTAGTGTTATAAGTCAATTTCTTCAGTCCCCATATTACACTCATTAGGATGCAGTTATTCAGATTTTGAGGTATATTAAAAGGGCATCTGAAAAAGGATTGTTATACGAGAATAAAGGACATACTCAGATCATTGGATATTCAGATGCTGACTAGACAGGTTCTCCATCAGATAGATGTTCTACTTCTGGGTATTGCGTATTAGTTGGAGGAAATCTAGTATCATGGAAAAGTAAAAAGCAAGATGTTGTTGCCAGATCTAGCACAGAAGCTGAATATTGTGCTATGGCCTTAGTCACTTGTGAGATTATCTGGTTGAAGCAGTTGATTCAAGAATTAAAGTTTGCAGAAATATCACAGATATTATTATTTTATGATAATCAGGCTGCTCTTCACGTTTCCTATAACCCTGTGTTTCATGAAAGAACAAACATATAAAAATTGATTGTCATTTTGTTCGAGAAAAGATTCTGTCAAGCTATATCTTTACAAGTCATGTCAGTTCAAATGATCAACTAGCTGATATACTTACTAAATCTCTTCGAGATCCTCGAATTAGTTTCATTTGTAACAAGCTTTGTGCATATGATTTATATGCTCCAGCTTGAGAGGGAGTGTTGAGTTATATTTTGTTAATGATGAGTTGCATTTAGTTATATTAGGAAGGCTATCAAACCATATTATGATAAGATATGTTTTTTAAGGATTTGATTTGATTTATTTCCTTCTATATCTTTCTTGTAATTGTATATATTGTAACATTTTGCTCTTTGAATTAGAAGAAAAACAATATTCTAAATTCATATATACTTCTCATATTTTAAATTTCAAATCCAAATATTATCTAAATCAAATCAAATATTCATCCTAATTAAATCAAATATTCAACCTAAATCAAATCAAACATCCTATGTAAATATCCTATAATTAAATCAAATATACTATCCTAATTGAAATATATTTTATTTAAATATTTATTTATTTATTTGATTCTAACACCAACCTCTTCAACCCAATGGTTCTAGACATCTTTCTCAATCAGAAATTCAATCCAAAATTACGCAGGGCCTCTCTTTTCGTTGTGACAAACGGTACAGACCGAACCACCAGTATCGATCTAAGCAACTAAGGGTGGGTGGTGCTTTGCCAAGAGGAGAAGGACGGGAAGGAGCCAACAAAGGAGGTAAAGGAGAAATTCAAACTGAAAAAGGAAAAGTTATTGAACCACCCCATAATTTTGTAGCTGAACTTAGACCATTGAAGACTATGAAGATAAAAGGTAATGTATAGGAGGAACTAATAACCGTGTTAATCAACTATGGAACAACACATAGTTTCATCGCTTAAAACTTGGTTGAGAAATTGCAAATGTTGGTCACTCGCAAAAATTTCCAAATGACTTTGGGTGATGGACAACGTGTTAAAGGAACTGGAGATAGTCGTGATGTCTGACTGAAGTAGCAGGATATTGAAGTGGCCCAAGAATTCTTTATGTCCGCATTAGGGAATGTCAACATAATCCTTGGAGTCGATTGTCCCTCGACACTAAGGGAAATTAGCAGCAACTGGAAAATGCAAATTATGCATTTTGATTAGCAGGGATAGTAAGTAAAAATAACAAGGGATCCAACATTAATGACTATGGAGACTTCTTTCAAAGGAATGTGGAAATCATGAACAAAACACGTATATCCGAAGACACAAGGTTGAAGAGGAAACAACAACTAATCAAGATATAAAATAGAGTGAGGTACCTAATCTAGTAAAACTGAAGAAGGCATTCAATTAATTAAGAAGCAAACAGTGAGAACAACATCTGCTCAAAAGCGGAAAGGTGCATGACTACGTATGAGTAAGGTATGGGCAGTTTCAATAAAATGCCGATTTTAGCATTCGGAAATTCCATTTTACTACGGAGTATGAGCACAGAAGAATTGGTGTAAAATGCCTTTGGATGCCATATATTTAGTAAATGGCGCGGAAAAGCATTCACTTGTATTATCACTGCGCAATGTACGAATAGTATTGGAGAATTGTGTTTCAACTTTAGCACAAAAAGATTCAAAAATAGAGAATAATTCAGATCTATTTTTCATTAAAAATAACCAAGTGCAACGCAAATAATCATCAATAAATGTAACAAAATATTAAAAACCCAAAACAAACACGACTCGACTAGGACCCCATACATCGGAATGGACTAACTCAAAGGGTGATGTAGCCCATTTATTGACACGTTTTAGAAACAATATACAAGTATTTTTTCCAAGCTAACAGGATTCGCAATTAAGGGACGATAAATGTGACAAACCAGAAACCATCTTCTGTAGTTTGGATAAACTAAGGTGTCCCAAACGATTGTGAAGGAGCGTCAGAATAGGAAGAGTAAGACACATAACTGAATTACCCGGATGAGCAATCGAAGCAACAGATGATGAAGATTATTTTGTTATCTGATATTGGAGATAGTCTTCAAGATCAACACCTATGAGAGTCAAAGATGGTAGAGATTGTACTCCAAAGGAATTAATAAAAGAATCAAATGTACTGGTCTGAACAATATTAGTAGTTCAAGGACAACCATGAAGTTTATAATATTTGTCTCTGATGTGACCCCATCTGTTACAACAACTGCACTTTGGCCGATTTCCTCGACCACCACGCTCACTTGGCTGTTGATTTTGGGAGACAAGGACAGATGAGTCAAAATTAGAGGTACCGGAAGATTTAGTCATAACTTCTAGAGAAAACATACAGAGTAGATAGGCAAAGACTTCATCAAGGGTGAGGACAACAACACTAGCAAGAATTTGATCTCGAACATGAGTAACATCAAGACTAATGGCAGTCAATGTGAGAACCATAAAGAATTTATCTCGCCAGGCTAAATCTTCAGTTGTAGTTTTACCAAGAGGTAACAACAGATTGAATTCAGTCTTCAAAGATGTCATCCGACCCAAAAATTCAGGCATACTCATGTCTTGTTGTTTTAAGGTAACCAAAGTTGATACAACAGAATATAACTGTTGAATATCATTGGTGTACAGGAGTTTGGCTTGAGTCCATATGTCATTACATGTGCGATAAGCTTTAAAGATAGAATAGAGTTGAGGATCAATGGTATTCCATAGCATATTACATAACAAAGCTTCAGTCCTAGTCCATATAGTTTTATCAAATGTAATATCCTCAGCTCTTTTAGTGAGATGGTCTTCAAGACCCTGTCCCATGCACCATAATTCAACGAATGCAACCCATGAAGTATAATTATTGCTCCTTGGTAATTTTTTTTGTAGTAATTACTGGAAGAGAATTAAAAGGAAAGAGAGAACCTAGTTTGGAGCTTTCAATGGACATGTTGAATCACAAATCAGAGAATAGAAGAAGTTTTATAGAGAATAATAAAGATTCGGAGCAACCAGGGCTCACAAAACTTATCGGGAGACTGTTGAATAATGAAAAACGGCTTCTAGATGCATGAACAGTGAAGGAACTTTCCGATGACGTCACCAACAGCACGTTCAACAACTAGTGGAGGTGGGTCTTCAATAAAAATGATCACCAGCTTCTACTGAATCGATTGACGGCAATGGTGTAGTCCCACGTGCACCAGAACAGTGGATCGGAGATCACGTTCCAAGCAAAAAAAGGCTGACACATGCAGCAAATTCCGACATCCAATGACGGCAAGCTTATCACAAATTGACTTGTCGGAGTCTTCTGAGTTCAACAGTGTCGGCCGTATAGGCTAACGCGCACTAGAAAAGCAGATTGGAGATGGCGATCCGAGACGAAAACAACCGGTGTGTGCAAACGATTCCGATGACCGATGACGATGAAGTCACCACAGACTGACTTGCTAGTGTCTTTTGAGTTGACTGGAAGAAGCGGTGTCAACGCACACTCGCCGAAGAAGCAGATCGGCAATAGAGGTTACCGAGAAGACTAATGGGGCATGATGGCGCGTGTGGCAACAAAAGGCGGCCCTCTTTTCAGGGGATTGTCAACAAAATTGTTCCAATTACAATGGTGTAGACACGACCACTGGAAAAGGACAGGAACACGGTGGTCAGAGAAGAACGCCGAAAAATAACGTGGATTTCACCGGAAAATAAATCAAGATTACCGAAAAATTCTTAGAAGCCTAATATCAGCTTTGATACCATGTGAATTCAGAATATTGTTTTCTTATATTATTCAAAGAGCAAAATGTTACAATATATACAATTACAGGGAAGATATAGAAGGAAATAAATTAAATCAAATCAAATCCTTAAAATACGTATTCTATCCTAATATGGTTTGATAGTCTTCCTAATATAACAAAATACAACTCCACATTAACAAAATACAATTCAACAATTACATTAACACTTTAGCACTTTAATGAAAAAAAGAACTATATTGCCATTTCATCACACATTATCATATTTCACTTAACATTGTTCTAACATGGTTAGTGCGCATCATGCACACTTCCTGATCTCAAAGCTCCAATAAGACAACCAACATAATGTTTCACACATTTGCCATATGAAGAAAAGGCATCTTATGAATTCACTAATACAAAAGCTGAAAGGCGACCTTAAACCAATACTACAACCAAAGAAATTTGCAAAGTGGCTCAACCATATTCATATACATAATACTACACTGAAATTGTGTTCAAATAAGTATTTGCAACTCTTACTAGTGTATTTGCTAACCATTTATCCTAACACACCTAAGCAGCTACATCTAAGGAATTGCACAAATAAACTTTTCAAATCATCAAGCAATGTACAAGATGAAGCAAAAGTTTAGCAATGAACTAGTAGTTGTGATTAGCACTAAATAACCTATCTTCATCTTTATCAATTTCAAACACTCATTGTTTGAAGATCTATAATTAATGAGAACATGTTCCAAATGAGCCTTTAAATTCTAAAAGACAACACTCACATGTATTACCAAAGCAGGATAATACATATTATCATTCAATACCACAATCTATGTATTGAAGTACAAAATAACCTATTGAAACAGGTTAATACAAATGTTTAGTCACAAATCTACAACAAAGCAACCTGAAAAGATACCCACAATTTGATCATATCTTTTCATTTTGAACAAGGAAAAAAAAACATGCAATTGACACTTCCCTTAAGAATTACCAATGGACTAATCTATCACCTCCCCTTTTTCAAGGATCAGTGGGAACAAAAAACAACGAAACATTGAGTTTATCATCACTCAGTCAACATCATCAAATGTATAATAAACAATAATTGAAATAAAAGCGGTAATAAAATGATTATTAAATTATTAAATAAAATCCACACTAGTAGGACTAGTCAAGGTTAAGATGCATCAGGAAATTAGTCACTTTGAATTTGAATAATCTTGTGTTGTCAGCACAATCAACTTAACAACCATGCCCGTTCTATAACAGCATGAGTCAGTAATTAATAACACCAATAAATATATACAAATTGCCAATCAGTCAATTGGAAACACAAAATAAAGTGCAAACATACGAATCTATCACCACAACTGAGCAACACGTTAAATCATAAAACACACAAACTATCATCCACACTCATACTGAAAAACAATGTAACAAAAATAACCAAAACATTTTCAAGAGCACTCACATTTGTTGGGTTCCAAAGAAGTACACCAGTACTTTCTTCCAATCAGCTGAATAGCCCCACTTCTCTGGCTCACTTACCTACCATCGAAAACCAACAAATTAAGCCTGAATAAAAACCAATGCATTAAGCCCAATACTGAACAAAACAACAGCAATCAAAAATTAAAAGAAAGAAAGAAAGGTGTCTGCAAGACTTGATTAAATTCAGATGTAAGTACACAATATTAAAGGAAATGCTACTCTTAGGTAGTTAAAGCATTTCAACATCATAAAAATCACTCTTTTACATTAAATTTTATGCAGTGCTTCAACTTAACAAGATAAAACAATCAATTTCTCCAAAATGTCTCAAGTTAATGAAAATAACAAAAAGATTTGTAACATTAGTTTTTTGACAAGAGCGCAAGGGTTAGTGACACCAAGTAATGCTCCTTTATTAAAAAGAGTTTAAAAAGGGAAAAACACAAGAATCCCTCTTTCAGCTTATCCATTAATTAACAACACAACTCCAATCAAATCACATGCAAATAACATCAACAAGACCAATTATAACTAACAACAGCGCACGAGTGTTTACACTCTTGACTATAGATCCAGAAGCAAGCCCCATTTAACCAAGGAAGCACAGAAACACACAGTATAGTGCGTTCCCGAGTTTCTGAAACGTTTCAGTTTCCGAAACGACCCAAAACCAGTACGAAACGTTTCGGGGCCGTTTCGATTATTTTGCAAAAATACAAAACGCATTTCTTGACATATCCCCAAGCATAGGAAACGTCCCAAAGCAATATGTTTCTTCCTCATTCCCAATTTTATTCAATTTCCAGTAACCTAACATCTCTCCATCCCAAGCATATGTCTCGACTCCTCACAGTCTCCGACTACAGCTCGGCATCTTAACTCCTCATTGCCTCCGACGGCTCAAAGTCTCAGGCGAATCTGTTACGTTATTCTTTAATCTTCATATTCTATTGCAATCTTCATATTTGTCTTCAATATTCAATTTAACGATTAAACTGTAAAGATATGAATCAGTCTTTAGTAAAAAGAGTTTCTCAAGTAGTTATTAAAGGAACATGTGATGCATCTTGTTATTAGAATTTTGAATATCAAAAGAAGGTTAGAAGAACAAGAGAAAAACCCAGTGAAAAGTTTGAAATATGGAGAGGGAAAAAAGTACAAAAAGAGTGGACAGTAAACTATTCATTCAGAAATTAGTATTGTCTGGTTTAAATTTTATACATGTTAGCATTGGATTGTATATACTTCCTGGAAGAATTGGAAAAAGTGTCCCATTGTTAAGTTATTTATTTTTTTCAAATGCCGAGTATTGTATTTTCTTATAAAAATTTGGTATTTATAAATAATCCCAACATTTTTAAAATTTATACATTTTTCCACGTTTCCGTTTCCTATATTTTTGAAAAAAAGCATTTCTCCGTTTCCGTTTCGATGTTTCCGTTTCCATGCTATTTAGCATTTAACAAAAGCCCCCAAAAAGCATCAACTCACCAAGTCACCGCCAGAAGCACTAAACAAACCACATAAAACCTAACTCAAAGCATACCCTACAACTTCCAAATCCCTAAAAAACGGACCCTCTTTTTTTTTCTTCGAATATATCATACGCAAAATATAAAGAAAAAGGAAGAGGCGCATACCGTGGCAGGCCAAGCAGGGAAGCCTTTAACTTTCGCGAGGACAAGATCGCCCACCTTCCATTGACGGCGAGCGGCGGCGGCGGCGGCTTTGCTATCACCTTTTCTCCGACTGGGCGCCATCGGAGGCTCAAACGATGGAATTCTATAACTACAAGCGAGTCAAAGCTAGTAAAGAAAACAAAAACTGAGAAATACGCCAAAACGGCTGGCGGGTAGGAGCTGTTTGCAAGTGTCTAGGGTTATCCAGGCACGATTTGGCTATGAACTTAGCAGGCATTGAAACGCAGCAATTAGTGGAAGAAATAGCGAGTAATTAAATTGAAAAACCAAATTTTGTAAGAGGAAGGAAGCGAAAGAGTGAGTTCATTTGTGTTGTCTGTAATTTTGGGAGACGAAGGGAGTTCCCAAACAACACAGAAGAGACTGATATTGAAATTGTTGGTGAGAGCCGTCCAATGTGGACAGCTGGTGTGTAGGTTAACATTATACTGTCGTGAACCATCGTACGCTGGATTTAAAATTAATTTTTAGTTTTCCTTTTTTAAATTTGTTCTTCTCTTAGGTATATTTTTATCTCAAATTAATTATTTTTAGAAAAATTATAAAAAATACCTAAAATATGCGTTCATTAAACAAAAATACCCAAATTTATTATTTTAAATTAAAAATACTCAAATTCTCTGTTCCTAACAAAAATATCCATAGCTTTTTCTAAACTATCAAAATTACCCTTCTCTTCGTATATATAAACCCCTCACTCACTAAATTCGATTTGAAAAAGAGTATTCATAGAAAATAAATATTGAGTTGGGGGGAAAAGTTACTTTTACGAAATTGTAGGGGTACAAATAGATTAAAAAATTACTGAAGGGGCAAGGGAAATATTGGCCCTATTGTAGTATAAATTTTTTTACGGGGTAAATTAATATTTTTGGTACCTAGGGTTTTTCGATGTGTAGTTTTTGAATTTTATATTTGTTTTAAGGTTTTTCAATATGTAGTTTTCTAAATTAATATTTGTTTTTTCGATTTTTGTGCTTTTTTGACACATTTTACAATGTAATGACGTAATTTCAACTCAATATTTTGGTTTTTTTGTTTATAAGATATATCGATTCGTATTTTTTAGATTTTCAAATGATTTTTCGATTAGTGACATTCTTACATATTTTAATTGATAGAGTTTGAATTTCAATTCGGTTTTTTCGATTTTCATCGTTTTAGGATAAATCGAGTCTTTTTTTCAAATTTTATAACGATTTTTCGATTATTCACATTCTATGACATTTCAACGTATAAATTTTGAATTTTATTTTCGTTTCTTCAAATTTCGTCATTTTATGATATATCGATTCGTATTTTCCAAATTTTCGAACAATTTTTCAATTGTTAATATTCTAGGGTATTTCAATGTTTAGAATTCGAATTTTAATTTCGTTTTTTTTAATTTCACCGTTTTAGGATATGTCAACTCCTATTTTGAAGATTTTTGAATAATTTTTTTATTATTGACATTTTATGGTATTTTAAAGTATAGAATTCGAATTTCAGTTTCGTTTTTCAATTTTGGTCCTTTCAGGATATATTGATCATATTTTCATATTTTTGGCTAATTTTTTCATTGTTAACATTCTAGGGTATTTCAATGTATAGAATTCGAATTTTATTTTCGTTTTTTCGAATATCACCGTTTTAAGATATATCGACTCATATTTCTCAGATTTTCGAATGATTTTTTGATTATTAACATTCTAAGGTATTTCAACGTTTAGAATTCGAATTTCAATTCCGTTTTTTTGAATTTCACCATTTTAGGATATATCGATTCGTATTTTGAAGATTTCTAAATGATTTTTCGATTATTGATATTTTATGGTATTTGAAAGTATAGAATTCGAATTTCAGTTCTGTTTTTTGATTTTCTTCCTTTCAGGATACATCAATTCGTATTTTTAGATTTTCGACTGATTTTTCCATTGTTAACATTCTAGGTATTTCAATGTATAGAATTCGAATTTTATTTTTGTTTTTTTAAATTTCACCGTTTTAGGATATATCGACTCATGTTTGATAGTAACATCACTCAAATCACATATAAAATGAAATCAAATACATATTCATATATAATGACAGATACAGTACATCATACACATATGCACATACAATAAATATATACATAAGAACATATGAAAAACGATACATAAACAATGAGCTAACTAAATATATACTCGTGAGCTACTCAATACAATGAAAATACAACTGCGACACTAAACGTCGATGCATGGAAGTAGACGACTCTCAGGGAAAATTAACACCTCGTGACAATGTCAAACACTCAAAAAATCATAACATAAAAATGCCACAGTCATCGGAGCCCTCCCCCTACTGAGGGACATCCGTCGCTTGATATAACGCGAGGGGATCATATCGTGGAGTCTACCTAGAAGATGTCCAGAAGTTCGTCACCTCCAATAAAGCGAGTATGAATGTCATGTATGGTCGCATCCGCTGCTCCAGACACCCCATATTCCCCTAATATGATTCCACTGAATCGTACACCGTAATCGATCACTCACGAAAATCTATAACTCTGGCCACCCAATGTGCGTAGTCGAAGTTTATAGGGATGTAAACCTATAAACAGTGACAAAATACAATTGATTATAAACTAATTCAACGTAAAATGTTATGAAAATACATATATACTATACCTTATCGACCATCTCCTATGGTTTGTAAAACAACCCCGGGGTGTACGCTGCCTCAACCATCCTCGTGAAAAGGGCAAAAAACTCGAACTTCTCATATGGTGTGGTCTGCCAACTCTTCCAGGCCATCTCAATATGGCCTCTAAAGAATATGTGGGCAATCATCCAATGCTATGAAATAGTTACACGGTGATCGTCCTGGTGCTAACGTAATATAGCCAAAAAGGAATCTACATGGTAAAATTGTAATGTGTTAGTTATTAGCAAATATATCAAACTTTTAACCGAATTATATAGTATAGATAACTTACATCGTCGGTCAGCCACTGACGCAAATCTACCACAAGCCACCAAAAACTGTCCTTCAACTTTGACTCGATGAAGTAAACATCATACGCGTCGAAAGCTGCAGCTTTGGTGTACCTCGTGAGGAAAGATTCCTCATGCTCTGAGGCAGTGGATGGAATGGTCCTGAGTTACCATTTTTGTCCTCCTTCTGAGTGGATTTGTATATGGGGTAAGAACTAGCGGACCCTTCCGAACGATCCGACCGTGTGTTATACGAATCATCTATAAGTTCCAAGAAACTAATAATTCGTTATTTCATCCTACGTAACAATTAAACATTAATCGATTAATGTTACCTTCTCCATGTATGCGAGAGGAGGTTTGGCTAGAGAATCCTGAATGAGGGTCAAGTCCACCATGTGTGCTCCCTCGATAGACTGCAAAATTGTAATTTTATACATTCGTGATCAATATATATGAATATTTATACATTAATTTTAAATACTTGATACCTCAATCTGGATGGCCTCATAAACATTCTCCTGGAAGTTCTCCTCCAGTGAACTAATATCCATTGTCCTTTTACTCGAGTTTGGGATATCAACAAGTAATCATAGTCGCTCGTCTTGAAAAAGAAACAAAACATCATTAAATAAATATTATAATTGGGAAGACAAATCGATCAATGACATTTCTTAAAAAAAACATAACTTTGACTTTCGAGGAAGGTCTTTGGGGAGAACCCTCGATCGATGATATCTCAATGTAGGTTCCCTACATGTATGAAAACGACAAAATGGTAAATGATATGTATATATAAAATATAATATCTACAATAATTTCCATACCTCACGTGGATGATCTGAAGCAACCAAAGATTCGACCGAAAGGCCTTCATGAGGAAGACCTTATAAGAATATATAAAATAGATTAATCGATAACAAAACAATTATAAAAATAAAGTTTCATTGATAAGTGACATACTTTAACTCGGACAAGCGAGTCAACAGAAGGGTCAACCGATGCCCCCTCCCAGCGACTACCCTAAGGTAATAGTAATGATAATTTAATCAGTGACATTTCACTCGATAACAATATTATAATATAATAACAACATTTAACATTAAATATAATTTTGAAATTACATACGAACCTCATGTGGCTGACGAGATGGTATTGTGGTATCAATGGGGGTGGTTGTCCCGAGATCGTCGTCTCTCTCTTATACAAATATAATTATAGTTATCAGAAGCTTTCAAGAAATACAATTTTTATAAGTAATAAATTAGAAGTGGTTTGACAACCTGAACGACGAGGGCTGGACATTGGCGAATGATGATGTCCTCTAAACGAGTCATACGATCCTGTAATCGAGCCACATCATTACGTAATCGAGTCATATATATATCCATATCATCGCGTAATCGAGTCATTTGTGAAGACATATCGTCACAAAAACTCAAAATCTCACGTAAAATCATAGCACCCCAGTATGCCAATATAACATCTAATATGGAAATACTGGGTGATACGGATGGGGGACACTCATCGATGGCATGATAGGTAGTATAGTCCTCTACTCCTGGATGGTCTGTGGTCAGTGAGCTCTGAACTACAAGGGGACATAGAGGTTGCTCCAAAACTAAAGGTTGAATAGGCTCCTCATATGTCTCAGAAGTCTCGATAGGTACATCTGAAGGTCCTTAGGCTAGAGAACCCCCGTCTCCTGTCACGAGAGGAACCGAAGATGATGAGGAGGAATTAGCATCAGGTAAACTGGTGTACCCACGAATCTCAGCAAACTATGGAAAACCTTCCTCCATCGGTGATGGATGAAGAGGGAATGTGACATCCTCCTAATGATGAAGATATATAAGTCACTGCGAATCTCAACATTCAATGAATTAATTGACTTATTAATTAACGAGTACATACTAGATCACTAGTAAAAATACGACCTATATGAGTCCAACTAGGGACGTCCCCCGTACGCCACCTAAATATCTGTGAGGACGCATAGATATCAGTAAGGTCGACCCAATCGTACAACGTGTCTAGAGTCTCATATATCCAATACTGCAATATAATCATTTACGATTTAAATATATAATTTCATATTTTTGTCAATTAATATATATAATCAATAAATTAAAACTAACCTAAAATGCGAAAGGAAATCTGTAGAGGTCGTATTTACGTATTTCAGGCATTCGTCCAGAGCACGCTCTGTCACTCGCCTGTGACATAGACTTGTAAATTATCTGTCACACGGTAACGCCCTAGGGGTATGAATTAAATCCATCCAGATGATCAACTAACTGTAAATAGTCTAGAGACACATTCTTTCATCGATCATTCTCCAACAAAACCATGTGAAGAACATATAGCAAGACCATCTTGACAGTGTCAATATCATCATCCCCTTATGGCCTCCACAAGAAAACACGCTCTAAATCATAATACTGCGCCTTCGGACAACCTCGAAAGTACGTATCTCTAATCCTATGTTCGGAGGAGCGAGGAATATATGAAGAGATATTAGTACGTCGACTAAACAAAAAGCCTGTCATTAGAGCAAACTCAAATGGGCTAAATCTCACATCAAGCCCACTAACCTTAAACCAAAACTCGTCTCTGGTAGAGGGTCGACGTAGTTACCATAGTAGAAATGCATGAATCAATATCCTAAAGAATTTGGTTTCGAGTAAATGAATGAGATACCTAAAACATGTCCTTTCAAATAGACGTAACTAATCCGAGGTCAGTGTAGACGTAATCTTAGATAATACAGTACGCTATGAACGACATATCAGATCTACCCGAAAGTGTCTAGACTCATCAGGGATTTATAGCTCGCCTTCAACATGTTTTCTTTTGCGAGAAATATCCTGCAACAATTTTAAAAATATGTAAAACATTCATAAATCGCAAATATGTAAACAAATGTCTTCATGAAAAACACATAAAAAAAGATGAAAAATAGAAAACAATCAAAAAAGAAATGACAAAATTTAAAAAATAAGATTTCAGTATCTTAAAATGGTTAAAATAAAAAAACGAAACTAAAATTCAAATTCTATACGTTAAAATACCCTAGAATGTCAACCAATAAAAAATCGTTTGAAAATCTTCAAAATACGAGTTGATATATCTTAAAAAGGTAAAATTTGAAAAAACAGAAATGAAATTCGAATTCTACATGTTGAAATACCATAGAATGTTAACAATCGAAAAATCAACCAAAAATATGAAAATATGAATCGATATATCCTAAAAAGATGAAAATCGAAAAAACGGAACTGAAATTCGAATTCTATACTTTGAAATACCTTAAAATGTCGATAATCAAAAAATCGTTCAAAAATCTTCAAAATACAAGTTGATATATCCTAAAATGGTGAAATTCGAAAAAACAGAAATGAAATTTGAATTCTAAACATTGAAATATCATAGAATGTTAACAATCGAAAAATTAATCGAAAATATGAAAATATGAATCGATATATCTTGAAAGGACAAAAATAAAAAAAACGGAACTGAAATTCGAATTTTATACTTTGAAATACCTTAAAATATTGATAATCAAAAAATTGTTTGGAAATCTTCAAAATACGAGTCAATATATCCTAAAATGATGAAATTCGAAACAATAGAACTGAAATTCGAATTCTAAACGTTGAAATACCCTAAAATAGCAACAATCAAAAAATCGTTTCAAAATCTAGCAAATACGAGTCAATATATCCTAAAACAATGAAATTCAAAAAAACGGAAATGAAATTCAAACTCTATCAGTTAAAATACATAAGAATGTCACAAATAGGAAAAATCGTTTGAAAATCTGGAAAATACGAATCGATATATCATAAAACAGTGAAATTTAGAAAAACGAAACTGAAATTCAAACATACGAATCAATATATCCTATAAACGAAAAAATCGAAATATTAAGTGAAATTAGGTCATTACATCGTAAAATGTCTCCAAAAGGCACAAAAATCGAAAAACTGAATCTCAAATTCGAAAACTACATATTAAAAAACCCTAAAATAGAAAAAACGGTTATAAAATTAGAAAACTACACGTTGAGAAACCTTATATGTAAAAAATATCAATTTACTCCCTGAGAAAATTTCTATTGCAAACAGGTCTAATATTCATCCCTTGTCCCCTCAATAATTTTCAAATCTATTATTGCCCCTGTAGTTTCAAAAAAATAAATTTTCCCCCCAACCCACGGTATTCATGATAGCAGCCCACTGTCACATGGCAAATTTTAGAAACGCCCGCAGTGGACTAATATATAACGACCAACTCCCTAATGTTTTAAAAAACACATAACCCCCTAACCCACTGTCAATGTCTCTTGACAGTGGGAGATTCGTCATGACCGTGGGAAACACTGTTCCCACGGTCGAACTGTCAATTGCTTCGGAAGCATTTTTCTACCAAAAATTCGTCGTTTCAACCTCCACTTTCAACACAAATCAAATCTACATAGGTTATAACACAAAACCCCTCAACCAATTCAACGAAAACAACCAAGAATCAAAACATTTCAAGCATTGTTCAAAATTGAAACCCTAAAGTTTCAAACCGCAAAATCTCACTCAAATCTCAATAATATGAACAATAACTTGATTTAAACAAAATTATAAAAAATATACTAACCTTCTTTGTCATTTGTGGTTGCCGAAAAGTACGAAAATCGTCAGAAATCTCGTTGACTGTAGGACAGTGGAAAATTTTGAATTTCCTTTTGAATTTGCACAGTGAAATGCCCAAAGATTACCGTGAGAAGTAAGGAAATTTATTTTGTTTATATATAGGGGCAATTTCGTCATTTCATAAAAGTTGGGCAGTTTTGCTTTAACCTGAATGTTTTGGGTAATTTTGCTTAAACCCCCTTAATTTTGGCTATTTATTATAATTTCCTTTATTTTTATTAACTTTCATGATTATTTAACACTTGAGACGAATTAATTATACATTTGAATAAATTATTATATTTAATTAAAATTAAAAATATTAAGATTTTAATTTAATTAAATATCAAATATTTATCAAATATTTAACTAATAATAATAAAAAATATATTATCAAACTAACTTTTTATTTCCTGAAACCAAACACACCTGTATTTCTGCTTAGGAGTGTGAAAAAATTATGCACATTCAAATAGACAGACATGTTTCTTTTTTTTTTTTTTTTTGAAAAATAACATTTTCCACCAAAGATTTAGTAAAATGTTTTATTTTTACTTTTTAAATCTTAAAAGGTCATTTTCTCATGTAAATGTTAAAGTTTGTCTTTAATTTTAATAGTCAAAGTTGTAACATTCCCCTCCAAAAATATTATTTTTTGGAGGAAGACATCACAAATTTTTATTTATTTAAGCATACATTTATTTCAAAAATATATATTAAAACTCAGAAAACCTTTAAATAAAACTTCATTTATTAAATTCTAAAAATTATGAAAATGTCCTTATTAAAAACATGTAACGGAAACGTACAAATGATGTCTCAAACTTAAAACACAAAGTGAAAGGTCATAATATGTGTAATCAAATGCATAAATAAAATCATGATAAAATAAAACTGTTAAAAGATGAAATAATGGAAATATCCTTACAACTCTACACTCATTGACTATTGCTCGTCCTACAATTATCACGATCACTAGCACCTATGCAAATGTAGGAGAGTAAGTGATAAAATACTCAATAAGTAAGAGACTCTACTATTAACTTTTACATAATCTCTAAAATACCTTTGACTTAACCCATATACTCTATCATCAGTGTAACATCCCTCCCTAAAAGTACAACCCACAGAAGGAGAGATGTTACAAATTAATATTCGGAGCGTTTATTTTTTTCTTTTTAAAAATACTTTAAAATAAATGCATCATTAAAAGTGTTTAGGAAATATTCCAAGAAAACTGAAAATCTGGAAGCGAACAAAAGATGTATATACTCATATGAAAACTCATTTGAAAGCATCTAAAAATAGGGAGTAATCATATGCAACTGTACCATAATCTCAAAAAGTCAAAAGTCGACAAGAACATGCCACTGTATGCATGTAATATAAACCAGAGATAACCCGCTCCAACCGGATCTACCTACACTGACCTGACCCTGCCTCGCAGCTATTTCGATCACCTGTACCTGTAATCAGGAAAGAAATAGGAGTGGGTGATAAAAACACTCAGTAAGGGGAAAGAATTAAGTAAAATATCTTTTTTTTTCTATTCTAACTCACTTTTGAGACTCAACCTCACATCCTAACCTCTATAAGAGATTAAAGGGGTAATTTAGTTCACTCTTTACTATTTAGGTCATACTTTGTCCCATCTACCTATATGGATTTGGCACTTTTCTAAGCTCGAGCTCTCTTTCTTTCTTTCACTACACCATTTCTGAATCTGAATTGAGCTCAACTGTG
The DNA here is from genome assembly GCF_011075055.1 of Mangifera indica. Taxonomy (NCBI): domain Eukaryota; kingdom Viridiplantae; phylum Streptophyta; class Magnoliopsida; order Sapindales; family Anacardiaceae; genus Mangifera; species Mangifera indica. Next base: position 12,894,404 of record NC_058144.1, read on the forward strand.
AGCATGCTCTCCTACGGGCGGACCTTACTAGGGGTCTATGTCCTACTACGGACGTGTCCTACTGCGGACATGCCCTACTGCGGGTAGTGTAGTGTAAAGTGCCCTCTCATAGTTTATAGCATGCATGCAAGTCTTATATCTTACCAATTTTGCTTCCATCTAAATTTATTCATAACTCACTAGACATTACTCTTGGGACGACCCTTGAATCTTGAGTCCCAACCTTTTCTTGCTTTTCTTTCTTTTCTTTTTCTCTTCTTTTTTTTTTTTTCCTTTCCTTTCCTTTCTTTTCCTTTCTTTTCTTTTCCTTTCCTTTCTTTTCTTTCTTTTCCTTTCCAAATTGTGAAATATTGTTCACAACCCTGTTCATTTAACAGGGCAGCCTTCTTTTTCATACAATTTCATAGTCCAAACGGTTCCTAATTCATACAAGCTATATATCGTTGAAAAGAGGATTCAAAGAGCTTTCTAACAAGCTATAATGACACTCATAATTCATTCAATCATGCAGTCAAAACAACAGATAAATTCAGTGGCAAAAACTGCCTCCTCTGTTTATTTGATAAAGTAGTCCTTGTGGTTCATGCAATATTTAACAATCCAAATGATCCCCAATTCATACAAGCTATATATCACTGAAAAGATAATTCAAAGAGCTTTCTAACAAGATATAATAGCACTTATAATTCATCAAATAAGACAGCCAAAACATGGGACGAACTCAGTGGAAAAAACTATAAATATTATGTAACTTTCTGTCATGAACAAAATCACATACATAGACATCCCAAATCGCAAAACAATATTCCTCAACATCAAAATCATCATTTATAACATAGATCCAAAGAACCAAAAGCCTAAAATATGTCACATATCAAGGATGATATCCCTTACCTTGTTTCAAGTCAAATCTTTGCAAGTTGGCTTCTTTCTCTTTGTTTTGCTTCCTTTATCACCAAGACCACTTTAAATAAATACCAAAACACACTAACATATTCATGTAACATGCATATAAACATAGATGAAAGGGAAAGGAAGGAGATCTTTGGTTACCAAAGCTTCCAAGTGCTTCATTTTCTTTTCTTTTCTTTTCTTATCTTCTAAACTCCTTCAAATCCTTCCTTTTTCTTCAAGAAAGCAAAGAAAAAGCATGAAGAATGGTGGCTGTTGGAATATGGACGGAAATGATGGAAAAGTCTTCTCTTTCTCTTTATATATAAAGTCTTATCTCTTTCTCTTTTTTCTCTGTCTTTTTCCTTTTCTTTTCTTTTTTTTCTTCTTTTTCTTTATGTATATATATATAAACACACGTATACATGTAAAACAAATATATATACTTAAAATAGGAAATATCTCTAAATAGAGTCAAAAGACATAAATATCCCTGGAATATACCTGAGAGTATTACAACTCTTTCCCCCTCATAAGAATTCCGTCCTCGGAATTCACAAAAAACAACTCTGGATACTTATCCTTCATGGTTTGCTTCATTTCCCAAGTAGCCTTCTCTAACTTCTGGCTTCTCCACAAGACTTTTACTAGAGGAATTTGTTGGTTCCTTAGTTGCTTAATTCTTTTGTCAAGTATCTGAATCGGTTTTTCTTTATAACTAAGGTCTTCTGATAACTTAATATCTTTTGTATTCACAACCTGGAAATGATCACTAAGATATTTTCTTAACGATAAGACATGAAATACATCATGAATCCAGTCCATACTCGCTGGTAAGGCTAATTTATAAGCCACTTTACCAACTCTCTCAAGTATCTCATATGGACCAATAAATTTGGGAGCTAGCTTTCCCTTCTTTCCGAATCTCATCAAATGCTTAAATTGAGCAACCTTTACAAATACAAATTCACCTATATTGAATTCCAAGTCTCGGCATCGATGATCTACATAGCTTTTTTGTCGATCCTGAGCCTGTTTTATTCTCTACCTGATTAGTTGGACATCATTAATCATTTTCTAGGTCAATTCGAGCCCAAAGGATTGGGATAACACATCTCTCTCTCTTATCTCATCCCAGTGAAGAAGAGAACGACACCTTCTACCATATAATGCCTCATAAGGTGTCATCTAAATAGTCATCTGATAGCTATTATTATAAGCAAACTCCACCAAAGGTAACATTTCTACCCACGTGGTTTTATGATCTAGGCAACAAGCTCTCAACATGTCTTCCAAAATCTGATTAACCCTCTCCGTCTGACCATCTGTCTAAGGATGATAAGCTGTACTAAATGTCAAATTAGTACCCAAGGATCTTTGGAGACTCTTCCAAAAAGCTGATACAAATCTCGTATCACGATTAGATACTATAGTCTTGGGTACCCTATGTAATCTAATAATCTCCCTAACATATAATCTCCCTAGTTGATCTATGGTAGTAGTATCTTTGATAGACAGGAAATAAGCTGACTTAGTCAATCTATCAATAATTATCCAGATAGCATTACATACATTCTGAACTCTAGGGAGTCTACTAACGAAGTCCATAGAGATGTGCTCCCATTTCCATTCTGGAATAGGTGAAGGTGAAGTAACCCTGCAGGCCTCTGGTGTTAGGCCTTAATTTGCTGACAGGTGAGACATCTAGTAACAAACTCACCTATATCCTTTTTCATGCCTGACCACAAAAAATGTCTTTTTAAATCCTAATACATCTTTACACCCCTAAGGTGGGCAGTGTAAAGAGAACTATGAGTCTCTGTAAGAATTCTCTGTCTCAATTTAATCATCTGGGAAACATATACTCGATCTTTGAATTTGAGAATTCCATTTGATACCTAAAAATTTTCCTCAAGACCCTTTTGAACCTTCTGAATTTTTTGATGACATCATTCATCTTGTGTCTGAGCCTCTTGAATTTCATCTATGAGAGTGGGTTGAATCTCTAACCTAGCGAGGGCCCCAATCACAAGCTCAATCTGCTCTCGGTCTATCTCTCTCTGAATTTCTCTTTGGACCGTCAATTGTGTTATCATCACATTTCTACTGAAGGCATCTACAACTACATTAGCCTTGTCTGGATGGTACTTAATATCATAGTCATAGTCTTTTACTAGCTCAAGACATCGCCTTTGCCTCATATTTAATTCCTTCTGAGTGAAGAAATATCTAAGGCTCTTATGATCAGTATAAATATTACATTTTACCCCATACAAATAGTGTCTCCAAATTTTCAAAGTAAAGACCACCGCTACTAACTCCAAATCATGTGTGGGGTATCGAGTTTCAAATTCTTTCAATTGTTTTGAGGCATATGCTATCACCTTGCCTCGTTGCATCAACACTGCTCCTAAACCACCGTGTGAGGCATCTATGTATAAATCATACTCAACTCCCTCTTCTAGAAGTGCTAACACAACAAGAGTAGTCAATCTTCTTTTCAATTCTTAGAAGCTTGTCTCACAGGCATCTAACCACTGAAATGACATTGCTTTCTTCGTGAGGGTTGTAAGAGGTCTAGCTAATCTGGCAAATCCTTCCATAAACCTCCGATAATACCTTGCCAAACCAAGGAAACTATAAACCTCTTTGACTGTCTTTGCTCTCTGTCATTCAACTATTGCCTCAATCTTACTGGGATCCACTGATATACCCTATGCTGAAATCATATGCCCCAAAAAGGTAACTCTATCTAGCCAAAATTCACATTTTGAGAATTTGGCATACAGTTATTTCTCTTTCAATCTTTGAAGGGTAAACCTCAAGTACTGCTCATGCTCTTCTCGACTACAAGAATATACTAAGATATCATCAATGAATACTACAATAAATTTATCCAGGCAGTCGTGGAACACCCTGTTCATCAAATCCATAAATACTACAGGGGCATTTGTCAATCCGAATGATATCACTACAAACTCAAAATGGTCATACCTCATTTGAAAAGCTGTCTTGGGTATATCCTTCTCTGTCACTCTCACCTAGTGATAGCCAGATCTCAAATCTATCTTGGAGAAGACCACAGATCCCTTCAACTAATCAAATAAATCATCAATCCTATGTAACGGGTACTTGTTCTTAACTGTGGCTTTATTTAGCTCTCTGTAATCAATGCACATTCTCATAGACCCGTCTTTCTTTTTCACAAATAAGATGGGAGCTTCCCAAGGTGAATGGTTCAGTCTGATGAAACCATGATCTAATAACTCTTGAAGCTGCTTTTTCAATTCTTGTAACTCGATAGGGGTCATTCGATAGGGTGCTCTTAAAATAAGTGTTATGCCAGGTGCCAACTCTATGCTAAACTCAATCTATCTCTCGAGAGCTAATCCCAGTAGCTCACTTGGAAACACATTTGGAAACTCACGTACCACTGGTGTTTCCTCAATAGTTAGGCTTAACTCAACCTTGCTCACTATATGAGCCAAATATCCTGTACACCCCTTTTTCAACATTTTACTAGTTTTTAACATACTGATCATCAAGCTCTGGATATGACCCTCATCGAACTCGAATTGATCTCCAGAGTCTAGGTTAAATCTCACTTTCTTCTTTTTACAATCAATCTCAGCTTCATATCTCCCCAAAAAGTCTATCCCTAAAATCATGTCAAAATCTGGCATTTCGAACATAATCAGGTCCACTAGTAACTGTCGACCCTGAATCATAATACTCTATCCTAGTAGCATCATCTCACTAATGACTAACCCCCGATCAGGTAACTCAATCATAATCCTCTAGGCTATTCTAATAGGTTGCAACTTTAACCTCTCAAGCAAACTCTTAGCTATAAAACAATAAGTAACCCCACAATCAATTAAAACATAAATAGGAGTATTAAGATAGAGAATCTGACCCATGAATACTGATGGGTTAGCCTCTATTGGGCCCTGGGTGATCGTATAAACTTTGGTTGTGGCCCCTCCTATAGGTTGCTACTGTTCTACTCTCATTGGGGCAGCTGTACAGAAACGAGCAATATGTCTGGGCTGACGACATCTAAAACAAACTGCCTGACCTGTCAAACACTCTCTTCTATGGTGTTTCCCACATTTCTGGCAAGCTGGTATCTTAGGTCCTCTTTGTTTCTTTCCACTCCTCCAGTTTTTTTTCATGCCTTTAAACTGGAGAGGTCGTTTACCTTTTCTGTCTCGCTCTGGAGGAAGACCTCTCTGTACTGAAGCTGAACCACTACTCACCGGGGGAGCTGGCATGGTAGAAGGAGGTGTAACCTTTTGCCCTGTGGTCTGACCAAACTTTCTCCTAACAAAAACCTCTGCCCTCAAAGCTCTATAAAAGGCCTCTGCATAAGTCATGGGTGGTTGCGCCCCTATCATAACATCTCGGGCTATCTTTGGATCTAACCCATATACGAACTTTTGCATACGCCTCATTTATATGCTAGTTATCTCGAGGGCATACTGGGATAATTAATTAAACTTCGTGAAATATTCTTTCACTGAATTTGTCCCCTGCAATAGATTGATAAACTCTTGGGCCCTAATACAAGTAACTTCAGCACCCTTGTACTCTGCCTCAAATCAGTGTCTGAACTCGGACCATGTCATCTCTGAGACATTAACAGTCTCTCTGACTATGTTCCACCAAATTCTTGCCCCTGACTTGAAAAGGTAGGTGGCATATCTCACTCTCTCCTGATCTGTCATATCAAATAGGGCCATTGCACTCTCTACTGATTCCAACCATTCTTCAGCTGCTATTGGGTCCTTTGTACCATCAAATTTTTGAGGTTGGTGCATACTAGGGAGGTTAAAAATAGGATGTAACTGAGTCCTCACTGGGGCTGTTGTAGATACTGAAGTAACCTCCCTCATATCATGTCCCTGAGTTGGTGGCTTATGCGTTGTCTCACTTCCCTGTGTAGAAGCACCTTTGTGCTCTCTCATCATCTCTTTGAAAATCTCTTACACATCATATGCACTGAGTGCCCCTTGGGGTACCTAAGAGGCTGCTCCTTCACTTTGGCTCCTCTAAGAGGGATCTACTGGTGTTTGACTCATAGGTCCTGAAAATGAACACATTAGTTTCATAAAACTTAGCAGGTAGAAGTGAAAACTTCACTTATAGTGATCGGCTGCAAGGGTGGTCAATGTGGCTGAAGGGTATTCCATTTCTGTATTACTTTGATTACTCCAATTTGTCTTAGAAAACATCTTTTAGGTTCCAAAATCATTCTCTGATACCAACTTGTAACATCTCTCCCTATAAGTACTACCCACCGAAGGAGAAATGTTACGTATTAATATTCGGAACGTCTATTTTTTTCTTTTTAAAAATACTTTAAAATAAACGCATCATTAAAAGTGTTTAGGAAGTATTCCAAGAAAACTGAAAATCTGGAAGCGAACAAAAGATGTATATACTCATATGAAAACTCATTTGAAAGTATTTGAAAATAGAGTGTAATCATATGCAACTATACCATAATCTCAAAAAGTCAAAAGTCGACAAAAACATGCCACTATATGCATGTAATATAAACCAGAGATAACCTGCTCCAGCCAGATCTACCTATGCTGACCTGACTCTACCTTGTAGCTACCTCGATCACCTATACCTGTAATCAGGAAAGAAAAGGGAGTAAGTGATAAGAACACTCAGTAAGGGGAAAGAATCAAGTAAACTATCTTTTTTTTTTTCTGTTCTAACTCACTTTTGGGACTCAACCTCACATTCTAACCTCTATAAGAGATTGAAAGGGTAATTTAGTTCACTTTTTACTATTTGGGTCATACTTTGTCCCATCTGGTGTCTATTTGATACTTTTTGGAAGCTAACTATAGGGATTTGACACTTTTCTAAGCTTGAGCTCTCTTTTTTTCTTTCACTACACCATTTTTGAATCTGAATTGAGTTCAACTGCGAGCATGCTCTACTACGAGCGGACCCTACTAGGGGTCTATGTCCTACTATGGACGTGCCCTACTGTGGGCGGTGTATTGTAAACTGCCCTCTCATAGTTTATATTATGCATGCGAGTCTTATATCTTACTAATTTTGCTTCCATCTAAATTTATTCATAACTCACTAGACATTACTCTTGGGACGACCCTTGAATCTTAAGTCTCAACCTTTTCTTGCTTTTCTTTCTTTTCTTTTTCTCTTCTTTTTTTTTTCCTTTCCTTTCCTTTCTTTTCTTTTCCTGTCCTTTCTTTTCTTTCTTTTCCTTTCCAAACTGTGAAATACTGTTCACAACCCTGTTCATTTGACAGGGTAGCCTTCTTTTTTATACAATTTCATAATCCAAACGGTTTCTAATTCATACAAGCTATATATCGTTGAAAAGAGGATTCAAAGAGATTTCTAACAAGCTATAATAACACTCATAATTCTTTCAATTAGGCAGTCAAAACAGCAGATAAAGTTAGTGGCAAAAACTGTCTCCTCTGTTTATTTGATAAAACAGTCCTTGTGGTTCATGTAATATTTAATAATCCAAATGATCCCCAATTCATACAAGCTATATATAACTGAAAAGATAATTCAAAGAGCTTCCTAACAAGATATAATAGCACTCATAATTCATTAAATAAGGCAGTCAAAACATGGGACGAACTCAGTGGCAAAAACTGTAAATATTAGGCAACTTTCTACCATGAACAAAATCACATACATAGATATCCCAAATCGCAAAACAATATTCCTCAATATCAAAATCATCATTTATAACATAGATCCAAGGAACCAAAAACCTAAAACATGTCACATATCAAGGATGATATCTCTTACCTTGTTTCAAGCCAAATCTTTGCAAGTTGGCTTCCTTCTCTTTATTTTGCGTCCTTTATCACCAAGACCACTTTAAATCAATACCAAAACACACTAACATATTCACGTAACATGCATATAAACATAGATAAAAGGGAAAGGAAGGAGATTTTTGGTTACCAAAGCTTCCAAGTGCTTCATTTTCTTTTCTTTTCTTTTCTTATCTTCCAAACTCCTTCAAATCCTTCCTTTTTCTTCAAGAAAGCAAAGAAAAAGCATGAAGAATGGTGGCTGCTGGAATATGGATTGAAATGATGGAAAAGTCTTCTCTTTCTCTTTATATATAAAGCCTTATCTCTTTCTCTTTTTTCTGTTTGTCTTTTTCCTTTTTTTTTTTTTTTTTAGGTGTGTGTGTATATATATATATATATATATATATATATATATATATATATATATATATATATAGATATATATAAACACACATATACATGTAAAACAAATATATGTACTTAAAATGGGAAATATCTCTAAATAGAGTCAAAAGACATAAATACCCCTGGAACATACTTGAGGGTATTACAATTTGGAGCTGACATTAAATTTTAAACTAATTGTAGGTTCTATATATCATCTTTGTGTTCATACTGAGCTCAAAAGAATGTCTAGGTTACATATCTAACTTTTAGATCAAAGTATGTTCCATTCAATCACTAAGGAACCATTCCTCGGATTTCTATCTGATATGACCATAACTTACTTAGTGAAAACGTCATCATTTGGAAGTTGTATCTGAATTTGTATATTAGGTCAATTAGACTAAATCGAATATAAAGATTCAACACCTTGGTCATGTGAGTTCTCTCTCAATTCCACTACACCTAAGCTTATTCTTAACTAGGTTCTAATGCGAACAGTTACCCTACTGCAGGTATATCGTCCTACTATAGATATACTCTACTCAGGTGGTGTAGGGAATATGTACTCACGTTGCCCCATTGTAATGACCCTATAATGTCTAGTATGCATGCATCTCAACCCTTAATTAAACTCGAGCTCATTCTTGCTTTCACCTCAAGCATATCTTGTGCCTTGCTAAAATCTCCTCTTTTAGGCATGTTGGGTAATCTTACATACCAGGATCTCTCTTACTAGCTATCGGGACAACCCATAAAACCTCAGCCTAGTTCCTTTTTTCTTTTCTTTATTTTGTCTTAAACACACAAGTGTGTGGTTCTTGACATACGAAGGTGTGTTCATCTATTCACTCACATATGACCAACCTCCTTGTAGCCTCTTTGGTGGCATTTTTCCTATACACATAGGGGTGTACCTTACTCACATGAGTGTGTGCCCCTTTAGCTAATTAATACACTTTCCTTTTTGGAAATTCATCTTAATCATGTTGCTTCATAGGGGTATTTTGGTTAATTCACCCTCACATGGTCTTGCTAAAACTATACACAAGTAGTCCATATGTCATTGTTAACTACTCACTAGTCAACGACATTCAGCGATCATCAAATCATTAGAAATCTTAATCTGGATTCTAGAACTTTCACACACACTTGTATATCTCATACCACATGGTCATGTGTCAAGTTTAGAATTCAAAAAAGCAACCAAAAATTTAACCCTAATTCAATCTTTCTAGATTCCAAGCATACTAAACATGTTTCTAACCCTTTTTTAACACCATTCATATACCACAACTTCATAAACCATGAAAAATCACGAAATAACTCAAACATAGCCAAGACATATCCATTATAATAAAGATCATGAAAATGAACAGAGAATTAGTTGTCATATGTTATAGAGTACGACTTAACTATGACTTTCAGCTAGAGAACTATCAAATATCAATCAAACATGCTACTTTTAGTTCAATATCAGACACATAGAAATCATATATGCATAAGAACTCCATTATCACATATTCTATCCTTATCATAATCCATTAGGCAACAACCATACCTTCACTCACATGCCATAAATCATGATCATGGATTACACAAGCTAGATAAATCAATTCAATTTCACATATCATAAAACCAAATGTAGGGAGGCATCCTACTCACCTGGTGGATGAGTTCTTTTCTTTCTAGGGTTATAGTTGCTTGGATTGTTAGAGAACATTGCGAAAGCTGCCACAAGAAAGTCAGATGATCAAACTCGAAATCTCTCTCTCTAGAAAGTTTATGCATTTAGGGATAGAAATAAAAATTTCTAAAATGTAGCCATCATACATTTTTAAAAACTAAAACCACGTACACCACACATGGCCATGTTTCTAGGATACATGACCGTATATCACTAAATTTGAAATTCATACAAAATTCTTCTTATTCGGTTGACATGGCAACAACACACAAGCGTGACCTTATCATACATGATCGTGTATCACCCAAAGTTCATACTTTAACTTTAAGTCCACATTATATCATTCATACAACCATCAAACTCATGCACAAAGTCTATTTTAGCTTTGAGACATATTTATAAGTATTACAAAAGCATATTTATGTCTTTTTGTCCAAATATTATGATAGAAGTGTAATTAATTATCATTTTATCCTTGAAATTTAAAATATTACAATAACACCTCTGTTGGACTAACTATGAATAGTATTTATGGAGGCATAAATGTTATTTTTTAAAACTTACTACAGATAAATGGATTCTCTTTATCTTGTTTAAGAAATTATCATATTTACTCTTATATATTTTTAAAATATATTTACAATCTTAGTAGCTTATGTTTAACTTATTTTAAGTATGACTATTATTTTTTAAATTAATGAAGGATATATTGAAACCTTAACAATTCAAAAACATCTCTAAACTTTTTTCAAAAATTTCAAACTCTTAAAAAATTTTATTAACACCCCTAACATTTTCAAAAATACAATTCACTCTCAAACCTACAATTATACTTTATTAATATTGTTATCTATTTTTATGCTAGTAAATTTTTTATTTAAAATTAATATAAATTAAAGTACAAAAATAATTTAATAAAAAATTTTGTTTTTGCAATAATTTTATAAAATTTGAATGAGGAAAATTAATCATTTTATCAAACTTAAAATGGAAAATAGTTATTTAGTCTTTTTTTTTTAATGATAAGTTAGTACTCTTAAATTTTAAAAACTAGATTTTTTTTTTCATTTTCGCACAAATTTTGTTAATAAATTTAAATTTTCTGAAAATTTGTTAATAAATTTAAAAATTTAGGATAAAATATAGAAAAGATACTTGACTATTTTAACTTTTATGGGTGGGACATTAAACAAGATGAAAAGTAGACTGGTAGGGATTAAGTGGAAAGATGCGAATTTTTATTTACATTTAGAAGATCAAATGGGTGACATGCTTATATTATATTACAGTTCTAATTTTCTTATTTTAAATTAGATAACACATAATTTAGATAAAAAAATCTTGCAGAACTTGGATACACTTAACCTAATATCCAACAATAATTTATAATTTTTATTATAAATTATTATTAATTTGGAGACATTATTAATTCATACCCAAGACCATACTTCAATGATAGGGCTGGGCCGGGTTTGGTTAGATCCATTGTGGGATCGGTTTAAAGAGCTGGTCCAACCATTTTATCCTGAGATTTAGAGGCAATGGAGCCAGAAGAACCAAAGGAATGTTCTTCTTCCTCTCTTATTTGATTCTGTTCAATTTAACATTAATTTCTAGAATTAGAAAATACAGAATTGTCTGAATGAGAACATACAGATGGTGTTAGCTTTTTTTTTTTAAAAAAAAAAAAAAAGATTTCTAAAATATGGTTGGAGACCAGTAATGGGCCAGGTGAGCCCAATTAACACTTGCTGAATTGTAACATGTGAGAGTTGGAAAAGTGGACGGCAGCATAATTCCGACCGCAAGGAGGAAACATTCAAAACGGGCGGAAAATTCAAAAACGCGGCGGCACAACAAGTCAATAAATTCATTCTCCATCTTCGTTCTAAGACTCCATTATTCTTTTTCACCAAAATCCTTTCCTCGCAGTTCCTTTATTTTATAAAACCCTACTCGAAATTCCCATCTTCAACTCCGGGAAACCACTCAAATGGCTGTTTCGCGCCTTCCGCATCCCCTCGATTTACTGCACACAAACACCAAGCGTCATCATAACCTACCGCTTTCAAGCACAAGCTACACAACGTTCCCATTAAAACACTTCCAACGGATCTTAACCAAAAGCAAGCCCTTCCACAACGACACGGTGTTTACAGATTTCCCATCTATCTGGAAAACAAAATTCCCATTGCCAAACGAATTGGTCGCGGACGACCAAGTCTTGATCGAAGAATACGCTGAGGAGAAGAAGAAAGTGAAGACAGAAGAAGAAGAGGAGCAGGAAGTTATTGCGAGTGTTGTTAACAGATTAATGGCGGTGGTGGAGAGGATGAAGGAGCGGGAGATACAGAAATTCATGAGCAGAGCGAGCAAGGAATTATCATACGAAGATCGTGTTATTCTAGCAGAGGAAATTAGTAAGGAGATTGTCAAGAAGTTGTTGGACAGGCCGATTGCATATTTGAAAGATAACCATGAATATGATTTGGAGCAGAAGTTGAAGGATTTCAGTTTCCTAATCGGTGTTCTTGAAGCCTCATGTCCGGCAATGCATTAGTTGGTGGATTTATTTGCAATTAATGTAGAACATTCTCTACCCATTCAATCTATTTTTGTGAATGTTCGAAAATGGAAATTTTTTATATATTTTTTTTTTTACTGTAAAATACTTGAAGTGATTTTTAGCCCTATCTAATTCATGTTCACCCTTCAAATTTTTTTGTTTGACAAATTCAACCTTAATTTAAATTAATTAGAAATAATATTATAATTTCTAAATACACTTATCTTTTATTTTATATATAGATATTTTAAAATTTTTAATCTAATTCTAATCCTAATTTTTGTAAAAGCTAAAACCTTTTGTTTTATCTTAAATTTTGTTTGTTTGATGAAAATTGTTGATATGATTTCTTATTACTAATTAGTAAATGCAATTTTGAATTTTGCTCGAAATAATCTATGATAATAATGATTATAATCTAAAGAGATTATACCAAGCAATGATAATTAAATAAAAAATTAAAATAAGGAAATTAGATATAAGACTTTTAACTTAGTTTTTCCTTATGGTCAAAAATGAAAATGTAGGGCTTTCTTACATTCTTTTCTCCTTTTCACCCTCTTCCCATTTTTCAAATAATCGTTTCTTATTTTTAAGACCTTTGGATGGAAAATTACATTAAACATGGTTAGATTTCTTATCTTCGTGGGATTACAATGGATTTATTCTTGTTTTAATTCAAACCAAAAGGAATATTGTAAATGTCAAAGATATCTAAATTATGAAGATTAAGATACCTTCTTATTTGATATGAAAATATTTATTGAAGGTTTTGGATGAATTCCTTTTAAAACAGAAAGACAATCATTTTTTTGATCCGTAGTCACCTGTCGAGGCATCTTAAGCTTATTCAGAGATTTACTTAAATAAAATTCTTACAGGCTGTAAACTACCATACAAGTAAATTTAACATAATCTCTAATTAAATACAACTATATACTCTTGAATTCATATAATCCTCAAGAAAAATCACTTTCAGATATCTCTCATCAACCAACAGATCTTATATGAATTATAGAAATAATGTAACACTCACAGGTAAGTTTAAAGACAATTCAATTTTTTTCTCCATATTTAATTATGATTTATGATGAGATTTTTAGTAGTGATAGTTGTGCACCACAAGGGTAACGCTTGTTCGTGCCTTGGAAGAGTAAAAAAGTCATTATCAGGATTGAGCTATTAGAGTTATTGCACGGAAGCTGGATGATCAGACTTCACTCTCTCTCTTTTAGCGACGATTCGTGCGTTTATGGATTAGGAATCATAATCCCTAAAACACAACAATATGTCTTTTGTAAAACTGAAAAGCATAATGTCACGCACAGACGTGTGTCATGCAATTTGAATTTTACACACAAAATTTATCTTATCCGACTAACGTAACAATGACACACAAGCATGACCTCTTTATACACAACTGTGTACCACTCAAAACTCATACTTTAACTTTCAAATCATAATAAATCATTCATACATTAATTAAGCTCATAGGTAAAGACTTTATTACCCTCAAGATGTACTTATGGGTGTTACATCAATCAACAATAACTTTCTCAATATACATAGATCAGACTTAACTCATTGTCAATTTGATTGTAGTATCAAAATGCTGAACTAATCCTCATCATACTTTAGACTTGGTTCTTAACTATCAATCATTCATCATCATTTAAATAGATCTCATACCTAGGCATGATCTTGCTTACTACAAAATTGGTAACACATATGATTTATTCAAAATCATGTAACTTATATAGTATCAGCAATCCATAAGCACAATCAAGCAAATCCATAGGTTCCACAACTATCATCAACCTACTAAAATATACATATAAACGTCATAATGTACATATAATCACATGAATGTTCATCGCGTTAGGCATTATTTGTAAGAACAAAATGTGATTAATTAAACAAGCCTATCAATAAATTTACCAAAATTAAGAATCACCAACTTACCTCTCTTTTGGCATTTGCAAGGTCTTCACATGGCAAGGCAAGTTCTTGACAACAATCCACTCTCTCAGCAACGCTAAGAGTTCCTCAGAATTCTCTCAACTCCCTTGTTGCTTTGAAAATAATATGTATCTTATAAGCCAAACAATCTTGCACCTATTTTATTTTTACCAAACAAACATGACGCATGGTCGTGTGTCTCCCCACACATAGGTGCTCACGTGATTACTCAATAATACAGTTTTTGAAATCACCGTAAAACTTATTTTTATCCAAAATTCAAATTTGGCAACCATATACAAACGTGTACTTCCTCATACACAGATGTTTGTTTTACCCAGACTTAGTGTAATACTCTCAGGTACATTTTAGGAGCATTTATGTATTTTAGTCTTGCTTTAAGAAATTTCTAGTTTTAAATATATATGTTCAAATGTGTATGTGTATATATATATATAAAGAGAGAAAAGACAAAAAAAAGGAAACTTATACCTTTTTCCATCATCTTCTCCCGTCTCTTCTAGAAAAAGTAGCCTTCTTCATGCTTTTTCATTGTTTTTAGAAGGAAAGTGGATCATTTGAAGGGTTTTGAAAGAAAAGTAAGGAAAGAAAAGAAGAGGAAACACTTTGGAGCCTTGGTAACTAAAAGATCTTTTTCTTTTCCCTTTTCCTATGTTTATATACATTGGATCATGTTATATGAAAATGTTAGTGTGTTTTGGTGTTGAATTAAGGTGGTTTTGATGATCAAAGAAAGAAGACAAAATAGAGAGAGTCAATTTAGCAAAGATTGACTTTAAATAAGGTAAAGGGTATTATTTTTGGTATGTTTCATGTTTTATATTTTTGGTTCCTTGACTCTATGTTATAAATGATGATTTTGAAGTTGGAAAATGTTCTTTTGCCTTTTGGGGTATCTATTTGTGTGATTTTGTTTATGACAAAAAGTTAGATAATATTTATAGTTTTACTATTGATTTTGTCTCATGTTTTGATTGTCTTATTTGATGAATCATGAGTGCTATTATAGCTTGTTGGAAAGCTCTTTGAATTATTTTTTCAATGATATATAGTTTGTATAAATTAGAGACCGTTTAGACTGTTAAATTGTATGAACAAAAAGACCGTCTGACCATATAATCAGTAAATATAGTTTTTTGTCATTGATTTCGTCCCATGTTTTGACTGTCTTATTTGATGAATCATGAGTGTTATTATAGCTTGTTGTAAAGCTCTTTGAATCATATTTTCAATGATATATAGCTTGTACAAATTAAAGACTATTTGGGTTGTTAAAGTGCATGAATAAAGACTACCTTACCAAATAAACAGTAAATATAGTTTTTTATCATTGATTTTGTCCCATGTTTTGACTGTCTTATTTGATGAATCATGAGTGCTATTATAGCTTGTTGAAAAGCTCTTTGAATACTCTTTTTTCAATGATATATATTTTGTATGAATAAAAGACTGTTTGGATTGTTAAATTGCATGAACAAAAAGACTGTCCTACCAAGTGAACAGCCCAATAAACAGTAATTTACAGTTTTTGGAAAGAAAAGAAAGAAAGGAAAGGAAAGAAATGAGAGAAAAAGAAAAAAAGAAAGAAAGAAAAACAAGAAAAGGAATTTGGGGCTCAGGACTTATGGGTCGTCCCAAGAGTATGGTTTGATGGGTTATAGATAGATTTAGATAGAAGTAAAATTAGTAAGAGATAACGCATGCATGCATGCTATAAATTATGCGGGGGCACTTTATGCTACACTGCCCATAATAGGGCACGTCTGTAGTAGGACACGTTTGTAGTAGGTCATAGACCTATAGTAGAATCTACTTGCAGTAGAGCATACTCGTAATAGAACACAATTTATATTCAGAAATACTGTAATGAGACAAAGGAAGAGAGCTCGAACTAGAAAAATGTCAAATCCCTATAGTCAGCTTCCAAAAAGTATCAAATGGATATTAGATGGGACAAAGTGTGACCTAAATAGTAAATGATGAACTAGATTAACCTCTCGATTCCTTAGGGAGGTTATAATGTGAGATTTTTATTCCAAATAGTGATTTAGAACAGGAAATAAGATAGTTTACTTAATTCTTTCACCTTACTGAGTGTTTTTATCTCTCATTTCCTTTCCTTTCATGATTGCAGGTGCAGGTGATTGAGGTAGCTGCGAGGCAAGGTCAGGTCAGCGAAGATAGATCTGGGTTAGAGTAGGTTATCTCTAGTTTATATTACATGCGTACAACTATATGTTATTGTTGACTTTTAACCTTCTTCAGATGATTGTATAGTTGTATGTAATTACTCCATATTTTCAGATGCTTTTCAGATAAGTTTTCTTATATGATATATACATCTTTTGTTCACTTTCAAATTTTCAGTTTTCTTAGAATAATTTCTAAACATTTTTAGTGGCAAGTTCATTTTAAAATATTTCTTTTAAAAATAAACGCTCCGAATGTTAATTCGTAACATTTTTCCTTTAGGGATAGTAGTTCTAGGGAAAGATGTTACACTTAGCCATTTTCACACACCTTATGGGAAATGATTATTCTATCCTTCTCAATACACACACTGGCATGTGAACTCCTTCACACGGTCATGCACACCCAAAAATCACAACACACAAATGCAATAAGCAAAATAAAAGGTAAAAGACAAAAATAACCTTTGATGTACCTGTGAGTATTACACCTAGAGCTAATCATCACCATTATAATTATTCTAATCAATGCTATTTTGATTAATATAAATGGCATTTTATTTATCTTATCTCTTGCAAACTAGATAAATGTCTTACAGATGGTCAAGTGATAACGAAGGGATCAATGCATGACGACTGATCATGACACAAGCTATGCGTATATAAAGGTGTTGTAACTATAGAGAGGATGTGTTATGAGAAAGATTCCATAAAGAGATGTAAGGGCAAGTTCATACATATTGTGAACAATGATAGCCTAAGAGAGTTAGTCACATGATTATGGTGTTAAATCCTTCTTTTAGCCTAGTCTGATCGACCTAAAATGAGATAATAGAATATTGTATATGAATGTTTTTACCGTAATGATTGAATGTTATACACCCGATGCATTCTATGTCATCCGAGAGAAAATGATGAGATAAAGATTGGAAATGCAAGATAAGTTAATGAAAAGGCAAGATTAAGAATTATTTAATTTTGGATAAATGCTCTAACTTAGCGAGTGTTTTATTACTCATATTTTTTATTTGGTTTTGTAGGTGAGTTTTGATGTGGTGGCGACAAGGCAGCCAGTCAACTATAGGGTAGCATGAGATGGACTCTATTCATAATGCTCAGTTTGATGTTATTGTGATGTTTAAGTTAGTTTCAATTATGAACACACATTTGGGTTGTCATTAATTTCATGTTGATTATGTTTATGATTATTTTAGATATTGTTTTATGACACTTAGGACTTGCTCCTTGTTATTTTTAATAAAGGACATTTTGGCAATTTTGGAAATTTAAATTACTTGAAATATATGTTATAGTCTAAATAAGAAGCATTACTCTCTGGAGGGCAAGATATCTGGTGTGGGGTGTTACATTAGTGTCAAACTTCTACTCTTCATTCCTTTTTCTCTTGTTCTTTTTGTTGAAACTCTATCTCTCTCGGGCTTTCTGATGAAGAGAAGGATGAGAATCGATGCAAAACAAGATGTGTTTTTATTTTGTTTTTTCTCCTCTTCAATGATTTTGTTTATCATTTGATTATTTTGTTTTTGCAAATCTTAAATTCTTGATTGTATGTTTAATTTGATCTTGGATATTTTCGTTTCCAAGAATCCTCGTAAAAAAATTGAAACATTCATACGGTGTAGTCTAGATTTTTAATTTGTTGAGCCAATAGAACTCTTTTTTTTGAAAGACTTTTCATATGAATTGAACTTCAATTTTCTCTTTGCAACCGAATTTTCTATCTGTTAAGATTAACCCATCACCAAACATATTCGGCATCATTAAATTCGATCTGTCTCCAGCAAATTAAATCTGATCACTGTGTTTGTACTTGTAAAATGAGAACTACATGGACAGCGTAGTTGTGAATTTAATCATGGATTAGATTTAGGAAGAAACAAGAAATGTAATACTGAAAAGACCTAGAATGCAGGAACCCTAAGCAACCTTTCACAGTCCCTTACTCAGATCAGATGTTTAACCAAGTAAAATACGCAAGCCCCAGAAATTCCTCCTCAACAAAACCTGTTACAATGTTGTGACTCTCATGTAATTCCTATGGCTTCATAAAGTCCACAATATCGCCCTGAAAGCGACATTTTTAAGTCGGCACCACCCTTCCACACTTCCTATATCTTTTGCTGCCTCAAGGAAACTTCATGCAGTATCAAGCACGACTGATTTATTTATTACCCAGAAAATTTAACAATAAATACAATATATGAGACAATTGAAATTCTACTAACAAGTGCACTTGTTTCTTCAACACGCGTGTATACGTATGAATGATATTGTGGATCACACGCAAGCAATTACGATAAAAACTTGACCGATTGAGAATTAAAAAGTTTTTCAGTTATTTCCAAATTTTAGAGTCGGTTTTTAATTTTCAAATTTTTGAACTGACTTTTCTTTTAATATTCATCACGATAATTAATCAACCTTCATTGCCTATAAATACTTGACTTCTTTCTGTTTGCCACACTCAAACTGCATCAAATATTTTGATATCCATACACAAAAGAAAGCTAGTGCTTTTTTTGGACACTGAAAATGGGAGTTTTGTCCAAGATGGCTACTAATGACCGCCATGGGGAAAATTCTCCTTACTTCGATGGGTGGAAGGCATTTGAAAGGAATCCTTTTCACCTTACCCAGAATCCTGAAGGAGTTATCCAAATGGGTCTTGCAGAGAATCAGGTTTGCCTAATATGTATTTTCAACCTCCATTTTTCTCTTATCTCTACTACTAGAGTAACAAAGGAAACTAAACGTATTAGCTTTTTTTTTCTCCAGCTTTGCTTAGATTTGATCGAAGACTGGATTCGCAAAAATCCCTATGCCTCCATTTGTACTGCTGAAGGAGTTGATGAGTTCAAGGAGATTGCAAACTTTCAAGATTATCATGGCTTGCCAGAGTTTAGACGGGTACAGCATATATTATTCAACTCTTTATATATACGATTAATATTCTGATAAACAAAGCTGCAACATGAAGAACATTGATAATCTTATATAAATTCAGGCTGTGGCAAAGTTTATGGGAAAAGTGAGAGGTGGAAGAGTAACATTTGATCCAGACCGTATAGTCATGGGCGGTGGAGCTACAGGCGCAAACGAGCAAATCATCTTCTGTTTAGCCGACCCTGGCGATGCTTTTCTTGTACCCTCACCTTATTATCCAGCGTAAGCACCTCTTCTCTATCTTTTACACTAATGTCGTTGTGCTTCTAAGATGGCTCAGATCAAATTTGTGTTTTCTGTGGTTATCTTTTGAGAGATTTTGAGCTAGTTACTAAAAAAATGTACGACGGCTATTGTGTTCATGATAGCACTACATTAAGAACTAGTTTGAAGAATTTAGCAGTAGGAAAAAAAAATTTATTGCGGAGGCTTGAAGTCATTACCAGACCCACGTGGCTTGAAAGATTATACAATTATATAATTAAGAGGTCAATTTTCAAATTTTTTGACAGAAAATTATAGGTCAGTAATTAACGTGTTCTCATTACAAAATGGTCAACTGTGTTTTCTCCAACCAATTATGTAATTAAGAGGTCAATTTTCTATATCTGGAATTAATGTGATGCATTTAAATAGAAAATTATAGGTCAGTAAGATCAATAAATCAAAACTTTGGTTTGATTCCATAAATTAAGGTCAACTTTACAAATACTTTGATTAGATTGACTATAAGCTACCATTGACACATAACTCTAGCCCAATTAAAACGTATAGAACTTTTCTCTGAGGGTACGTAATGTCAAGTATTCAAACAGTATACAGCTGGTATCTTAGAAAAATTCTACAGTCATAAACTTAGATTTTCCACAATAGTTTACAGGTTTCTTCCATAGCAGGATGTCAAAATTCAACTGTTGCCTTCAAGTAATTGGTCTCTTCAATTGAAAGTTTGCAATCTCCTTGAACTCATCAACTCCTTCAGCAGTACAAATGGAGGCATAGGGATTTTTGCGAATCCAGTCTTCGATCAAATCTAAGCAAAGCTGGAGAAAAAAAAAGCTAAAACGTTTAGTTTCCTTTGTTACTCTAGTAGTAGAGATAAGAGAAAAATGGAGGTTGAAAATATATATTAGGCAAACCTGATTCTCTGCAAGACCCATTTGGATAACTCCTTCAGGACTCTGGGTAACGTGAAAAGGATTCCTTTCAAATGCCTTCCACCCATCGAAGTAAGGAGAATTTTCCCCATGGCGGTCATTAGTAGCCATCTTGGACAAAACTCACATTTTCAGTGTTCAAAAAAGCACTAGCTTTCTTTTGTGTATGGATATCAAAATATTTGATGCAGTTTGAGTGTGGCAACCAGAAAGAAGTCAAGTATTTATAGGCAATGAAGGTTGATTAATTATCGTGATGAATATTGAAAGAAAAGTCAATTCAAAAATTTGAAAATTAAAAACCGACTCTAAAATTTGGAATTAACTGAAAAACTTCTCAATTCTCAATCGGTCAAGGTTAAGACGCATCAGGAAATTAGTCACTTTGAATTTGAATAATCTTGTGTTGTCAGCACAATCAACTTAACAAGCATGCCCGTTCTATAACAGCATGAGTCAGTAATTAATAACACCAATAAATATATACAAATTGCCAATCAGTCAATTGGAAACACAAAATAAAGTACAAACATACGAATCTATCACCACAACTAAGCAACATGCTAAATCATAAAACACACAAACTATCATCCACACTCATACTGAAAAACAATGTAACAAAAATAACCAAAACATTTTCAAGAGCACTCACATTTGTTGGGTTCCAAAGAAGTACACCAGTACATTCTTCCAATCAGCTGAATAGCCCCACTTCTCTGGCTCACTTACCTGCCATCGAAAACCAACAAATTAAGCCTGAATAAAAGCCAATGCATTAAGCCCAATACTGAACAAAACAAAAGCAATCAAAAATTAAAAGAAAGAAAGAAAGGTGTCTGCAAGACTTGATTAAATTCAGATGTAAGTACACAGTATTAAAGGAAATGCTACTCTTAGGTAGTTAAAGCATTTCAACATCATAAAAATCACTCTTTTACATTAAATTTTATGCGGTGCTTCAACTTAATGAAAATAACAAAAGGATTTGTAACATTAGTTTTCTGACAAGAGCGCAAGGGTTAGTGACACCAAGTAATGCTCCTTTATTAAAAAGAGTTTAAAAAGGGAAAAACACAAGAATCCCTCTTTCAGCTTATCCATTAATTAACAACACAACTCCAATCAAATCACATGCAAATAACATCAACAAGACCAATTATAACTAACAACAGCGCACGAGCGTTTACACTCTTGACTATAGATCCAGAAGCAAGCCCCATTTAACAAAAGCCCCCAAAAAGCATCAACTCACCAAGTCACCGCCAGAAGCACTAAACAAACCACATAAAACCTAACTCAAAGCATACCCTACAACTTCCAAATCCCTAAAAAACGGACCTTTTTTTTTTTCTTCGAATATATCATACGCAAAATATACAGAAAAAGGAAGAGGCGCATACCGTGGCAGGCCAAGCAGGGAAGCCTTTAACTTTCGCGAGGACAAGATCGCCCACCTTCCATTGACGGCGAGCGGCGGCGGCGGCTTTGCTAGCACCTTTTCTCCGACTGGGCGCCATCGGAGGCTCAAACGATGGAATTCTATAACTACAAGCGAGTCAGAGCTAGTAAAGAAAACAAAAACTGAGAAATACGCCAAAACGGCTGGCGGGTAGGAGCTGTTTGCAAGTGTCTAGGGTTATCCAGGCACGATTTGGCTATGAACTTAGCAGGCATTGAAACGCAGCAATTATTGAAAGAAATAGCGAGTAATTAAATTGAAAAACCAAATTTTGTAGGAGGAAGGAAGCGAAAGAGTGAGTTCATTTGTGTTGTCTGTAATTTTGGGAGACGAAGGGAGTTCCCAAACAACACAGAAGAGACTGATATTGAAATTGTTTGGTGAGAGCCGTCCAAAGTGGACAGCTGGTGTGTAGGTTAACATTATACTGTCGTGAACCATCGTACGCTGGATTTAAAATTAATTTTTAGTTTTCCTTTTTTTAATTTGTTCTTCTCTTAGGTATATTTTTATCTCAAATTAATTATTTTTATTAACTTTTATGATTATTTAACACTTGAGGTTCCGAATTAATTATACATTTCAATAAATTATTATATTTGAATAAATTATTATATTTAATTAAAATTAAATATATTAAGATTTTAATTTAATTAAATATAAAATATTTATCAAATATTTAACTAATAATAATAAAAAATATATTATCAAACTAACTTTTTATTTCCTGAAACCAAACACACCTGTGTTTCTACTTAGGAGTGTGAAAAAATTATGCACATTCAAACAGATAGACATGTTTCTTTTTTTTTTCTTTTAAAAATTAATATTTTCCACCCAAGATTTAGTAAAATGTTTCATTTTTACCTTTTAAATCTTAAAAGGTCATTTTCTCATGTATATGTTAAAGTTTGTATTTAATTTTAATAGTCAAAGTTGTAACATCCCCTTCCAAAAATATTATTTTTTGGAGGAAGACATCACAAATTTTTATTTATTTAAGCATACATTTATTTCAAAAATATATATTAAAACTCACAAAACCTTTAAATAAAACTTCATTTATTAAATTCTAAAAATTATGAAAATGTCCTTATTAAAAACATGTAACGGAAACGTACAAATGATGTCTCAAACTTAAAACACAAAGTGAAAGGTCATAATATGTGTAATCAAATGCATAAATAAAATCATGATAAAATAAAACTATTAAAAGATGAAATAATGGAAATATCCTTGCAACTCTACACCCATTGACTATTGCTCATCCAACAATTATCACGATCACTTGTACCTACACAAATGTAGAAGATTGAGTGATAAAGCATTCAATAAGTAAGAGACTCTACTATTAACTTTTATATAATCTCCAAAATGCCTTTGACTTAACCCATATACTTTATCATCTGGAGCTAACATTAAATTTTAAAATAATTATAGGTTCTATATATCATATTTGTGTTCACACTGAGCTCTAAAGATTGTCTAGGTTCATATCTAACTCTCAGATCAAATTATGTTCCATTCGATCACTAAGGAACCACTCCTCGGATTTTTATCTAATATGACCATAACTTACTAAGTGAAAGCATCATCATTTGGAAGTTGTATCTGAATTTGTATATTAGGTCAATTAGACTAGATCGAATATAAATATTCGACACCTTGGTCAAGTGAGTTCTCTCTCAATTCCACTACACTTAAGCTTATTCTTAACTAGGCTCTAATGCGAGCGGTTACCCTACTGCAGGTATAACGTCCTACTATAGACATACTCTACTCAGGTGGTGTAAGGAATATATACTCACGTTGCCTCCTTGTAATGACCCTTTAATGTCTAGTATGCATGCATGTCACCCTTAATTAAACTCGAGCTCATTCTTGCTTTCACCTCAAGCATATCTCGTGCCTTGCTAAAATCTCCTCTCTTAGGCATGTTAGGTAATCCTGCATACCGGGATCTCTCTTGCTAGCTCTCAGGACAACCCATAAAATCTTAGCCTAGTTCCTTTTTTCTTTTCTTTATTTTGACTTAAACACACGAGTGTGTGCTTATTGACATACGAAGGTGTGTCCATCTATTCACTGACACATGACCAACCTCTTTATAGCCTCTCTGTATGGCATTTTTCCTATACACATAGAGGTGTACCTTACTCACACGAGTGTGTGCCCCTTCAGCTAATTACTACACTTTCCCTTTTGGAAACTCATCTTAATCATGTTACTTCATAGGGGTATTTTGGTTATTTCACCCTCACATGGTCTTGCTAAAACTATACACAAGTAGTCCATATGTCATAGTTAACTGCTCACCAGTCAAAGACATTCAGCGATTGTCAGATCGTTAGAAATCTCAATCTGGATTCTAGAACTTACACACACAGTTGTATATCTCATACCACACAGTCATGTGTCAAGTTTAGAATTCAGAAAAGCAACCAAAAATTTAACCCTAATTCAATCTTTATGTATCTTTCTCAATTCCAAGCATACTAAACATATTTCTAACCCTTTCTTAACACCATTCATATACCACAACTTCGCAAACCATGAAAAATCACGAAATAACTCAAACATAGCCAAGACATATCCATTACAATAAAGATCATGAAAACGAATAGAGAATTAGTTGTCAAATGCTATAGAGTACGACTTAACTATGACTTTCAACTAGAGGACAATCAAATATCAATCAAACATACTACTTTTAGTTCAACATCAGACACATAGAAATCATATATGCATAAGAACTCCATTATCACATATTCTATCCTTATCATAATCCATTAGGCAATAACCATACCTTCACTCACATGCCATAAATCATGATCATGCATTACACAAGCTAGATAAATCAATTCAATTTCACATATCATAAAACCAAATGTAGGGAGGCATCCTACTCACCTGGTGGATGAGTTCTTTTCTTTCTAGGGTTATAGTTGCTTGGATTGTTAGAGAACATTGCGAAAGCTGCCACAAGAAAGTCAGATGATCAAACTCGAAATCTCTCTCTCTAGAAAGTTTATGCATTTAGGGATAGAAATAAAAATTTCTAAAATGTAGCCATCATACATTTTTAAAAACTAAAACCACGTACACCACACATGGCCATGTTTCTAGGATACATGACCGTATATCACTAAATTTGAAATTCATACAAAATTCTTCTTATTCGGTTGACATGGCAACAACACACAAGCGTGGCCTTATCATGCATGGTCGTGTGTCACCCAAAGTTCATACTTTAACTTTAAGTCCACATTATATCATTCACACAACCATCAAACTCATGCACAAAGTTTATTTTACCTTTGAGATGTATTTATAGGTATTACAAAAGCATATTTATGTCTTTTTGTCCAAATATTATGATAGGAGTGTAATTAATTATCATTTTATCCTTGAGATTTAAAATATTACAATAACACCTCTGTTGGACTAAACTATGAATAGTTTTTATGGAGGTGCGAATGTCATTTTTTAAAATTTATTATAGATAAATGGATTCTCTCTATCTTGTTTAAGAAATTATCATATTTACTCTTATATATTTTTAAAATGTATTTACAATCTCAATAGCTTAAAATATGACATTTATACTAATAATTTATTATGCTATGTGTAACTTATTTTAAGTATAACAATTATTTTTTAAATTAATGAAGGATACATTGAAACCTTAACAATTCAAAAACATCTCTAAATGTTTTTCAAAATTTTCAAACCCTTAAAAAATTTCATTAACACGCCAACATTTTCAAAAATACAATTCGCTCTCAAACCTACTATTATACTTTATTAACATTGTTATCTATTTTTATGCTAGTAAATTTTTTATTTAAATTGTTACCTATTTTTATGCTAGTAAATTTTTTTATTTAAAATTAATATAAATTAAAGTACAAAAATAATTTTTTTTAATGATAAGTTAGTACTCTTTAAATTTTAAAAACTAGATTTTTTTCATTTTCGCACAAATTTTGTTAATAAATTTAAATTTTCTGAAAATTTGTTAATAAATTTCAAAATTTAGGATAAAATATAGAAAAGATACTTGACTATTTTAACTTTTATGGGTGGGACATTAAACAAGATGAAAAGTAGACTGGTAGGGATTAAGTGGAAAGATACGAATTTTTATTTACATTTAGAAGATCAAATGGGTGACATGCTTATATTATATTACAGATCTAATTTTCTTATTTTAAATTAGATAACACATAATTTAGATCGAAAAATCTTGCAGAACTTGGATACACCATACACTTAACCTAATATCCAACAATAATTTATAATTTTTATTATAAATTATTATTAATTTGGAGACATTATTAATTCATACCCAAGACCATATTTCAGTGACAGGGCTGGGCCGGGTTTGGTTGGGTCCATTGTGGGATCGGTTTAAAGAGCCCGTCCAACCATTTTATCCTGAGATTTAGAGGCAATGGAGCCAGACAAACCAAAGGAATGTTCTTCTTCCTCTCTTATTTGATTCTGTTCAATTTAACATTAATTTCTAGAATTAGAAAATACAAAATTGTCTGAATGAGAACATACAGCTTTTAAAAAAAAAAAAAAAAGATTTCTAAAATATGGTTGGAGACCAGTAATAGGCCAAGTGAGCCCAATTAACACTTGCTGAAATGCAATCACTTATTCTTAAAACCAACATTCTTAAGACCAAAGAGTCAGGGCGAAAAAGGGGGGAAAACTCTCTGTTCCCGATTCTTCTGTAGTTGGATCCTTCGAAACCACAAGAATCATTACTTAGAATAGGATTCCAACTTAGCACCCTTTGAGATTTTGAGAAGAGTTGCTCTTTGGAGAGCACAGTACGATGAAAGTTGTAAGCTGTGTTCGGAGGAGGGGGAGTTATTGTATATCGTTGGCCTCTATGGTAGAATCAGTGGGGGCCTGAGAGGTGGTGGTTTACCTTGTGACGGATGTCAGCGGTTCGAGTCTGCTTATCTCCAACTTGTGAACTTAGTTGATATAAAGCTATATGAATATGATAACACCTAATTTTTCCGATTCGACAGTTCGATCAATGGTTTATCATTCATGGACGTTGATAACATCCTTCCATTTAGTAGCACTTTAGCATGACATAGCCTTAAAGTAAAGGGAAAGGCGAGGTTCAAACAAGGAAAGGCTTATGGTGGATACCTAGGCACCCAAAGACGAGGAAAGGCGTAGTAAGCGACAAAATGCTTTAGGGAGTTGAAAATAAGCGTAAATCCAAAGATTCTCGAATAGGTCAACCTTTCGAATTACTACTAAATCCATAGGTAGGCAAGAGACAACTTAGCGAACTGAAACATCTTAGTAGCCAAACGAAAAGAAAGCAAAAGTGATTCTCGTAGTAGCGACAAGCAAAATGGGAGCAGCTTAAACCGTGAAAACGGGGTTGTGGGAGAGCAATACAAGCGTCGTGTTGTTAGGTGAAACAGTGGAGTGCTACATCCTAGATAGCGAGAGTCTAGTAATTGAAAGCATCATTAGCTTATGCTCTGACCTGAGTAGCATGGGTAGGGGTGGATTCGAGCCGAACCGAGCTTGAACATAGGGAAACTCATTTTCAGCTCATTTACTGTTCACTCGAGCCGAGCTTAACGAAAATACAACTTGTTTTCAAGCTCGCTAGCTCACGAGCTGTTCGCGAGCCTTTTACCGAGTCGGATCGTGAGCCATATCGAACTGACATTAGCGAGCCTGTTAACGAGCTGAAATTCGAGCCGAAAATCGAGCTAGGATCGATAATGCTAAACGAGCCGAGCCAACGAGCTTACGAACTGAGCTTTCAAACAAGTTTTCGAGCCAAGCTTAACGAGCTTGTTCGTAAAATCATAGTTTCAAAATTTAAAAATATTATTTTCGTTTAAACATTGTTTAATACATTTTCATTATTTGTAAACCAATCTATTTTATTTATATATTTTGAGAGAGAAGAGAAAAGAGTGAAATATATTTATTGAAAGATAAACCCAAACGGAAAAGCAATGTTAAAAAGCAAATGGCTTCCTCTGCTTTTGATTTTCCTTTTTTTCTTTTTTTTTGAGTAAGTCCTTGACACAGATTTAAATCCAAATAAAAAAATTGTATTCATTTTTTTCTATTTAAGGGAATCAGGGGATAAAGAGACGCAGGGTCTTGGGTAAATTTTTTTTTTTTAGTTTTAACTTATTACTAAATAATATATTATCATTGATAGTTGTGTCAGAGCATGATCAGAGAGCAATCTTATTAAGAGCTGCGAATGCAATAACAATATGCTTCTGCCTGAGTACAAAGACTTGCCATCTTTCATATGATGCAATTACCTACATTGAGCAGAAAGAATTAATTTTTCAACTTCTGTTTGCTCATCTATAAGGCCAATAGAACCAAGTTAATTATATTGACATAAATCACAACTTGTATCAATTCTCCAAGATCAACAGAAAATTTTTCATGTATTAATTGAGTCAATGAAGGAGCACCAGTCACTAAGAAACTTAAAAAACCAAAGTTTGATGGATTTGAAGTCCAACTTTATTAGGAATATGAGAATGAATAGTTAATATATAGAACCAACGATGACAGGGCAGCTTAAAGAGCTTCCTCCTGTTCATGAATCATGCGGAAATGTTCAATTAATTTGCTTTTGAAGAAGCAGGATTCCGCCCAAATTGGATGATTATTGGTTTGCCTTTGAAAACGTATCCATTCACTAGATTCTGCAAGAAAACATTAGGATCGTAGCTCAAAAGTTAGATTCCCTAACAAATCATTTACAGCATTCAAAGAATAAGTCATAGTTCATCAATCAACACAAAAGTTGTATAATAGACTATTTGAGCAAGACTTCATGCCATGTATGCCATATGGCCAAGCAAACATTTATAAGGATTAAAAAATTGGATATGAAATTGCATCATGTGAAAAACATACCAAAGCACGATGGGCAAGTTCACTTATCAGCGTCTTCACTTATCAGCTTTTGGTGGCTAATCTTCATCTTTCTTCTATTGGGATGACTAAAAATAAAAAAGGCAGACTATTACAATAAGTTGCAACATACGTGATGTATATTCTGATATCCATAAAAACAAATAATAAGGCAAACATAGATATTAATGTTATAACATAGATATAAAATCAAAATAATGTAAAATCAGTCATCCAGTCAAATTTTACAGAAATTTCTAATTGACAAACCTCAGGCTGGCCTTGCAGAGATGCAATCAGATCTTTCACTGAAGGATCATTTGGATCAACTCCTGGAAGCTGTGAAGCAATAGGTCAGGATATAGGTTTATATGCTGCCATTTAGTATAAAGTTCATTTATACTGATGAAATTACACTTACTGATGTAAGGATAGATGAGACAAAAGACTGATCCCCCAACACCTTGTTTATATCTGATGGTTTGATGAATCTTTTGTATCTTCTTGCATAGACATTTGAAGAGCTGCTTGCAGTGAAATAAGTCAATGGAAAGCAAAATGTTAATTCTTCAAAAACTAGAACTTTGTCAGCATTTTACATCTTCACAAATCTCCATATAACATGCCAGTTAGGAAAAATTGCAGTATATCTTAAATTGTTTAATAATACCTTAAGTAATAGCAAGAGTTTAACCCAGGAATTCCAATGGAAAGAAAGACATGCCACTAGCAAAAGCCACTATGTTTTCAAATTAAGACTGCATGTATTAGTGTCAGTTTGCATTCTAGAAATAGAATGCATCTTACCCTACATACTAGACAATTTAGGAGTCCAACATTTTTTAAAAAGTTCAAGAAAAACCAAAGCAACCCATACATGAAACAATACCAAAATAGACCATGCAATTGCTTAATAAATTCATATTTAGTTGCAGGTACACTGAAATTACCCTAAACAAAGTAAAATCTAACCTACTCATTTTATGATTGTTCTGAAGTAAAAAAGGAGTACAAATAAACTAAACATCATCAACATGGAAACCCAATTTTGGAATGTATTATTTGGACTTCATTTTGGTTGATTGAGTTCCAAATCAGCGGGAAGTGGCCATGACAAATTTAATTCACAGGGGAAAAAATGACAGCAAAAGTGATGCAGATTAATGACTTGTACATTCTACGTAACTTAAGATGCATGCTATGACAGAAAAGAACCTACCCAATGCCAACTCCTTGTCTTCATTAGTTGCATCTGACATATCAGCATCAACCACGGAAACATCAGATCCGGGAGTATTCATGGACAGTGCAAAAGCCTGCTCTAGAAATGCATTCTCCTCATCCTATCACAACAAGCATTCTCAAAACCAACTTCAAATGACATTAAAGAAATATTTCACAGGAATAATCTAAAATGGTTCTCCATTTATTTGGGGGAGTAACCTGAGTATAGAACTATGCTACGAGCCAACTCAATCCCCTTGATGTGTCTGATGTGCTTTGTCCCTGTCATTTTTTGCACCTTTGGATCCCAAGTTGAAAATCCAATTATCCTAACACACTAAGATTCATTACTCTACATGAACAAATAAAGCGTGACATGTCGTTTAAATATAAAAAATAAAAAAAACAAAGGTAATACTAACAAGCATTGAAGTAAAACAATATTTTAGTGCACCAGATCAAAAGCAAAATATATAAATATGCATAGATCCACAAGACATTCAAGTCGTTAGGTCAGACAGCATACTTTCCTAAAGAGTCAAGGGAGTCTGTACCTTTGATGTCTGCATACCACTAACTATATTCAAAATCTCCAGTATTTGTTGTTCCACTTTAGCTTTCCATTTCACCAACTCCTTAAACATTTCCTGTTAAAGAAAACAATTCTGAGAGCAGCATAATTGAGACAACATGAGCAGAATACGCACCAAAAGATGCATCGTGAAATTTAATTCAAGATATCGTCAACATTACCTGAAAAATAATTTTGTATTATGAAGATCTAATTTTGAATTGGTAATAATAGAAGAATCTGGGGTAACATTGACTTTATCTTCCTCTTGCCTCCTTGGTACTAGCCCCTGCATATCTCTGTTCAGGGAAGAAAGAGAGATATTGCTTAAGTAAATGTATATATTCAATCACAAGCTCAATTTAGCTTAGTCTAATCACCTCTTCATTTTAGCCATTTCTTTCTTCAG
Organism: Mangifera indica; assembly: GCF_011075055.1. Taxonomy (NCBI): domain Eukaryota; kingdom Viridiplantae; phylum Streptophyta; class Magnoliopsida; order Sapindales; family Anacardiaceae; genus Mangifera; species Mangifera indica. The sequence goes on from NC_058144.1 coordinate 12,925,642, forward strand.
CAGCTCGAGCTCTCTAGCACAAACAGGATCCTGAGAAGGGCTATCACCAGGCTTCAAGTGAGATAGATGAGCTAAATTATCCTGCAATGCAACTTCCTGACCAACATTTTCTGTATCAGTGTTCCCTAACATAGGTACAATGTCTTCTTCTTGAATATTAACCGTGTTGGTGCTCTCCAGCCAATCTTCCCATCCTTCATGATATGGATCATCTGGAGAGCTAAAGGCATTGCGTTGCTTCAAAGCCTTCATACTGTTTAATGTACTTGATATTTCCATCAATTATTGCTCAGTTTAAGCCTTCCTTTTTATCAATTCCTTGTGCATATCCTGTTGAAAAACAAATGTCAGATGTGAATTTGTGAGCCAAATTGACATTCAATTACAACTGCACATCATCCAAAACCTTGAATAATGAAACCATAACATTGACCTCAACTGGATTAGCTCGATCTTGCTCACACTGATGCGACACCAGCTCCTGCATATCTCTGAAAAGGAAAAAACATCTAAGATCACAGAAAACAAGTAATAGGTACACAATATAACAATGAAAAAGCCTTTCAATTCCAAAAGGAAAAAATCAGTACATACCTCTTCATTTTCTCCATTTCAGCTTTAAGCATCTTCAGTTCTTCAGCATAAACAGACTCTCCACCAGTGACAACTGTGTCCACCAAAACAAAAAACTCATAGATAACATGTAACTAGATAGCATATTTATGCAGGCAAATAATTTGAGATATCTGCAATCACATTTAAGAAAGAAGAATCTTCAAGGCTAGACTATTCTCACCTATTTACCCAGTCATAATTTATCTGGCAAGATAATCTCAGCAATCTCATTTTCAACTTCAATCTTCAAGAAATTAAAAATTAATGAAAGCTATTAATCATACTGCCAACGGTTAAATGAAAAATCAATTTAAAGATCATATAGTTGTGATAAGTTATTGACTACCTCATCTTGTTTCTTCATATTATAACGTGTTCTCATCCAATCAGCTCCACACATAAGCATGTTAACTGTTTCTGGCGATAGAGCTGACCTATACGGGTCAATCACTCTACTACCCGCACTAAATGCGCTCTCTGAAGCCACAGTTGTAATGGGAATTGCTAAGATATCTACTGCCATTTGTGAAAGCACTTTATACTTGTAGTGATTGTCTCTCCACCATTGAAGCACATTAAAGTCGCCTGAGTTGACATCATCAGGTATCTCAACACAATGTTCGTCCAAATACATTTCCAACTCAGACTTCTTAGTTTCTCCTAAGTATGTTTTCTCCTTATGATCCTTCAAACGCTTCCAACTATATCCAGGACCATAATGTCTAGTCTCAGAATATCGAGAGCCTGATGATTTACCTACAAATTAAATGTTAGAACTTAGGATATGTTATAAAGTTTCATTTAATGACAATAAATCAATGATCTAATGTACCTGATGTACTTGATGGTGCTTGTTGGGTCTTTGGCTGATGTTGTGGATGTGCAAATGCGGTTGATGAATATCCTGATGACGACATGTCAACATATTCTTCGTATAATTTTTCTAACGCCCTTTTGACATTTTCTATCTCCACAGGGGCATTTTCTTCACCATATAAAGTGGGAAATGCCAAAGTAATCATAAAAAATTTTATCCTGAAATCATCACAAGCAAACTAATTAGTTAGAAACATGTTCTTTATATACATATATATTATAATAAACCCAATCAATTGTAAATTAATTACCTGGGATCCATGATACTAGCAATCGCCATAAGGAAATTCACCTCACCCCAATATTTGTCAAATTTTTCTGACATTGCTCGCACCATCATTGATATAGAATAATCTTCATCAAATTCTCGCTCTTTCAAAACCTCTTTTATTTTAAACACTTCTTGAAAATATCTATTTGCAGTTGTATACTGTGACTCAGAAATTAATTTTGTTATATCATCAAATATTTCCAAAAAGTCACAGACGACCTCCAATCTCTCCCACTCTTCCCTTGTCGGGCAATATATATAGCTCGACTCAACAAACATAAACCGAAGGAAGACCTCTCTAAACTGCAGTGTTGTCGTAAGCATTTTGTATGTGCTATTCCATCGTGTAGCACAATCTAAAACTAGCTTTCTTTCTTTAATTCCACACTGCATAGCAATTTTGGCAAAATTTTTTTGCCTTGCCTCACTAGCTTTGACAAACTTCACACTTTCCCGAATATTATCTATGATGGGTTTAATCACAGCCACCCCATCTTGAACTAACAAATTTATAATATGGGCAGTGCACCTAACATGGAAAAGTTTTCCATCACACAACAATGGTCTCTGCATTTTAAAATCTTCTTTCAATCTTCTAACACAATTATCATTTGCAGTAGCATTGTCTACTGTGACAGTTTCCACCTATAAACAAAATTAATGAATATTAATAAAATGATATACGATAAAATTATATGTGTTTTGATAAACAATTTGCAAATTTGATTTTACCTTATGTTCAATCCCCCAACCCTTTAGACAGTCAAAAATTGCTGCTGCAATGTCTATTCCTCTTCTAGGTGGAGGTAGGTGCACAAAATTTATAATTTGTTTATTTAAGGACCACGACTGGTCCACCCAATGTGTTGTGAGTACCATATACTCAATATTTTGGTGATCTGACTTCCAAAGATCAGTAATAATACTAATCCTTCTAGTCTCCTCAAAAGTTTTCTTCAATCTCTCACGCTCTGCTTGATAAACCCTAAAGCAATCAGCTTTTACTTGTTTTCTTCCAACTTTCTCATAAAAAGGTTGCAGAACGTGACAAAAATTAATGAAGTCGGGGTGCTCGACAAAATTAAATGGCAATTCAGATATCATAACCATGTGGGCTAAGGCCTCTCGAACCTGAAACACCAACACCATAATCATTACATTAGTTAATACAATTAATTTCATAACAATTTTATAGTAATAATATACGTTAATAATTGAACTCAAACTGACCTTGGGATGCTCATAATTAGTCTTTGTTTTCACCATCGTTGGCGTAGGTACCCCTAAGGTTGAACGCTCAAAACCCAAAATTGTTTGTCCCCCCACAACTAAGTCTTTTCCCAATGCTTTCTTCCTTTCAACACATTGACCCATATGTCGTGTCAAATAGGAAGTAGCCTTGGTCTTTTGCAATTTCAGCTTTTTCTGGCAATACTTACAAACTGCAAATGTAGCATCGCCAACAGTAACAAACTTATCTTCTGGATAACACTCCCAAACAGCTGATGTTTTCCTCCTCTTTGTAGATGGAATAACAGGAGGTGGTGCTTCCGTTTGGCTTTCAGGCCGTTCAGTTGCTTCAGCTTCTTCACTTGAAGCTGAGACATCAAAATCTCCTATTACAGCCAAATCAACATCCACATCATCAATAGCTGCTTCAATTTACACCGATTTTCTTTTAACAGATGCACATACAGAAGGAGCCATCGTGCTTGCGATAGATGCTTGCGATGAAGCTCGACTTGCTCCAGATGGTTCTACTCTTCTTAACGTCATATTCTACATCACAATCACATGCCAACGGTTAGATACAATTTAAATAAAAATTAACTTTTAGTCATCAAATCATACTAATTTCACAGTATTCCAGTTTTAGTCATCACATCATACTTCATCATAGTGTATTCCAGTATTCCAGCATACTTCATCCAATATGATTCAAAAAACTGGAATACTAGAATACTGAAATTAGTATGATGACTAAAAGTATGATTATAAAAAAAACAACACCCTTCATCAAATTAGTATGATTCAAATTACTCAAATTTGGTATCCAACAATGAGTAATCAAACAGCAAAAAAAACTGGATGAAAAAAAAAACTGGAAGCAAACACAATCAATTTAACATGCATAAAAGAAAACAAACAAAAGTGATACAACTTAAAAAAAAATTACAGCCTGCATTTAACCTCCACAGACAGTGAAATGATTAGATTTCTCTTCAAACACAAAGACTTTAGAATATATACCTAAACAAAATACACTAACTTACAGTGGATCTTTAATGATGTATGACACAGCATAGCAACTCCCGATCGCCGCCGCCGCCGTCGTCAAACTTCTCGTCGTAGAACTCCCGATCGCTAGAATCTTCTATTGGCACGTCAGAAGACTTGAAGAGACACGCTTGAGAAACCCTTATCGATGAAACGGGACAGAAGCTATAGGTCAGAACTTCAGATGGTGGAGGGCTGTACTCTGGTCTGGAATCGGAACCGGAGCTTGGAGTTTGGAGGAGGAGAGCTTTTACTTTTTACGCGATTGGAAAAATAAAAACGTTGTGACAAACAAGGGAAGGGAATGAAATTCTTATTTAACCAAAAACGGCATCGTTTTTAGTTAAATGAGAGTCGGCTCGCGAGCCGAGTCGAGCGACTCAGCTCGCGAGCCTAAGCGAGCTGATCAGCTCGCTATACATAACGAGCCATTGGCTTGCAAGCCGTTACGAGCTACGACTCGCTAACCATAACGAGCCATGGCTCGCGATCCATAATGAGCCACAACGAGCTGCTCGCTTCCAGCTCGTGTTCGGGCTCGCGCTCGTTTACTCTGAAACTTGAAGCTCGAGCTCGGGCTAGGGCTCGTTGATACCTGGCTCGTTTCGGGCTCGTTCGAGCCGAGCTCAATTTCGAGCTCAAGCCAACTCGGCTCAAATCCAGCCCTAAGCATGGGGTACGTGGAATCCCGTGTGAATCAGCAAGGACCACCTTGCAAGGCTAAATACTCCTAGGTGACCGATAGCGAAGTAGTATCGTGAGGGAAGGGTGAAAAGAACCCCCATCGGGGAGTGAAATAGAACATGAAACTGCAAGCTCCCAAGCAGTGGGAGGAGACCAGGGCTCTAACCGTGTGCCTGTTGAAGAATGAGCCAGCGACTCATAAGTAGTGGCTTGGTCCTTCCTCTGTTTCCCAAACATATCCTATGTATAAAAGCCCTAAACTAGCTCCCCCCGGTCCTAATATGTCGAGCAATGACTCTTCCTCTCTAATGACTCCTCCTTCCAATCGTACTCCTTCCCGTCCTCTTCGGCGTCTTCGTCCAGAGACAAAGACAACGTCTTCGTCAACAACGACTCTGAAGAGGACAAGAAGGAGCACGATCGGAAGGAGGAGACGCCGGAGAGGAAGAGAAGTCACTTGGAGATCGCCGATCATCGTCAAAAAATTCAATCTGAAAGTTTGGAAACCCTAGTAGGGAAAATATTGTTTTTGAAAACTTGGGTTAAGAGAAATTATTAGTTTTTAGAATTTAGAGGGGAAAATAAAATTAATTTTAAATTAATTTTTAATATTATAGATCAAATAATGATTTTACCTTTAAAACTATTAATTTTAACCATCTGTAAGTGGGTAAATAGGATTTTTAAAATTAATGGAGAAAATTTTGAGAAATCAACATTCATTGGGTGGAAAATAGTTCTTTGGCCTTTCTATTTTCTTAAAAAAAAGAAAAAAAACTTTTGGGGCTTCAACTTTTTTGATAAGCTTTCTCAGAAACCAATACTACCCTTTTGAAATTACCGAGAACACCTTTAAAGTGAAATCATTTTCTTGAAAAAAATTTTAAATTTTCTAAATTAAAGATATTTAATATCTTCCTGAGATGCTCTTCTAAAACTATGTAGTACTGTTGTACCTAATTCAGATTCCATGTACTTGGGGTGTTTGCAATTGAAACATGTGAGCTGATTTCTCAGTCATTGCGACACTTGTAAAATAAACGGTAGTAGAACTGTACCACACCACCCTTAACAAAACGATAAAAAGCATGTCAATTCAATATATAATTTTATTTTTAAATAATAATATATTATTATATTATTAAATATTAGAAATAATTAAACATATCAAGATCAAATTTTGTAAATTATATAAACAAAGATTTTGTGTACCCAATTCAATTTTTTTGATGAAACGTTTTCAAATACTGTGCAAGATGCTAACGTTAATCTATTTTCAAGACAATATTTACCTACGTACTGATTTCCGTTTTTGGGAGACAAATTTATTGTCCTTTTTTATTTTTGCAGAAGAGAGAGGGAATCCATTTTTCCTGATAAAAATGACGTAACCCATTTTGGAGAGCCAGTTAGGACTTTAAATAGGAGTTCAATTGACAATCATTAATCTTCAATAACTGCTTTTTTGACAGTTAAAAAAATCAGGTGTAATTGACCCGTCATAGGTAGATCCGGATTCAATATTAAATAATTAAAATTTAAAAATAAAATAATATTTAATTATATAATAATATATTATTATTTATATATAAAAATTATACTATTAATTTTATTTATAATCATTATTTTTAAAACTAGATGATTAATTAAATCAGTTATCTCAGTAGTTTATATTCGATCAATTCAATCAGTTCAACTAAAAATTTATCAGTTTAACCTATTATCAAATTATGATAAATAAATTTTATTTAAAATTTATAAAAAATAAAATCAATTAGGACATCCACACCTATAAAAATTAGAATATATTCATTCATTTAATTTCAATGAAACAATTAAAATAAAAAAAGTATTAATCTTATGATATAAAAAAACATAATTCTGTAAATTATTATCTATAAAAGATATTTTAATACATATAAAATATTTTTTTCTTTTTTTAATTTTATTTTTAATTTTATTTTTTTATAAATATTTAAAAATTCATCCAATCTAATAAAAAATCAAATTATTTAAAAATAAAGAAAATTTAAAAAAAATTTCTAAATTTTAGATAAATTTAATCAAAAGCAAATTTGATTGAATTTAAAATTGATTTTAAACGCCTGGTTTATAATCCAAACCTGCAACAGATATCCGCTGATGTTGGTCCACCATCCTCGAAAACACGCCGCCTACCAAAACAGAACGAAATTATGTTCTAACCTCCACGTGTGTTGTCAAAATGACTATGGACACTCACTTCAGTGCTTAATTATCACTCAAGGAGAAAATGACTGGCTTTTGACACGTTGAAGGACACGAGTCAGACGATGTCGCTTTGATTGACTTGTTGGCGGACTAGCGGTGCACCTTCGAAGACCTTATCTCCAGCTTAGTGACAAACCAACTTGAATCATCAAAGATTAAAATGTGAATGAAACGGCCTTGGCGTCCCGAAGTGGAAAATTGGTTAGAGAGAATAATATTTTTAGTTTCAATAATTTTCTAACAAACTGTTGATGGCTTGGTTTTTCCTATCGCTGTTTATCTTTTTGCTCCATAATCTCTCCACTTGATGACACGTATGCAAACCACTTTATACAAATTAACAAATATTAAACTTACACGTGTTAACTCTGGCGCTACCACGTTCTCAGACATTATTTGTGCTGGTGGATAAGGATAGTTTTGGGGGGATTTTGTGCCATATAAGTAATACACTTCACTGGACTCCAACACGTAGAATCACTGATATTTTTGGGCCACGAAAAGGATATTTTGGAACCGGTTTTCAATCCGTCCATTTGCTGATATCATTTCCTTGATTCGACATTTGCCCTTTAGCAATAAGATGTCAACACGTGTCGCCTTCGAATAACCTCCTAACACGTGTCGCTCCAAACCAGAGTTCAAGGCAGTTAAAATGAGTGATCTATTTCTTACGACTGCTGTCCAACATTCAGCTTTTGAATCCGGTATTTATACGTATTAGCGCCAGAAAATTTGCAATCAGTCCATCACTATCTCACACACGGTGTCCCAATGAGTGAAAACAAGAGACTTAAAACAAACAACCCGACTCCTGACTCTGGCGAGTCGCCTTTGCTCAACGAGAGCATTCTTTTACTCATCTTCAAATCAATAAAATGGGACATTCACGTCCTTTGCTTGACCGCCTCCCTGAACCAGAAGCTCCGGGCGATCGCAGAGCGTCTTCTCTGGCGGAAACTCTGCACGAATCGCGCGCCGCGCATGGTAAATGCATTATCTAACGGAGCCCCTAACAGCCGTATTAACGGTGGATGGAACGCGCTAGGTAAGCTATTGTTTTTCTGTTGTGGATGTGAATCCACTCGTCATTTCCAGCTGAGTCAACGATTGTCGGGTCATTTCGTTAAATCATCCCGGTTTTCAAAAACTTCGGGTCGGAGCTTTTTACCGAAAAAATGTCGAGGCGATTTGCTGTATGTAAGCGACCCCTGTGAGCATCCACTAGGGGATAGGGATGACGACGTGGGAATTTTCCGAGGGGTATTTCGGGAATTTATGAAATCCAAGACTAGAGCGTGTTTGATCCGACGGCAGGTGGAGTTCGCGGAGAGCGTGAGATGTCCTTACTGTGGGGCCCGTGTATGGAGCATGACAACTGCTCAGCTTATCCCTAAGAGTGCGGCACGGCGGCTGGGTACGTATGACGGTGGGTTAGAGTATTTTGTGTGTTTATATGGGCACTTACACGGGACATGTTGGCTGGTACCACTGTCGTCTGATGAAGATCGTTGCGACGATGAAGAGGGCGGCAACAGTGGTGATGATTGTGATGAAGGTCTTGCTGATGATGATGACAATCGGACGGTTTAAGATGGAAGTAAGAGTTCCAAGGGTAAGGTGGCTGGTGGTAATGAGTAAATGATGATGTCACATCTTCTGTCTCTCAGTGATGACGTAGAGGATCATGGTACGATTTTGTGTTGATGTAAATCTTCTTTTCTCATAATTGTACTGGATATTGTCTTGTTTTGTAGCAAAGCGGCTTTTTAATTCTCTTTTTTTATTTCGCCTTGCTTTCTCACGGTAATTCACATGTGAACTCTAGCCTTTATTAAGATGGTTTTTTAGCTGAAGTTGGTGGGGTATTATTGACTTGACCACATTTTGACGTTTCTGAATATTTTTTAAATACTTTAATTGGATTTTTTTTTTTTTAATCCCTCGTTCCCTTTTTCCATTTCTCACATAAATCACAACTTCCTCACATTCAGGGAGAGGCGGATCTAGCCTCATGTAGCTGTGATAAAAGGCTAGTTTTGTGAAGGAATTTTTATAAGTATTACTTTTAGAATATTAATTAATTGTATTAAAAATTTTGAAAATCATATTTTTATAATTCTATTTGTAACTTATTACATATTTATTTACATGTTAAATTGTAGCTCCTACGCTATCTATGTGATTTAATGTTATGAATAAAAGTTTTTTAAGTCATTGTACACTCCACCAAGCCCCTTTGGAGGGACTTGATTACTAAAGGCCAAGGGACTTATCTCCACCCAGGTATCTTCTTTTCATAAATTTTTATTTTTTCTTTTTAAAAATCTCATTTATCAATATATAAATAATTAATTTTGATAATTTTAAAAGTAAAATCATTATTTTATAAGTAATATTAAAAATAAATTTATATTTTATTTTTAAAATTTTAAAAATTAATCATTTTCTTTTGTACGTTAAATTTTAAAAAATGATTTTTTTTCTACGGTTTAGTTTTAAAACTTCAATATCATTTTTAGTTAGTCTTGGTCACGATTCATGAATCGATGGTTTCGGTTTGAAACTGTTGATTCATGATTCGAAAAAATAAGGATCTTAAATCGAAACTGTAATAGAACGGTTTGTAACCGATTCAAAACCGATGGTTTCGGTTCATGCCCCGGTTTAGAACTGATGATTCCGGTTTGAAATGAACATTGAACCGTCAATTCTAATATATGATCTTGATTTAATTTTTAAATTATTAATTACAATAATTGAAAATTAAAAGAAAGGCTTGGAGTTAATTTTTTGATTAAGTATTTACGTATTTTTTTAGGGTTTAGAATATCAAAGCCTACGTAGTTCTCTTATCTTTGCATATCCAATAGTTTACAGTACTTATCTTATCATTCACCTCCGCTATTTTAACTATTATTTCTCGTTATCGAATTATCCATAGTTAAATCAAGCGATTCTTCATTGAAGTCCATTTTTATATCTTGTTGGCGTAATTCGACTCTTGAACTATCCACTTTTATATAATAAATAAATTTAATTATATAAATAAATTATATGATTAATTATGAAAGATAATAAATAAATTTAATTATGAGAATAAATTCTATAATTAATTATGAATTGTATAATAAAAATAGAAATAGAAATTAATAAAAAATAAAGAAAGAATTTAATTAAATTTGAGAGAATTTGATTGAAAGATTGAGAAAGTATTAAGAATTGAAATGATGAGAATGAGAGTAAATGAGAGAGTTTGAAGGATTTAGTGTTGAAGAGTTGAGAGATTGAATGAATATATATAAGAAAAATTAAAAAAAAAAAATTAGAAAGGGGGGGTGAAACGAAATTTAGAAAATATGCAGGGGACCTCCCCTGCAAAAGATTTTGAAATATGCAAGGGACTCGGTCCCCTGCATATTTTTAGGGAATCGTTGGTTTTTTTTTTTAAATTAAAAAATTAAAAAAAAATACCGGTTCAGAAGATGTAAACCGCCGGTTCATAAACTGGATGTGAACTGGCGGTTTACAGTTTAAAATTATATAAATCAGAACCGAATCGTTAAAATTCGGTTTCGGTTTCGGTTTCGGTTCAATCTAGTTTCGGTTCTTTCAGTTTTATCTGGGCCGATTTTGGTCTGGTTCACAAGCCAAACCGGCCTGTGGCCAGGTCTATTTCCAGTGCTATTGTTGACAGTTTCTCTCTCCTGAAGTTTTCTTTCTCTTTGACCATCTATTTTCTCTTATGTAGACACTCGATTGAGTTGAAGAGACAAAAATAAAGCTCTTCGTCTTTTTCTAGGGAGGTAAAAAGTTTTGTCTTTATGACAAAGTTTTTTACCTTTTCGGTTTCTTTTGACGTCGATCAGGGGTTTAAGTAAGAGGAGAGAGATCGTTGGAGGGAGAAAAAACTTCAAGAGGGGGAGGTTGTTAGTTATGATATTGGAGATAACATCGGAGCTTGAAAGCTAAACTCTAGGAGGAGAATCTCATTTTTAAAAACTTTTCCCATGAGGGAAAAATGATTAGTTTTTAGGGTTTATGAGGGAAAGCAAATAAAATTTTAAGCGCTTAAGATTTTGTTAACTTTAATTATCCATAAATGGGTAAATGAGATTTTCAAAATTAAAAGGTAGAAACTTAAGAAAAGGGAATACTTTAAAATAGTCCTTTACCCATTACTAAATGATAATATTACGCTTAAAATATTTTAAAAACTTATAAATTTGAATTTTTTTTTTAAGAATACCAAAAAATCTTAAAATTATATTAAATTGATGAAAAAAATTAGATTTGTGTATGATTTCATTCAAACTGTAAAATTGGACTAAACTATTTAAAAATTACAGTTTGAGTAAATTTAGTTTGTAAAATGATTTAGTTTGGGTTGATAAATTTTCAAAAGATATTTTCAGTTTGAGTTATATTTTGAGCAATTTTCAATATGCAATTAAGTGTATAATTTATTTTTTTATATTTATTTTATCTTTTTTTATATTTTTATTATATATTTTTTATATTTATTTTACATATTTATATTATGTTCTTGAAAACTATAATGAAATTAATTTTATTAAATAATATATATTTATAAACGAATAATTTTAATAGTTTCAAATCGTTGTTGAACCCATGATTTGACAAAAAAATAAAAAAAGTTGGTTGAATCCATATTTTAGCCAAAAAAATTTGGTCGACTAGAGAATATAAGACACTTTATTTTTTTTTTTAAATTTAAGAGAGGAAGTTTATGAAATTGTTTTGACGGATACAGGGTGGTGGGGATTTTACCTATGTAAAAGTTTGGTTGAATATATGTTTTGGGCAACTTTTTTTTGGGAAAAAGATTGAGTCGGAAAGAAAAAATTACGTTACCCACTATTGGCCATAAATATCTCATATGCCCCTCTAGGATTGAATAAATGTCTTGCACCTGGTTCGGCCATTTTGCCAACCTTTTTTTGGCTAAACATGGATTCAATCAAATTTTTTTTGTTTGGCCAAAACAGGGATTCAACCAACATCTTTAATCTACAACACTTGTTAATTAAAGATTTTTTATTTTTGTGTAGACGAAACATATCCCATTTTGTCAATTTGTATGAGCATTCTTGGTTCTAGTTGACTTATTATTTCATATTTTTGTGTGATAACTATAAATTTTACATGGGAATCCGCATTTGGTTAAAACGAAACATTGAATTACAGAAAATCACAAAAAAAAAAGAAAAAAAAAAAAGAAAAGAAATGATAAGTCCTTTCAAATTCTCACAAAACCATCCTTTCATAAGGTTAATCTATAATATCCTCCCCAACCACAATTGCCGACTGCCACCCTGATGGGAAGGAAGAAACATGTAGAGGTTTTTTTTTTTTATAATAAATAGGGGTGCTATAGAGTTTTGGTTATGTGAGGGTGAAAAATTAAAATAGAAGGAAAGTGAGAGAATTCTTAAACATAAGAGCAAAGAGTTCAAATATCACGGATGTTGTAGTTGTCACTTATCAAGTGGATGCAGAATGGAAAGTCAAAATTATATATTTAAGTTGAACGGTTACTATTATTATTATTATTATTATTATTATTATTTTTGGCCAAATTAATATTTCCCCCTAAACTTTGATGAAATGATAATTGGCTGGAAGAGTTATTCTGATCCAAGGTTTAGTTTATTGTCAAATTGATATCCACAACCTTTTGAAAATTTAAATATTCACTCGTCATTTAACTTTTGTTAAAATTTTTTATTAGTTATAAAGATAAAAATAACATTTAACTAATAATATAAAAAAATGAAATTTTATTAACTTTTCTCACATTGATTTTAAAAGCTGACAATTTTCTTCTAACTTAGTTTTAAAATGATATTTTCCCCCCCTCTATTTAGGGTTTCTTTATTTTACTAATAACAGCCGCCCCCTTCAACATTTAGAACATTATAATTACACCCTATAAAATGTTTTCTCTTTTTTTGATGGTTGTTCTTTTCGGTGATTTACTCTAATATATCATCAATTGCGATGTCGACACCCTCACCCTCCCTGATGGTTTTTAAGACTGATTGCATGCTACACAAGTTATTGTGTTTTTTTTTTTTTTCTTAAATTTGAAGGCTTACGTGCAAAGAGGTGATTTAAGGGGTTCTTACTTTCTAAGCTAAATTGTGAATAATGAAGGTCAAAGGTGGACAGATCAGTGGTTGGTAAGATTGGTGACGAGCTGCTTCATAGTGGCGACGATCAAGTCAGCTATGCTGCTCTTTGAAGACATGATCACTTGTATGACACCTACACTACCATAACGTTTAATAGTAGTTTCGTTAACATCCTTGTACCATAAAGTTTAATATTAAAAATAAAATACGAAAACCTAGGGGATGAGAAAAAAAAAGTAATTTTTTAAAATAAAATCAAGAAAGTAATTGTCAAATTTTTAAATCAAAGTGAAAAAAAGTAGGTAAAATTTTATTTTATTTTTAATATTATAAATTAAATAATTTTTTTATTCTTACAAATAATAAATTTTTTTAACAAAAGTTAGATGAAAAAGTTGTGGATATCAGTTTGAATATTTTTTAAATACCCAAAAATCTTAAAATTTTGTTAAATTGATGAAAGAATTAGAAGTATATATAATTTGGTTCAAATTATTTAAAAATTATAGTTTGGTTTTGTAAAATTGTTTGACCTAAGTTGATAAATTTTTTAAAAACAGTTTTTAGTTTGAATTACGGTTTGAGTGATTTTTAAACCGAATCAAATCAAAAACCGTATTTTTGTAAAAGATATATAACTAGAGTAATGTTATATGTACAAATAATGACATGTCATCATGTGATTGAATTATTTTAAATTAGAGATAAAATAATATTTAATCATATTATGACATGTCATTTTTTATGCATAAAATTGTACACATAATTTTATTGATATAACTATATTTGACAAGATTTTTCAATAAGCAACTAGATATATAATTTGTTTTTTATCATATTTATTTTTTCATTTTCTATACATATATTTTACATATATTTCATATTTATTTTACATATTTATATTATGTTCTTGAAAACTATGATAAATAATATATATTTATAAGTGAATGATTTTAATAAGTTCAAATTGTAATTCAAATCGTATTTTTTTAGTTTGATTCAATAAAACTCTCAAATCGCACCATATTGAACCATGCACACCCGTAAAATTAATTAAAGGGAAATTATATTAAATGACCAAAATTAAGGGGGTCTAAGTGAAATTACCAAAAACAATCAGGTTTAAGCAAAAATGCCCTTTTTTAATGAAATGTCCAAACTGCTCCTATATATAAACCAAGGATTTTACTTATTTTCCGCTTAATTTTCCCACGGTTTCATTGTGCAAATTCAAAGAATTTTTTCTTTCCCACGGTCGTTCCACGGGCGAAGCGATTTCTATCGATTTTAGTGTTTTTCGACGATTCAAAATAGCAAAGAAGGTTAGAACATCTTCCCTACTGTTATTGAATGAATTTATTATTAAGATTATTGAGATTTGAGGGAGATTTTGCGGTTTGAAATTTTAGGGTTTTGATTTTAAACAATGCATAAAATGTTTTGATTCTTGATTGTTTTGGTTGAATTTCTTGAAGGGTTTTGTGTTATAGGATATGTATATTTGATTTGTGATCAAATCGAATAGTTGCTGCTCCTGTCTATGGGAACAGTGGATCCCATAGTTAGGACGAGTTCTCCCACGGTCAGGAGAGATTGACTGTGGGTTAGGGGATAAAGTAGCTTTTTCAAAACATTTGGGAGCTGGGGAAGAGCGATTAGTCCACGGGGGATGTTTGTGAAATTTGTCATGAGACAGTGTGCTAATGCCGTGAAAACTGTAGGTTGGGAGGAAATTTACTTTTTTTAAATTGTAGGGGCGCTAAAAGATTAAAAAATTGCTGAGGGGGTAAGAAATATAAATAGGCCAAACGACTATTTCCCACCCAAGGTTTGATGTTTTATCAAATATCCCCCCTTTAACTATAGAAACACCAAACACCTACCTATGAGCAGTTAAAATTAATGGTGGTAAGGGTAAAATCGTTATTTTCTCTATAATATTAAAAAATAAACTAAAATAAAATCTATTTTTGCCCCCCTAAACTTTGAAAACTAAAATTTTCCCCCAACCTAAGTTTTAAAAAATGGCAGTTTCACCCTAGGGTTTCGTTTTGAAATCTCCGACGACATCTTCGGCCCCATTGCCGATGACCTCTCCCTTCTGAAGCATCCTCTCCTTCCGGTAATCGCTTTCCTCCCATTTGGAAGCTCGATCGATGTCGGAGACGCCTTGGGAGACGAAGAACTTCGTCTTCCCCGACAAAGTTCTTTATCTCCCAAGGCGTCTCTGACTTCGATCGAGCCTCCAAATGGGAGGAAAGAGATCGTCGAAAGGAGAGGATGTCTCGGGAAGGAGAGGTCGTCGGCAATGGAGCTGGAGATGTCGCCGGAGATTTCAAAACGAAACCCTAGGGTGAAACTACCATTTTTTAAAACTTAGGCTGAGGGAAAATTTTAGTTTTTAAAGTTTAGAGTGGCAAAAAGAGATAACATTTTCAGGCGTTACGGTTTTGTTAAATTTAACTGGCCATGGGTGGGTGTTTGGTGTTTCCATAGTTAAATGGGGGATATTTAAGAAAACATCAAACTTGGCCATATAAATATTGGACCTATTTGTACTAGAAATTTTTAGAGGGGGTAAATTGATATTTTCTATATCTAGGGTTTTTCGACGTGTAGTTTTCTAATTTTATATCCGTTTTTTTTGTTTTAGGGTTTTTCGATATATAATTTTCGAATTTGACATTAGGTTTTTCAATTTTTGTGCTTTTTTGGACACATTTTACGATGTAATGATGAAATTTTAACTCGATATTCTAGTTTTTTTCATTTATAGGATATATCGATTCGTATTTTTGAATTTCACCGTTTTAGGATATATTGACTCGTATTTTTCAAATTTCTGATCTATTTTTCTATTTGTGACATTTTAACGTATTTCAACTTATAGAATTTGAATTTCAGTTCCATTTTTTCGATTTTCACCATTTTAGGATAAATTGACTCGTATTTTTTAGATTTTCTAATGATTTTTTGATTGTTGATATTTTAGGGTATTTCAATGTATAGAGTTCAAATTTCAATTTCGTTTTTTTGATTTTCACTTTTTTAGGATAGATCGATTCATATTTTTTAGATTTCTAAACGATTTTCGATTGTTGGCATTGAAAGGTATTTCAACGTATAGAATTCAAATTTCAGTTCCGTGTTTTCAATTCTTGCCATTTTAGGATGTATCGACTCGTATTTTTAGATTTTTGAACGAATTTTCGATTGTTGACATTCTAGGATATTTCAACGTATAGAATACGAATTTTAGTTCATTTTTTTTATTTTCACCATTCTCGGATATATTGACTCGTATTTTCATATTTTCGAACGATTTTTTGATTGTTGATATTTTAAAGTATGTCAACATATAAAGTTCAAATTTTAGTTCCATTTTTTCGATTTACGCCTTTATTGGATAGATCGACTCGTATTTTCAGATTTCTTAACGATTTTTTAATTGTTGATATTGTAGGGTATTTCAATGTATAAAATTCGAATTCGAATTTTGTTTTTTCGATTTTCACCTCTTTAGGATAGATCGACTCGTATTTTTAGATTTTTTAATGATTTTTCGATTATTGACATTCTAGGGTATTTCAACATATAAAGTTCGAATTTTAATTCTGTTTTTTCGATTTTAATCTCTTTAAGATAGATCAACTTGTATTTTCAGATTTTTTAACGATTTTTCGGTTGTTGATACTTTAGGGTATTTCAACGTATAGAATTTGAATTTAGTTCCATTTTCTCAATTTTTGTCTTTTCTGTTTTGATTGTTTTTCTATTTTTTTCTTTCTATGTTTTTTTTATTTGTCATTTCTTCATTTGTTTACATATCTGTTTTTAATGAATGTCTTACAAATTTTTAAATTTTTTTGCAAGATACTTCTTGTAAAAGGAAACATGTCAAAGGCGAGCTGCGAATCCTTGATGAGTCTTGACACTTTTGCACCGCATTATCTAGGATTACTTCTATACTAACCCTGGATCAGCTTTGACTATTTGAAAGGACATGTTATGGGCATCTCCTTCGACTGTATGAAAGGACATGTTTCGGGCAGAGGTTATATGTTTATTTAACAATGTTTTGTCTCCTTTTAAGGATGAGTGGTTGTGGTTACTTGTTGATATCCCCAGCTCCAGTAAAAGGACAGTGGATATTAGTTCACAGGAGGAGGACTTACAGGAGGATGTTTCCGATGTAATCCATGTTGAGGTATATCCATTATAAATAGTATATAAATTTTCATATATACTGATGACTGATAATTTCAAAATTATAATCTTGCTGTCCGTCAAGGGGGTATACATGGTGGACTTGACCATCATACAAGATTCTCCAACCAAACCTCCTCTGGCATACATGGAGAAGGTAACATTAATTGATTAATCCGTAATTGTTACGTAAAATGAAATAATGAATTAATAGTTGTATGTACTTGCAACTAGTTCATATAGCACATGGTCGGATTATTTGGAAGGGTTTGCTCGTTTGCACCCCTTATACAAATCCAATCAAAGAAGGGCGAAACGACAGCTTAAGACCATTCCATCCTCTGCCTTAGAGCGTAAGGAATCTTTCCTCACATGATACACCAGAGCTACGACATCCGACGCGTATTATATTTACTTCATCGGGTCAAAGTCGAAAGACAGTTTCTGACAAATTGTGGTAGAGTTGCATGAGTGGCTGACCGACGATGTAAGTTGTCTATACTATATAATTTGGTTAAATGTTTGATATATTTGTCAATAACTAACACATTTAAAGTTTTTTATACCATTTCAGCATGTGGATTCCTTTTTGGCTATATTACGTCGGCACCAAGATGATCACCATTCCACTGTTTCATAGCGTTGGATGACTGCCCACATAGTTTTCGTAGGACATGTTGAGATGGCTTGGAAGAGTTGGCATACCACACCGAATGTGGAGTATCAGTTTTCAGGGCTCTTCACGAGGATGGTTAAGGTAGATTATACCCTGGAATTGTTTTACAAACCATAGGGGATGGTCGATAAGGTATAGTATCATAGTATTTTTATTATATTTTATGTTGAATTAGTTTATAATCTACTTTAATTTGTCACTGTTTATAGGTTTACATTCCTATAAACTTCGACTGCGTACATTGGGTGGTGAAAGTTATAAATTTTCGTGATTGATCGATTACGGTGTACGACTGTGAGGTATCGTACTCAGGGAATATGAGGTCTTTCGAACGACAGATGCGATCATACACAACATTTATACTCGCATTATTAGAGATGACAAGTTTCTGGATAGCTTCTGGGCAGACTCCATGATGTGATCCCCTCGTGATATATCGAGCGACGAATGTCTCTCAGCAGGGAGAAAGGTTCGGTGATTGTGGCATGTTTATGTTACATTTTTTTGAGTGTTTGACATTGTCACGGAGTCTCGATTTTTCTCGAAAGTCGTCTACCTTTATACGTCGACGTTCGGCATCGCAGTTGTATTTTCATTGTATCGAATAGATCACAGGTATACATTTAGTTCACTCGTTGGTTATTTATCATTCTTCAAATGTTCTTATGTATATATTTATTGTATGTGCTTATGTGTGTGATGTACTTTATTTATCATTATATATGGATTTGTATTTGATTTCATTTTTTAAATAATCTTATCACGGAAATAATTATATGAGATTTGAGTGATGTTATTAACACTAAATTACGGTATTAGTAAAATACTCAAAAATGTTATTCTAACAAATATGAAATGAAGAAATTATTCACAATAAAGTTATTACATCACATGTGAATACAATTACATATTTGAAACAATAATGAAAATACATCGGTTATATATCACTGAAGTACAACAATGATGAATCATATAACTAACAAAACTAAATAGAAGCTTGTTAAGATTTTGACCCTTTACTTTTTTTGGATGAACGCTGTGGGGCAGAGCTCGGGACTGGTGCTGGGCTTTTACATTGGGTTCGGATATGTCTTAGTTCATGACAACGACTACATATCCTGAGTGTAACATTTTCTCCTTGCGAAAGACGTTAATTTCTGTTGGAAGGGTGACCTAGATGACGACTATTGAGAGTGGGAGACATAATAACTCTTTCTTCTAGTGAATGCAACCATTCTGATTGGTTTCCAAGAGGATTGACAGGTTTCTGATATATTGCACAATAGAATTCGGTGCAGAAGAATGAATGAACCCATGCATTTACATTTGTGAGCCTTATGTGTCGTGCAACAGTAATGACGTGCTTGCATAGAATAAGTGAAAGTTGAAACTTTTTGCACGTATAAGAAATTTCACTCTAGTCCACAATACCTATTTATCCACTCAAAATCAACAACTTGATACTGAGTAGGTGTAATTGGCCAAACCTCTAAGCATTCAGACTTTAACAGATGATGACTAATCTTCTCATTCATATAAGAGGTGATAAAGTTAGGGCATTCATTTATAATTTGAAAAAATATTAACAACACATTTGTAAATAATAAACATAAAGGAAGAAGTACATGATAAAAAACATAGTTATTAACAATTGGTTACGTACTTGCATGGTTTCTCCTCTCGTAAAACCATTGCTGCATAGTACCAAGAATGAACTCGACGAGTATTGTGATAGGCAAGCCCCGTGTATGTCTGACAAGGGCGTTAAATAACTTTGCAATATTAGTTGTTATGATGTTGTATCGATGCACCAAAAAGTGTGCTCTGCTCTAACACTCAAATCCGACCTTATGTAGAAAAACCCCAGCTTGAGGGTTAATCAAATCAAGAGATCGCATCATAGCCTCAAATTTTGTTTTTGTGTATGATTTCGCAATTTTCCAATATGCACCAGCAACCTACAAGGTGGTAGATAATATGAGAACTTTATGATCAAAATGTATGAAAAGGTTAAACATTTCAAAATTTTAATACTTGTTTAAACACATTACCTTTGAGTCTCGTTTGTACTTTGCCCGCATGTTACACAAAAGGTGATGACAATAACATCTATGGTGGACACCTGGAAAGACTTCAACCATTGCAAAGTTTATAACATGATATCAGTATGAGATTATCGCTAACTCGGAGAGATCATGGATGTATTCTTTAATCTTCTTGAGAAACCAGCACTACGTATTGTGATCTTCTTTTTTACCAATATTGAAACCAATGGGGTATATCTGGTCATTACCATCAAGGCCCACCGCAAGGAATAAATGCCCTAGATATTACCTTTAAGGAAAATAACGTTAATGCAAATAACAGGTCGAAGATATTATCTAAATGCACGAACGGAATATCCTAATACCATGAAAAAATACTTAAATCGATGGTCATCGTTCGTTTCAATAACAGTAATGGTGCCCAAATTAGTATGCTGTAGATTGTAGCAATAATCTGGTAAGAGCATAAATGATTCCTTCAGTAAGCCCCTCAATGAATTTAAAACCTAGTTTCTTGCTCGCCAAGCCTGTGAATATGAAATGTCAATTTTATATTGGTCGGCTATGTCCACAATTATTTCCTTAGGCCGATAAATTTGATCAATCAACACAAACTTTGACTTCATTAATTGACCTAAAGCTTGGGCCTCAGCTTGTCTGTGATATGACATTATTTGATCAACTGAACATGTGTGAGTTGGATTTATTTGGTTGATTTGAAACACTTCACCGACTTTGGATTTGCTTGCATGTATATACCACTGACAATTTTCAGCCTTGCACTTAATATCCCATCACCCCTTGTCAGACTTCTTGACCATGAATTGAAATCCTTTTAGTAAGGTAAATTGCTTCATAACATCTTTCAATTGTACTTTATTATGGAAAATATCACCAAGCTTTACATCATTCTCCTATCGGATCGATCTTGTACCACCTGATGATGTTGATGGCTATGAAGGAAAATCAGGAAGCCACATAAATGAATCAGTGGGGATATTGTCAAAAAATGCCCAGAATAATTTTCACCACCTGAAATAGGATCTTCAAGCTGTAAACTATTCATACCCTCGGTAACAGGTGACATATACTTGGGCTTTGCCTTTTCAGAAGGAATATTGGGCATATCATTTCCATCAAAGTCACCCCAGTTTGGAACCCTATCTTTCTCTCCATGAGCCCATGAGTTTGCAATATACAATGGGTTATTACTGAAATCAATCAAGTTTTTCAAATCATTTTTTTTTCACCCCATTAATTTCTTCTTCATCTTCATATTCTTCTTCTTCCTCCCGTCCTTCAATTGGGGTACATGAAACAAAAACAGGAAGACATTCTTGTAAATATTGAGACATATCAATAAGACCTTGAATATCTTCATCATTTTGGATCTGTATAGGGCAGTTGAACTCAATTTTTCTTGGTTCATTGATAGTTGAATATAGTTTTTCATTAGATCAATACTGCAAGACTCCTTCAAAAGCTGAATAAATCCCTCAAATGTTGTTCCATAAGGAATTTTAATCAATTGTTTGGATCCTCCAACATATTTCATTGTGTTGTCATCATCTTGAATCCATTCACCTTGGTAACGAATTGATGTATAACTATCAATTTTAATTATCAATCTTACAATAACAAGTTTTTGGAAAAAAATTATTCATTTATAACAAAAATTCTATAATAACTATTTAAAACAGTCTTACAATTATTAATATCAAAATACCTCTTATATTTTTTTAATATTTTATTTAACCCCCTATAATTATTTAACATTTTATGTAACACCCTTGTATGTTATCTTGTATCAAAATGCATCTATTTATTATTAACATGCCATTTAAAACATTTTTACAATGTTTATTATCAAAATACCCCCTATATTTTTTTAATATTTCATTTAACCTCTATAATTATCTAATATTTTATTTAACACCCTTGTATGATATCTTGTATTAAAATGTATCAATCTATTCTTAACATATCATTAAAAACATTCTTACAATGTTTAATATCAAACAACCCCTATATTTTTCTAATAATTCATTTAACCTCTTATAATTATCTAACATTTTATTTAACAACCTTGTATGTTATCTTGTATCAAAATGTATCTATTTATTATTAACATTTCATTTAAAACGTTCTTACAATATTTACTATCAAAATACCCCTATATTTTTATAACATTTCATTTAGCCCCTCATACTTATCTAATATTTCATTTAATACTCTCGTATGTTCCCTATTATCAAAATACATATATTTATTCTTAATATGTTATTTAAATCCTTCATATATTATGTAATATCAAAATACCCCCATATTTTTTCTAACATTTATTTAACCACCTATAATTATCTAACCTTTCATTTAACACCATATTATGTTGTCTTGTATTAAAATACATCTATCTATTCTTAACCTATTATTTAAATTCTTCACGTATTATGTAATATCAAAATACCCCCATATTTTTTTATATTTAATTTTACCCTCTATAATTATCTAATATTTCATTTAAAACCCTTATATGTTGTCTCATTTCAAAATACATCTATCTATTCCTAACATTTCATTTAATATCAAAATACCTTTCATATTTTTATAACATTTTATTTGACCCCCCATAATTATCTAACACTTCATTTAACACCCTTGTATGTTGTCTTGTATCAAAATATATCTATATATTCTTAACATGTTATTTAAACCCTTTATATATTGTATAATATCAAAATACCCCCTCTATTTTTCTAATATTTTAGTTAACCCCTATATTATTATCTAATATTCAAATACCCCTTTTACATGACATACAAACTAGATTTAACAAATAAAATTAAGTTGAGTTAAGATTCATATAAATACATTTTTTTCACGAATTAACTTTTTTTAATTTGAATTCAGAAATACGAACTTCTTCATTTTGAATGAACCTGTACTAATTGATATTGAGTAAAAATGAGAGTGAAAGTGAGTGTTTGAGTGATATAAGAGGTGTGTGTAATAAGAGTGAGTGAAAGAGTTTATATAGATGTAGTGAAGGGTAATTTTGGTATTTTAAAAAATTTTTAGGGCATTTTTGCTTAATTGAGGGGGTTAAAAGGGAATTTAATATAATTTTCCCTAATTAAAATCATAAAATTATATATTTTTTAAGAAAAGTTTATCTAAAAACCTACCAAGTTGAAAAAATTTCTTTATATATATGTATAGTTTTATTTTATATATATATATATATAGAGAGAGAGAGAGAGAGAGAGAAATATATTGGTACAAACAAGCACAAATCGTTTTGGAAGGATGGAAAAAAGTACATATAAAAACGAATTAATTTGTAAATAATTGATGCAATGCAATTGAAATATTGAAAATTTATATGCTTACTACTTGCTAATCCAAAGTCTTCATAAAATTTGGATGATTAGATGAGAAAATTTTTTATTGAACTCGAAGGAGTGCTTACAAAAATGCTTGGTTCTCTCTCCAGAACTTACATGCATTTATATTACAACATTTGAACTATTTTGAAACATAATTATTACAAATTTTGATTTTTTTTTTTGAAGTGTTAAACTTTTATGGGTGAGAATCTTAACTTTTATAGAAAATCTTCAAACTTTGCAGGCAAATATTTGGTTCTACCAAGAATCTTCAGTTTTGTAGACTTTGCTTTTGAAAATTGGCTTTGTGTGTCAGAGCATTATTTCATTATTTGTAACTTTGCAAGAGTTTTGCAGGAGTTTTCATTTCATCAACTATCTTTGATGACTTTGGCAAGAAACTTGCTTAAATAGCATCTTGCTTTTGCTTTTGAAACATGTGCTTCTTCTTCTGTAGAAATTACTTTTGCAAAAAGCATGATTTTTTTTTTAAGGGAATTTTTTCTCTTGTTTCTCTTGGTTTTGCTTGTAGGTGAGCTAGGTGGATGTCACATTCTTTGAGCAATGGGTATCATTTAGATAAGTTCAAATGGTGATAGATTTTTGGAAAATTCTCTTAATGCCAAATATTCATCAAATCTTTGGGAATCCATGAGGATTTTGAACTTAATATCTTGTTTGAGCAATTAATTGCACTAGCATCTTGATTCATTGGCTTTTTGGGAAATTTGTCTTAATTGAATCATTTTGAAAACATTAGAAGATCCTGAAATAGTCATCCTCATTGATTTGGACATAATTAACTGAGGAATTTGATCTTTCATTGTTTGTCATCTTGTAATTGGGACAACAAATTTTTTAAATGAAGTTTAAGTTCTTCTTTTGATAAGGCTCTAGCAAGAGAAGATGAAATTATTGATTTGCTTTTCAAAAATTTTGCATTTTCTGGGGTGATTGCATTTATCATTTGAGGAGTGTTTGACAAATAAGATTGGATTTTTTCTTTGGTTACATGGGAATAATCATATGTTTCCCACCATTTGACTTTAAATTTTCTTATTAATTAAGAAATTTGGGTACTTGAACCAACAATTCCATAATCCCACTAAAGAATCTATAAGAGAAGGAATCTAAATGAGAAATGAAAGGTTGGTTGAAAATGAGCTTCTTTTTGAAAAAAATTTGAAATTTGATTTAAAGAAATTAAAAGATTATTGGACAGTTTCTAGGAGGATTTCTAGTATGAGGCCGAATAACCTCCACCATTGGAAAAACCAATATGAGAATTTGAATGTTGTATTTCTTTTGAAATAGATCATCCAAAGTACTTGAATTGATCATTTTGACAAAAAAGAGCATGAAACCATGCAGTTTGGTAATCTCAATATGTATAATTAGAAGGGTCAAATATTTGGAAAAATTTTTTTGGTTTTGCAAGATCTTTGCTCCAATCAGAAGGACTGAAGACTTTCATAATATTTATACATGAATGAGTTATAAAATCAGCATTTTCTTTGCCTTTGCAATGTTTGAATTCACAAGAATCATAATCCACCAAAATGAATTCATAAAACTTTTGTGTTTTTCGTAAATCACTTGGGATGTAATAAAATCCTTTTGGAAAAATATTTTTTATCAAAACTTTTAGGTCTTTATTTTGAAATTCATCCTCTAGGATCATGATAGTTGTTGATGCTTCTTTCGAAAAATATTTTTGTCCCAGTCTTTAAGTTTTTAGAGGAATTACAGCAGTTTCAATTTCTTTGTTTTTTGAAAGGGCAATTTCAATTTTTTTTTTCATATCTTTAAAATGAATATTTTCAATAATATTTAGATTTGAAATAATAATTTTTTGAACTATTCTAGAATCTTTTCTTCTTTGCCTTCAATATTTTTCTCTCCAACAATGGCCATAACCACCTTTAGAGTTTACTAGTAAGTATCTATCTAGGATTGGATCCATTGATATTGGGAGTTCGAGGTAGAGCTAATTAAGGCAATGTCTTTTTGCTTTTGATATTTATTTTGTTTTTCTTGGGAAACAATTTCAAACCGGGTTTTGGTGTTTTGGCAATTTTGTGCATAAGATGCTTTTGATTGTTTTTGAGTTAAGGAATTTTTGGGTGGCGTAGTGTCACCTTCCCTAAAGAAATTCCTTGGTGAGAAAATCAGATAGAGAATTAACTTTTTTTTTTGATATTTTCAATTTCAAAATAAAAAACACATAAAATTGCTTGCCAACATGCAAAAACCCGTTTTGATGCAACATTTTGAACATCCTTTTTGTAGACATTTTTTGCAGCTTTACAATCAATGTGTAAAAGAAGTTTTTTATTTAGTAAATCACTTTGAAATTTTGAGATGTACAAAACAATGAATACAATTTCTTTCTTGATAGTCCAGTAATTTTGTTGGGTTAGATTCCAAGCCTTTGATGTAAATTGAATTATTTGTTTTAAAATAAATTATATCCGAGACATCCGTTTCAACAATTTTAAATCCTATGCTCAAAATTTCCAAAACACCGAAACCTGGTTTGAAATTGTTTCCCAAGAAGAAGAACAAAAGAAAGATCAAAAGCAAAAAAATATTGTCTCAACAAGCTTTAAATCCTGGATAGAATTTTTCTAGCAAACTCCAGATGTGGCTTTGGTCATTGTTAGAGAGAAAAACATTGAAGGCAAAAAATTAAGATAAAATTCCAGAACAATTTCAAAAAATTATTATTTCAAATCCAAATATTCTTGAAAATATTTAAAAAATTCCTTTTAAAGATTTGAAAAAAGCAACTGAAATTGCCCTTTTAAGAGAACAAATAAATTGAAGTTGCTGCAATTTTTCTAAAAATCCTAAGACCAGGACATAAATATTTTTCAAAAGAAATATCAACAATTATTCTGATTCTAAAGGATGAATTTCAAAATGAAGACTCAAAAGTTTTGATAAAAAATATTTTTTCAAAGGGATTTCAATACATCCTAAGTGATTTACAAAATGCACAAAAGTTTTATGAATT
This sequence comes from Mangifera indica, assembly GCF_011075055.1. Taxonomy (NCBI): domain Eukaryota; kingdom Viridiplantae; phylum Streptophyta; class Magnoliopsida; order Sapindales; family Anacardiaceae; genus Mangifera; species Mangifera indica. The sequence continues at coordinate 12,952,099 of NC_058144.1, forward strand.
TATTTTGGTAGAATCTGATTCTTGTTGTCAAACACTCCTCACATGATAAATGTAATGACCCTATAAATTACAAAATTTTTGTAAAGCAAATCAATTGCTTCATCTTTCCTTGTTGAAACACAATCAAAAAAAGAACTTAACCTTCATTTAAAAAACCTTTTGTCCCAATTACAAGATGACGAAGAATCAAGCAATGAAAAATTAAGTTCCTCAATTAATTATGCCTAAAACAATGAAGATGACTATTTTGGAATCCCTTAATGTTTTGAAAATGATTCAATCAAAACAAATTTCCAAAAACCCAATAACTCAAGATGTTGGTGCAAGCAATTTCTCAAACAAGATACTAGGTTTAGAATCCTTATAGTTCCCAAAGATTTGATGAATATTTGGCATTGAGAGAATTCTTCAAAAATCCATTGTCATTTGAACTTATCCAAATGATACATATTGGGTCAAAATCATTTTCAAAATTACTCAAAAAAGGTGACATCGGCCTATCACACTTACAAGCAAAAGTAAGAGAGACAAGAGAAAAGCATAAAATTCCTTAAAAAAAAATCATGTTTTCTGCGAAAGTAATTTATGCAGAAAAGCAAGATGCAATTTAAACATGTTTCTTGCAAAGGTCATCAAAGATAGTTGGAGAAATGAAAGCTATTGACTCAATGAGTCATTATGCTAGCTTTCATTTTGATGATAACAAGCTAATATTGCCCTTAATTATATTGACTAATAATTTTACTTGAGTATGAATTTAGATTGTAAGAATTTACCTAATGCACTTAAAAGAGTATCAAGATAGAAATCAAAGATAGGACTCAAGTGAAGAATTTTTGAAGATTTGAATAAAAACTCAAGTTTAGGTATATGTTTCTTGTAATCTTGAAGTATTTTTGTTTAGAATATTTATTTGTATGTGAAAACTCATTCAAAAATTTGTTTTCATATATTTCAAATTTTGGCCTTAAATGTCATTTTTCAAACGAGTTAAGCCAATTCTTTTTAATCAAATTTTAACAACTCATTTGAAATTATGAAGTTTTGTGGTCTAAAATTTCACATATCAAAGTTAGTTTTGAAAGGGTTTTCTAAAATGGTTTAAATTGTCATTTTTCAAAGTTTTAGAAGGGATAATAGTTTTTCAAAACTTTAGGGGGTAAAATGTAATAAATTTTGATTGACTAAATTTGACCAGTTAAATTTTTCAATGGTGGTTATCAAATTTTCAAAAACCATGCATTTTAACTTTCAAAATCTGATAGATCAAATTCCTTCTGATCGACCGAATCAGGTAATTAAATCTTTAATGGCTAGTGCCATATGGACGTCATGAAAGTGCTATGTCATATCTAGTTGACCAAAATACATTTGGTTGACTGAAATCTGTATTTTTTAGAAAATTAAAACAACTAGTTTTGTGTATAATAGTAACTTTTCTCATTTTTTCCTATATACACCAAATCAAATCCACTTGGGAATGACTTTTGCAACTAAGAACTTTCATTTATTTGAGAGCAAATCATTTTTGAGCTATTCACTTGCAAATTTTTCTTTTTAATCAAAACTCTTGTTTATTCATTTTCTTGAATACACTTGTGTTGGATTATATCAAGCAAAAACTTTCACATTCACTCTTTGAGAGAGTTTTAAATTTTATCTTCTCAAAAATTCATATTATAAAATATTAAGGTTCATTTTTGATGAGACTAGATATTTTTAGTGAGAGAAAATGGGTTATAACATTTATAAAAGTTAATAACACCTTTGAAGTTATTTGTATTGTTAAGAAAAAACTTGGTTGGGGTTTAGTCAATCAAAGATTAGTAGAATATTTTAGGGAGATAACTTGAAGAAGTGGATGTAAGTTGGGTTATGTCGAGTCATTATATATCGTTTATTTGATTTTTTCATCTCTCAAACTTATATTTTGTGTTTTATGTTATTTTGATTGTGTTAATTATTTCAAATATCTTTTGTCATTATCATAAATTGCATTAAAAATAGTAAACATTTAATAAATAGTATAAATTGATTTAATTTTTAAATTTGATAAAAAATATTTTAAATTATCTAATTCATCAACCCCTCTTATTAGGCCATTCCATCTTTTAAAAGCTCTTGCAAAACTCTTGCAAAGTTTTCAAATAATGTTCTGACACACGAGGCCAATTTTCAAAAGTAGAGTCTTCAAAGTCGAAGATTCTTGACAAAACCAAATATTTGCCTGCAAAGTTTGAAGATTTTCTACAAAAACCAAGATTTTTGCTAGCAAAAGTTTAATAATTCATGGATAAAGTCAAAATTTGTAATAATTATGTTTCAAAATAATTCAAGTGTTGTAATATAAATGTATGTAAATTCTCAAGAGAGAACCAAACGTTTTTGTAAGCACACCATTGAGTTCAATAAAAATTCTCTAAAAAATTTTCTTATCCAGATTTTGTGAAGATTTTGGATTAGTAAATAGTAAATTTACAAAATTTCAAAGTTTCAATATTATTTTCAATATTTCAATTGCATTGCACCAACTGTTTCAATTTTTCAAAATAGTTCAATTTTTTTTGTTCGAAATATATATTTGATTAACTTTTACATGTATACGCTATCCGATTAAGGTGTTAGATAGGTAAAATTATATAGTTCCCATTATTGGCCAAAAAGTTTTTTTATACCCTCAATGGACGAAAAAGGAGAAGTTCTTTTTAGCGAAACATGGATTTAACCAACTTTTTTTTTTCTTCTGTCACACGAATATTTCCCACCTACACTTTGATGAAACAGTAATTGGCCAAAAGACTTACTCTCATTTAAGGTTTAGTTTATTATTAATTAATACTTGTAACTTTTAAAAAATCTAAATACTCATTCGTTATCTAATTTCTATTACTTATAAGAGTAAAAATGTCATTTAAGAAGTGAATGTGGCATGTTTAAATATGCCGCATGGTGACCATGCATCACAGCAGAAAACTATTAATCTGGTTAAAGAAGACAATTTTCAATTTGAAGACAAGGTTATGGCCATAATTCTTGACACCGAGGTAACAGAATTCGTCACCCATTCATCTACCGTTCATTAGCAGGGTGGAAAACTAAATGTCATTTGCTGTTGCATGGGCTACTACAATGTGCCTATCATATGAATTAATTGAAGTTGACTCAAAAGCTCGCGCACTCAAGATCTTAATATATTAGAAGAGAAGAAGGGATTACGTATAATATAGAAAATTAATCACATATTCACACTAAATCATAAAAAGTAACGGAGTAGTTGACTTTCATTATTAAAGTCCCATAAAACTGCGACTTCAGACTTTAGACAATGAAATCGCAGCTGCCGCAAATGCCTGCTCTGCTTCAGTTAATAGGCAATGGTATACATTCGATTAGCAAATAGTAAAAAAAATCGTTGCATTGATAACGCAAATGCAGCGGTTTTGGTGCTATTTAAACAAACGGTTTGTTTAGTCCTTAATGCAATGGTTTCGGTTGCTAAAGGTAACAATTATCAGAAACTTTAAGCAACGGATTGTGTCATTTTCAAGCAACGGTTATTTAGCTAAGACAATGATTATTTGGGACATTAAACAATGGTTATAAACTATTTTAAGCAGCAAAATGTATCATTTTAAAGCAATGATTATTTCGCTAAAACAACGATTATAAAAAACATTAAACAATAATTTTAAATATTTTAAACAACAAATTGTATCATTTTTAAATAATGATTATTTAGCTATTGCAGCGGTTAGTTATACTATAAAGACAACAATTTTAATGATTAAAACAACAATTGCATATTTGTTGTTGCATTAGCTATATGTATTTAATACAACAGTTTATGTAGATGATGCAACGATTTTGTTTTATTTTTTTCTTTTGCCTTATTTTAAATAGATAATATATGGCCTAAAAATATCTAGAATACGTAATCAAATAAGCAATAAAAGAATAAAAAACAAAGTCATGTATTGTAATAAAAAAATTCACTTCAAAGTCAAGTATCCAAATTTGTAGAATAAATAGTTAACATAAATAATTTTAACACATCTCATCATAATCCAAAAAGAAAATTTATGTCAATAGATGAAATACATCCTCAAAAGATGACTAAATCATAAGCCTACTCAATAATAATAAAATGTTTTCTCTTTTTCTACCATCATCAATCACCATCCTTCAATAAAAAAAAAATGTAAAAAATAGTTAATTAAATTATTATTTAAAAAAAATATTAGAATATAAATTAATAAATCACTATGTGCTCACATGTCACAAAAACTACAACCCATTTTATATTTGATCTAACAACTCATACATATGATCTACTGTAGTTAAATTTCACTACAACAACCAACAAAATTGAAGAAATAACAATTACATTACAACTTTCCATTAGTAACTATAAGTCAAATTAGAATTGGCAAAAATTTTAATTAAAGCACCTAAATAATCGCCAAACAAACTTATCATAATTATTTTGTAAGATAAATGATGTTAACATATAAAGAAAATAATATCATTACCCTTCATTGTTTTGTGCAAATGAAAGACCTTGAAGTGAACTATCTCCTGTAAACCAAGTGGCATCCACATTCGTATCTGGGTTAACTTGTGCTATTTGTTTCACAAGCATTGATAAGACCTATTGTGCCATTGTTGCTTTTTCAACTTCCATCTTTTCTTTCATTTTGTTCATTTCTTTAGCCATATTTTCTTTCTTAGCTTCAGTTCTTCTTTCATTTGAGTAATTATTGCCTTTTCCACTTCAACTTATCCTCCACTTCTTTCTCCAATGCTGATTTTATGGATTCAATGCACTCCTTCAACAGTTTATAGGTATTTTTTTATGCTTCTTTTCCTCTCAAGTCAATTGGTGTAACGCCTTTCTCTATTAATAGCACACAACCAGGTCATTCTTGCTCTAATTAAGTTATAACTTCTTTTTAACTCTCGCCACTCTCTCCTTGGGATTGCAACTCTTCAATTTGAGCTTATAAACCATAAAAAAGTTAAATTACATATGTTATAAGAACTTCTGTTTGTAAATAAAAAAATAGTCTGCTCAAAGAATTTGTTTTATGATAAATATATTTTTTTTTCCCCTTAGTTTTGTCATTATTTGATATACATATCCTTTTTTTTTTTTCGGATAGCTAGATACATTTCAACCTTGGTAAAAGTTCTTTATTCTCGTTGGAATTTTGCTAAGATGTTGTAACAATAACAAATCAGAAGCAATATATTAAAACTCAAATCCAAGTGAATAAATAAAAAATTTAACAAAACTTACCAAATTATGGTAGATACTGGCAAAAGTTTTTAGACCAGTAATGTGTATATCAAGCTGTTTTTTGCGATTTTCAATATTGATGTCAGCTATTTTCTACATAAAATTATAAATTAGCAAATGACATTAAAATGAATATTAATTTTTTTTTAACTTAAAAAGAATTTAACTTGCACATCTTCATCATTCCAATATTAAAGAAGCTCTTTAAAACTTAGTTCTAAAATCCTCGGAGGACAGTGTTCCATTCTTTCTTCATCAGTTGCATATTTTTTTAACTAAGCTTTCTTTACTTTGCATTTGTGTGTCTACGATGCATTTCCAATTGCATTCATCACCCATTTCTTACTTGTTATTGAAAGAATATATATTCTCTATGTTAGGTTTTTAGGCGTCGATAACCAATAATGTAGTAGAATTTAAAATTTAAAAACAAACAATCTTGAAAACTCCAGTTGGGATACCCATTTTAAATATATATTCATGAACATACAAAAACACTTAGGGTGTCTTAGGTTTATATGTGCATTGATGGCTCATTCAAAACTTTATGAGACTACAAAAAGTATATTATCTAACCCTTATGAGTCAACCCTTTGGTATCCATGTAGAGCATGAATGTATATAGAAGAAATTTAGGCGAAGAGGCTAGTGGCACTCTTGATTAGACTTACTATTCATGGCAAAAGGAAATAGTGTAGAACAACAGCTAAGGTTTATGTTTTATGTTTGTTTCTTCTGTTTTGTGAAAGATCATGCCTTATTTATATATATGCAGGTATCCAAGCACGGTTGGAATACCAAACATGCACGGTTGACATGTGAAATACATAGTCAACATGTCCCAAGGCCATTTGCACAGCTAGCACACATATACGTGTCAGTCAACATGGCTAAGCCTTGCATGGTTGGCACACAAATGTGTGCTAGTTGACATGGCCAAACATTGCACGGTTGGCACACAAATGTGTGCTGGCTTGCACATATATATGTGCCAACTGACAAGTTCTGTTATATGGTGTCGATCAGCATTATGCATTTGCATGGCCGACACCATCACACCAAGTGCACAACTGACACTAAGTTAAAGCATGGTCAAACCAGGTCTTCTCAACCCATTAGGCAAACCCAACCCATTCGTGGTCTCTCTTTCAACCTTGAATATTAGGATTGTCAAAAAACAATCTAATCCTTCGAGTTCAATTTAACTCCCTTATGTGTGTGCCCATAAGTTCTTTATTGAACTGGTAGTATTCAAATTTGAGGTGAATTCATACATAGACCAAAAGTTGGCCTTTAGCAAAACATTAACAAACATTTCTTAAACTTTCACAACATCATAATTACGTGCAATTCAATTATTTCGTCAACTAATATCTCTCAAGACTATGATATAGAAGTGTGTCTATCTTAGTGGTTCCTCGATATAAATTGATATGCATAACTGACAAACTCAAATTAGGCTACAATCTCATCCTACTATAGCTACAAATTCAAATAGTCATAAATGTCAATCAGTATTCTCACATAAAATATCTTCTCCTGTGCTTATGAGTGATAAATCCTTTATCGATGAACTATAGCCTCTATGTATCTCACAATATGACCGATTATTATCTTTATAATTACCCTAATTATGATGATGTGTTAGATATAATCAAACTATACCAATCCTTACACGAGACGATCTGACAACCTCACATTAAAGGATCTCATGCACCTACAATGTTTAGAGAATTTATTTCATAAACATTAGAGCAACTATATAACATCCCTCCCTATAATTACTATCCTCCAAAGGAAAAATATTACGAATTAATATCCGGAGTGTTTATTTTTATTTTTTAAAAAGCTACTTTGAACTAAACTTATTATTGAAAGTATTTAGAAATTATTCTAAGAAAACTGAAAATTTGGAAGCAAACAAAAGATGTATATATCCCATATGAAAACTCATCTGAAAGCATCTGAAAACATGAAGTAATCATATACAACTATATAATCATCTCAAAAAGGTCAAAAGTCAACAAGAACATGCGACTGTATGCATGTAATATAAACTAGAGATAACCTACTTCAGTTAGATCTATCTTCGCTGATCTGACCCTGCCTTATAGCTACCACGATCACCTGTACCTACAATCATGAAAGAAAAGGAAGTGAGAGATAAAAACACTCAGTAAGGGGAAAGAATTAAGTAAACTATCTCTTTTCCTGTTCTAATTCACTCTCGAGACTCAATCTCACATTATAATCTCTATAAGAAATTGAGAGGATAATCTAATTTATTCTTTACTATTTAGGTCATATTTTGTCTTATTTGGTGTCTATTTGATACTTTCGGGAAGCTGACTATAGAGATTTGACACTTTTCTAAGCTCGAGCTCTATTCCTTTCTCTCACTACATACGAGCATACTCTACTGCGAGTAGACCTTACTGTGGGTCTATATCCTACTACAGAAGTGTCCTACTGCGGACATGCCCTATTGTTGGCGATGTAGTGTAAAGTGCCCCTTCATAATTCATAACATACATGCGTGCATTATATCTTACTAATCTTACTTTCATCTAAAACTATCCACAATCCATCAGACTATACTCCTGGGATGACCTCTGAATCTTGAGCCCCAAATTCCTTTTCTTGCTCTTCTTTCTTTTCTTTTTCTCTCCTTTCTTTTCTTTCCTTTCTTTTCTTTCCTTTCTCCCTTTTCTTTTTTTCCTCCTTTTCTTTCTTTCCAAAACTGTAAATTACTGTTCACGAGACTATTTACTTAATAGAGCAGTCCTTTTCATCATGCAATTTAATAGTCCAAACGGTTTCTAATTCATACAAATATATAGCATTGAAAATAGGATTCAAAGAGCTTTTCCAAAAAGCTATAATAGTACTCATGATTCATAAGATAAGACAGTCAAAACATGGGATGAACTCAGTGGCAAAAAACTATATTCACTATTTATTTGGTAAGGTAGTCTTTTTGTTCATGCAATTTAATAGTCTAAACGGTATCTAATTTATACAAGCTATACATCATTGAAGAGGATTCAAAGAGCTTTCCAACAAGCTATAATAACACTCATGATTCATCAGATAGGTCAGCCAAAACGTGGGATGAAGTCAATGGCAAAAAACTATATTAACTGTTTATTTGGTAAGACAATTTTTTTTGTTCATGCAATTTGACAGTCCAAACGGTCTCTAATTCATACAAGCTATATATCATTGAAAAGAGGATTCAAAGATATTTCCAAAAAGCTATAATAGCACTCATGATTCATCAGATAAGACAACCAAAATATGGGATGAACTCAATGGCAAAAAACTATATTCACTGTTTATTTGGTAAGACAGTCTTTTTGTTCATACAATTTAACAGTCCAAACGGTCTCAAATTTATACAATCTATATATCATTGAAAATATGATTCAAAGAGCTTTCCAACAAGCTATAATAACACTCATGATTTGTAACATCCCTCCCTAAAAGTACTACCCATCGAAGGAGAAATGTTACAAATTAATATTCGGAGCGTCTATTTTTTTTTCTTTTTAAAAAATACTTTAAAATAAACGCATCATTAAAAGTATTTAGGAAGTATTCCAAGAAAACTGAAAATCTGGAAGCGAACAAAAGATGTATATACTCATATGAAAACTCATCTAAAAGCATCTAAAAACAGGGAGTAATCATATGCAACTGTACCATAATCTCAAAAAGTCAAAAGTCGACAAGAACATGCCATTGTATGCATGTAATATAAACCAGAGATAATTTGCTCCAGCTGGATCTACCTACGCTGACCTGACCCTGCCTCGCAGCTACCTCGATCACCTGTACCTACAATCAGGAAAGAAAAGGGAGTGAGTGATAAGAATACTCAGTAAGGGGAAAGAATCAAGTAAACTATCTTTTTTTCCTGTTCTAACTCACTTTTGGGACTCAACCTCACATCTTAACCTCTATAAGAGATTGAAAGGGTAATTTAGTTCACTCTTTACAATTTGGGTCATACTTTGTCCCATCTGGTGTCTATTTGATACTTTCTGGAAGCTAACTATAAGGATTTGGCACTTTTCTAAGCTCAAGCTCTTTTTCTTTCACTACACTATTTCTGAATCTGAATTGAGCTCTACTGCGAGCGGACCCTACTGGGGTCTATGTCCTACTACGGACGTGTCCTACTGTGGATGTGCCCTACTACGGGCGGTGTAGTGTAAAGTGCCCCCTCATAGTTTATAGCATGCATGCGAGTCTTATATCTTACTAATTTTGCTTCCATCTAAATTTATTCATAACTCACCAGATATTACTCTTGGGACGACCCTTGAATCTTGAGTCCCAACCTTTTCTTGCTTTTCTTTCTTTTCTTTTTCTTTTCTTTTTTTTCCTTTCCTTTCCTTTCTTTTCCTTTCTTTTCTTTTCCTTTCTTTTCCTTTCCAAACTGTGAAATACTATTCACACCTTGTTCATTTGACAGAGTAGCATTATTTTTTCATACAATTTAACAGCCCAAACGGTTTCTAATTCATACAAACTATATATCGTTGGAAAGAGGATTCAAAGATCTTTCCAACAAGCTATAATAACACTCATAATTCAATAGATAAGGCAGTCAAAATGTGAGATAAAGTCAGTGGCAAAAACTGCCTCCCCTGTTTATTTGGTAAAGCAGTCCTTGTGGTTCATGCAATATTTAATAATCCAAATGATCCCCAATTTATACAAGCTATATATCACTGAAAATAGAATTCAAAGAGCTTTCCAACGAGATATAATAGCACTCATAATTCCATAGATAAGGCAGTCAAAACGTGAGATAAACTCAGTGACAAAACTGCCTCTGTTTATTTAGTAAAACAGTTCTTTCGGTTTATACAATCTTTAACAGTCCAAATGATCTCTAATTCATACAAGCTACATATCATTGGAAAGAGGATTCAAAGAGATTTCCAACAAGATATAATAACACTTATAATTCATCAGATAAGACAGCCAAAACATGGGACGAACGCAGTGGCAAAAACTGTAAATATCATGCAACTTTCTGCCATGAACAAAATAACACACATAGACATCCCAAATGGCAAAACAACATTCCTCAACTTCAAATTCATCATTTATAACATAGATCCAAGGAACCAAAAGCCTAAAACATATAACATATCAAGGAGGATACCCCTTACCTTGTTTCAAGCCAAATCTTTACAAGTTGGCTTCATTCTCTTTGTTTTGCTTCCTTTATTACCAAGATCACTTTAAATCAATACCAAAACACACTAACATATTCACATAACATGCATATAAACATAGATAAAAGGAGAAGGAAGGAGATCTTTGGTTACCAAAGCTTCCAAGTGCTTCCTTTTCTTTTCTTTTCTTATTTTGTCTTCCAAAACTCCTTCAATTCCTTCATTTATCTTTACAAAACAGAGGAAAATGTAATGAAGAGGGCTGCTGCTAGAAGAGGCGGAGAAGATGATGGAAAAACAAAAAGTGAAAGTTGCTTTCCTTGACTTTTCTCTCTACTTGTAACATTTATCTCCTTTTCTAAAAAGTGAGAGTTGCTTTCCTTGACTTTCTTTGTCTCTTTTTCTTTTTGTTCTCTTTTTTTTTTTTTCTTTTTCTTTAGGTATATATATATATATATATATATATATATATATATATATATATATATATATATATATATATATATATATATATATATATATATATAACACATATACATGTAAAACAAATATATGTACTTAAAATGGGAAATGTCTCTAAATAGAGTCAAAAGACATAAATGCCCCTGAAACATACCTAAGGGTATTACATGATTCATCAGATAGGTTAGCCAAAACGTGGGACGAAGTCAGTGGCAAAACGGTAAATATCATCTAACTCTCTGCCATAAACAAACTAACACATATAGATACCCCAAATGGCAAAACAATATTTCTCAACTTCAAAATCATCATTTATAACATAGAGCCAATGAACCAAAAGCATAAAATATGAAACATACCAATACTGATTCCACTTACCTTATTTTAAACCAATTTTTAGCTAGGTTGGCTCCCTCCTCCTTGTCTTCCTTCTCTTATCATCCAAACCATTTTAAATCAACACCAAAACACACTAACATATTTATATAATATGCATCCAATATGTATAAACATAGGCAAAGGGAAAATAAAGAGATATTTTGATTACCAAGACTTCCAAAGTGTTTCCTCTTCTTTTCTTTTCTTACTTGTCCTCCAAAGTGTTTCCTCTTCTTTTCTTTCCTTACTTGTCCTCCAAAACTCCTTCAAATCCTTCCTTTTTCTACAAAAAAACAAAGAAAAATGCATGGAGAAGGCTGAGTTTTTGGAAAGGATGAGAGAAGAGATGAAAATGCCTAACTTTTGTCTTTTATCCCTTTATATATCTACATACATATTGGTTTAGCTTTTGTCTTTTTTTTTTTTTTTGTTTATTGTTTTTGTTTTATCTATATAGATTTATATATATATATCCACATACATTTGGACATGTATATTTAAACTTAGAGATATCTCAAAGTAGGGCCAAAAGACATAAATATGTTTGAAACGTACCTGAGGGTATTACAAACTACCTCTATAGATATCTTCTAGTCATATCTGCCCAATGAGCATGTCTACGATGTATACCCATATGTTACATCAAACTGTCTATAACAACTTTGACATGTGAGAACTATCGTTACATTTGGTGAGGTCGTTCAATATTATGATAATCCCATCATTATTGCACGTGCCCTTATTTATTGTAATGTTGAGATTACAAATATTTCTAGAATGACCATTTAATATGTACATAAGGTTTTCATGATCGATCATCAGATCCCTTTGTCACAATTCTACCATTCCAAAGACATGTTATTCATAAAATCATATAATTAAACAATATATGAACTGAATAACAATAAATCATTTTTTTAATTATTAAGATAAAATCATATCCACAAATACCAAATTCGATTGGCTTTAGGATACCTACCCTAACATTTTAGATTAAAAACAAATGTGTCAAAATTAGCAACACAAGTCATAAACATTAAATTGAAAAAAAAAGTTATTAGGTCTTACATTAATAGATTCTCAAATTTGATCTTTCGATGACATCTTCAACTAATTAGTATGATTTAATGGAGCAAGTTGTTGATTTTGTGCCACCGTACCAAGAAAATTTTGAAATTCGGTTAATGTTTTTTCATCGGAGCCTATGGGTTGGTTGTGAGTGTTTAGCATAATTGGCCCGTGATCTTCAAATTGCCTAAGTTGGATTTCTTTTATAAGAGTTAGACCCCTAGTCTTCTTTTTATAGGAGCTACGTTGAAAAACATGCATCAATAGTGTTTTTTATTATAATTTAAAAAGTAGAAAATGAAGAATATGTAATGATGATTTACCTTGATTATCATCAGATTGATTTATAATATTACAAGATTAGCCTTCATTAATCTCTATCACACTCTCTTAGTTATGCTTATTATGAAAATTATGAACATTAGGAGAAGTCAATTGTTCTTGATCCCTAATCACTTCTTCCAAATGCTTTTCATTTCCTTGATGTTCAAATGATTGTTGCCCTTGAACTTCCTTATGAATTTTCAATTTAAAATAACTTGGCAATGATCCAAGTGGGCATAATGCTATTCTTTGTCTATTATTCGTTGGATTTGGTTGCTTCTCTCTCTCCTTGTTTATGCATATGAAAAAATTTTAAAAAGAACAAAATGGTTAGAAACCATAAGCTAAAGAGGACATTCAACAATATATGATATATAGAAAACAAAGAAAATAGTATTTTATACCTAATGTAGCAAAGAAACAATATATAACAAAAAACAAGAACTATTAGCTTAAACATTGTGTTGTCTCTAATGTAGTTTATACTTTAATTGGATCTATAGGGAATTGATTTGGTTTTTCAACTTGTTGTTCCACTACCAAGTCATATGTCTCTTGTTGAGAATGTATATTTACTAGGGCTGGATCCGAATTGAGTCGCGCTCGACTCAATTTGTATAAAATTGAGTTTGAACTTGGGCTTATCGAGCTCGTTTCAAATAAACTCGAATTTGAATCGAGTTTTTAACTAACTAATTATTAAAACTATGTCGTTTTAATATATATTGGTTGAAATGATGTCGTTTTATATCAAAATTTTTGACTCACGAGCTTGACGAGCTAGACACTCCAAAACTCGAACTCAAAAATGTTAAACTTTTATATTCAAACTCGAGCTTGTTTGAGCTTAGCTCATTTTAGACTTGTTCAAATCGAGCTCAAGCTCGAACTAGCTTGGTTTGAATCTAGCCCTAATATTTACGTGTTGATTGACGAACTATTGTTGTATATTTTGTTATTGTATTGCTAAACTTTTACGACATTCGTTGCTCTTTTGTCACTGTTCTTTGGCCTTTTGTGATTGTCCACTTGGTGTTGTTGATGGTTCTTTACACTTTTAGTGAAGACTAGCTAAAATTTGTTGCTCTACAACTGATTGTTGTGACTTGTTTTGTTGTTTTTATTTATCTTTTCTCAAATAAATGGTCATAACACTTTTTGGCCTGTTTTTTCCTTTTTATGCCTGTTGCTTTTCCTTCTTCATTGCACTATATGTATAGATATTCAACATAAATTCATACCAGTTTATCAATAAAAAATGAATTGAAGAGAAAAAGTGCAACACAAAGAAAATTATAAATAAGAAAAAATAAGCATCTTGAAATAATAAAGGTTCTTTTCTAGTCTTTCCACAGTGACTAATTTCAGAAAATAGATGCCCGCAAAACCAAGAAACTTAAGTTATAAAATTTTTCTCATATGCTTAAAAAGCATTGTCATTTAAATAATATTAATTAGACCGTGCATTAGATAATTAGAAACAAATTTTGTTTAACTTTTAATAGGTTTGCCAATACAAAGTCAAAGTTAATGAATAAATCAATACCAAAAAACAAACATACTCATCTAGTAGCATCCATCTAATCCCAATCGGTATCATCAAAATTTAAATCATCCTTTATGTTGTTTTCACTTGATATATTTGAAGACATCTCAACAACTAAATGTGGTAAATCATATCTACACCAATTGATATCTACTTTAACATTATTTTCACACAATTAATAATTATCAGCATCAAAATTAACTTTTATCCCTTTTATCCATGCCTTAACATAGTTTAGGCATTGACATTAAGCCTTACTCATGGGTAGATCTAGTTTAACATGACCATTACTTATATAATATAACACAATTCTAAAGTGTTTGTTGCAAGCATGGAAGACAACAAATAAAAAGACACCTAAGATTGGATAATTCTCCAAGTCTCTCAACAATAATTCCAGCTCCATTAACGTGATTAGCTTGAACTATGTCTCAAATTTTTCTATTTCTTACATGTACAACGCATCATTCTCCTTTACTTTTTGAACAATTTTGTTTATTTGGGTGGCTTAGATTTAACAAAGCTTGTCTTATAGTACATTGAATCTGCAATTCTAGTTGTATGTTAAACTATTGCATCAACACCGTAAAATTAAGGCTGACTTCTAGACAATTAACTTTATGACCATGACAAGAAGCTAATATAAAATAATAATTCATAAATAGTGAAGTCAGTATCCAACTTATCACATATTCATCAAAAGCATAACACTCAACATGGTACAAAAACAATATTGTATCTTATCTTATAGCTCATTCATATGATAAAACATTCATAAAAAAGAAAGAGGACTGAACTCAACTGATGATTCCTTCACAGGAGATTGAAGACGGCTTGGGCATGATAGCAACAATCTTGAATCTTCAAATTGAAAAGCGCTTATAGCTGCTGGAGAGAGAATCGTGCAAGGTAGGGAGGGTTGAGATTGAAGGGCGCTTATGGCTACTGAGGAGAGAATTGTGCTAGGCAGGAGGATTGGGATTGCTTATGGCTAATGAGGCAATCGTGCAAGGCAGGAGAGAATTGTGCAGAGCGCTTATGGCTGGTGGAGGGAAAAATAAGGATTTTTCTAATAACATTTTAACAGGAAAAATAAAGATTTTTCTAAGGATTGGGATTGCTTATGGCTACCAGGAGAGAATCATGCAAAGCAGGAGAAAATCAAGCAGAGTGCTTATGGCGGGTGAAGGCAGTTTTGGGATTTAAAAGGAAAAATAAGGATTTTTCTAATAAGATTTTAATAGGGAAAATAAGATTTCGTAGAAAATATAAGGAAATGGAGGTTTGGGATTTAATATGAAAAATAGGATTTAATAAAAAAATAAAAGCAGAGAGGTTTGGGATTTACTTTAACCAAAATAAAGCTTTTTTTTTTTTGTATGTAGTTAGGACATTATAATAATTAATTGAAAATATAAGAGATATTTTTTTAATTTAAGCTTGGTACTGAAACTATATTGTTTTGGATTTTTTAAAAAACTCAAACTAGTTCGGCTCAAATAGGTTTAGATTTGAACTGAATTAGTTTCACAAATCGGTTCGATTCAATTTGACTCAGCCTAAATTTGTTCAATTTAAATTCGAATCAAATTTAATCCAAATGATTTTATTCGTTTTTTGATTCAAGCCTAACTTGAGCTAGATAAACTCAAACTTTCTTAGTTTGGGTTCGATTTAGTTTCAAAAACTAGTGACCCTCTCAATTTAAACTCGTCTTAAATTCGAATCAAGTCAAGCCGAGCTGAACCAATTTTCTAGACTAAGTCAACTTGATTCGACATTGGCATGAAAAAGGAAACTGAATGTTTTACAAAATTGGAGCAATAAATTGATCAAGAATGGGAAAATAGTGTTTGGCATCTTCATAAAACATCATATTTAATTTGATAAACCATAACATTTCATATCTAATTAAATTGTTGCTTAAATTATGATTTATTATAATGGTCATTAACTTTGCTGCTTTATATCCCATAATGCTGCAGTTATTTTTTACAACTGCGACTTATTATTAATTTCTTAATATAACACTACTAAAACCAGTGTTTTATATACTATAATGTAACGACTTTTTTGCAACCACTGTTTATTGTTAATTTTCTAATATAATACTATTAAAATTATTGTTTTATATCTTATAATATGATAGGCTTTTTGTAATTTCTGTTTATTTTTAATTTCTTAATATAACACTATTAAAACTGTAACTTATATTATTTTAGACAATTGTTTGAAAACTGTAACCCAGTTAAGCGTTGCTTGAAGACTAATATGTGGTAGTATTGTTACATTTTGTTATTTATACCAACTATTTCTTAGCAATGACTAGGTTACGATCTTTTATGTTCACAAATGCAAGGTCTTGAAGTTAGAAGTGGAGATTTGCCTCATCCAGTCATATTGAAAGAGGGTCAAGAATTTAGTTTCACCATCAAAAGAGGAGTCAGCACAGAAGATACTGTTGGTGTGAACTATGATGACTTTATAAATGAGGTCATATATCGACAACAATTGATAGTTCACCAGCTTTCTTGTGTTTGATGTAATATGCTGTTTTACTGTGTGCAAAATACTCTTTATTCTGAAGAATAATTGTGTTCTTTTCAGAGTAATTTTTCTAATTGGTGATATAAGAAACTTGATTCCCTATTGCTTTCTTATCAATGAAATCTCAATTTATTTGAGTGAGATGAATAATATCCTATTGTTTTATATTTCAACCCTGGAAATATTGGGAGGATAACCAAGTTGATTTCTATCCCAATCTCTTTTGTGAAGGGTGCTAAAGTGGTCCATGAATTAAAAGATTATCTCAAAAGTGAAGTTCTTTTACCATTTCCATTTCCATTTCCAGTCAGGTTATAGAATTAATAAAATATCAATGGTCTGTATTTGTCTTTTCTACTCTATGTCTAATTTAACTGTTTCAAAATCTCTGATTTAGGTTGCAACGATGATATTCATTTGACTGTAAAAATTGAACATGCTTACTCTATATCAAACCTCCATTCAATATTATCAGGATCTGATGGGATTAGTTTTGACATTCTTAACTGCTTTAGAATTTCTTTTTGCTCTTCATTTGAGCACTACATTTCGGCCTGGTGTTAACATCAGACTTCATAATTGTCTTGCTCATTGCTTTCTCCACATTTTCCTTCCAGCTCAATGCATTTGTACCACTTGGCAGAGGCAATGTACACAACCAAGTCGATTGTCGTTAAGCCAGCTAAGAGGAAGAAGAATCTGTCTAGATGACCCTTATTAAGGTTTCCAGGTACCCATCCGGGCATGTGATCGACTGTTGAGATCTTCATAACCATTGTTAAAAGCAAGCTACTTACATAATTCCCCAGAGAGATTGATGTCATGCAAAGTGCACTTCCGAAACTCTTTAATCCATCCGGTGCCTGAGCATTGAAAAATTCCAGCTGACCTACATACATGAAAACTTCAGATGCTCCAATAAAAGCATACTGGGGAACTTGCCAAAAGATGCTCAGGGAGCTCGCGCCTTCACAATTTGTGCAGTCTTTGTCGGCATACTTCAGTCTGTAGCACTCCACAATCCCTGCTGCAAGCATGGCCATAATCGCTATAACAAGACCAATTCCCATTCTTTGAAGCTCGGTTAGCCCTTTAGAGTTCTTTTTTCTTAGTTTGCTCGCAAGTGGATCGAGAACTCGACGGTAAAGGAATATGAAAGCTGCCACACTGAGAATGTCAAAGCTTGACATGCTCGCAGGTGGGATTTTGAAGTTTGACACTGTAGTTTTCATGGCTGCACCTTGCTCCACAAAAAGAGAAGCCATTTGTGTAAAGACTACTGAGTAGAGAATGGTGCAGAGCCAAATTGGCATCAGTCTCAGTATGCATTTAACTTCTTCTACTAGTGTGATAGGACAAAGACGCCAGGGGTTATACTGACCCCGCTTCTGCTCATCCAAATCTCTTGATGAGATAAAAGCTGCTCTATCAAGAAACCTAAAATAGAACTCATTGTCAGTTTATTATCCGATAGTCGTAGTATTATAACTTTCATTTCTTCTAAATGATGATTGTTTATCAACTTACTTGAATCCATGGGTGTGAAGGATCTTCCTGTTACCGGCCATGGAACAATCGTTTCCATCGATATTGTATAAATCCTCTGCTGTTGGAGGCATCTCAACCTTCCATTTCTTAGTTGCAGAAACAATGACTTGGCAGAACCTGGCAAGAGGGTTGCCTCCTGGCTTGAAATGCCTGTATCTCGTCGTTCCTCCAAGAAACAAGAGCAATGCGGCAAGAGCAGAGCCGGCGGAAACCCAAAATCCAAGTGCCCACATCCCTTCATCTTCGAAGTACCCCAAAATGGTGTTGGAAAAGAGGGAACCAAGGTTCATAGCCAAGTAAAAGTAGCTAAAGAAGGCCACCTTTGAGTGCCCTTCCTTGGGATCCTCTTCATCAAACTGATCAGCCCCAAATGTGGCAATGTTAGGTTGATATCCTCCATTTCCTAGAGCAACTAGGTAGATTGAGAGATAAAACAACCCAATCTCCAAGCTCGAATGTGATCCGCATAGAGTTCTCTCGTCCCCGCAACCTTTTGGTCTGATCAAGAAAATGTAAGACGACAGTGATAGTGAAACCAACCCCTGCCATTTATAACATGCACATGAACAAAATTATTATCCCGAAAGATGAATTAAACAAAGAAACAAATGGGTTGAATTTTAGATCACTTACTATGACAAATATGACCTGAAAGATGGCACAAGTTTTGAATCTTCCCCAGTAGGAATCACTAAGGAAGGCACCCACAAGAGAGAAGATGTAGACAGTTCCAGTCCATTTGCTAACGTTGTTGGCAGCATCGGCATTGTTTTGCTGCAAAACTCTTGTGAGGAACAGCACTAAGTTCACCCCAACTCCAAAGAATGCGAGGGTTGCCAAGCCTTGATTCACTGTGAACAAATAGAAATACAAGGTCATGATTAGAGGCTTGAATGACACATGCACATGAACCAAAAAATAATAATAATAATAATAAATAAAAGATAGCTTGAGAATGATCAATTTTAGCTTAGCTAACTTTCCATGGATCTAAAACTCAAGCTTTTTTTAACAGTATAAGAGGTTTTAAAATTGAATTCCCTTTAATAAAATTTAATTTAAAAAAAGAAGAAGAAGAAGAAAGTAATTTGAGGTTTGATAGAGTTTAAGCAACTTAGGCCATACATTTCATGTTATGATTTGATGAATCTATCCAATAACTTGTTTATTTCTTGCTTCTTCTACTAATGTTCACCTGATTTTTCTTGTCAAAGGCCAACTATGCAACATCAAAAGGAGAAAAATCATCATGCCTCTGCCTCTTTGCCTTTACTTTTCACTAAAATATATCATAAAAACACGTCTACTCGAACTAATAAATTAAGAGAAAGACGACCAGTTATTGCTTATAATCCCCGTGACCAATTTAGGTAAAGATAAAAGTGTAAAAAGAGATTAACTTTAGCTTATAAAATCCTTCAATAAATTACTTCTTTTTAATATCTAAACAACAAAAAAAATTAAATATAGTGCACAAGCATTCAAATCCACTAGCACACAACGGAGAGAGGACAGCAACATGTGAACAATATTTTCTTTTAATTAAAATAATATATATCAAAAAGTCATTGACAAATAAAAAAATAAAAAAAATTTGGATAGAAAGAAAAGAGTCGTTTATAATTTTAAAACATGGTAGATGTAATAATATTATATTTCATTTTGCAAATGTTTGGATAATTTCTAGTTGCCCTTGTTTGTGTTTATTTGTTATATACGCTGAATTTTCTTGTTAGATTTCAAGGATGAACAGAAAAATGAAAGGCAAAACCTGATATCAAGAATTAACTACTCTAAGAAGTCTTTCCGAATTATTGATTTTCCATTAATTTGAGTCTTCTTCTGCATTATCTCCTTTTAAATTTAAACTATAGTCATGAAAATCATAAATCACATATCCCCACACCCCCCACACCCCCCACCCCCCCTCTTTTTTTTTAACACAGACCTTGTTTTTGTTCTATATTACTATATATCGAGTGGGGATGTTGTGTTTTTGATTTTTAATGTTTTCGTAACACAATTGAGACGTGGCAAGAACCCACATCATTCAAATGGAAGCCAGTGATAACGTGTCAGAAACGTCTTCCTGAGAATGGATCCTAACCCTGTCCCTCTCTCCACGCTCATAAGCAAAACTCCATAACCAACAACTTCTCTCACTCTTTAAAGCATGGAGCCGGTCGGGTAAGTGGGCATGACGACGTGGGCTTTTGCAGGTGGCTAAAAAACTCAACATGCAACAAGAGTTGAACACATGGTTTGTTTTTGAGTTCCAAGTGTTACACGTTTCCTTAGGTCATTAAGTCACTGTCGTTTTCTTTCTCTGGTGATAGCTTATCTATCTAAAAACCGAAAAGTAAAAAAATTTGCAGAATATATCTCTCACGGCTTCCTCAGAAACTTCATGTGCTCGCCCAACCAATATCACATTTTATTACATGATATGTGCGTGACGACGATAAATTCTGTGGTGCGTTGGGACTAAGCAATAAGAATACGATCAAAAATATGCATATCAGTTCAGCCGCTTTCATAATTTAGAAGTGCTGGATCCGATCTGACCGAGCCCGCGGCCGGTTGGATCGAATCCAGCCTTAACTAGAAGCTAATAGTACGTGTCCTGATTCTGCACCTAAACAAAGCATAGGATCTTTGAAAGCGATGGATCAATTGAACTATTTTCTTAAATTTACCATGAAAATTATAAAATAAATAAATAAATAGACTGGACTAACTAGAAAACTATACAGTTGACATTCAAAATTAGAATCATTTATCTACATTGATTTATAATTAAAAAAAATGATTTGGAGCTTACAAAGGATGATAATTCCAGCGAGCCATCCTCCAGATTTTCCTCTGATTGCAGGGCGACCATGCCAATCAGTTGTTCCATCAAGGGTTCGAGCTTCATGTTCCTCTTTGAAGTTCTCCTATATAAACACATATATAATTTTGAGACGAGAAAAATAAAAATGGTTGAGTAAATATATATATATATAACTCTTCGATCATCATATGTACATTGAAAAGATGATAGCATTGCAAACAAGGGTCATAAAGTCTTTGCATGCATAAGGAATAAAGAACAAAAAACTGGTGTAGTGTTTCTTTTATTCATTTTCCTGCTTTCTTTTTCCTTATTTCAAACAGAGAGTAAAAGGAAAATCGAAACATATAAACCAAAAAGCAAGTCATTGATATTAATCCCATCTTTCTGGTAATAAGAGAGAAGAAATTTGGAGGCTTGATGACTAACCTGCTTACACACCTCTAAGCAAGCCATTGATATTAATCTCGAAAGAGAGAAACCTTTTTGTTTGTAAGGTAATGCAGAAGATGAGAGATCAAGAAGGAAGAGGGGGGATCACTATAGCAAAGAAGAGAAAGAGAGTTGAGGACCCGAAAGCCAAGGGGGGACTGAATAAATAGAGGTGAGGAGGATAAGATGGACGGTGGAGATTGTAGGAAAACGACAGCTAGGAGATCCCATTGCCAAATCATTCAAAATAATAAAGCTAAGGGAGACCCCGTTTGCCAAATAATCTGAAATAAAATGCAAACGTAATTTTGCACATAACAAAAAAAAAACTATTGCATAAGAGACTTTAGTGGTTAAGGTCCCTCTCCCTAATAGTAATAGAACAATACTGTGTGTACATATTTTTTGTATATAATTTAAGTATATAGATAATATCATCATATTATTAGATATTACTTTATCTTTATTTTAAAATTATCAAATAATATGATAATATATTATCTATGTATGTAAATTATGTATAAAAAATATGTATATATAATTTTATTGATAGTAATATTTGTGCTTAATTAATTACTCTCATTTGCATATTTATTTGATATTTGACATATTTGACATATTTGAGATACTACCTAAAATGGTTCCTAGAATTTTGAGTTACTTTCTTCATGTAAAGACTTCTAATTTGACATCCCAACTCGATAGCTATCATTTTAGCTAACATATATTAGTTATTATAGTGATACATCGATCTTTGATATTTATAAACTCTATTAAGGTTTTTTTTAAATAATCTTTATAGAACAAATAAATAGTGTTGTATAAGGTAAGGTAAATTTTGAAGTATATGAGCATGGTTTAGCCTCTACTAAGGAATAAAAAAGATGATCCTAGAGTGACAATGGATATTGTTGTCATGTGGAATAAATGAATGAATATCAATCACATCTTTACATACTTTGCTGCTCTATTATTATGAAAGATATGATTCCATATGGAGTTGATCTATATGCTGATTTCCCTGAGATAATCAACATGTATATTGTTTTCTCCTTTGTGGGAACAATTAAAGTCATATTTACAGTGTTTTCTGTTAAAAAGTAATTGAATTATGAGCTCAATAATACACTTCTTTAAGGTCTTTATACCTCAAGTTGCAAAGACATTCTTTGACATATTCTAATATGCTCTACTATCTCTTTTTCTTTTCAAATAAGCTATATTTCTATTGAGCATTTTGGTTGTAATTATATTCTAATAAAATTCCCACCATAGGCTAAATATATTTTGCCTCCATAAATTTCATTAATTAATATTGTCCTAAGCAATTAATTGAGAATATCACATTGTCACAAGAAGTCAAATTTTATTCTCTTCATGCATGCACATCAGTGACAAGATCAAGCTAATAAGATAAATTATCTCGTGTGTTTGTTCTTCCCGTCGAAAGGCGAATTCTCAACCTTTATAGTTAGAATCACAAAAACTGTCTTGCAATTCAATGGGAAATAATTCCATTTGTAGTGACATTGCATTGCCTTACACACAGAATAAGGATCTCTCAATGGTTTAGAATTTTTATTCATCATGATTAAAAATCCAACTGTCTTCCAGAAATGTCCAACTAATTAAATTAATAGATACATTGCCTTTCTGTGGATTCGGGACAATTTTGTTTTGAATTCACACAGAAGGCATCTACTTTAATTACTCTTTACCATAGTTTCATAGAAACCAGATTTTCTGTTACTTGTAAAGAGACGGACAAAAATGGATCCCTCGATCAGTATTATATACTATATGGTATAGGTAAAGTGCAGGGAAATCAGCAAACACAAGAACCCAAATGCCATCTATGGTCATTAAATTAAATTAATTAGTGGAGTCATTTTATTAAAAAACAATCACTCACCAAGCCTTATAGTAGTAGACACTATTGAAAAAGCTGCTTTATAGTGCAACAGATTTTTTTTTTAAAAAAAAGAAGAAATAATAAGTTTTAGATGTGTTTGATCATCACACTTTATAATCACATATATCTTTCATATATTAACATATGATTTATTTTTCTTAGACAGTTTTCACTGTAAAACAAAACTTTCTTCATTTAACAGAAAAAAAAAAAGTCTAGTTTTTGCTGCCGTCCATTACTTTATATCTAGTGAATAATTATATATCCATATAATCAAGTTATTCTTGCATAAATTCCCTTATGATTTATGCTGATTCCAGATTGCTGTGCCAATGAATGGCTCCCTCAATTTTAAGGGAAAAATATATATACAGCATATTTATATAATATGAACACGTTATCCATGTATGCCTTATGAAAGGAGAAATCAAGAAAATTAATAAAAGAGTGAGAGAGGAACCGAAATTGATGATTATCTAAACTAATAATTAGACTTATTTTAATATGTATAACAACTAAAACGCAAAATATAGATAAGTTTTTATGGAAGAAGAAAATAATAACGACAGGTTTCATTTCTTCCTCATAGATTGACTTTTTGTTGCTTAATTGATTTAATATTTTTTTCATATTATATGAACATTTTATTATATTATTAATTATTTATGGATCAGTACCCACAATCGATTTTGTCTTCATATTTTGAGTAATAATATAATACATAATCAATCTCTCTTGCGGACATTTGAATTTTTTTTATTAATGTAGACTTCAATACATGATACTAGTAATTAATTGGTAAATAATTATTATTGCCAACAAATGAAATATATGGATTGCAAAAAAAATGGGGCATCTATATCTATCTGAGAATCTTCAATATTATACAAGTAAATTATTGATTAAACTCTTTTACATAAATTGAGAAGTGATGTTATCATAAATTGTGTGTTTACTATATCTTAGTCAATGTTATTGTGATATACAAGATGTTTTACAAAAGAATTTATTCGGAGTAGTTTAAAAATGAAAAATTATATATATATTTTTTAAGCTTTTCCATTATAGGGAATAAATTTTACGGAGGGAGAAGTAGAGTTGGCTAGCACCATTGAAATTTTGGGCTACGTACATCAAGTTGGATTGATGGGTCACAAGCTTAATTAAAACCACAAAATGAAACTCTTTTTGTCGTAGCGTGGGTATTGATCATCATCGATAATAAAAGAACGAATGAATTCTACATACAGCTCACCACATAAGAGATGTCTATTCAACCCATATTCCTTTTTCATCATGTTTTCCCTCGTTACAAATAAACTTAATTTAGTGCCATCCCGATACCTTTAATGTGTAAAGTATCCATAGAGTTATAAATAAAAAAGGCTTTAATTAGTCACAGGGTAAAATTAATACAACTGTTAACCATGACCTAATGCTTGCTTGTCCCACAAACCAATATAAAAAGACAGACAGAAAATTGACTCAACTGACGACCATTTGTTCATCAATTTGTGGGTCACAGCTAGGTAGCAATGCGTGTATAAATCAGTCTTTGCCAATGCCATTTCATATCAGATTTCTAGTTTCAACCAATATGTGGTCGAACAAGTTCCAACATAAAGCTTATTTACCCATAGAAAAAAGAAAGAAAGTAGGTGAAACTAATTAGAGTTCATCTTTGATTCTTTCCATATCACTTTAAGGTTATCATCCACCTAGATTCCTCTTCCCTTGTATTTATCGTTTATTTCAAAGGTGCGGCTATCAAATTTGTTTAGCTGTCATCCTAAGGTTAAATATTAATAATCTAATAAACTCTTTTACATAAAAATTGGATTTTATTTCATTTTTCTACATCTCGTTGAATATGAGGATTATAATTTTAGATATGTGACTCTAATACCATATCCAGTTATAATTCTATCTAAAAGCTTAAACTAATAAGTAGAAACTCAACATTATATTAATCCAATATAGGAGCTATCGATTTCATTATAATTAAAGTGAAAACTTATTTATCACTAGTATGTTATCAATTCTTAAACAGTATGCCATCTGTGATAACAAAGATGATATATAAAAGGGTTCATGATAAGGATCCATATTGACTGTTCGATTGTAATTATGGAGATTATGGATTATATTACGTCACACGCAATAAAAATATGACATGATGGATATTAAAAGAATTAATCATTTTGTTTCATGTGTACATGTGGTGAAGCTTGATGAGCTGTCTGGACGAATGGTAATCTGGTTAATGCAATTTGTAAAATTGCACTAACAATTGCGCATGCGTTTATGTTCGATCAGCAGACCTAATTTTCGGAAGACATTGAACTACAAAAGCAAACACCTTGAAAATCTTATTATTATTTGCTAAATGTTTGATGGTTCAGCTCCTAATGGAAGACAAAGACCTTGCTCTCTGTCTCTCTCCCTCTCATATTCAAGCCACTGAAAGTAATGGAAATAGATTAACAATATTATAATTTATAATCTTAGCCTCTCCCATGAGCTATCTTTTCAATAGTTAGGTCATCCCACAAAAATACAAAATCTTTCTTGTCGAAATGTTTGGCTGGGAGGAGTTTATTGGCAGCAGTAGTAGTAGTAGCACTGTTTTTTACTTTTGTAACATAATTATTATTAGAGGTCTGTGTCTCTACAGGAAATTTTACCAAATTTTGTGGATCTGGATTCTCAACTGTCTCCTTGCATGAATTATATCAAGCTGGAAAAGAATTTATGATTGATATGCTTCATGGTTGTATGAGAATAAAGAAGAGTGAAAAATGAAAAAAAAAAAAAAAAGACATAAATCTATGACCATACATATAAAAGCAAATCAGAAGAGAGGACCTCACAAATATTTTTTTTTTTTTTTGTGTGTGACTATAATCATTTAAGAATCGTTTATATTTTTAATTAGTATTTAGATTATGCGATATATATATTATATATAATATCATAAAAATATGAATTTTAATGATTCTTTCGAGAAATCAAAGGAAAGTAAGATTAAATAAAAAGGGTTTTTAGGCTTTTATCCCTCTTGATCTTATGTATTTAATTTCTTATTTCCTTTTTAATATATATCAATACTTTTTGTAAATTTTAAATTGTTGACTATAACATTTTTCATATATAAAATAACACAAATTAATAAGTCCTATGTGCGCAGAATTAATTTTACATGAAAAATGGCTAGCAATACTTAAATTTCCTAGACGATCATCTCCCCCATGCCATTCCTTCATGAGGAGATAAACATCGAATCATAGATGTTGAGTTTGTCTTAGGATTCGGGGGCCATCCATTTAGTTATTTATTACAAATAATTAGGTCATGATATGGCATTGTACAAGAAACAAACAAATCATATAAAATAGCATTCTTTATTTTGTTCTGATATATCTAGCCTGACCCCGATTATAAAAAAATCTTGATTGTTCTATGAACTGAAATATTCATTATTGGCATGTGAAGAAGTAGGATATTTGCAATTGGTTTGCAAAAATGTTGCTTCCCATTTTGGAATTACGTATCCAAAATAACTAATTAAATAGCACATTTTGTTGCCAATATCTCCAATTTAATAAGCCATCCAATTCCATATTTTTGTGGGAAAAATTCCGAAATCTTTGAATGAAAATCTCATATTGTTATTTATAATATCTGTGTCTCAGATTGGTGGTTAGCTTATCTTGTAATGTGATACAATATTTTTTTTTTTACTGGTTAGAAAAGAAACAGAAATGAATCTACCTTCAGATACATTCATTTATGATTTATTTGACATAAATAATCAATGATGCCTTGGACGCTTCAAAATTTTCCCAATGAAGCCATGAGGGCTTTCTTTGAAGCTGTAAAGCTCTTGTAATTGTCATTCAAATGAAGAAACACATAGATGACTTTGCATGACTAATAAAGAGGAACCTACGCGGGAGTTGTTTTTCCTCAATGTATTTATTAATTAGGGATTGGTAACAACACACAGTACTGAGAAGTGTTTCATGATGATTGAACAACTTCTTTCCATTTGATTAATCTATGTTGTAGATTTGTTTTCTTCAGTATTTGAGTGATCCGATGATTGTAATAGAGATTAGGTAATTAATTTGATGTTAATAATGGTTCATTATGATAATATATATGTAAAGTCTATAATGGGATCACTTGTTGATCATTAACACTTCAACTATTTGAGTGATCCAATTAGTGATTATTATTATTATTATATACATCGAGATAACGTTAAGTTTTGCATTGATTTCTTATTTTTAAGTAATTGAATAAAATTAAGAGCAGAACATAACCTTAATTATGTTATATTAAACCAATAAACCCAGCTAATAATTATGGTGATAAACAGTAATAGTAATAGTAATATGGCATCATCAAAAATCCCATTAAGATGGTGATGGTGATGCGTGGATGTTAATTTCTTTCAAATATGCAACTGACTTAATTATCAACCCGAACCAAATACATGAAATAATTATAAAGGGAGTGGCTCCTCAACTTCAATTTCTCTTCAATTACTTTTGCACCTTCCACTGGTGAAAAAGCTTGTTTAATTTCTAGAGCTTATTGGGTGGAGATTGATAAAGACTGCCACAAAGAAGTTTCCATAACATCTGGGGTAGGCAACAATTCATCCCAAAGCAAATAGAAAAGTAATTAACTTCAAATTATAAATAGACAAATTAGAAGATGACTAAGTTACCACTATGCAAGAGATACTTATAATTTTAACAAAATTTTATTAGATGTTGTCCAAGTCAAGACTCTTCGAAATCTTGGTTAATTAATTATAATTAAGGATTTGTCCTTTGTTATCACATCAGTCTCCTTTAATCATTTTAATGAAGAATGGCACTGCTGGACTCCAATATATAAATTCTTTAAATTATTCTAATACAAATGCAAAACCAAAATGGCTTATAGGAGTTCAGCATTCTTTACGTCACATTCACATATATAAATATTATTATTAATTAATTAATTAATTAATTAATTAATTTTGTAATTAGTGAGACTATTGCTCTACCTCTCGTTGTTGGCCTTGAATTAGAAAGTTAACAACCTTTAACAAATAATAAATTCATTGTTAATAAAGTGTTTGGTCAACAAATAAACATGAGATAATTTGATTAACATTTTTAAAAAATTATTTATTTATATTGGTAGATCTACTTGGAATCCCACAGAATGAGTCATTTGCTATCAGTTGCACCAAGTATTTTAAGCTGTAAAATAATTATCGTTGGTTTCTTGATGCTAAAAATCTTGATGTTATTATATCTTGGTGTCATGCAATTATACGTATTAAGCACATAAAATTTTCAATTTAACCAAAACCAATTCGCATTAGGGTTTTATAATTTAAGCACTTACTCAAATTATGCTTGATCTGTTTTTGCAAGTTAAGTCTCATATTCATAATTTATATATTTATTATCTTTAATCGAATGTCTCAATTGAATTATTTCAGTACCCTTTTAAATAATTCTAATTAGTGTAAATGACTATTACCTACCCAAATAGGGAAGGAATGATAAATCCTATCTTTTAAATTTAAAAAGTTTGTTTTTTCACTCATCAATCACAGTTTCGGACACAATTTTAATTGTCAAATCATATTTTTATTATTTTATACAATGTATAATATGATTAATATTATTTACATCTCTAATAGTATAAACAAATTATATTTTTATCCTAAAAACTTTATATATTTTTATTTCCCGTACAATTTTTTTTTCTTATCCTTTCTCATTTTCAGGTATCGAGAAACACCCAAAAAGAGTCAACAAATCTTATCACTACCTTGTCATGTTGACCTCACCCACAACATTGAATGATTGTAATTTGGCTGGATATCCTTGATTCCATCAAGTCAAGAAGTTTGGTTTTGTTGCAATGTGAGATCGAGAGGAGAAGAAGTTGTTGAGGTTCTCATCACCCCTTACATGAGCCGTAGAGCTTAGACACGGGTAGTGATCACCTTGCCAAACTTCTGGAGTCATGACTTATGCCCTCAAATTTAGAAGTTGCTGCTTCTAGATTCAATATCTCTCTTTAGCACCACCACCGCGAGGTCTTCTTGGAGGGGGAACTGACCTTAGCTATTGCTACACGTGCATCGACCTTTGGAGGCACCAATAGTAGCCTTTAAGTGATAGTTGCCAATTTTTTTCATTATTTCTTATCCATTCCCCACCTTTGCAATGGTTGGGATTTGAATCTGACCAAACTATCAGTCTAACTAATTGAATAAGGGATTAACCCAAGTTAAGCCCTTGTTTGAGTTAAGACCTAGTTTAATTATTAAAATATTAATTATTACGTTTTATAATTATAAACTAAGGGTGGACAAACAATCTACAAATTTATAGGAACAAATTATTATTTAACTTTAGTAAAAAATAATGGGTGTTTTTTTGTCTTTTTTATCAAATTTTAAAAGATTTAGTAGATTTTATTGACAAAATTAATAATCTGGTAGATAAATAAATTTTTTAAACTTAAAGATTGAAAAATTATTATTTTATCATAAAGTTTGGATGGAAAATAATCATTTATCAAAAATGTAATTATATTTTAAAGTTTATAACATGTTTAAGTAAAATATCCCCCATTTACTTTTCAATAATAGTCTTCCTAGGAAGGTACATTTGGGAAAAGAACATTTGATATCTATTATGATTAAACATGATAAGGAGATCAGCTTAGCCCACTACATGACTTGAGCCTCCGGTTTTTGGAACAATTTGCAAAATTACAGGTCATGTCAAGGGCCTTAATGTATGACTTAGTTAAAAATTTTAATTTTTTAAGTTGGGGTTAGGGAGTAGTTGTCTAACAAATCCTCTCCACCAAGCCACCTACCAATCATGCAGTGGTTGGACTACATATCCTTTTTTTTTTTTTATGAATTTACTATAAATACTCCTCTAACACTCATAATTTCACACAATTCACTCATCACTTTCCTCAAGTCTCTCAATCACATCTCAATCTTTTTATATCAATTCTTAAGTTTTCTACGCTGCAAATCAATTCTCAAATTTTCAAACAAATTTGTTTTAATTTGTTTTTAATTTCATTCATATCAAAATAGATTTAAAATCAAATAAACTTAATCCTTTTGATTACTTTAATAATAAAAAAAATCAATATATCGTATATCGATGAAGAACTTTAATTAGAAAAGTTGAAAAAAATAAAAAAAAACAATTATTAGTGTAGGAGTATTTCAATAAAACTAAAGAAACAAATAAATGGTAAATTAGTTTGACAAGCTATGTGTAAACATAGTGATTCATATTTAATCTTTGTTGCCATATAAATGAATTTTAGAAAAAAAATTACCACAACACATGAGAGAACAATAATAAATTGCCTTCACAAAACCAATTTATAGATCTTCTATAGGTAATCCAACTGGTTTCTCTATGAGAGAACTATCAAGCTTTACATATAATCAACAAGTAATGCGAAACTATATGGCCAGATATGTTGTCATCTCCTATCAATATTTTTCTTTTGCTGAAGATACAATATTAAAATGAATTATGCAAGGTTAAAATTAAAATTTGATACAATTATGAATTATGAATGAATGAAAATCAAAATTATAAATGAACTAAGTTAGTTTAATAGTATTATTTTAATAACTTCTAATTTATGGATATCTTATAGAGTGTTAGAATATCCTCATACTAGATTAACCATTTATACAACATTAACTCACAAATTTAATGAATATAAAATGAATAAATCTATTTTCTCAATTACATTTGATTATAAAAAATCTAATGATAAAGTTGTTAACTTAATGATGAAACATTGAATTTTAATGTTGCTGGAAAATTGCTTTATGTTAGATGAGTTTGTCATATAATGAATTTAATAGGACAAAAAGAATGAATTTAGCATAGAATCAAATAGTAATAATTATATATCTCATCACTTATATTTCATCACTTTCATCACATCTACAAGCATATGTGTAAACAAATGGGAGTGAAAAAGAAAAAAAATTTAAAAAATGATACAACTAGATGAATTCAACATGTTTAACTATTAAAATTTTGTGATGAACATAAAACAACAATAACTTATTTTTTTAATTTACAATCAGAAAATCCTAAAAATCATTTTTTTTTTACTAAATATAATTAAGACATTGCCAATAATCTAAAGAATATGTTAGAACCCTTAAAAATTGCTACTAATTAATGTTCCAAAGTTTACAATCCTAGAACTCGTTTAATTTTATATTGTATGATGGACATTAGTTTTATTCAAACATGGCAATGGGCTGAGTCAGACCAACTCCGACTTGGCCCATTAGGCTTATGGGTCAGGTTGGCTCCAGCATAGCCCATCGAGCTTATGGGTTGGGCTGAGCCAATGGGCCTTCGGGCCTAGCCAGCCTATATATTTTTAAAAGCCTAAAGCCCAACCACATATATATAAGGCTGGGTTGGGCCTTAAATGAGCCAGCAAGTTAAATATATTTTTTTAAAAAAATTTAATTAAATTTCCAAATATAAATTATTTTTCAATTATTAAAACTGAGGACAATACCTCGAACATTTTATTTATATTCTCTCATTTGTGGCAGAGAAATATTGTGGTTACATTGTTGACTCAAAGAGTCATTATGCTCTTATTTTGATGATAACAAACTAATATGTCTCTAAGCATATTAACTAATGATTTTACTTGAGTGTGAGTTTAGATTGCAAAAATTTATCTAATGCACTTGAAGGAATTTCAAGATGAAAATGAAGACAAGACTCAAGTGAAGAATTCTTGAAGATTTGAAGTAAAACTGAAGTTTAGGTAGATATATTTGTAATTTGGAGCACTTGTTTTGATTAGAATATTTATTTGCATGTGATAACCCACTTGAAAACTTATTCTCATAACTTTCACATTTTACGTTGAAATGTTGTTTTTCAAACTTATTGGGTTATGCCAATTTTTTCACTAAATTTTATTAATTCATTTAAAATGGTGAAGTTTTGTGAACTATATTTTTATATCTTAGAGTTGGTTTGAAAGAATTTTCAAAAATGGGTTAAATTGTCACTTTTCAAAGTTTTAAGGGTCAAATTATAATTTTTGAAAATTCAAAGGGTAAAACATAATAAAATTTAGTCGACTGAATTTCACTAGTTGAATTCTTCAATGACAACTTTTGAATTATCTAGCAGTCATGCATTTTGGCTTTCAAAAATTTGGTTGACCAAATTAAATCTGGTCGATTGAATTTTGGTTTGAACTTTCTAACGGCTAGTGCCATGTAGGCACCACGGGAGTGCCACATCACATCCGATTGACCGAATTACATTTGATCGATCAAATTTTATGTTTTTTGGAAAATTAAAACGACTAGTCTTTGTGCACAATGATAACTTTCCTCATTTTTCCCTATATAAACCCAATCAAATTCATTCAAAAAGAACTTTTGCCATCAAGAACTTTCACATATTTGAGAGCAAATTAGTTTTGAGCTATTTACTTACAAATTCTCTTTTCTAATCAAAACCCTTGCTCATACACTTTGAAATTTCATTTGCGTTAGCTTGTACTAAGCTTGAACTTTCATATACACTTTGTGAGAGAGATCATATTTCAATTTCATACTAAAATTCGTATTATAAAAGAGTAAGGTTCACTCTTGGAGAGATTAGAAAATTTCTAGTGAGAGAAATTGAGTTTTAACATTTGTAAAAGTTAATAGCACTTTGGACGCTATTTGTTGTGAAGAAAAGCTTGGTTGAGTTTTTGGTCAACCAAGGATTAGTGGAATACTCCAAGGGAGAAAGCTTGGAGGAGTGGACGTAGGCTGGATTGAGTTGAACCACTATATATCGCATGTTTGATTTTCTCTTCCCTTAAACTCATACTTTATGTTATGTTATTTTTTATTGTATTGATTAGTTGAAATATTTTTGTTATTCTTATAAATTGGATTAAAAAAATAAGCAACATTCATTGATTTAAATAAACTATTTTAATTCTCTAATTTGATAAAGATTGTTTTAAATTGTCTAATTCACCCCCTACTTAGGCCATTCGATTCTTCAATTGGTATTAGAGCAAAGTTGTTCATTCTCATAAATTTAACCGTTTAGAGCAATGGCCATGAACCTAGGAAAATCCCATATCATTAGTGAAACGCTTGCCCCTAATAGACTATCATTGTTTGATGGCACCGGATACACCTATTGGAAAAATCGTTTGTTGATTTTCCTTTAAAGTGATTATGAATTGTGGGATGTAGTGCAAGATGGACTTTTTGTTCCTATGAAAGAAGTAGATGGAAAACAATTGTCTAAAATTAAGGAAGAAATGACCCCTTAAGATAAGAAAAATATTGTCATTAATACTAGAGCTATGAATGTGTTATATTGTGCATTAAATGAATATAACTTTAACAAGGTACAAGCTTGTACCTCGGTTAAAGAAATTTGGAAATTATTGATGGTGTCAAATAAGGGAACTTCACAAGTCAAGGAAACTAAAATTAGCATGCTCACACACTCATATGAGTTATTTAAGATGAGTAAAGATGAAACTATTAGTGACATGTTTGATAGATTTATTACTATTGTGAATGAATTGAAAAATCTTAGTAAAGTTTATACTAACCAAGAAAATGTCAAGAAACTTTTTAGGTGTTTGCCTCCTTCTTGGGATCCTAAAGTGACGACAATTGAAGAAGCAAAAGATGTCAAGACTTTACCTCTTGAAGAGCTTTTAGGTTCACGTCTCACTCATGAGCTTACTATGAAGCAACGACAAATTGAAGAAGTGGAGAAGAAGAAAAAGAGCATCGCCTTCAAATCATCCATCAAAGATAATGAAAAGTTTCTAGAAGAAGAAGCGGAGACATCAAATAATGAAGATGAAGACATTGCACTCTTGACTAGAAATATTGGAAAGCTTCTAAGAAATAGAAAGCTAAGAAGAAATGGAAACTTCACAAAAAAGAGGCTTCTAAAGGTGAAAGAGGAGAAAACAAAGGAAAGAATAAGTTGTGTGCTATGAATGCAAGAAGCCGGGACACATCAAATATGATTGTCCTCTCCTCAAAATTGATAGATTGAAAAAGAAAGCAATGAAGGCTACGTGGGATGATAACGACGAAAGTGAATCCGAAAAGGAGGATAATAAAGTAGCCAACATATGTTTTATGACAGTTACAAATAATAAGATAATTAATCTAACTCATCTAATACTTATGATGATTTAGATGATATAAATGATGGGATAGATGAAAACCCCTTATATGAAGAGTTATATGATACATTTGAAGAGATAAATAAAAAACTTGCTCTTTGTATATCTAAAAATGCAACTCCTAGAAAGAAAAATTTTAACTTGGAAAAGGAAAATGAGTCTTTAAAGAAAGAAAATGAAACTCTTAACCAAAAAATATTTAAGCTTAAAGGAAATGAAAATAAAGAAAACAAGTGCTCCATTTTAAAAAAAAAAAACAAAAGTTTGAAAATGATCTTTGCATAGCTAAAAAGGAAAAAGAAATTATAGAAAGTGAAATTGAAGTTTTAAAAAAGGGAGTAAAGGATTTAAGTGAAATAGTTTTAAAATTTAAAAATGAAAAGAATATTCTTGATAAAATGCTTGGTGTACACAGGGAAGTTTTAAACAAAAGAAGACTTGGTTATAAACCTTTTATCAAAGCAAAATACTGAAAAAATTATTTCATTAAAGTATCAACTTCAAGTGAATCAAATATAACTTGTAATTATTATGGAAATAAAGGTCATATCTCATCATTTTGCCCAATTAAAAAAAAACATCATAGAGGCACTAAGAAAGTATGGGTTTCTAAGGGAACAAAAACTAACCACTAAAGACCCAACATGATTTAGGTACCTACGACAAATTCTTGAATCTCTCATTGTGTTTAGGAACCAAAAAACAAAAGGAAGAAAAGCAAATGGTTCCTCAATAGTGCTTGCTCAAGACACATGACCGGAGAGATTTCACTTTTCTCGACAATAAGCAAGAAAGATGGAGGACATGTTACCTTTAGAGACAACGCGAAGGATAAAATTATTGGCATTGGAGATATTGGTAACAACTCTCATATTATCATTGAAAATGTTCTTTTGGTAGATAGTCTTAAGCATAATTTCCTTAGCATTAGTCAACTATGTGATAAAGGATTTAAAGTTATTTTTGAGCCAAATAGTTGCATTATAGAAAATATGAATGATGGAAAAACAATTTGTGTAGGAAATAGAGATGGAAATGTTTACACTATAGATGTAGAAAATGCATATCATAAAAATTTATGTTTCTCCGCATTGCATGAAAATAGTTGGTTGTGAAATAGAAAATTAGGTCATGCTAGCATGGACTTAATTTCAAAAATCTCCAAGAAAGAGCTTGTCAAAGGTCTTCCAAAATTAGATTTTGTTAAAAATAAAATTTGTGATACATGTCAATTTGACAAACAACAAAAAAATCTTTTAAAAGTAAAACTCATATTTCCACATCTAAACCTTTACAACTTATTCATATTGATCTTTTTGGTCCTTCAAGAATCACAAGTCTAAGTGGAAAACATTATGCTTTTGTTATTGTTGATGATTTTTCAAGATTCATTTGAGTACTTTTTCAAGATTCATTTGAGTACTTTTTCTTGCATCAAAAGATGAAGCCCTTCATGCATTTTCAAAATTTGTCAAGAAAATACAAAAGGAAAAAAAAATGCATATTTCTTACTTTAGAAATGATCATGGAGGAGAATTTGAAAATCATTTATTTGAAAACTTTTGTGATGAGCATGATATTGAACATCAATTCTCTTGTCCTAGAATTCCTTAACAAAATGGTGTTGTTGAAAGAAAGAATAGGACAATTCAAGAGATGGCTAGAACCATATTAAATAAAAAAACTTTACCTCAATATTTTTGGGCAGAAGCCATAAAAACCTCATGTTATATTTTAAATCGTATTTTAATAAGACCATCTTTAGATAAAACTCCATATGAATTTTGGAAAAACAAAAAACCAAATATTTGTTATTTTAAAGTTTTTGGTTGCAAATGTTTTATTTTGAACACAAAAGAAAATTTAGGAAAATTTGATTCAAAATCGGACATTGGCATTTTTTTTAGATATTCATCATCTAGTAAAACATATAGAGTATTTAACAAAAGGACACTAATAGTCGAAGAATCTATGCATGACATTTTTTATCAATCTAATCTTTAACTAGTGTGCAAGTTGATATTGATGATGATCAAGTTAAGAATGGAAACCAAACAAAAATTCATGATTCACCAAATGATGTTAAGGATGAAACAAAACAAGAGCCAAAACATGAAGAAGATAAAGATAAAGATCTTCCTAAGGCTTGGAGGTATGCAAATACTCATCCTAAAGAATTAATTATTGGTTAGAAAAATCAAGGTGTTAAAACTAGATCATCCTTTAATCGTTGTAATAATTTTGCATTTTTTTCACAATTTAAACCAAAAACATTTTATGATGTATTAAATGATGAGTTTTGGATTTTAGCCATGTAAGAGGAACTAAATCAATTTGAAAGAAACAATGTTTATGAACTAGTCCCACGTCTAGATCATTAATCTATTATTGGCACAAATGGGTTTTTAGAAACAAGATGGATGAATCCAGAGTGGTTGTTAGAAATAAAGCTAGATTAGTGGCTCAAGGCTACAACCAAGAAGAGGGAACAAATTTTGAAGAAAATTTTGCACTGGTAGTTAGACTAGAATCCATTAGAATGCTTTAGGTATTTGCATGTTCTAAAAATTTTATTTTATATCAAATGGATGTTAAAAGTGCTTTCTTAAATGGATTTATCATGGAGGAAGTTTATTGTAACATCCCTCCCTAGTAGTACTACCCACCGAAGAAGAAATGTTACGAATTAATATTCGTAGCGTCTATTTTTTTTTCTTTTTAAAAATACTTTACAATAAACGCATCATTAAAAGTGTTTAGGAAGTATTCCAAGAAAACTAAAAATCTGGAAGCGAACAAAAGATGTATATACTCATATGAAGACTCATTTGAAAGTATCTGAAAACAGGGAGTAATCATATGTAACTGTACCATAATCTCAAAAAGTCAAAAGTCGATAAAAACATGCCACTGTATGCAAGTAATATAAACCAGAGATAACCTGCTCCAGCCGGATCTATCTACGCTGACCTGACCCTGCCTCGCAGCTACCTCGATCACCTGTACCTGCAATCAGGAAAGAAAAGGGAGTGAGTGATAAGAACACTCAATAAGGGGAAAGAATCAAGTAAACTATCCTTTTTTTTTTTTCCTGTTCTAACTCACTTTTGGGACTCAACCTCACATCTTAACCTTTATAAGAGATTGAGGGGATAATTTAGTTCACTCTTTACTATTTGGGTCATACTTTGTCCTATCTGGTGTCTATTTAATACTTTCTGGAAGCTAACTATAGGGATTTGGCACTTTTCTAAGCTCAAGCTCTTTTTCTTTCACTACACTATTTCTGAATCTGAATTGAGCTCTACTGCGAGCATGCTTTACTGCGAGCGGACCCTACTAGGGGTCTATGTCCTACTACGGACGTGTCCTACTGCGGACGTGCCCTACTGCGGGCGGTGTAGTGGAAAGTGCCCCCTCATAGTTTATAGCATGCATGCGGGTCTTATATCTTACTAATTTTGCTTCCATTTAAATTTATTCATAACGCACCAGACATTACTCTTGAGACGACCCCTAAATCTTGAGCCTTAAATTCTTTTTCTTGTTTTTCTTTCTTTTTATTTTCTTCTTTTCTTTCCTTTCCTTTCCTTTCCTTTCCCTTCCTTTCTTTCCTTCTTCCTTTTCTTTCTTTCTTTCTTTCTTTCTTTCTTTCCTTCTTGCCCAGAATTATGAAACACTGTTCACAGAACAGTCATTTAACAGGGCAGCCTTCTTTTTCATACAATTTAACATCCCAAACGGTTTCTAATTCATACAAGCTATATATCGTTGAAAAGCGGATTCAAAGGTCTTTCCAACGAGCTATAATAACACTCATAATTCAATAGATAAGGCAGTCAAAACGTGAGCTAAACTCAGTGATAAAATTACGACATACTGTTCACAGAACAGACATTTAGCAGGGCAGCATTCTTTTCATACGATTTAACAGCCCAAACGGTTTCTAATTCATACAAACTTTATATCGTTGAAAAGAGGATTCAAAGATCTTTCCAAAAAGCTATAATAACACTCATAATTCATTCAATCAGGCAGTCAAAACAGCAGATAAACTCAGTGGCAAAAACTGCCTCCCCTGTTTATTTGATAAAGCAGTCCTTTCGGTTTATACAATCTTTAACAGTCCAAATGATCTCTAATTCATACAAGCTATATATCATTGGAAAGATCATTCAAAGAGCTTTCCAACAAGATATAATAGCACTCATAATTCATCAAATAAGGCAGCCAAAACATGGGACGAACTCAGTGGCAAAAACTGTAAATATTATGTAACTTTCTGCCATGAACAAAATCACATACATAGACATCCCAAATGGCAAAACAATATTCCTCAACATCAAAATCAACATTTATAACATAGATCTAAGGAACCAAAAGCCTAAAACATGTGACATATCAAGGAGGAAACTCCTTACCTTGTTTCAAGCCAAATCTTTGTAAGTTGGTTTCCTCCTCTTTGTTTTGCTTCCTTTATCACCAAGACAACTTTAAATCAATACCAAAACACACTAATATATTCACATAACATGCATATAAACATAGATGAAAGGGAAAGGAAGAAGATCTTTGGTTACCAAAGCTTCCAAGGTGCTTTTCTTTTTTTCTTTTTATTTTATCTTCCAATATCTCTTCAATTTCTTCCTTTGGCTTCACAAAACAAAAGAAAAGAACATGAAAGGAGGCTGGCTGCTGGAGCTTACGGGAGAAGAAGATGATAGAAAAATAATGGGATGAGATGCCTTTGTTGACTTTACTCTCCCTTTATCTAAACTTTATCTCCCTTTTTCTCTTTCCTTTTTTTTTTTTGGTTTTCTTTTTGTATTTATTTACATATGTATATTTATATAAATGCACCCATACATATATATATATATATATATATATATATATTTAAAACATTGGAAGTATCGCAAAACAGGGTTAAAAGACGTAAATGCCCCTGGAACATACCTGAGGGTATTACATTTATGTTGAACAACCTCTCAGGTTTGAAAGTCATGATTTCCCAAACCATGTTTTTAAACTTCAAAAAGCTCTTTATGGTTTAAAACAAGCACCTCAAACATGGTATGAACGTTTGAGTAAATTCTTGCTTGAAAATGCTTTTGCATTGAAAAAGTGGATATTACATTGTTTATTAAGAGAAAAGAAAATAATATGCTTTTGGTTCAAAATTTATGTTGATGATATCATTTTTGGATCTACTAATGCCTCTTTGTGTGAAGAATTTTCTAATCTCCTAAGCAAAGAATTTGAAATGAGCATGATGGGAAGTATTTTCTCTGACTTAATATCAAGCAAAGCAAAAAGGGTATCTTCATCAACCAATCTTCATACATCAAGGACTTATTAAAAAAGTTTGGCATGGAAAGACTAAAAGCCTCAAGTACACCAATGAGTTCAACTATCAAACTCACCAAAGATGAAAGTGGGCAAAATGTTGATGTTAAAATGTATAAAGGTATGATTGACTCTCTTTTATATTTAACCACTAGTAAACCCAATATTATGTTTAGTGTATGCTTATGTGCTCGATTCCAATCATGTCCCAAGGTATCTCATTTAAAAGCCTTTAAAAGAATCTTCAAATTTTTACATGGCACTAGATTTTTAGGTTTGTGGTATCCTAGAAAAACTTCTTTTAACCTAGTAAGCTATTCGGATGTCGACTTTGCCGGGAGCCAAGTCGATAGAAAAAGTACTAGCGATACTTGTCATTTTCTAGGACATGCATTAGTTTCATGGTTTTCAAGAAAACAAAACTCTCTAGTTTTATCGACCACAGTAGCGGAATATATTGTTGCCGGTAGTTGTTGTGCCCAAGCCTTGTGGATGTAACAAACCCTTAGGGATATGAAGTTAGCCTATCTAAAACTCCAATCTTGTGTGACAACACAAATGCTATTAGCTTAACCAAAAATCCCATTCAACATTCTCGAACCAAGCATATAGAAATTAGATATCATTTTATTCGAGACCATGTTCAAAAGGGTGATATTTGTCTTGACTTTGTATTCACCGAAATTCAACTTGCGGACATTTTTACAAAACCTCTTGGGGAAAAATGTTTTTGCAAAATTAGAGGTGAACTTGGGATTATAGAATCACCACATTAGCATT
The DNA here is from genome assembly GCF_011075055.1 of Mangifera indica. NCBI lineage: Eukaryota > Viridiplantae > Streptophyta > Magnoliopsida > Sapindales > Anacardiaceae > Mangifera > Mangifera indica. The sequence goes on from NC_058144.1 coordinate 12,993,028, forward strand.
TGCACTTAAATATTATTATAGAATCATCAAAATTAGTGGATGAATTGAAAATGTCAATATATGTTTTATGCATCATTTTAATGTTTGATCGTATTTGATGTTTCCTCTTGTATCCATTATTTTTGCATTTTTTTCTCTTAATGTGTTTGATTTAATTTTCATCATATTTTGCATTAAATTACATTTTTTTTAATCAATAGTGCATAATTGAATCATTTGAACTCATTTATGTTCAAATTGAAATCACCAAATGCATAAAAAAATTAACAAGGATTTTGCAAATTCAGCTGTAGAATTGCAAAATTCGGTCCATCGAATCAACTGAATCAGGCGTATAAGGGCAAACCAAAGGCTTGATTTTCTTTTTCAAAATCCTTAAGCTTTCTTCCCTTTTTCTCTCAACCAAATGCTCCAAGCTCACCATAATCCACTTTAAACTCAAAATTTTTGCTCTCAATCACTTCCCCACATCATTTCTACTTGTTTTAAGCCAAAATCCCCTTCCAAAAACACCACATTTTGCCCTAAATTCCCCCAAATCTCATTAAACCCTAAACCCTAGCTTTTTAAATTTCATCCAAAATTCCAAAATTTTGTTAATTTTTCATCAGATTGACTACAAAATCATCACTTCTAGCATCATTCTTCCAAGTTCCAAGCATCAATTTTTCAATATTGGCTTCATATAAAAAACCTCCAAAATTCCATATCCATTTTCGATTTTATTCATAAAAACACCCCTTACAATCGACTGTTACCACTGTCATTTTATCATCATTTTCAATTATGGTGTGCACTTAGTTTTTAATGTATCTCTAGCCACTTCAACATTTTTAGCCCCTAAGTTTTAGCCATGTACCACTCAACCAAGCTAATGAAAGGAATGAGGGAAAAACTCTATGCAAGTCAAAAGAACCTTTGCCATCTCCAATTTGGCCTAACTTTACTTTTGGGTGCACTCCTATTACTTGCATCCAAGGCCTTAATGAAATAGAAGCTTAAATGAGTCCAGGAAGCCAACTACAAGCCCACTTTGAAGCCTAAGTAGATGAGGCAGCCACTCATCACTTAAATTGGAGCCCAAGATGCCATAAAGCCCATTTAGTTGAATTGCAACTAAAAACGAAGTAAGTAACTTTAGTTGGTGGACATAGTTCCACTTTTTAGGGAAAATTGTTCCTTTTTGTTATTTTCTTCATCAATATGGTATGACTTTAGTTTATTTGATTGGTCAAGCTTAAATGAAAGGCATAACTTACTTGTCTAATTAATGCTCATTTTGTCGCCACTTCCTCTTGTATATAAGAGTGGCTTTTTTACTTGTAAACTTTAAACTCCTTTGATAGTAAAGTTTTCAAGCAAAGTTTTGTAGCTTTTCTTTCTTTATTTGTTCCTTTATTCAATTCATCTTAGAGGAAGAATTGGTGGTGGAAGATCCCAAGGTTTGTGGAACTTTCCTTTATGCCTTGGTTAATTTTCTTGTTACCCTTAAAATCCAAAGTGTAAAGGTGTGAATGTGTATTGTATGCCTCGGATACTGTTCACAGTGTATGATTTTGCAATTTCCAGTTTTTTCCAACAAACTTTGAGACAAGTTTTGAATGCCTTGTTGATTGAGTTGTGATTGCTATTATATACCATTAGAAAGCTCTTTGAATGTATTTTCTATTTATATATAATTTGTATGATTTGGAGGTCATTTGATTGATTAAAATTGAAAGACAAATTGCTACTATGTCGTATGAACAGTAATTTCCAGAATTGAGTTTATATGTTGTTGTATTGTCTTGATGGAAATGCACCAATTTTCTAATCCGGGTTTGTTTATGCAAAATTATGATTCTGTCCTTGTACGTACATTTGACGTAGCTTTCCATTTCATCACATGTCATCATGTTTTGTGTAGTATTTCCTCTATTGCTCTCTGTTTTATCTTTTAAAATTTTCAGTTTGCAATTTGTTAGCATAGGTCGTTAGATTTTGTGTGTTTATTGTGTATATTCTCATATTTTGCAATTATGGTTAACACTCGTCGTAGTAGTGTTAGGCATGCCCTTAGGTCATCTAGAAATGTCAGAACTAGATCTTTAGCACCTATCGATCAAGTTGAGCCTTTAGAGACTCCCTTTGATCAGACTCATTTTCGTTCTACCCAAGTTGTTGTGACTTATGTTGATCGTTATAGTCGTCATGGTTTGTACAAAACTCGTCGAATTAATTTTAATTTGTTAGCGTAATTCAACCTTATGACTCTTTTTGATAGATTCAAATGGACTCGTTTTGTCACATTAGAAGGTTATGTTTATCCTACATTTGTTCGTGAATTTTATGTGAACATAGAGTTTGATCAGCTTCATAATGAAGCCACCTTTTTTGTCCGAGGCCACGATATTCATTTCTCTCCTACTAGCCTTCGTGTCACCTTGGATGTTCTTGTTGTTCGTGGCCCTTTTTTTTCCCTTCGAGGGTGGCATTTCACTGACCCATTATATCTTGATGCCCTTCGAGCTATGACGGGCAATCTTGACCATGATGTAGTTACTCATTCGCCCTATAGGCATCTCATTCCATCTACTCATCTCCTTCATAATATTATCGGCTATACTCTTATGTCGAAATCTGGTCATTTTAGTGAAGTCAAAATAGTTGACTTCTATCTCCTCTTGCATCTCCTCCAAGGGTCTCCTATAGACCTTTGTCATGTCATTTTTGATCTGATAGTCTTTACTCTCTCTCATCGCACCCATCTTTTACCTTATGCACCCATCATCACATTCATTCTTTCAGAGGTGGGAGTTTCCTTCCTTGAGGAGCCATATGTTGAGCTAATTGTTGATCTATATACTCTTTGAAACCTCTGTGCTATGGGCTTTCGTCAGCACAATGATGTATGGCATCACATTTTTTAGATAGTATCTAGTAGCGATAAGGCTATCGATGATCTAGGCGTTGATATTGATGTTGAGCCCTAGGCACCTGATGCTCCAACTGATGACCTTGATACCAATGACAATGATGCTGAGGTAGATAAAGATCGAGATTCATTCGAGTTACAAGTGTGTCCTTCTGACAAAAGATCTACGATGGCTACTAGAGCGAGTTCCCACTACCTCAACTGTTAATCCTATCTCTCTTTTATCTGTTGAGCTTATCGATCTTCGTGCTAAGGTTCTCTCTGATTTTGCTATTGTTCGTGCTAGCATTGTCGATCTTCAAGCCAAGCTTAAGGGTGGCATAAATGAGCTTCTTCGTCGTTTTCCTCCGCCTCCGCCTCATTATTAGTTTATCTCTATTTTTCATTATATTTTTGTTATGTAGGGACTTTCCTTATATACTCTTATTTTGTTGATTATCTCTATTTAGACATTGTCTTCATGCATTGATGTGGTTATGGATGATTATCGATATATTTAGACATTGTCTTTATGCTTATTTTTGGGCCATTTTGGTGATCATTTGTTTTTACATTATTTCTACATGTTAGTTTTCTTTTGTCTCCTTGATTATATCATTTTTATACATTGTTTGATTGACGATTGACGCTATGGATACTTTGATGTGGTTATGAAAGATTATGAGGATATATATTTGATTATGATGCAATATTTTATTGACGTTGTGGAATTGTGGATATTTTGATGAGAATATATTTGATTGATGAGATTAATGTTGGATATATTATTATTTGCATATATTCAGGGGGAGGAAACTTGATTTTTTAAGGCGAACTCTTGCAAAATTTCTCTAAAAATCAAGTGTTTCTTAACTTCAAGGAATTACATTTATTGATATATTTTATAAAATTTCTTGAAGTGCAAATGTGTTTGTTATCATCAAAAAAGGGGAGATTGTTGACTCAAAGAGTCATTTTGCTCTTATTTTGATGGTAACAAACTAATATATCCCTAAGCATATTAACTAATGATTTTACTTAAGTGTGAGTTTAGATTATAAGAATTTATCTAATGCACTTGAAGGAGTTTCAAGATGAAAATGAAGACAAGACTCAAGTGAAGAATTCTTGAAGATTTGAAGTAAAACTCAAGTTTAGGTAGATATATTTGTAATTTGGAGCATTTGTTTTGATTAGAATATTTATTTGCATGTGATAGCCCACTTGAAAACTTATTCTCATATCTTTCACATTTTGGGTTAAAATATTGTTGTTCAAACTTATTGGGTTATGTCAATTTTTTCACTAAAGTTTATTAATTCATTTAAAATGATGAAGTTTTGCAAGCTACATTTTCATATTTTAAAGTTGGTTTTGAAAGAATTTTCAAAAATGGGTTAAATTGTCACTTTTCAAAGTTTTAGGGGTCAAATTATAATTTTTGAAACTTCAGGGGGTAAAATGTAGTAAAATTTGGTCAACCGAATTTGACTAGCCAAATTCTTCGATGGCAGCTTCAGAATTGTCTAGAAACCATGCATTTTGACTTTCAAAAATTTGATTGACCGAATTAAATCCGGTCGACCAAATTTTGGTTTGAACGTTTTAATGGCTAGCGCCATATAGGCACCACGGGAGTGCCACCTCACATTTGATTGATCGAATTACATCCGATCGATCGAATTTTACGTTTTCTGGAAAATTAAAACGGCTAGTCTTTTTGTACAATAGTAACTTTCCTCATTTATCCCTATATAAACTCAATCAAATTCATTCGAAAAAACTTTTGCCACCAAGAACTTTCACATATTTGAAAACAAATTAGTTTTGAGCTATTTACTTGCAAATTCTCTTCTCTAATCAAAACATTTGCTCATACACTTTGAAATTTCATTTGCATTGACTTGTACTAAGCTTGAACTTTCATATGCACTCTTTGAAAGAGATTATATTTCGATTTCATACTAAAAAAAGAGTGAGGTTCACTCTTGGAGAGATTAGAAAATTTCTAGTGAGAGAAATTGAGTTTTAACATTTGTAAAGGTTAATAGTAGCTTAGGAGCTATTTGTTGTGAAAAAAAGCTTAGTTAAGTTTTTGGTCAACCAAGGATTAGTGGAATACTCCAAGAGAGAAAGCTTGGAGGAGTCAACGTAAGTCGGGTTGAGTCGAACCACTATATATCGCGTGTTTGATTTTTTCTTCCCTTAAACTCATACTTTATGTTATGTTATTTTTTACTGTATTGATTATTTGAAATATTTTTGTTATTCTCATAAATTGAATTAAAAAAATAGGCAACATTCATTTATTTGAATAAATTGTTTTAATTCTCTAATTTGGTAAAAATTGTTTTAAATTACCTAATTCATCCCGCCTCTTAGGTCATTCGATCCTTCATACATGTTGAAAAATATTATAAGTTTATAATATAATATAAATTAATTAATTTACATACTGTGTAAATACGAACATAAATAAAATATATATACTATATCATTTATCTACTCATTTTTAACATCTAAATTTTTAAATTCTTTTGACATTAGAGCCATTTGTAATATTTTGTAATGATAAAATTAAAATGAAAATGAAATTATAAACACAAAGAATTATTATTTGTCAATTTAGATAATTTTTAAAAAAGAGTTGATGAGAGAAAATGAGATTGAGAATATAACGAAAAAATTAAGATTGAGAGAAATTGAAATTGAAGAGGAGTTGAATTGGTTTATATAAAATAAATAATAAATTTAAAAAAAAACTTAAAAGGCTTTTAACTTTGTGGTAGAAGCCAGATTAACAGTTTGCACCTGATCCGATATAAGTTTTCTCTCTCTTGAAAATGCTCTCTCATCTTTCTAAAATCTTATCTTTTTCCTTTTAGCTATTCCCACCTTCCGTCAATCTCATCCTTGGTTGGTGGCCCTTCCAGCACCGACTTTCTAGTTCGGTACCCTATTGGTTGCCAGCTCCTCCCTTCATGGTTGCTTTTTTCCTCATTTTCACTCTCTCGATCATCCTTCAATATCATTAGTTTTAGTTTTTATTTGAGTATTGTGTAACCTTTGCCCTAGTTTCTTGTTTCTTTCTTCATTTTAGTACCTTGTTTTCAATCTCCAGGTTGCATTGCTTCGGTGACCAACTTTTGTTTCCAGGTTTCCTCTTGTTTTTCCTCTATCTTTCTTGGCGGTTTTCATAAAATTTTGCCTTTGACTTACTACTTTCAAATTTCAAATTTTCTGCTTTATTTTGTATCTATTTTCGTTCTTTCCCTTTTGGTGTATGCAACATACTTTATTTCCATTTGCAGAGCTGTTTCTTTCTTTTTTCGATGGTGCATATGCTTTGTGCCTGGCTTTTCTATGGAGCATAGGCTGTTGTGCCTTGCATAGACTGAATTTTCATCTTTTTTTGGCTAAACTTTTTGGAAAAAGATATGTCAAATAGGGAAATATCTTTGCCAACTTGTTTTTCTGCATGCATGAAATGCCATGATACCTCTTCACTCAAAACCAATAATGCTGAAGGTAGTGCTTCAAATGCCTCTAAAAAGGAGTCTTGTAAAGAAGGAATCACTTCGGAACCCTCATTCTTCAAGCCATAAGAGGAGTCTTTTCAAGGAACCACTTCCTTGGTTCTAACGGTTGAAGGTAAATGCTCTTGAAACAAATTATTTAAGGAAAAAAAATAACAAAATAGAAGTTAGAATACTTTCCTCCTAGGGAAAATCTTGCTGGGGGAAAATACTTCATTTCCCCTCCTCCAGAAGTTGCGGATAAAGGTGAAAAGAGATGGGAGAAGTGTGCTATTGGTTTCTTCATAGGTAGAAGAATGTCTTTTCTTCTTGTCAAAAGGTATGCAGTCCGTCATTGGACCGATTATGGTCTTGTTGATATTATATCCACTAGAATAAGAGTTTTATCTTCTAAAATTCAAGGATGTAGAGGGTATGATTAAAGTCCTAGAAGAAGAAACATGGATGATTGGAGGGCAGCCCATTTTTGTTAGGAGATGGGAAAAAAATCTTTCAGTGGTGCAGAAAACATAAAGAAAATAGCAGTGTGGGTTAAATTCTATGGAATTCCATTGGAATTTTGGAGTTTGAAGGGATTTAGCCATATTGCTAGCGTTCTAGGTCGTCCCCTTTATGTGGATTTAGCCACGGAAGAAAGGAGTAGACTGGAGTATGCAAGTATTTGTGTGGAGATTAGCGTCAACCATGATTTCCCGGATACAATAGAGCTTGTACTACCAAATAAAGAAAATGTTGCAATCCGGTTGGAGTATGCGTGGAAACCTTTAAAATGCAACTTGTGTAAGATGTTTGGTCATAGAAATGAAAAGTGTAAAAGGACAGTGGAAAAAAGAGAGACTGATAAAGGGAAATTTAGCTTGTATAAAGGAAAGAAGGAGACTAGTAAAGAGATAACTACAGGTGCAAAAGTAGGGATGGCAAATTATGAAATCACCAAGCTATAGAGGAGAACAGTGGGAATGGTAGAGTTAACTTAGAGACCCCAAGGAGAAAGTTAGTGATCAGAAAGGATAACTATGACAATAATGTGGGGGCGTTAAAAAATAACAACTTTGTAACCTTAGCCACCAATGAACCTAGTGGAATTAAGGTAGTTCATAATGAAGGGAAGGTTACCATATTAGATGAGACATGTAAGAAATTAGTCTCATCTAATATCTTGGACTCAACTCATGGTGCATCTTTATCCAACATTGTGATATCAAATGTGGCCAAACATACAAATTTGGAGCAAGTGGAGAAAAATCCTACAAAAGATGAAGATGCAGATCATGACCATTGTAAATCTCTAAAAATAAACCATTTTAGAGGCAAAATCAAAGTTGATGAGGTGGATTTCAAAAGGGAGAATGGTAACATTCTAAGCAAATCACAACGGAGGAAGTTGGTGAAACAAAGGTGGAGCTCATCCCCCATTGATTCTCCAAAATGACCAATTTAGCATGCTGGAACATTAAGGGCCTAAATGCTCCTATAAAGTAAAAAGAGGTTAGAAGATTCATTTTGCAAAATAGGATTGATATTATGGCTATTCTTGAAACAAAAGTACATAATACGAATGTTAATATAGTATGTTATAGTATTTGGGAAGGTTGGGAACATTGTAGTAACGCGATGGATGGTTCTATAGGCAGAATTTGGATTATATGGAATAAAGCTACTATTAGGCTCAATGTTATTATGGATAATGCCCCATACTTGTATTGTGATGTGAGGCTTGTAAAGGAAAATACTAGTATTAGCTTGACAATAGTCTATGGCAGCAATAATCCCATGGAGAGAAAAGACCTTTGGCGTAATCTCATTAATAAATCTCACATAATGCAAAACTCCCCTTGAAGTATATTGGGAGATTTTAATGCTATTAGACATCCTTAAGAAAAGGTTGGTGGGGTAACTTAGGGTAATTTCTATTGCGAAAACCTTAGAAATTGCATTAGGGAGGCTAAATTGGATGACCTAAGGTTCATGGGTCATCTCCTTACTTGGAGCAATTGTAGTGAAGGCGAGAGGAGGATAACATGCAAACTAGATAGGGCTGTTATTAATGATACTTGGAAGGATACTTTCCCGAATGATATGGCTCATTTCCTCAACCCCTATATATCCGACCACTCTCCTTGCATGGTAAGAATGGGAACCATAGAAGCTTGCAGGAAAGTTCCTTTTAAATTCTTTAATATGTGGACACACCATGAAAACTTTCTCAACATTGTTGGTGAAGTTTGGAGCCTTGAAGGAAAAGGCAGCCCCATGTTCAATGTGATAAGCAAGCTTAAAAAACTGAAAGGTAAGTTAAAGAAGTTAAATAATAAGTCTTTTGGCCATATTTCTGAAAGAGTGTTAGAAGCTAAGAAGCAACTTAAAAACATCCAAAAGTTTCTCCATATTAACTTTTTGGATGAGGAACTTGCTCAAGAGGAAAAAAATCAATTTAGAAACCTATAGATCCCTTTCATTAGCTGAGGAATCTTTGGCTAGACAAAAATCAAAAGTTCATTGGCTAAAGGAAGTTGACCAAAATACGAAGTTCTTTTTCAAGAGCATCAAAGGTAGAAGGAATAGGAACTCTATCTATGGGATCTAAATGGAGGATGGATCTTTTGTAAACAACATAGAAGAGGTCAAGAAGGAGTTTGTGAAGCACTTCAAATCAGTCCTAAATGGAAATGAGTATTTTAATGTGAATCATGAGAAGCTCAAAAAGTTAGTCAAATTTCAACTTGGACATGAGGAAAGGGATATGCTCATAAGAGAAATTTCAGTGGAGGAGATCAAAAAGACCATTTTTGCTATGGATAATAACAAGGCTCTGGGTCCAGATGGATATAGTGCATATTTCTTCAAGGCAGTATGAGACATAATTGGTGATGATGTTGTGAAGACTATCAAACACTTTTTTAAAACGGGTCATCTCTTAAAAGAGGTTAATTGCACCATACTTGCTTTTGTTCCTAAAATTACTAACCCTTCTCTTTATAAGGATTTTAGGCCTATAGCTTGTTGCAATACATTGTACAAATGCATCACCAAAATCATGGCAAACCACCTCAAAACCATACTTCCGTAGTTCATTAACAAAACTCAAGATGCTTTTGTGGGAGGTCGTTGCATTGGTGAAAATATTCTTTTATGCCAAGAGCTTATGCATAGCTATCAAAAGGACACTCATGAAAAGAAATTTTCCATAAAGATAGATATCATGAAAGCATATGACACCTTAAATTGGGATTTCTTGTTTGTTGTCTTTGATACCATTGATATGTCGTGGCAGTTTATTAGTTGGATAAAGACTTGCATCACTAGTCTTACGTTCTTGGTGGGCCTAAATGGTGAACTTGTTGGCTTCTTCAAAAGTACTAGACGACTAAGGCAAGAGGATCCATTTTCCCCACACCTTTTTGTCGTTGCCATGGAAGTGCTTTCTTGCATGCTTAGTGAACTAAAGGAGAATGCTCATTTCAGCCATTATTGGAAGTGTAAGAAAAATAATATTACACATTTATGTTTTGCCGATGACCTCATGTTATTTTGTAGGGTGGATATGGATTTCATATCTTTTATAAAGGACACATTAGATTGCTTCCATTCATGGTCCGGACTTAGAACAAATCTGACCAAAAGCAATCTTTATCTTTCGGGGGTCAATAATTTTGAAGCGGAGTGCCTGAAATCAATCCTTGACATTGAATTTGGTGCACTTCCTTTTAAGTACCTTGGTGTACCTATGATATCCTCCAAACTAAAAGTTGATGATTGCAAACCCCTCATTGACAAGATTGTGGCTAGAATCTCATCTTGGAAAAGTAAATTCCTTTCTTATGCTGGAATACTTGTTATTATCAAGACTATTCTATTTAGCATCCAAGTATATTGATCTTCAACCTTTATTCTCCCTGTAAAAGTGCATAAGGTAATTAATGGCTACCTTAGGAACTTCCTTTGGAGTGGAGACATGACCTCTAGCAAGAAGGCAAAGGTTGCTTGGGATGAGATTTTTCTTCCAAAAGAGGAAGGGGGCTTGGGTATTATGAAAAACAAATCTCGGAACAAAGCTTCTATAATGAAGCATATCTAGAAACTCCTTCAAAAAGGTGGTACCTCTTTATAGGCTGATTGGATAAATGATAATCGGCTTAGAAACAAAATTTTTTGGGAGGTCAAGCCAAATGGCAATTGTTCTAGGGTTTGGAGGGAATTATTTTTGTTTAGGAAAAACATTAAAGATAAAATCCAGAAAATTGTGCAAAATGGGCAAAATACTTATCTTTGGCATGACAATTGACATCCTTTAGGACCCCTTATTGACAAATATGGTCCTAGGGTGGTATATGACTCGAGGCTACCATTGTATTCCAAGGTTAAGGAGATGATTGAAGAAGGTGCATGGAAATGGCCATTGACGAATTCTACAACTCTTATGGAAATAAAAAATACCATAATTTCAGCCCTTTTAATTGGTGATGATATCCTTTGGTGGAAACCAAGTGTCAATGGTCAATTCTTTATCAAGTCGGCTTGGAACAGTATAAGGGAGACTAAAGCAAAAGTTCCGTGGCATAATATCATTTGGTTCAAAAGACACTACCCTAGACACTTCTTCATTGCATGGATGGGTATTAAGGGTGGTATGAAAACAAAGGATAAACTACATAAACTCGACATCATTTCAAACAATGTGTGTGGTCTTTGCAATTTGGCTCCAGAAAACATAGAACACATGTTCTTTCAATGCTCCTACTCTGCCTCCATTTGGAATTATATTGTCGATCTATGCCTCTTGGATAATCCCCACCAACAATGGGGCTCTCTTGTACTTTATTGTGCCAACAAATGGAAGTGGGATACTCTACTTCACATCATTTGCACACTATGTTTTATGGCCACTATATACCACATTTGGTGTGAACGAAACAATGTTTTCTTTGGTAGAAGTAAATCTCTGCAAGAAAGGATCATTGCCTCTATAAAGGATTGTGTGAGGGTTAGAATCTTTCCCTTATCAAACATCCCGAGTCAAACATCCTGAGCTCACACATAAATGACACCATTGCTTCGATATGGGACCTGCCAAGATCAATCTTCCATTAGCTCTTCAAAGTTGCTGGATATTGAATGTGATGTACTATTGTAACCTTTGTCAAATGTGATACTTGTATCTAGTATAATGCTTCTATGCGTGGTGACTTAGTTTCAGTTGTTGTAGTGCATATCGTTGGATCTCTCCATGCCTTAACCAGAGACTTGTCCGAGGTAAGGCTTTTCTCCTTAACCTGGGGTCTTGTCCCATGACAAGACTCTTTTTAGTCTAATACTATATTATTTACCAAAAAAAAAAAAAAGCCAGATTATTCTACCATACACTCTAAAAGGCAGAAGCTCTTCTGCCATCTACTTTCTGATTTTTTTATTTTTATTTTTTAAATAGTAATAGATTGGGTCGAGCTGGCCCATGGGCTTAATATTAAAGCCCATGGCTCGACCCAAAAGGTCTATAAGCTAGGCCCGATACATTATAGTGTTAGATCGGCCTTATTAAGATAGGCTTCAAATTTATGTTTTGGGTTGGGTCTCTGTTTGGCTCAATCCAATTGACATATCTTATTTTATTTTAAAAAATTATAGATTTTATAACCTTTTTTTAAGAAATTGCAAAACAAATAGAAGAACATTTTTAAAATTTTAGAAAGATACTCATTTATTGTTATTGTTGCTATCATAATAGATCCTAGAGTTAAATTATAGGAAATTAAAGTAATTATCCCTTTTTTTGGGATAATAAAAAATTTACCCCAAGTTCTAAGGTTTAAACAAAAATACCCATATATTAAATGATTTAAACGAAAATACCCCAAATATCCTATAAAATACCAAAACTACCCCTCTTAATTAAATTACCCTTCTTTTAAGGGTATAAGCAAAATTATCCCTAATTTAGGGGTATAAACCAAAATACCCTTATTTCAAGGGATTTAAACAAAAATGCCGTAAAATAATATCAAAACTACCCTTCCTTTATTTCTATATAAACCATATATTTTTCTTCATTTTTAACATATCTGAGAGAGATTTCTGGAAAGTGAAAAGAAGTTCATATTAAAATTTCAGAACACACGACATTCGAAGAATTAATCCAAATGGTGAGCGACAAGTGTAATATAGATCGAAGGATATTTAACATTCAGTTAAGCATAAAACCAAAGCATCTTGACAACGACATTCTAGTAGAAATTTCGAATAATGAAGATGTTGAGGTTCTTAATGGTCTGTCTAACCTTTTCAAAGAATGTGTTCTAGCTTTTGTAACAACTACAGTTAATGATGGTAGTTATGAGACTCAACAAGCAAATGAGCATTTACAAGATGGTAAGTCGAGTATTTATCCAGAAAATCAAACTATTGGTATAAAAGGAATTTAAAATATTAGGATCAATCCGAAACAAGAATTTTCAGAAGAAGATTTTGCGTACATAAACAATGTTGATGCATTATATCACGTAGAAGAATTTCTTAATGGCAACAAAGAAAAATTTTCAGAGTGGAGTGAACTTAATGGAAAGGTTGTGCATGATATTTCAGTCGAGGAATCGGAGGTTGAAGAGAAGACACATGTTAATAAAGATATTAGAGGTACAAGTAATTTTTCAAAAACAAATCCTAATGGTGGAAATGTTCGTATTGATGCATTTCATTGGTTACCTATTTTTCTTGACCAGCCATCTACATCTAGAAGCCCAAGAGTGTCAAGCGATAATGATTCTTCAAAAGTTGATACATTATTTTCAAGTAAACAACATATCATTGATGCAATATATCAAGATGTTCTTTAGAGGGGATATCAGTTTACAGTGGATAAGTTAGACACGTGCAAATAGGTGGTTAAATGTGTTAAAAAAGAATGTAAGTGGCGTGCACAGACAGTTAGGGTGGAAGAAAGTGATAGTTTTGAATTCATCAAAGATTGTTGAATTCGGATATAAAATTTATATTGATTCATCAAAGAGTTACGTTTATTGAGATTAACAAATGTATAGTCGATGGTGTACGTATATCTACTTTGGAGCTGATGTTATCTCTGGATCTCCCATCAGCCTCAGAAATGTCAGGCCACTGTGACAATGTTGACAGAAACTCATTAACAGGTAATCAATTAACGATTGTTGAATTCGGATATAACATTTACAAAGGATGTTGTAATTACTTGAACCATCGTATAAGGTGTTATCGGAAAAACCTTATGCGATGATATATCATTGCCCACATCAAAAGTCAATATAGGATCTTTTCTGGATGGTCCTTTATCAAACAACTGACACTGTAATAATTCTAATATTCACGAGTTAATAGAAAACAAAAAGTATTCCTAAAGTATCATTTCTAATATACTTCGAACATTTAGCACTCACATCGATAGCAAATGGAGACAAGAATGTCGAACCCCCTCTCAATAGTCCATCACCATTGTCACGAGAAGATTGTAACAACATATACAATTATTATAGGGTTTACATGATTACATATACAAATAGATGGAATATCTAGTAAATTGTTAACTTTTTTACCTATCGGACAATATCTATATGATGATGAGATCGTATCTCCTCCGTACGAGTCATCATATCCTTTATACAACTCAGTTTATCCTCTATATGAGTTATTTTATCCTTAATTCGACTAAATCTATCCTCCATACTAGCCTCCAAACTAGTGAATCGATCTAAGATAAGATTTTCTTATCAAGCCAATACAACATCAAAGTAATAAATGGAGAAATCTGGTCCACTGACAAGAGAATCATCTGACGTGTGCTCAGTAGTAGGGGGCAGAGGCATGGGCTCTGATGAAATGTGCTCATCGATAGGGGTTGTAACAGGGTTGCTGATCAGACAAGGCTCGATGAGTGGAGGCTGAATAAGAGCCTCGGTAGGAGGAGGAGCAACGATTAGAGAACTAACATCAAAGGACTTGATGATACATCTCCTGGCGACGCTAGGGGTGATGTGGATGAAGAATATCGGCTAACCAACATCCTTGTGTATTGAACAATATCATCATACCAGTTTGTACATTTCTCTACCAGAGATAAAACTAGTAGGAAATTAACATCATCCTGCAAAATTTTTTTGCAATGCACTTTGTTATTATACCTTATATATATGTTAATCAACAACAAATTAATACTTATTGCATCTCTGATAAAGATAGTTGAGATAGAATCCCATCCTGGACTGTCTTTCGTGTGTCATATCAATATTCAAGCAGTTCTTAAAACCGACGAGATATCTACCCATCGATGTAACGAGTCTAGTGTCTCATATATCCAAAACTACAATTTCAACTTAAATTGGGTATTGTATATATTTTCAATTGTATTAAATCAATTCTATTTTAAACACAATTTTTTTTAAATTAATTAATGTCACAATTACTTGAAACATTGGAGAAAATCCCATGATACCATACTGTTTAAGCTGGTTTTCCTTATTATTTTTCGGGCTGGAATTTATAGAAATTCAGGATATATTATCACATATAGAGCGATATATCATTTGCCACACCTAAACTCCCTAATAATCCTATGTGAAGATAAAACAATAGTGCTAACTTTACTGTATCAATGTTGTCCTCCCCTCATAGCCTTTACTAGAAAACACGACTCAGATCAATATATGTAACTGATTTACACTTGTGAAAATATGTCTGAAGGATCCAATCTGTGGCCTTTGATGGAATATAGATGTTAATATCTACCATATGACTGAATCGAAGACTTGTCATAATGGCAAACTCATACAGACTAAATATTACATCCACATCATTAACTCGAAACCATAACTCTTCTCTTGAGATCAACTTATTTATTGCTTTAAGGATAAAAGAATGTATTAGAACCCTACTAAATTGGCTATGCTTTAAGTCTAGGAAATGTCTGAAACAAGTACGTCGAAAATTTGTAATTGTCTCTCTGTTAATAATTTTTTGAACATGACTCCCACATCTCTATATCCACGTGTAGTAACTTGGGCCTTGAAGTGTTTTTCGAAAGGAAATCGCATTTCATCCCTGTCTTCATCCATTTTTCTCTTTTGTCTAGCTCTCTGTATCAAAATTAAATGGCGATTATATTAAATTTATATCAATTTTATATTATAAATTATTTAATTTTGTACATAGAGACCTTATTCAAAAAAACAGTATCAAATTTAAATTCTACACATTGAAAAACCTTAAGGTGCACAAATTTAAATTTACCCCTTATATGGAAAATATCAAAAAGCCCTAAAATTTTATGTAAATCTTATTCTGCCTCTTGAATCCAACCACACAAATTCGTATGGCGGATAACTTTGAAAAAGCGCATTTTGCCCCCCACTACACGAATTTACATGTCAACCACATGAATTCACTTGTCAATTGCATGAATTCGTGTGGTTTATCGCCACCTCACGTGATAACCAGCTTTTCAAATTTATAATCTACCCCACCACATGATTAAAACTCGTATTTTCACCCCCAACCACACGACTTTGTGTGGTCCATAAAGTTTGAAAAATGCACAAAACCTCCTCGTCTTCGACAAATCTCACCACATGAATTCGTCTGGCAAACGCGCCATTCACGTGGTCACTGCCGAATTTGTGTGGTTACATTTCACCTCCCAAACTTCGTTTTTCAAACTCCATTTAAACAACAATCAACTCTATCCCTAATCTAACACAAAAGCCTTAAGAAAATTTATCAAAATCACCAACAAATCAAACAATTTCATCAAAATTTTCAAATCAGAATCGTTAAACATACAAATTTTACATCAAATTGCACAAATCTTAAACCAAAATGCATAAAGAGATGGCAATGATTGTTTTATTAACCTTTTTGTCCATTTTAGTCGTTGAAAATGTCGCAAAAATCGCCTAAGATAATTGAAGATATTGACTACACAAAGACATGTACGTCGATTTACTGTTTTCGTGTGTTGATGGAGTAACACGTCGTTTTTGTCAATTTTTATATGAGGGGTACTTTCGTCTCTGCACGAATTTAGGGCATTTTCCTTTAAAATTAAATGCAGGGGTAATTTTGTTTTGCCCCCTTAACTTTGGGGCAATTTAACTAATTTTCCTTAAATTATTAGGAGTTTAAAATTTGTTAAAAGTTATAGGTGAGTATATTTTAGAACTTTTATCTTTTAGAATAGATTATGTTAATGAATTTTCTCTTGAAATGTATTTTGTTTATGAATCTAAATATGAAAACATTGTACACACTTTAGAACCATGGATAAGTTTAATTGGTTCGTCTAAAGGCAAGAGGTGATTGTTGTCTATCCTACGAAATAGTAAGTAATTGATAGGTTCAAGTTCGAATTTTAGTGAATTTTCTAATTATATTAATATTGATTATTTTGTTGATACTATGAATGAAAGTAAAAATTTTGATATTTTGGCATGGTGTGAAGCACATCAATATGGTTATCTGATAATTTTTGTCATGATATGTAATCTATTAATACTTCTAGGGGGTGTTTGGTTTGGATAATGTTTTATTACCAAAATAAATAGATTATCTTGAAGATAGATTACTTAAAAGATTACTGAATATAAATGATTACTATATTTGATAAAATTTGATAGGTGTAAATAATTATTATGTTTAATTAAAGGTAATAAAAGATTACTAGTAAATTATTTTACTTAAATGCCCTTGAATATAATTATTTTTAAATATTTTTCATATTATTTGTCATATTAATTAAAAATAAATTTATTTTTGTCTCAAAAAATTAATAAATACTAATATAATTATAATAAAATTAATATTACCTTGATAATCTTACTTGTCACGTCAACATAGGTAATAGAAGATTACTGTAATATTTTATTACTGATAAACCAAACAAGAAAATAAAAGATAGATTATCAAGGTAATCTTTAAAACTCATAATCAAACTGCCCCTTAGTATCTATTGTAATGTCAAAATAAGCTTTTAGTGCAAGTTAGTGTGTTCTCCATGACAATCAATTAAACTTACACCCATTAATATGCATGAAAGACTGGATGACCACAAATATCAAGTTGCATAATCACATGATCTACTGAAACCTGTATAGTGTCTATCGTAACATCAAAATAAACTTTTGGTGCAAGTTGTTATGTTCTCGATGATAGATAGTCAAACTTACACTCATTAATTTGCATGAAGGATTAGGTGATTATAAATTTCAAGTTGCATAATCACATAATCAAAGATATTTTTGGAGACGGCAAAAATTTAGAGGTTGAAGATGAGTAAACAAGCATAAATAGTAAATTTATGACTGAGTTTTTTTATAATATATATAAAATTTATTTTCTTATTCTATCATGTAACTATGATTTCTTTCTGTTATAACTAAAATATTTTAATAAAATTTTAAAGGTTCCATTATTGTTTCGATTAATTTGAAAATGATTATAAATTATAAATTATTAATTTAAAAAATAAAAAATATATATAATATGCGGTCAACCCATACAAACTTTTTGGTCACTTTGCAAAAACTCGAGAAGGCATGGGCGATAGGGCTTTGGGCCATGCCCTAGACCTTATTATGTCTGCAGCCATATTTGATCCAACATGCCCATAGTGTTTGTATTTATAGTGTTAGTACGAAGTAATTATACCTCATACGTTAAGGACGAAGCCTGCCAATTGCACAGAAATAGGGCATTGAAGTCTACTAAATGCACTAAGACGTTTCTTAAATTAACAGCAATGATTTGGGCTTAGAGCCCGTATATAGTAAACAAGCTTGAGTTGGGCCATTTCTTAATGGATTAATGTTTCACTAGCTTGAGGAATTGAGCCTATTAGCCCAACTACAGACCAATTTTAAGTTGGTTAATGATATTGAAAGGTGACTTACATCAATACCATAAATTTTAATGTAAACATTACATCTACAAACATTACATATATAAGGTAAATATTTTGTCAAAATCATGCATATATTTCATTATATCTAAGTTGCAAAATATTATTGTAATCTAAAATGATAAATCTAACTACATACAAATTTTGACTAGTGTTGATGGAAAATTTTTCACAAATTATAAGTATGTTATATAGTGATGAAATAACGTGCAAGAAATGATAAATACAATGAGATTTTTAATATGATTTAGACAATAATTTGGAAGCCTATGTTTATAATTATGTTATTGATTGATCAGAGTAAGTTCTAATGTTATGAATTAATTGAAATAAAATATTAATTACACAAGTCGTGATCATTATCTCCTGTATAGCAAAGATAAGTATAGAATGTAATTAATTATATTATAAAATTACTAAGATTTATTTTTTCTACTATTTCTAGGTGAAAGAGTTTTCTTCACAATTTGAGTTAATTTGTGATATTTTGCTAAAATAGTTGGTCACTATATAATGACTATAGCCTATTGGGTGTTATTTTTGTGTATTTAACCAATGAAGAGTTTGGCCACTCATCGACATTCAATATCATTTTCTAATAAGAATATTTGAAAAAAAAATAATGAAAACATATTTGCTATAATTTTCTTAAAACAACTATGAAATGGTGTATTAAATAGAAAGTGAAACCAAAATAATATATATTTTTTTTTATAGAAAGCGGTTACAAAACAATTTTTCTTTTGTGTTCCAATATTTTCGTAATTATTATAAATATAAGATAAATAAATTGCAAAATGAGTTAATTGCAAAATGGGAGCTATAATTTCATTAAACCAAAGCTACGGAAAGAAGAAGAAAGAAGCAAGAGTGAAGAAACAGGAAGCAAGAAGCAACAATATTTTATGAAGGGGTTACAGCAAAATGAAAAGGGGGAAGGAGCCTTTATATAGACAAATTCTCCTGCCAGCCTCCATTCTCATTTATTGCATTCCCACCAAGTTGTTCTAAATTTTCTGCTTGACTTCTTCTATTGGATGCATTCCCATTGTATTTTTCAAATTTGACTGCATGTGGTGGAAAATCCACTAGATGTGAAACACTCCTTTGGATTTCTACCACTTACAAATAATTATATTAACTCTATTAAGAAAAAACCCAATAGGATAAAAATCAAAACAAAGGAATATAATTATTTAATGTTCTGTAAAATGGTGTTGGACATACTTAAATTACCTTATTAAAAACCGTACTAGGAAAATCCAGTAAGACAAAACTTAGTGAAGAAAAAAAAGTATAATGCACATTTTGTCTAATATGTGATAAACTTCAAAAAATTGTCTGATAAATGTTTTTTCTAATGAATGCTCCCCCTCTTTGTAGTGAGATTCATTTGGTTGCTTGTTGAGTCGTCGCATACCAATGTTATATACTAACTTCTCAAATGTTGATATCGGTAGTGTCTTAATAAACAAATCTGCAAGATTCTCACTAGATCTTATTTGTTTGACATCAATTTTTCTACTTTGTTGGAGCTCATGAGTGTAAAAGAACTTCGGTGAGATATGTTTGGTTTTGTCTCCTTTGATATATCTACCTCTAATTTGGATAATATATGTTGCATTGTTTTTATATAATATGAAAAAAGTGTCTATTGTAAAAAGAAGATTGCATGTATTCCAAATATGATAGATGACAAACCGTAACCATATGTATTATCGGCTGGCTTTATAGAGAGCTAAAATTTCTGAATGATTTTAAGAAGTTGCAACCAAAGTCTGTTTGGTAGAGTGTTAGGATATTGATGTGTCATTATAAGTAAAAACATATCCTGTCTGTGAACGAGTTTTATGAAGGTTAGAAAGATAACCAGTATTTGCATATCTAACCAAACTAGGATTTTTTGAGGATTTGATAGAATAAAATAATCTCAAATTTCTAGTTCCACATAGATAACGAAACATATGTTTGATTTCGTTTCAGTGGGGATGGGTTGGTATAGAAAATAAATCGGGCTAATAAATTAACTGTGAAGGATATATCCAGTTTAGTGTATTGGGTCAAATATAATAAAGCTTCAATGACATTAAAATACGGTACTTTATGACCAAATATCTTTTTATCTTCTTTTTTTGGGACGAAATAGATTCTTTTTCGGAGCAAGAGATCAAACAACCATTGGAATGCTCAAAGGATAAGTCTTATTCATATTAAAACGTTTTAATAATTTTTCAATATACACTGATTGATGGATAAGTATTCCATTTAGATTGTGCTCGATTTGTAGGCGAGACAATATTTTGTTTTCCCCAAATCCTTCATTTCAAATTTTTTTTTTCAGATATTTACCAGTTTTTGAGAGCTCTTCAGGAGTCTCATTTAAATTCATGTCATCAACATAAATTGCTATAATAGTAAATCTCGATTCTGACTTTTTGATAAAGACACATAGACATATAGGGTCATTCACATAGCCTTTTTTTTTTCAAATATTCATTGAGGCGATTGTACCACATACATTTGGATTGTTTCAATTCGTATAATAATCTTTGTAATTTAATTGAGTACATGCCTCTTGAATACCATTTTTATTTCAAGCAATTTATATCTTTCAGAGAGTTTCATATAAATTTCAGTGTCCAAATTTTCATACAAATAAATAATAACCACATCTATTAGATGCATATCCAATCCTTAAGAGACTGTTAAACTGATTAAATATCTGAATGTGATTATATCTATTACAGGTGTATATGTTTTATCAAAGTTTATACCAGGCCTTTGGGAAAAGCCTTAGGCTATAAGCCTGACTTTATATCTAGCAATTTTATTTTTTTCATTTCTTTTTCTTATAAATACCCATTTATATCTAACGGGTTGTACGTCTTGAGGTGTTGGATCTACAAGCCCAAATACTTGATGTTTTGCCAGAGAAACTAATTCTGCTCAAATTGTTTCTTATTTAGACCAATCATGTTTTTGTTTGCACTCAGCCACAGTATGTGATTCAAAATCATCATCATTCAGAATTTCAGTAGCTACTACAAATGAGAATGTATCATCAATTGTAATTATTTCGCGGTTCCACATCTCTCGTGTATGAGCATAATTTAAAGATATTTAAATATTTTCATTTTCCTGTTCTTCAGGATTTTGTACCACTTTAGGGGTTTGTGCCACTTCAGGGGCTTGTGCCACTTCAGGGGCTTAAGTCTCTTCAGGGACCATAATCTCTTTTGGAGGAATATTAGATAGTGTGGATTTTTCATTTATCTTAGGATCATCATGATTGATATCTATTTGATTATTTGTCTTTCTTTTTCGAGGAATAGTGTCCTTCGATCAAATAGGTCTACTATGCTTCTAGCTTGCAATAGATTGATTAGTTATGGCATGAATGGACTATTCAATAGTCACATTAATTTTTACTGGGGCGTTAGCAACTAGAACATGTGATCTTGTCACTTTTGTCGTATCTACAAATGCATTAGACATTTGGTCTGCAATAATTTATAAACGCACTATCCTTTGCACTTCAATTTCACTTTAGGATGTGCGAGGATCTAAATGAGACATGATAGGTACATGCTAAGTAAGTTAATGTCTAATTTCATGAGGCATTTTCTTTTCCCCTAAAGATAGGAATGTTGTCTCATTAAAGTGACAATATGCAAATCGTAAAGTAAAAAAATCACCTGTTAATGGTTCTAAATATTTGATAATGGATGGTGGATTATATCCAACATAAATTTCGAAACTATATTAAGGTCCCATTTTTGTGCATTGAAGGGATGCAATAGGGACATATACAACGCAACCAAATATTCTCAAAAGAGATATATCAGGTTGGTGACCAAAGACTAATTGTAAGGGAGAATATTGATGATAAGAAGAAGGTCGTAAGCAAATTAACGTTGTAACATGTAGTATAACATGTCCTCACATAAAAGTAGGTAATTGAGTTCTTCATAATAAAGTACGTGTAATTACCTAGAGTTGTTTGATAAGAGACTCAACCAAACCATTCTGTAAGTGGACATGTGGGACTGGATATTCAATCTCAATCCCCATAGACATGTAATAATCATCAAATGTTTTAGATGTAAATTCACTGACATTATTTAGCCGTATTGACTTGATCGAATAATCTGTGAAATACGCCTTTAATTTGATAATTTCTGCTAACAGTTTAGCAAATACAACATTTCGAATAGGCAATAAACAAACATGAGACCCTCATGCAGATGCATCAATTAAGACCATAAAATATTGAAATAGCTCACTTGGTGGATGAATGGATCCATATGTCCCATTGAATCCTTTGCAAGAATGATAGAGATTCAACTCTAATTTTAGAGGGGGACGATCTTATTACTAATTTGTCTTGAGAACAAGCAATGCATAATTTTTCATTGGACAATAAAATTTTATGATTTTTTAATATATGTCTATGTGAATTTTCAATAATCTTACACATCATTGTAGATTCTGGTTAGCCTAAATGATCATGTTAAAGCATAAATGTTTTTGGATCACAGAACTGCAGGTTCGATACTATGTAGGTTTCAATTGCCTTTATAATTGTATAATACAATCTAGATGATAAAGTTGACAATTTCTCTAGTATAAACCTTCTTCCGAAGGCATTACCAGTTATACAGATGAATTCTGCACCATTTTCACTCATGGTTTCAAGATGATAACCATTTTTTTCTTATATCTTTAAAACTAAGTTGATTTATTTTGGATCTACTTGAATATAATGTTTCATTGATGCTTAATTTGACCTATTTTTCAACATAATTATGACTCTCTCGGAGCCTTCAATTAGATTGATTAATCATGATATAGTATTTACTTTAGCTTCAATCAATGCTAAAGTTAAGAAAAAATTATTTTCCTTGAGAATTGTGTGCATTGTTGCACTATCCACTAAACACATGTCTCTCTCATCAGCTTTTGAAGTCAACGCTTCAATTTCGGAGTCCATTTTCTTTTATTTAAAAATTACGTTAATTATAACGTATACAAAATATTGAAAAGAAGAGAACATGATAATAAAATACAAAATAATATTTATGACTCCAAAATAAATATATATAATGGATTTAATTATAAAAATCTTAGGTATCTTTATCACTATTCAAATGACCCATATTTTTATTTTTTGAAAGAGGATTTGAAACATTAAGATTCATTAAATCGACATGATTTAACTTATCAAAAAGTAAATTCTTATGGGTGTTTAATACAGATCTACCCAATGTTTGTGTGTACTACAAGTACACCACTAATGACATTTATAACCACACAAACTGTTTTGTGGTTTACTCTGTATTATAATTTATTTCATTTTAGTTTTATTCCACTTCTAGTGGTGTGACTGAAATTTTCTATTATAACTATATTTGAATCAAAAATTATTTCTCACACTTATGATAACCACTTCTAGTAGTTGTGTTCACTTCAGGGAACGATGTATAACGAGAAAATATTAATTCAAAATTTTTTTTCCGATATTGCTACTACAAGAGCATAAAATAAAAGGTAAAAAATATTTTATCTTCCACATTTAGAAAAATATTCTGAACATCGCAGAGTTATACTAAATTATAGTCATTAAAAGTATTATTGAATCTGATATTTAAATCTATCTTTCAAATTTCTTCACAAATTTAATAGTCCATTGCAAACTCATTATCTACTTATCTTTTTCATTTCTTAGAATTTTAGTTCAATTAATTAATACATACGTATAATTTATACAAATATATAAATATATTAGGAAGAATTAAGAAAAACAACAATTAAATATTACTATATATATATATATATATGTAAACTTCAATTATGAGTTAGTTATTCACAAATAAGGTTGAATTTGAGTCGAACCGAATTGAGTTTAAATTTGTTTGAGTTCGAGCTCAATTCAGTTTACATATAGCTGAGTTTGAGTTCAAGTTCGTGAAAATCAAGCTTAAATTCGATTCGAATTCAGCTTAACTAATTTTTCGTTTTTAAAACGACGTTGTTTTAATACATATTAATCAAAATGAAATTGTTTTATATTAAAATTTTTAATTAGAAAATTTGACGGGTAGCTTGAGCTCGAATTCAAACTTAATCAAACTCATATAAGACTGACTTATTTCGAACTCGTTCAAATCAAACTTAAATTTAAATTTAAACAGATTTAGTTTGAATCTAACCCTACCTATAAAGGATAAGTAACACTTGGGTATTCGAGTTGACACTAATAAATATATTAATTTGCCTTTCTTTTGATAACACAATTAACTAGTGTTTTGAGTCGTGAATGATAACTTAAACATGACTTACTCACAAACTAGTTGTCTCAATTCAATATTAATTAGAATTTGTGTAAAAGGTATTCTTCACAAATCCCATTTTTACGTATCATATAAGTAAAGCTAAGGGCAGGGGAATCTTAATTAATTCCAAAGGGCCCACCAATTACACGTCAAATCACACCACTTAATTATAATTCGTTACGTGTCAAACCAATATTGCGTTCTCCACCTCTAAACCGTAACTACTAATTGACTAAAAAACCCTCCAACTCTAATTAATGATTTACACGTGGCGCACGAAGGATGCATCATGTGATCCCTCCCCTGCGCCCTCTCAGCTTTTCCAAACTAAACTAAACTAAACTGTTTCTAAACAACAAACAACAAAACAAAAAAACTTATCTCAACACACTGAGTTCACACTTTCAAAAACTATGCTCACTTTTCTCCCTCTACCGGGATTTGTCGTGTCGTTTTGTGGGTGTGTTGTCGTTTCGTTTCGTTTCGTCCCGTCTTCTGAGCTCACTTCATAAAGTGTGCTTTAAGCATTGCAAACGCAGGGAGGACCTGAAGGTTGATGTAAAGAGAGAGTTAGTCATAAATCATGGGTTGCATTCACTCCAGAACCACTCATATTCCTTCTCCTGACGACCCCATCAAACCAGAAGCAGGTTTTTCTCAGTCTGTTTAATACTTTTTGTTCATGGGTTGTGAGTTTTTGTTTTTGTTTTTTTTAATGGTTTTTGTTGTTTTGAAGGGGATGGAGATCAAGGTGATGAAGAGTGTCAAGCGAGTAAATTTAAGGAGTATGGTCTAAACGAGCTGAGAAAAGCAACTAATGGGTTTAGCTCTGCTTATATTGTTTCTGAGAGTGGGGAGAAGGCGCCCAATATTGTTTATAGAGGGAAGTTAGAGAACAATCGTTTGGTTGCTGTTAAAAGGTTTTCTAAACAATCTTGGCCTGACGCTCAACAGTTTGTGGTCAGAGACAGCACTTCTCTTACTTTGTTTTTCTACTTCTGTGTTGGTTGATGAGAAATTTGAAAAAGTGGGCATTTTTTTTCGCTGGGAAACAAAAATTGGAATCTGGGTTTAATTCCTTTTTTTGGATCATGGCTAGATACAGTTTATGGAAAATGTATCTACCCATGATCCCCTTTTCGAGGAAATTATTTTCAAAATATCAATGGACTATATGGAAACAGTTTATCTGTTTATGCTTTCTTTTGGTTGCTGAGAATATTAATTCAAGTTTGGAACATTAATTTGGGGGTTTTCTTTTTGCTTACTACTTTAGTAAATCATTGTTGTAATTAGCTTGGTGACGGTGGAATATTATTGCTTTGTCAGGCGGAGGCTGCGGGCGTGGGAAAGTTGAGGCACAAGAGATTAGTAAATTTGATTGGTTGCTGTGCTGAAGGAGATGAAAGACTCTTGGTTGCTGAGTACATGCCTAATGATACTCTCTCTAAGCATCTCTTCCATTGTATTTCATTCTTCCTTTTTCAAGTTCCTTTTAGCCCATAATTGAGATTTGATGATCTTTATTGATGATCTTGCTCTTTTATTTTTTTTTGTTATTTTTTTCTTTTATTTGCAGATTTTAGATTGTTGGCAACTTTTTCTTTTCTCCCTTTTTCGCTTTAGCCCTTTGAAATCATCTTTTTTCTTACAGAAGTTATCAGAATACGGATTGACTTGTTATTATCAGAGAGGATAGCTTTTCAGCCACCCAGTGAAGTTGCTGGTCTTTTGATAATCATTGCATTGTTATCTAATAACTGAACAATGCCCATCTAACGGTTAGCTGAGGCCAGCAATATATCTGCCCTGCAACCAGTATATCTGTTAGATATAAATTTTATTAGATTATCACTCAAGGAGCTAACCGTTTTATTGGTTCATGAACTTACTTGAACACTCATTATTAGTTTTAAAAACAAGTCTCTTTGTTCAATTAATGCTTTTAATACTGTCAGGAGACTGATGTTACAGCTCAGCTGATTATCTCAGTGTTAATTTTGACATGGAAGTACTAGGTCTTGTTTATGTATACGGACGGTTAGTTATTGTTTTTTAGATTGGCTGTATTCTGCATTTATTGAAATCCAAATGCCACCCCACCTATATTTATACTGAACAATGTCTATTTAATACGAGTAGGTTATAATAGAATTTTATAATATTCTTATTTAGTTTGGGAGAACTTTATTATATATAGGGGTTGGAATGGCTTTTATTGTTTTCTAGCACCTTGTTGTCAGAATAACGGGCAGCTGCATATGTGAATTAATGACTGATAAAGTTTTGTTGTGGCTGTATGTGGAATGAGTAGAGCCCATAATAATGTTGCCTTTATTCCTTATTGATTGATGTGCAGGCTAGATAGACTTCTATACAGTTGAAATAAGCTTAATGTTAGGAAACTTTTGTAACATGAACAGAATACTGGTAACATGAAATGTTTAATTTGTAAAATGGAGAGTGTCTTTGCAATGAAATATGAATCCTACAACGTATTATGTTAATATTATGTTGCACATTGTGAAAGGCTTGTTACTTTAACAATATTGCATTGCTATATCAGCAAGACTAGTGCAAACACATTTTCAGCAATTTATAAATTTTCTGGTTAATTTTATTTTTTATTTTCTATGAATGAGTTATTTTATGTTTAGGGGAGAAGCAACCACTACCATGGGAAATGCGTGTTAGAGTTGCATACTACATTGCACAGGCACTTGATCATTGTTACACAGAAAACTGGAAAATCTACCATGATTTAAATGCTTATAGAGTTCTTTTCGATGAGGTAAACATGAAAAGTTATCAACTTTGTGTTTTGTTGAATCCTCATACATCTTCAAACACTATGCTTAAGCATTGTTTCTACATTGTCTTTTTAATCAATGGCAAAGACATTTATTTGTTGCTTTTTTTGACCTTTTAATGATTAATATTATATAGGTAAGTACTAAAATATGCGGAACTGGAACATATAACATATTATTCAATCATCAATTTGATGTTTGGTGATTAGTTAGCTCATTACTTGTCATGATGCATTAACTTGTCACATTTGCTGAATACATCAAAAATTTGTTTTGACCCATCAGTGTACAAGGTTCAATACTGTGCACTACCAGGAGTTGCAGTACCTCTATTTATTATTGCATTTTCTAGTGCATTTGATGTTTGCTCTTAAGTATGCCATTTCTCTATTGCTTGGTGATGATGTTAAAGTTATTGTAAGATGAACATAGATAATTTTATGACACATTTCAGGAGGGTGACCCTCATTTATCCAGTTTTGGCCTTATGAAAAATAGCCGAGATGGAAAAAGCTACAGTACCAACTTGGCATACACCCCACCTGAGTTTTTGCGGACAGGTACAGTGTATTATAACAAATGTTCTCTAGGATTTGAATAAAATCTCAATTTAGTATATCTCTTCTTAAATTATCATGTCTTGAAATAGTCACTATATAGTTCATGGAGGACTTTGATTCAACCTAGATGGAGGATACAAAACCTCAACTGATTCAAGCAATTAGGTTCCCATATTGTCACTTTTTGCGGTTAAGATATGATTGTGTTAGGATCCCAAGTGCAAGGTATGGGACTTGGATCCCACATTGAAAAGTGTGGGCAACTAGTGTAGGGTTTATATGGCCTTGGGCTCTCCCATTTCAATAGCTAGCTTTTGAGGTGTGGTTCTCCTAAGGTTCGTATTATTTGGTATCAGAGTCATCATCATGTCTCCCAGTTGCAATCGTGTGACGCGGGTGGTGACGTTGGCATTGCAGTGTTCGCCCGGGGTTAGCAGGGAGCTAGCGCACAGCTAGCCCACGTGGGCACCGGGGTTGCGGAGCATGGTGGTATGTTAGGATCCCAAGTGCAAGGTATGGGACTTGGATCCTACATTGAAAAGTATGGACAACTAGTGTGGGGTTTGTATGGTCTTGGACTCTCCCATCTCAATAGCTAGCTTTTGAGGTGTGGTTTTTCTAAGGTTCATATCAGATTGTATACACCAACTACTGCTAATTTATGCACAGTGTAACGCTACGTCTGCAGGTTGCTCTGGGAAAAATTTCTGCAGATGCCATTTTCATTCTAACTGGGAGTTTCTCATGATTAAATGTTGAAATTTTGGAAGCAAATAACCTAGGACCCACTTGTGTTTAGAATATTGATGCCTTGATGTTTAGGGTTATGTGAAAATCCTGTATACATGCAATAAGATGATCGAAGAGTGTAACCGTTGTATTTTATATACTATACAAACTTGTTTTTTGTTATTGTTATGGGATTGGTTGTGCTTGTGAAGATAAGTTGAATGCTATGGAAAGGTCAAGGATTTAGACAGTTTTTTGTGACTTTCTACTATGTAATTAAACTGATAGCTATTTTCCCTGTGGATGTGTTGGGATTATACTAAACATTTATGCCTCTACTGTTATAATCTTTTGCTTTGAATTTTTCAGTTGCTCTTGTTACTAACTGGAATGATTCATCGCTTGATAAGAATTTTATTTCTAATTTTAGTTTAAATACTGTATGACCAAATCTGTTTTCTTGAGAAGAATTTTCATCAGCCTAATTCAATATTTGATATTATTAGTTAAATTGAAAAATAATGAAAGAACTAAGTGGCGGATATATATATATTCTTTATTATGAACCAGAATATATGTAGAAGTGCATTCTCTCTATCTGTTTTATTCCCTTATGCATCAATGATGATGTGATATGGTTTTTTGATGTAGATTCATAGGATCAATCCAGTGGATTTGATTAGTGTTAAATTTTGCAGGCAGAGTCATCCCAGAGAGTGTGATTTATAGTTATGGAACAGTTCTGTTGGATCTTTTAAGTGGAAAGCACATTCCTCCCAGCCATGTATGGTGCCTTCCACGCCATAATACTGTTTGATTGTTCTGCACACTGCTTCACAGTTTTGTAACTTTGTTTCCTTTTTCCACACCATCTATAATTGACATTCCTCCCAGCCATGTATGGTGCCTTTCATTCCATCATACTGTTTTGTTGTTCTTCACACTGCTTCACAGTTTTGTTTTTGTAACAATGCTTCCTTTTTCCCCACCATCTATAATTGATATGTTGCCTTTTCTTTTAGTGGTTATCTTGTCCCTTTTTGTATCTACTTTTCGTTTAAATACAATTCTTCTTGTTTCCAAGCGGAAAAAATATTATCTTCTGTATACTTTGTATGGCCTTATATCTGTGACTCATGGTATCAGAATTTGGAGAAAAATTGTATCTGCTATTCTATAAAGTTGATTCTATATGAAGATTTGAATAATTTTAGAAAATCCAGAATATTTTCGTTTTTCAGCTACTTTTTACAAGTAATTTTGATTTTTTTCTTTATTGATATATCAAACATCTTAGAATGGCCAGAGATGAGCTCCATTTAAACTTCAAGCTTGTTAAGTTCATTTACTCCATATATTATTAATTTTATGTTGAGTTGTGCACTGTTGTTTCCAACTTTTTATGAGCTTACTTGCATTTTTGTAATTTAATAATGCTAAATAATGTATGTCCAGGCACTTGACTTGATTAGGGGGAAGGATTTGTTAAAGTTGATGGATTCTTCATTGGATGGGCAGTATGCCAATGATGATGCTACTAAACTAATTGGTCTTGCTTCAAAGTGCCTTCAGTCTGAGGCTAAGGATCGACCTGATACCAAGTTTCTTCTTACTGCAGTTGCACCTTTACAAAAGCAGAAAGAGGTGAATTTCTTGTTTCTCCTGTGTCTTGGAAAAGTTGATTCTGTTGTAGTTATCCTGTTAGGAACCAGCCCATATTCAACAAAATAACAGAAAATAAAACACAAAAAATACAGTAAAATAAAAATTACTAAATAAGGGGTTACAAGGAGTAAATGTCTTTAGGGTTCAGAATATCCAGAAAATACTAAATAAGAGGTTACAAGGATATTCTGGACCCTAAAGACCCTATTTAGTATGAAGACCACCATTGGATTGAGATCAAGTGTCCCAATCCTAATATATCCAGCTCAAGAGATTTTTCTTTCTTGGTATAGCTGGAATATCATTCCTAAGCTTATCTGTTCTGACTTATTCTGTCGGTTTGCTTAGATAGCATCTCATGTTCTGATGGGCCTGGTGAAAAATACAGTAGCAGTTCCCACCATGCTCTCTCCCCTTGGAAAGGCTTGTGCTAGGAGGGATCTTACTGCAGTACATGACATTTTGCTTAAAATGGGTTATAAAGATGAAGAAGGTGCAGAAAATGAGGTATTTTATGTCTATTGTGTGACTTAACAATATGCGGTGAATTAAACTTGCTCAAAACAGGTAGTAATGATGAAGGGGCAATATCTAGTTTACCATCTAGAAAATAGAGTTGTCATTGGATTTAAAGATTGTTTTGTTGATACTCAATAAAGCCATAGGGCCAAATTTATCGAGGTCAGCCAATTTCACTCATTTATTAAGTGCCCTAGCTCTCTAAAGTTATCTAATAATTTTATCTTGAGTATCTTCTTTTTTTTTTTTGGAAGAAATTCTCTTTCTTAGTTTTACGGCTTCAATTTTCAGATCTGAATACTGATACTTTTCATGTGTGTTTGATTTTTTTTATAATCTTTTTATTAATAACCAAAAGCTTCTTTGACTTTAATTTGCTCACTGAGTTCTAAATTGAGGAGTACTTCCAAATTCAATAGCATTGGTTGTCAGGGAACCATTGGACTGTAAATATCCAAATAGGTTGCCCCATGTGTATCTGATTCATGATTGAGGTAGCAAGAATATCCTGAAGCAGGAGCCATATCTGTGTTGTATCTATGTAAACACTATGCAATTGTTAACATGTCATAAACTCTTAATAACATATGAAAAATTTTCCAAAAAATGTGTAGGATGATTTACGTGTGTTGAGGATTTAGGCATAATTATTTCCTTCTTTTAAGAAAGATATGTTAACACAGTGCATGTGGTAACTTGTGTTCAACTCTCACTGAACATGACAGTTCATTGCTGCTTTGTTGTGGGACAAAATTATTTTTAATTGAGATTGACCTGAAATTGAAATTGTTGTTGTGGACTAGTGCAAGGACATATTTGTTTTACAAGTTTTCTATATATTCATATACATGTGTTTTTGCCTGTGCATTAAGGATCTCTGAAATTCTTTTCTGGAAGTTACATGTATGTTGTTTGTCCATTACTTGATTTACAACACTTGTATTATTTGTTTCTTTTTATTTTAAAAATTTGCCACATTTGCTTTGTCTCATGTTTGTCCTCTTGTGTTTGCACTGCCTAAAACCCTACATTGTCCCATTCTCTGATGATGGGATCTGTATTGCAGCTATCCTTTCAAGAATGGACTCAACAAGTGCAAGATATGTTGAACACAAAGAAAATTGGTGATATTGCATTCAGGGACAAGGATTTTAAGAATGCAATTGAATACTATTCAAAGGTATATTTTCCCCCTCTTTATTTTTTGCTCAAGTAACAGAAAATGAACATCTTACTATTGAATTTAATGGATCAAGTGTTGTGTAATCTATCTTGCACCAAGTCCTTAACAGTATATTGCAAATTAGCACCATAATATTTGGTATGACTTCTTTCAGTAGGCATGCATTTGATTAATTGGTTTTTACAACTGAAGCATAAAACTTTATGTTCTTTTGAACGGAAAAAACAGACATTTTAAGAGAACCGGTTAGCTACTAGTGTAAAACCGGATCACATTTTCAGAATTCATTTTAAGTTCTTTGGCCAAACTTCAGTCATTTGAATAAGTTTCATAACACAATGGTTAACAAGTCAGTCACCATTTTTTTCTCTGATGTTTATATAAATTTTACTCCCACAATTTGTCACCAAAGCTCTAATTGATCTCTAGATGTTTTTCATGCCATTTTGAGCTGTCGAATTTTCCTACTTCTTGATACATGTCAGGTTTGTTCAACAGTTTCATTTCCTACTGGATGTTAACATTTTTTTTTTCCTACCCTTCAATCTCAACTATGTAAGACTTCAAAATCTTGCTGTCAGCGTTCTTCCCTATCTTCATAACTTTACTGCTCACATTCTCAGTTTCATGAAACAGTTGATTGTTATGATGTTGGTTCCATCTGCCACTGTGTTTGCAAGACGAGCATTCTCCTACTTGATGAATGGCCAAGCCGAACTTGCCTTGAGGGATGCAATGCAGGCTCAGGTGTGCATACCAGAGTGGCCAACTGCATTCTATTTGCAGGCTCTTGCACTGTCAAAGCTGGGAATGGAAACCGATGCTCAGGATATGCTGAATGAGGGAGCCGCCTATGAAGCCAAGAAACAGAATAGCTGGCGCAATTAGAGTGTAATTTGTCTCTTGGTTGTTGGAGACCCTACTATGTTAACAATGGCTAGCTGGAAAATTTAGCGTGAAAGAAAATGGTTGAGCTAGGATTAGAGTACTAACAGTCTAACAGAGTTGTCTGCAGATTTACCATGCTTGAGCAATATATATTGTACACTCCAAAAGAGCAAATAACTTGTTTGATCATTCAGAAATATTACAATTCCCCTTAAATTAGTTACTAAATATCACATAACAAAGCTCAGGAAAAAATATTTAAAATATCTCCCCCATGGCTGTGCCAAGGCCCGTCACTTGGTGGGCTTTTGTGTTGGGACGACTCGGGAAAAACTTAAGGCTTGGGGCATGATTTAGGGCATTTAGATTGCGCCCCAGCAGATTAGCTTGTTAGCCTTTTGCAAGTTAGTTTTAAAATTTTTTAAATATTTTTGTCATGTTGATTGTGTTAGATAGACCCTTATATTTAAAAATATTTAGTAAAAATCAACCCAATAGTATCAGATTGGATTGTGTTGGGTTGGGTTGGTCAAGAGATTTTATCTCATGGCATATCCCACTAAGCTTGTGGGTATGGTATGATCCGCATTTTTCCGTGCTTGCCCAGGCAATAGGGCTGGATTCGAGCCGAGTCAGTTCGAGCTCGAGTTCGGCTCGGCTCGGTTCGAGCCCGAAACGAGCCGGGCTCAGCTCGGCTCGATCGAGCTCGAGCCGAGCCCGAGCTGGCTCGGGATATTTTTTTTAAATTTTTTTTATACAAAACGGTGTCGTTTTGATTCATATATATATACAAAACGGTGTCGTTTTGATATAAAAAACGAGTCGAGCCGAGCCGTTACTGAGCCGAACTGAAAACGAGCCGAACTCGAGTCGAGCCGAATTCGGCTCGAGTCGAGCTCGAGCCGAACTCGAGCCGGCCCTCAAAAAGCCGAGCCGAGCCCGAGCTGGCTGCGAGCCGAGCTCAGCTCGGCTCGAATCCAGCCCTACCAGGCAAGCCGTCCCAAAACAGCCAGGTCACAGGCCGGCGAGCCCATTTGACTACTCTATCCATGCATAACCATGAGAAATACTAATAACCCAAATAAATAGAAAAAATCTCAACTATTAAAAAAAAAAAAAAACTATAAAACTAATTTCTGGCGGGAGAAGGACTATTTCCCACCCAATTTTTGATGCGTTCTCAAAATACCACACACGCCAGATGAAAATCCAGTTTTCCCACCCATGAGCTGTTAATTTGGATGGTTTCTGTTTGCATAAGGATAAAATATCCATTTTACCCTTATTAGATGAAATAACAAAAATACCCCTCTGTAAAATTCATCCTAAAATTGATGTGAGTTTTTCCTTCACCCCCCTTAGGTTTTAGAAACTAACATTTCACCTTACCTAAAGTTTTTAAACTTTGAAAACTAACATTTTCACCCCCAAACCTAGGCTTTCTAAATTTTTCAAAAAAACAGCCGCCCCCATAACTTTCAAAACTAGCAGTTTCACCCCATTCTGCCGACGTCGTCTTCGGCGTAGTCACCTGCCTCCTCCTTCTTCTGGTGCGACGGCGGTGGTGGCCGAAGAAGGAAGAGACGGAGATCTCCTTCTCCTGGTGCACGGTGCGACGAAGAGACGGAGATCTCTTCGTCGCACAATGCGACGAAGAGACGGAGATCTCTTCGTCGCATCACCGTGCGACGAAGAGGTCTCTCTTCGTCGTTCCACCCAGACGACGATCGTGTCGTCCAGATCTGTTCTTCCAGATCTCTGTCTGTTCTTCATCGTCGCGTCGTCCAGATCTGTTCTTCGTCGTCCAGATCTCCTTCGTCATCCTTTGTAGTCGGAGATCTCCCATCGATCGATTGCAGCGGTCGTCGGTGGTGGCCGGAGAAGGAAGCAAAACCCTAGGGGGTGAAATTAAAGTTTTCAAACTTTGAGGATGGGTTATTTACTTTTTGAAACTTGAAGGGGGAAACGGTGAAATTTTAAAGTTTTAATGTTTTAAATAGTAAATGACGATTTTGCCCCTGTTCCTAACTGAAAAAATGGACGACAGTTTGGTCATAGGTGGGAAAACTGGATTTTCATCTGGCGTGGGTGGCATCTTGAAAACGCATCAAAAGTTGGGTGGGAAATAGTCCTTCTCCCAATTTCTGGCCATACAAAATGTAGATTGTAACTGGCTTCTTGTTTTATAAATCACAGTAAATCATTTTTTTGTAGTCTTTCTTTGGCTTACCGAACGGCGGTTACTATGTAAGTCATCCATTTTTGTCACAACTTTACCACCTAACTTTAAGAATTCTGGATCCTTCCCCTGTTTTCTTTCCGAGAAAAATAGAAAAGAGAAAAACTCCGCTTCACTTCTTTTCTCAGCTACAGAAAATTCAGGTTTCTTGTACAATCTTATAAAATTTAATCGTCATGTGGGATGTTGTTTGTTTGATTTATGATAAATTTCTTGTGTATTTTTTTACAGGATTATGGGAAGTATAGCGATTAATCATGAGATGTCCAAGGAGCTGGCTCGGGAGTTATTGATCTCGATTTCTTCTACTTTACCTGATAACGTTGTGGATTTGGATAAATTTCTTTCAAGTTTTGAGAGGCCTAATGGGGTCGTTGTTGCGGCAAAAGATGATCGAGCTGAAAAATACAGGTCGGACTTGATCTCAATTTCCTATGCTCAATCACCTGATGTTAAATGACAATAGCTGAATTTGGGGAAGAACGAGACTCTGTTGTTTGTGAGTCGTTATGTTCATGTAGAATCCCTGTGATGTATTTGTAGATAAGGTGCGATGTGTAAAGCGAGCGTGCTATGGTGTGATGGCCGTGTGAATATTTTTGGTGTTGATATTGGGTTAGGTTGTTGTGTCTTTGTGAGTCTAATTATTGAAACATACATCCCAGTTTGTTGTATATATGTATACCATTTCAGTGTGGTTATAGCGAAAGATATTGTGAATAATTTTGGTTTCTTCTTTCTTTTTGTTGTTACTTTGCTGGAATTACAGATGAATTCTGTGCTGTATTCTCATATACTGGTATTAAGTTTGAAGCAGAATTGAATTTAAGAAATGAAAAATGTAGTGCCTACAACAATTGTTTGACATTTCAATACTATTACACTGCTGGTCTGCTAAATTTTCCTTTCTTTCCAGTTTTGGTGGGCAAATTGCATGGCAGATGCTTCACTATTGATCAATTTAGGCGTGCTCATCGCTGGTAAAATTAAATTGCTCCAAAAGTCGTCACAAATTACTGGCTTTCATGAAACTTAGCTATTCAAATTCCTTTGCTTAACCTTTCAAACTAGGCCAAAATACTTATTCCTACCCAAGGTTTAGTGTAATGTCAAACTCCCACCCACGAAGTTGGAAAAAACCAAAAGTCCACTCTTTTGTTAAAATTTTCAGTTAGAATTAAGGTAAAAATATTTTTTAATTAAAATATTAAAAAAACTAAAATTTTATTACATTTTTCTTGTTTAGTTTAAAAATCTAATATTTCTCGCATCCAAAGTTTGAAAAGTTATCCTTTCCACCATAAGGTTTTATTTTTTTCTCTCTCTTCTCTGGTTACTATTCTCTGGCCAATCTCTCATACCTTCACACCATCTAATCTCTTGGAAGAAGACAAATTTTCAAAGGAACAATAAATCAACTTGACCTCTTCTTCTTATTTTGCATATCTCACAAAATGATATTTGATCTTCATGTGCTTTGTTTTACCATGAAAGACATGATTTTTCATAATAACAATGGTTGATTGGTTATCACACAAAATTTCAATAGAACCTTCCTACTTTTGAAGTAGATCATTCATGATCTTCCTTAACCAAATGACTTGATTGACTGTTCCAACAGCTGCAACATATTCAACCTCTACAATTGATTGAACAACAATATCATGCTTTCTTGAATTTCAACTGAACACACTAGAGCCACCTATGAATAAATAACCATATGTGCTTCTCATATCTTCTTGTGAACCAGCCCAATCACTGTCAATGTATTCAATTAACCTAGACCCTTAAGCCTTTTTGAACCAAATTCTCATATCTTTGGTGCCTTTAACATACCTTTACACCCTTTTAGTTGCTTTATAATGCAATTCACTTGGACTCACCATAAATCTTGAGAAGAGCCTTGCTACAAACATAAGATCAGGCCTTGTGGCAATTAAATACAATAAACAACCAATCAAACTTTTGAAAACTCTCTCATTTGGTTTTTCAGCACCATCATTCTTATATAAATTTTCATTTAACACCAATGGAGTACAAAGACTCTTGATGTTCTCCATCTTGAACTTTTCTAAGATTTGTTAAGTATAATTTTTCTAACATATAAAAATTTATTGATCAGTTTGTGAAATTTCCATAACAAGAAAATATGGCATCTCTCCCAAATCTGTCATTTCAAATTCTTTTTTCATTTGTGCCTCGAATTCATTTACTAATTTGACACTACTTCCAATCAATAGTAAGTTATCAACGTAGAGTGATACTATCAAAACATCATTTCTTGATTCTTCATATAAAAAGTTTACTCACTTTTGGTTCCTTCAAATTTTAAGTTTCTGAAGTACTCATCAACTCTGTTGTACCATACTCTTGGAGTTTGTTTTAGGCCATACAAGGCCTTCATGAACAAATAGATTGTAACACTCACCTTTACAGGAAAATGTCACCAAATTGATTATTTTGAGCATTCATTTAATTCAAAACATGTAATAAACTTCATAAAAAATTTTGAATAAAACTCATTTATTACCTTACAAAAATTACTCAAATGCCCTTGTTAAAACAAATCAAAAGCATACAAAAGATGTCTAATCATTAAAAAAAAAAAAAACTGAAATCCATATGTATGTATAGTCAGATACACAAATAAATCATAATAAAATAAAACTAAAGAATAAAATGACAGAAATGCTCTTGCTGCTTTATGCTCATAGACCGTTGCTGTATCTACACATATGAAAATAAGGGAGTGAGTGATAAAACATTCAATAAGTAGGAGACTCAACTGTTATTTTATACTTAATCCCCAAAATGCCCTTGCTCTTGACCTTGACTATCTTTGTCACCTAGAGTCGACATTAAACTCCCCTATGGATTATGTCGAGTCCTATATCTCAATTTTGTGATAATACTGTACTCTAGGGAATATATAGGTTATATATCATAACTTTTGAATTGAACTACACCTTGCTCGATCACTAAAAAGTCACTCCTTAAATTCTTATTTGGCATGACTATACTAAGCTTGGTGGAAATATTTAAATGTGGAAGTTATAACTAAAAGTGTATACTAGGTCGATTAGTCCAAATCAAATGCAGGGATTTGCCACCTTGGCCTTGTGAGTTATCTTCCTAGTCCATTATACCAAACTGTATCTCAATTGGGCTTTATTGCAAACAAGAACCCTATTACTAGTCTAGTATTCTACTATGGAT
Organism: Mangifera indica; assembly: GCF_011075055.1. Taxonomy (NCBI): domain Eukaryota; kingdom Viridiplantae; phylum Streptophyta; class Magnoliopsida; order Sapindales; family Anacardiaceae; genus Mangifera; species Mangifera indica. The sequence continues at coordinate 13,031,512 of NC_058144.1, forward strand.
ATGTCCTACTATAGGTAGCATAGGGAATGTTTACTCACAATGCCTTATCGTAACGACCTTATGATGAATAACATGCATACATTTTGAGCCTTAACTCAACTTGGCTCGCTTCGCTTCCACCTAAAATGTATCTTGTGTCATTCTGTAATTTAACTTTTAAACACATAAGGTACTATTGCATACCCAAGATCTTTTTACTAGCTCTCAGAATGACTCATGTATCCTTAACCTATTTCCTTTTCTCTTTTTCTTTAATCTGCTATGCACACATGAAGGTGTCTTTTTATTTTCCATGCATACTTCTAACTCCTCATGGCATCTTCCCATGTGTGAATTTTTCTGTTTACATAGGTGTGTGCTTTTAGGCACATGCGCGTGTGTCACTTTAGGTATTTATTTTGTTTTCATTTTTTGTTCTCTCCTTGACCACTATATTTCTCAAGAGTATTATCTTCATTTCATCCTATACATGGTTGTGCCAAAGATATACATAGAAAGTCTATATGACCTAATTGGCCATTCTTCAATCAATGGCGTCCAATAATCGTTGACACACTTGAACACCCAACCTAGATCTTGGCTTACACACTTGGGTGTGTGTCTATACCATATGGTCGTGTGGCGAGCACAGAAAACAGATTGAGGAACCCTAATTTTGATCCCTATTTCGTTTTCAATTGTTTCAATGCTATCTACTCAATTTCTTTGGCATAGAATTATGACTACGACATCAATACAATCAATCAACATGCCATCGATGACCATAAATAAAAAATCAATCAATTTGCTCAATTCGAACCCAATCATCAAACTTAAGAAACAGTTACATAAACTTACATATGTGCCTGTCTAACCTTATCATACTATATTATATTCTTCATAATTAACACACACATAACACATACAAACCACATCAAAACAAGTTCATCATCATTAGGACTATATATATGTGTAAATCTAATCATCATCTTAACCATATTTGGTCAATATAACATGCTAAAAAATTACGCACTAATACTCTCAAATTTTCACTCACATACAACACAATATCAAAGACATGCTTCTTGATTCAACCTTTTATAATGCTTTTTGATGATCAATCACTTTCTCTATCTCTCTCTTTTTGGAAAATGCTTATGTTTGATTTGAGATAAAAATCCATAAAATGCAACCATCATGCCTTTTTAATAGTTGAAACCGCGTTCAACACACATGGGCATGTGTCTATGGTACACAACCATATGTCATTTAAATTTGAAATTTACATAAAATCATCCAATTTGGTTGACGTGGTAATGACACATGGGTATGACCTCATATGCATGATCGTGTGTTATTGAAAGCTCACACTTTGACTTTCAAATCATATTAAATCCTTCATACAACAATTAAACTTATACATAAAAACTATTTTGCCCTTGAGACGTATTTGTGGGAAAACACTGGTTACAACTCTTTGTTCCAACTTATCTTTTTTAGTCTCAAGTATATGAATGTAACACATACATCCAAAAATTTTGGGATGAGCTACTGAGGGTTTGACTCCAAACCAAGCTTCAAACAAACTTTTGTCTACTAGTGCTTTGGTTGGAAGCATATTGCGGAGATACATTAAGGTATTGACTTCCTCATCCAAAAAGTGCTTTGCAAAAGCTTTTTCAAAAATCAAACACCTAGCCATTTCCATGATGAACTTGTTCTTTCATTCACTTACTATGTTTTGTTGTGAAGTATAAGTGATAGTAAGTTGATGATGAATTCCTGTCTCTTGGATATATTTCTTGAACTACAATGAGGTGTACTCACTTACATTGTTTCACCTAAATACCTTAATTTTTCTTTCACATTGATTTTCAACAAGAGACTTGAATTTTTGAAACTCTTCAAATACTTCAAATTTCTATTTTAGAAAAAGTACTCAACATATTTTGGTGCAATCATTAATAAATAATAAAAAAATATTTGCTACGATTGAGTGAAAGTGTCTTCATAAGTCTACACACATTTATATGGATCAATTGTAGCTTATCAAATGCCTTCCAAGCTTGGTTTATATAAAAGAAAATTTTTGTTGCTTTCCAAATTGACACCCACTACACATTTTTTTGTTATCATTAATAGTCGGTAGATCTTCCAATTATCTTCAAAGTGTAAAACATAATTCTTTTCAAGCATTTGAAGGACACTAAGAAGACTTTGACTAATTTTAGGCACATATAAGACATTTGAAATTAGTTTGGTATCGTTTGGAGTGTTGACAACAATTGTGCTTTTGCCTTCCACTCCCAAAAATTCTCCATTTACCACTTTTACTTTGGAGAAGAAACCTTTGTCTATGTCGACTAAGATGTCTACATCTGATCTATGATTTGAGCATCCACTGTCAATAAGCCAAACCTCATGGCTATTGCTTGTTGCATAGCAAGTAGTGAGACAAACAAGTGTTCATTTTGTTAATGTTGTTGACCACTGTCAGCAAATTGTGCTTGTTATGCTTGATTATCACCTTGACAGTGCTTGTTAACCACTGTCAGCAAATTTTACACACTTTTTCAACATATCCAAATTCCTTGCAAGTTCTTCATTGGACACCAAGTTTATACTATCATTAATTTGGTGACCGTCCCTTCTTGTTACTATAAGTACATGGTTTGTATTTTCCTTTTCTACCTCTACCTTTGGCCTTTTGTAATTCTTTCTTTCCACCAATTTGTTTTTTCCTTTCACTGGTGGATGGAGCTTTAACCTTCTGTTGAGCCAAGAGAGCTCCTTGGTAACTTTTTCTTGCCTAATTGATTTCCTCTACTCTTGTACCTGTAGGTTATTCACCAATTTTGGCAAGATGATCCAATTAAGTCTCTTAAATCCTCAAGGGATGAGATCTTTGCCGTAGACCTTTTAGATAAACTCACCAATACCTTCTCCACAACTCTCTTGTTAGTCAATTCTTCACCCAATACTTTGATTTTATTCACCACTCTTAAGAGTCTATAGGTATAATTTTTAATTATCTCAAAATCTTTCAATATGACAAGCTTAATGTCCCTTATAAGATTCAAGACTTGCATCTACCTTATTTTTTCACTGCCTTGAAACTCCTCCTTGAGTTTGTCCCAAACTTCTTTAGGTGTTTCACAGGCTATAATTATGTCAAAAATAGCTTCAGACACTACTGCTTGCAGGCATGATAAGGCCTTGAATTTCTTGGTTGACTCTTCTAAATGGTGTTTCATCTGTGCTATTGTGGGATTAACTCTAGGTTGAGAAAGATCTCTATCCATCTCTACTACTTTCTATAATACAAGATATCTCAAATATGTTTTCATTTTCACATCCCTAATAGGATAATTTTCTATAGAAAAAATAGGAATTCAAGCTGCTACAAAACCACTTGGAGCCATGATTGATATCTCAAGTTTTTTGGTTTTTTTTTTTTTTTTGGTGAAGGAAAACTTATTGGTATTATTTCTTTCTCGTAGTTTCTCAAAAAACTTGAAAGTTTTAATACGATTTGTCAACTTTTACAAGTTTTTAAGAGAATAAGTGAGGCAAAAGATTAAAATTTTTATTTTTAAAACATGAATATATAGAATTACAAATATAAATAACTTTTACAATCATTTAATGCAAAATTGACTTCTAAAACCATAACTACTACAACAACTAAACCTGCTACACCACAATCATTATTGCATAAATTAACTGCTCAAACCATAACTCCTACAACTATTATAACATATCAATTACTTGATTATAAACTAAACTTAAACCTCAAAATTAGTTTTATTTTTATTAAAATTAAATGACCAAAATAAACTTGCTATTATGACAGCAAAGTGCCATAGCTTTAATACTAGTTCCTTCTTGTCTCTCTTCTAACCCATTTTTTCTCTCTTCATATGTAATCGTGTTCCGACTTAATGAATATCTCTTGCATGTTGGAAATCAAGACTCGGTGGCCTAAAGCCACCCATGAATTGTTGGGTAAAATTCATTTCTGAGCTTTGCTAAGGAAGAGCGAATGCGCCTTCGAAGTTGTATCACCAATTATAGGTCAAGAGGCACTCTCCATTTACCATGAATATATCAAAGGAAGTTAAAATCACTTCATTGGATGAATGGCCAACCATGGAACAACCGTATGAACTCTTAACTGAGATAACCAAGATCGCTTTTTTGATCTTTATGTATATTATTTTTTACTGGTGAGAGTGGTGATCTTAATCATGGAATAAGAGCTATGGCCTACAAGATGTTCTAGAGGGCAGGTAGGCTAGGAAGAAAAACAACGAAACGAAGAAGCACAAAGATATGATGGATTTACTTACAGAAATTGAAGATGAGAATTGAGGGAGATTGGGTGATGAAGAGATCATACTTATTTTCCTTGTGTACATGAATGTTGGCTATGAATCTTCAACCCATGCCTTGATACCCTTTTCCAACATGAACATCCATAACATTTCCTAAAAGCTAAAGTATTATTCCTGGTCAGTTAGGCCTCGGGAATTTATGGAGACTATTAAACTAACATAATAATGAAGTATAGTTTTGAAGGCAGAGCAAGAGGAAATTGTAAAAGGAAGAGAACCAACAGGACAAGATTGAGCCTGAGAGAAATCAAACAAGATTGAAGGAGTATGGAAACTATTGGTTTGGTTCATTTTGATTATGAAAATTCTCCCAACCCAATAAAATCGATCCTCAAGTCAATGATGATTCATATTCTTTCATCAAATGCATAGATGAATTTTCTGTCTGCAATTAATGCACCATGAATTGTGTGGGAACATTATCCAAAAGCAAGTTACATTCCTATAGGAACAAAGGATGTAGGTTATGCCCTTCAATGAATCGTCCAACCTAGAAATTTCAAAATTTCTTCATGATTTTCTCCTTTACTACAAGTAAGTTTCTCCTGCTTATATTTTGCTTTATTATATTTATGAATTATTCTGTGTTATCGGATTATAAAATCCAATTGTAGAAATATAATAAAATTATTAAATCTCATAATTAAATAATTAAAAAACATCTAATATTAGATTATAACTTAAATAACATAACACAAATTAGGTTGGTTATTTATATAAGCTATCCTGAAATGTCACAATTATTTATTTACTCTAATAATCCAATAATCATATTAAATAAGCTATACTAAACAATCACTATGTGGTGGTGAGTACAGGACAAAAAATCATGAGAGACAAAGAATATTAGAAAAATTCAATTTGCAATAAATTAGAAATTGTTGCCCACAAGTCAGTAGTCCTGCGGCAAAGGTTGATTGAAATTTAAAAACAAAAGAAAGACTAACGTATAGAGGTGAGTCAAAAGAGGTGGAGACTGGCTCAGCTTTTTATAATATATATATATATATTTAAAGTCACGTCAAAAGACTTGATGTTTAGGCTACTGTCAAACTAGTATGCGTAATTTTCAAAGAAGTTAAATATTCATTTATTTTTTAAATTTAGTTAAATTTTATTATTATTATAAAAAATAAAAATATTATTTAATAATTTTTTTTAAAAATAAAAATTTATCTTTTGTTTCAATTTTGTTTTAAAAATTAGAATTTTTTTATAGCTTAATTTTAAAAAGTTATGTTTTTATCTATTATCTAAAGTTTTCATATTTTAGAATTAATAATTATCTTTTCAAATTTTAAAATATTAAATACACCCTCATAAAATATATATATATATATATTTTATAATCATTTTTCTTTGCGATTCATTTCAATAAATTGTTAATTCTACCATCAATACCTCTCTCCTTAATGATTTTATGGTGTAAAAACCAAATTGAAATTGACTAAAATCAAGTAAAAGATTTAACTAGATTTTAACTAATTCACATCATTATCAATATCTACTTCAATGATCAACAACGATATGACCTAAGAGGAAGGAGAGGGTCACGATATCATCGACTACTGAAAGAGAAGTTGACGACAACGTAAACAAGTCAAAATAGATCTGAATTTCTCACTCAATTTTGATCAATTTTAGTATGATTTTCACATAAGAAAATCACCAAGGAGAGAGAGAGCATTTGGGGTGGGGTTGATAATATGTTGAAATAAATCACTTGAAAGAAGATCATCGAAAAAGAAAAATATATTTTATAGGGTGTAACATAATATTCTAAACTTTAAGGTGGACAATTATATCCATAAAATATAAAATTTTTAGATGGTGGTGCTTATGTAACTACATCATTTCACCTAAAAATTGTAGCCATAGGGGTGTAACTATATCGGTTGTATAAATCGATCCTGTTTTTTTGCTGAGTAAATCATTTCACCTTAAAATTAATAATAAAATTATGTATACTTATTTTTAGTACATAATTTATATACATAGATGAGATGTTATTATATAATTAAATATTTTTTTATCATATAATAATATATATTTTAAAATTACCTAATTATATGATGATATATCATTGTATATATAAATTATATATCAAAAATAAATATACATAATATTATTCTAAAATTAATAGGCATTCTTATGTAAGCTGCCATGCTGGGTTATTCTTAATTTTTTTTATTTATTTTGATTCCAAAATTGACTAGCGTTACACACGAATGCTTTGAAAAGCCCGTCCACGCATATAGATCAGGATTTATGTAGAAAATATAATAATTTACTCAGCCAAAAAAACAAGATGGATTTATACAACCGATGAGAAAATGGATGTACACCTAAAAATTTACAAGTTATCCACCCGGCCACTACAAATTAATATTATATATTTAAGACAAAAGGAGAAAACTAGAAAATTAATGAATAAACAAATTTTGAAGCTCTTTGGATTTAATTATGGTCAGGAGTGATTCGGATCAAACTGTAAATTGGGATTAAATCATCAAAAAAAAATTCTAATTTAATTTTTTTAGTTTATAAAATGGTTTAATTTGAATTTTATATATCATAAATTTTTAAAAAATATATATATACATAGGTCAAATAACTATTTTATTTTTCACTTAAGGTTGAAGAAACGACAAATCCCTACCTTAAAGCTTTAAAGAACACTATTTTTCACCTATATATTAAATTTATTAAAAAATTTGTTAAACTTTTTTTATATAAAATGTTTGAAAAGGCTAAAAAGTCTCCAAGCTAAACAAGAACTAATTAGATCAAAAAGAACAAGAAAGAAGAAGGAAAATGATTGAAATGAAGTCGGAAATCTTATCTAGAATATGCATCAAACCTTCTTCTCCAACACCTTCTCATCTCAAAACCTTCAAGCTCTCTCTTCTTGACCAGCTATCCCCTCCCATTCATGGCAACATGACCTTCTTCTACACCTCCAATGTTGAAATATCATCAAATCTCTCCCAAACCCTCCAGGATTCCCTCTCCCAAACCTTAACCCTCTTCTACCCTCTGGCCGGTCGCCTCCAGGACGCCGCCACCGTGGACTGCAACGATGAAGGCGTATTCTTTATTGAAGCTCAAGTCAATGTCCAACTGTCCGAGTTCCTTTCACAACCTGACTTCAAATTAATTGATCATTTACTCCCAAGCACCGACTCCAAAACCATGGGGATTTACAATGGCGCCATGTTGCTCGTTCAGTTCACTAGCTTCACCTGCGGCGGCGTGGCCATTAGTCTTTCTACGAATCACAAACTTACTGATATATCAGCACTCGTCACTTTCCTTCAAAGCTGGACAAACTCTAGTCACTCATTTCACAAACCAGTTGTCCCAGATTTCATTGGGCCTAATCTTTTGCCTGCAAGAGATGATTTTCCAAACATGTCAGCTTCAGTGAACATCTCCGCCGCAAAGTTTACGTTGAGAAGATTTGTGTTCAGCGGATCAAAGATTGTAGAACTTAAGGATAGAGTGTACGAACGATTTTTACAAGTGATAAAACGCCATCCTTCAAGAGTTGAGGTGGTGCTAGCCCTCATTTGGAAATGTGCAATGGCCGCCAACAGATCAAAATCAGGGTCAACTAGGCCTTCAGCTTTGTTCCAAGCTGTGAATCTCCGCAAAAGAATGACCCCTCCTGTACCGGAATCAGCTTTCGGAAACTTTGTCTGGCCATTTATGGTGATTGCAGAAGAAGATAATAAGGATAACTTGGAACTACACGAGCTGGTGATTGAGATGAGGAGAGCTTTTAACAGTTTTTGCCATGAGAAGGCTGATAAATTCAAAGGGGAAGAAGGTCATTTAGCCATTTTAGGAGCTTTAAAAGAGAGAGGACAGTTCTTCAAAAACAGAAAGGAGATGACAGTTTACAAGTGTACGAGTTGGTCCAAATTTCCACTATATGACACTGATTTTGGGTGGGGAAAGCCCGTTTGGCATGTTAGTGTAAACAAAATGGTGAGCAATACAATTGCTTTGGCTGATACAAGATCTGGTGATGGCATTGAAGCGTTTATTACATTAGATGATGAAGAAATGGCCATTTTTGAGCGTAATGAAGAGCTACTGAAATATGCCACTCTCAACCCAAGTATTGCTTGTGCTTGATTTCAGGTTTTGCTACTGTTTTTTTTTTTTTTTTTTTTTTTTAAATAAGGGATTTGAATTTTCTCTGGTTTGAGCTTATTAATTAGCTTAATAGTATTATTATGTGTATAAACAATATACATAAATTATGATATGTTATCAAGTGATTTGATAGTTTAAAATTAAAGATAAAATAACACTCAATCACATGATGACATGTTATTATTTATGTATAAAGTTATATACATTGTTTTATGCATAATTTTATTATTAACTTAATATATATGTTCCGTTCAGCGAGACAGTGTAAATGCCATTATTAAAAATGATAATGACAATATTTTGTCAACATAACAATGTTTATGGTAGTTAAAAATAGGTCAAAGGACTATTTCGCACCCAAGTTTAAGTGTGTTTTGAAACTCACACCCATAGAGTTTAAAAAATCTAAAATCTCACCTATGAGTTAAATATCGTTAAAATTTTCTATTAGATTTAGGTGTAAAATCATTATTTTACCAATAATATTAAAAAAATATAAAATTTATTCTATTTCCCCCTTAAGATTTAAAAATTAACAACTTCATCCCTTCCTAAAGTATTCTAACTTTCAAAAACAATATTTTTTCCTAAAATCTAGGGATTATTTTTCAGACGCTCTCTAAAAGTTAACCCATGGGTGGAATTTCGAGTTTTTTAAACCTTACAAGTGTGACTTTGAAAACGCACTAAAATTTGGAGTGGGGATAGTCCTTTGGCCTTAAAAATAATAATAACAATAAATATTTGGCCAGAAGACTAGTTCCTACCCAAGGTTTGATGTAATTTCAAACTCTCATTTGCCAAAACCCAAAACCCCACCTATGAACTAATTTCTGTTAAAATTTTCAATTAGATATAAAAGTAAAATCGTTATTTTAATAATAATATTAAAAATATATAAAATTTATTATATTTTCCTTTAGGTTTTAAAACTAACAACTTTACTATTTTCTAAAGTTTTCCAGTTTTGAAAAGTCAAATTTTTTCACTAAACCTAGGATTTTTTTCTTCACCTCTTTGGTTACTATCTCTATCTTCGACGACCTCCCATTTTTACCTTAAATTATCGTCGCTTTCTAGCCACGAATCTAGATGAAACTCTTGAGAACTCTTTATTTGACAAAGAGACGATGTAACATCCCTTCCAAAAGGAAAGCATCACTAACTTGCCTACTTTGAGCATGCATTTAATTTAAACTCAAACATTTGGATAAAACTTCATTTATTAAACTTAATAAAATGACTGAGATACCTCTTATTAAAACTATCTCAAAAGTGTAAGAAAAGATGTCAAATATAAAACATGATATGAAATCACAATGTATGTAGTCTAATACAATTATAAAACTAAAATAAACTGAAAAATGAGAAATCTATAAATAAATTTAAAAAGACAAAAATGCCCTCAGAGCTCTACACCTTCTGACCGCTACTCGTCCCACACCCATCACGATCACTTGTATCTATACATAAGAAGGTAGGGAAATGAGTGATAAGAACATTCAGTAAGTAGGAGACTATATTCATAACTTTTATTGAAATTTCCAAAATGCCCTTAAACTCAACTCATACTAATTCTGTTATCTAGAGTTGACATTAAACTCCTTTTTGGATGATGGTGGGTCCTATGTACTGTCTCTATGCTTATACTGAACTCTATGGACTGTCTAGACTGTATATTATAACTATCGAGTCGAACTGTGTTCTCTCAATCACTAACAAACCACTCCCCTAAATTCCTATCTGGCATGACCCTAATAAACTTGCTAGAAGCATCTGAATTTGAAAGTTGTAACTGAAGTTAAATACTAGGTCAATCAATTTGAATCAAATACAAGGATTTGACACTTTGGGCGTGTGAACTATCTCTCTGTTTCACTACACCGAATTGTATTCTAACTAGGCTCAACTGCGAACATATACCCTATTATGAGTTTGACATCCTACCATAGACGTGCCCCATTTGCAAGAGGTGTAGGAAATATGTACTCACAATGTCTTCTCGTAACGATTCGATGAAGTCTAGCATGCATGCATTTTGAGCCTTTATTTAACTTGGCTCATTCTCGATTCCACCTAATAGTATATCTCGTGCCTTATTATGACTAAACTCTTAGGCATGTGACGTACAACTATATACCCAGGCTCTTTATACTGTTATTAGGGACGACCCTTAAATTTTTGGCTAGTTCCATTATTCTTTTCGCTTTTCTATCATAAACACATGAGTGTGTATATCTAGACACATAAGGTGTGTCTCTTTATTTTATTCGTACACGACCACCTCTCATGGCTTCTCCTCGTGTGTTCCTATTGATAGATACATAGGTGTGCAACCTTTAGATATTTAATGTACTTACATTTTCTATTTTTTCCCTGATCGTACTACTCCTCAGAGGTATTCTAGTTATTTCACCTTATACATGGTCATGCTAAAGCTACACACAGGAAGTCTCCATGTCATAGTTGATCCTTAACCAATCAATGACGTCCAATAATCATTAGAACATCAAAAAACTCAACTTGAATTCTAAAGTTTGTGCATATAGGCTAATTTTGCACCATGTTTATTCTATATAGAAGTATGCGATCACAACACATTAGCACATCTAAACAATCACTTTAAGAGTAACACTAAACTGGTTCATGACCCATATATTTTCATCTAATGCCAAACCTTAAGGCAAGGTCTAATTTTCACAACCCTCTAATTCTTATATAACTCATCTGTTCTAGAAATGCCAATAATTCTTTCAAGTTAAGATTGTCACACTTTTAATGGCTGATAGTTCATAAAACAATTTCATAAACTCATATTTACAAAGAAGAATCAACGATTACCACAATAGTGGCACATAAACACAATCAACACATATATCTATGATATCATTCACAAAACCTTACGACATTCAATATCCAATCAACAAGGCATCATGATAGGATCATTTTTCTCATTAAACACAGGGGGTCAAGCCTTTTTTCATTGCAAATCATCAAAATACAAGAGATAGTCAAACCTACTTACCTTAACTCTGTAGTTATTGAGCACTTAAGTAAGCCTACTTTACCCCTTTTTTCTTGTCATCACATTGTCATAATCAGACAACTAGAGTCACTCCATGGAATCTGGATGATCAAACTCAAATATCTCTCTCTACTTTTGGGATGAATTTACAAAAAACACAACAATAATAAAGTAAGATCTTACAAAAACACAACAACAATGGTTGGGATGATTTTACATGTATCACAATTTGATTGAATTATATGTTACGATTGGGAGGTTTTTAAAAACTACTAGTAGGGATGAATTTACACATGTCATACTTGGACTAGTATTCTGTGTCACAATTGGGACAATTTTCAGATTGTCACTATTGAAACACATTTTGCATGGTTGGTATGAGTTCTTGAAGTAGCAAGCAATTATAGCTAGACACATGGCAAGTTGAAAGTGTTAGTAAATCATGTGGCCTTGAACATGTGGCATGGCATAGTTGGGACATGTGGTATAGCATGGCATGGCTAGAGTGCAAAGTGTCACGGTTGGGATATTTAAGGCCTTAGACACATGGGAGCGATCTATTAGAAGAAAGTTTCATAGTTGAGAAGATTTTTAAGTGTCACAATTGGGACATTTAAAGGTTGTGACACATGGCAGAGAGGCAATGGCTTGACATTTGCTTAGACACATGACAATGATCCACTAGAAGAAAGTGTCATAATTGGGACACTTTTTAGGTATCCTAGCTAGGACATTTTAAGCTCCTGTTACTTGGACATGTGGTGTGATGGAGTGACCTAACTAGATAACTTTACATGTGGCAAGGCTGAGCAATTTACACATGACATGAAACCCTCTGTTGTCACGACTAGAACAATTAGAACATCACAGTTAGACTTTTTCTCTTTTAAGGTAATTTTAATTTCCAGAATACTGAATGGTTAACACATAGTTTGATCATATGAGAGGAATGACTATATTTTCTTGCTTCAGATTAATCTACAAATTTCATACTTTGTTCATCTTGCAATTCATCATACATTCTTAGGCATGTTAGTATATTAAACTTACATTTTTATCATCATCAAAACATTAAGATTCAACATTATGTATTGTCTTTGTGCTCATCCTGAACTCTAGGGACTGTTTAGGCTATACATCATAACTCTTGGATTGAATTATATCTTTCTCGGTCATTAAGAAACCACTTCCTCAAATTTCTATCTAATGTGACCTTATTAAACTTGGTGAAAACATCTGAATTTGAAAGTTGTAATTGAAGCAAAATACTAGATTGATAAGTCTAGATCGAATACAAGGATTTGACACCTTGGCCACGTGAGCTATTTCTCTGTTTCATTACACCAAACTATATATTAACTAGACTCAATTGTGAGCATGTACCCTACTGCAAACATGCCCCACTGTGAGTGGTGTAGGAAATATGTATTCTTGGTGTCTTCTTGTAATGATCCTATAAAGTCTAGCATGCATGCATCTCAAGCCTTAACTTGGATTGCTCTCCTGTCCACCTAATAATATATCTTATGCCTTATTATGGCTAAACTCTTAGACATGTGAGGCACTATTGTGTACCCAGGTTTTCTGTACTGTTACTTGGAATGACCCTGAAATTTATGGCTTAGTGCCTTTACTTTTTTCTCTCTTCAACCCTAAACACACAAACATGCACATCTAGACACATGGGGGTGTGTTTCTTTGTTTTACTTGCACACAACCACCTCCTCGTGGCTTCTCCTCATGTGTTTCTATTGATAGTGTGTCCTAGCTAATATAGGTATATATCCTTTAGATATCTAATCTACTTACCTTTCCTATATTTTCCCAACCACAGTATTCTTTAGGGGTATATTGGTCATTTCACCTCATACACAGTGGTGCTAAAGCTATACACATGAAATCCTTATGTTATAGTTGATCGTTAATGGTTAATCATGTCCAATAATCATTGAAATATCAAAAAATTCAGCCTAAATTCTAGAGTTTGTGCCACAAACATGTGTCTCATACTATACAATCGTGTGTCAAACCCAGAAAATAGATGAAGGTACCCTAATTTTGCACCATGTCTATTCTTTATAGAAGTATGTGATCTTGACACATTAGCACATCTAAACAATCATTTTAAGAGTAATACTAAACTGGTTCACGACCCTATATACTTTCATCTAATGCCAAACGTAAGGGTAGGATCTAATTTTTACAACCCTTTACTTCTTTTATAACTTATCCGTTTCTCAATTGCACATAATTCTTTCAAGCTAAGATTGCCACACTTTTAATAGTTGATGGTTTGTAAAACAATTTCATAAACTCATGTTTACAAAGAAGCACCAATGATTACCGCAGTAATGGCTAATAAACACAATCAACACACATATCTATGATATCATTCATAAAACCTTACAACATTCACGATAAGAACATTTTTCTCATCAAACATAAGGCACAGGCCCTTTTTTATTGCAAATAAAAAAAAATACAAGAGATAGTCAAATCTACTTACTTAACTCTACAAAAATCGAGTACTCAAGCAAACCCTCTTTACTCTTCTCTTGTCATCACCATGTCGCTAGAATCAGGCCATCAGAGTTATGTCACAAAGTTATCAGACTTAAATTTATCTCTTTCATTTTAGGGTTCATGCGTTTAGGGATTGATAATAATCATCCCTAAAATGCAATTTGTTTGATATAAAAATTGATTTCCTATTCAAGACATAGGTATGTCTCTTAAATTTGAATTTTACGTGGATTCAACTTATTTGGTTGATGTGGCAATGACACACAGGCATGATCTTACTATACACAATCTTGTGTCACTCTAAACCCATATTTTTTACTTTCAAATCATGCTAGGTCATGCAAAAGACTATTTTACCCTTGAGACATACCTGTAGATGTTACAAACGAACTCTCTTCATTAAGGAAGAGACAGATTGTCTCTGCCTCTTCATTGACGAAGACAAATTGTCTTCGTCTCTTTGTTTATGGAGAGGGATAAGGATGAATTATTGGTCCTTGTCTTTCTCCATCGACAAAGAGACAGAGACAAATTGTCTCCATTTCTTCATCGCACAAAGAGACGAAATCTCTTTGTTGACAAAAAGCTGACCAAATGATTTTGATGGTAAGAGACAACCAATCAAACAAAGGTAAAAAGATAGAAAGAAGAAGTCGTCGGAGACAGAGTGGTGGTTGGAAAGGGTAGGACAAAGCTTAGATGGCAAGGAAAATAATCACTTTTCAAAACTGGAAATGATTAGATAATGGTAAAAATTGTTAATTTTCAAAATATGGGGAAAAAAATGAGATCAAATTATATTTTTTAATATTACTTTTAAAATAATGATTTTACCCTTACATATAATAAAAAATTTTAATAAAAATTGACTCATGGGTAGAACAATCTTGAGTAGATCACTATTCAACATGGTTCTGGAGGGGGAAAAAATTCTATAAGGTGAGCTAAAAGTTCAGTGAATAAGCAATCTATAATCATTTTGAGAATATTTGAAAATATATTAATAGAAAAATAATGCAATATTCCATAATATATCAATATATAAAGATATTAAATTCTAAAGAAATGATTGAAAACACCTTGACTGAAAACTATACTTAACCAAACAAATGTTAATTATGCATAAATTACAAACCACATCATACACCTTTACCTTGAATGTGCTTATAATATAACTCTCTTATTCAAGTTCAAACACTTAACAAGAGAGAAAGAAAATACAACAAACTAAAAATATTAATGCCCTTATTCTCTCATTTGTGATGGACAAAAACTCTATTGTCACTGCTTGAATAAAATTCAACAGTACTAGACCTTATTTGATCTAGTTTTCTCAAATCAATCATCATAATTCCACATTTTAATTAATAGCTGATGTTATATATAAATTAATTAATTAATATAGTTTCTATACATACTAAATTTTGAGTAATTTAATCAAACAGACGTCACACAGTTATAAAATATACTTAGAAAATATCATATTAAATAGAAGATTTGATGTTCAACAACTTATAATTCATTTATTTTATTTTTATGTTTTTATTTTTGAACATCTTACCAAACAATCACTTGAACTATTCACCACTTTTAATATCCTCAAAAGGAATCTGTCATGCCTAGTGGTTGTCCTTACATAGGCAGAGCGAGAGAGAACTGTCATACCTAACATACTAAAATCTCACTTGGGTAGAATACTCAAATTTGTCATACCTAATGTGAAATATTGCACAGATATAACATTTAAATTTGTCATACTTAACATGAGATATTATGCAGATAGAGCACTTAAATATGTCATACCTAGGACAAGTTATTGCTTAAGAAGAGCAGTAATGCCATGATATGCATTAGCGAAGAATATAAATTTGTGCATACTAAATTTTAGAATATACCATCTTTTAATACCATATTCATAATACAATAACTCAATAATAGAATTTTAGAATAATCATCAGGTAACCACGACCTTATCATACTAAATTAAACTACATTCAACTCTATATCTAGCTTTAACATCAATTTAGTAGCATTCAACGATATAGTCATACTCATCACTAAATTAAGCCAACCATATAGTATCATTGAATTAAGATATTCCAACTCTACAGTCACACACAATATCAAATCAATTAACATTTAATAATTTCGATCAATCATAGAACTTAATTAAATATTTTCGGTTCTACAACTACACAAAACTTCAATAATTTAAAAATCCAACAATTTTAGTCAAACCAATACTAAATCAAACAAATTCAGCTTCGTAGCCATACATACAACATCAATTAATTTAACAATTAGAAAATTACAATAATACACTATACTAGATTAAGTGACCTTCAGCTTTATAGCTACTTACAATCAAAATCAACAATATGTCTAAAAGTTCTATTGATTTTGTAAAGAGATTTCCATAAAATCTAAAACATCTTTTGTCAAGGATTTAAATTAAATAATATAAAATTTGTATAAAATAAAAATACAATTAAAAGTTTGTTTCTTGCTCACAAATTTTGAATAGACCCAAAACCTGCACTAAAATCTCTTACTAGTCTTCTCCAACCTCACATTTTTCCCTTCTTCTATCAATTCCTTCTTCTCTTTCTTCTTCATCTTCTCCTCCCTTTTTTTTTTTTGGTCTTTCTTTTCTCCTTTCTTCTCTTCTCTCTCTTTCTCGCCTCTGCCTTTTCCTCTCATAAATGAAGAAAGCCTAAATGTCTTTATTTATGAAACAATGGAAATTCACACTTTAGACCCCACACTTATACGCAATTTTTATAACCTCATGAGTTTTTGCAACAAATATTTTAGCTTTGACCTCCCTAACAAAGCAAAATTTACCATGGAAAAGAAATTTGGGTATTGTTACAGATCCAGGTGGCTTTCCACCAAAGCAATTCAAAAAAGGCGATGGGAAATCATTTATTATAGCAAGACGAAAATGTTGAGGCTGACGAAGGAGAAGCAAAGAAAAGGGGTGTTAGTCAATGTATTAGGTAAAAAGGGAGGCGACAAACTACTATATAAACCCCCCCCTTTCTCTATCATTTTAGACACAATTTTCTCTTCTCTTCTCTTCATTTCATCCGGTTCATATATAAAATTATTCTCTCAATTGCTTTCTCTCCTTTCTTCTCAATTCTTCTTTAATAATTTATCTTTACTAAATTAATTTTATAACACGTTATCAGCACGATCAGCTCAGTTTGCAAAATTGTAAATCTGAACCTGAAGTTCTGAATCTTATTTATAACTTAAAGTTTACAAAATTATGAATCTAGACCTGCAGTCCTGAATATCATGAATCTAGATCTGAAATCCTGAATATCATGAATCTGGATCTGAAATTCTGAATATCATTTGTAACCCGAAGTTTACAAAATCATAAATTTAGACCTGAAGTCATAAATATCATTTGTAACCTGAAGTTTACAAAAACCAAGAATCTAGACCAGAAGTCCTGATATTATTTAAATATTTGTTTTTATTGTATTCCATTTATTTGAATATTTATTTATTTGCATCTTTAGTTATTTGAATCTTTATTTATTTAAATTATTTATATCCGATTTACAACTTGAAGTTTGTAAAATCATGAGAATACATATATATGGGTCGGAAGTCCCAAGTTTCATCAAAGTTTTTATTTTAGAATAATAATATCATCTTTACAACCTGAAGTTTGCATAAAGTGTGAAAAATATGGACTTGAAGTCCAAAACATAATCAGAATACGTATTATAATATTCTGAATACTAATTACAAAACCAGAAGTTTTGTAGATATAAGATAATAGATGGACCTGAAGCTTCCAAAATTAGTCCTAATATTTCTCCTGCAAAATCAGCTATTTTGTAAATATGAGATAATATTTGAACCTGAAGTTTCAAAGATTAGCTCATATATATTGGTTACAAAACTAGAAGTTTTGTAAATATGATAATAATTGAACCTGAAGTTCCTAAAATTGGATGGATAATATTAAATGAGCTTTTGCATGAGTCTCCACCTAGAATTTATGAGCCTTGAAAAACTAACTAAATAAAATGTCCCAGAAGGACAAATACAAGACTATTAGTTTTGGGTATCATATCCCTGAAGGATTGCAAGCCAACATATGGATATAATGATAAATCCATTAAATTTGTGGAGAAATTTGAAAGATAGATTTGAACATCAGATTCAATAATACTCCCAATGACTCTATATTTAGTATAACTCTACAATATTCAGAATCTTTTCCTGAATGTGGAAGATAAAATATTCCCCACATTTCATTTTATGCTCCTGTAGTAGCAATATCGAAAAAGAAAATTATGAATTAATATTTTCTCATTATATCATTCCCTGAAGTGAACACAACTACCAGAAATAGTTGTCATGGATGTAAGAAATATAGAAAATCTCAGTCACAACACTAGAAATGGACCAAGACTGAGACGAAGTAAATTATAATGCAGAGTAAACCACAAAATAATAAGTGTGGTTATAAATGTCATTGATGGTGTACCTGTAGTACACACAAACATTGGGTGGATCTATATTAAGCACTCATAAGAATTAAATTTTTAATAAGTTAGATCCTGTCGATCTAATGGTTCTTGATGTTTCAAATCTTCTTTCAAAGAATAACAATATGGGTTACTTGAATAGTGACAAAGATGCCCAAAATTTTTATAAGTCCATTATATATATTTATTTTGGAGTCATAAATATTATTTTGTCTTTTAGTATTATGCTTTCTTCTTTTCAATATTTTGTATACGTTATAACTAACGTAATTTTTAAATGAAAGGAAATGGACTCCAAAATTGAAGCGTTAACTTCAAAAGCTAATGGGGGAGACATATATTTGGTGGATAGTGCAACAACGCATACAATTCTCAAGGAAAAGAAAATTTTCTTATCTTTAGCATTGATTGAAGCTAAAGTAAATACTATATTAGGATCAATTGATCTGATAGAAGGCTCCAGAAGAGCCACAATTATATTAAACAATGGGACCAAATTAAGCATCAATGATGCATTATATTCAAGTAGATCCAGAAGAAATCTACTGAGTTTTAAAGATATAAGAAAAAATGGTTATCATCTTGAAACCATGAGTGAAAATGGTGCAGAATCCATCTGTATAACTAGTAATGCCTCCGAAAGAAGACTTATACTAGAAAAATTACCTGCTTTATCATCTAGATTGTATTATACAATTATAAAGGCAATTGAAACCTACGTAGTATCGAACCAGAAGTTCGTTGATCCAAAAGCATTTATGCTTTGGTATGATCGTTTAGGCCACCCAGGATCTACAATGATGCATAGGATTATTGAAAATTCACATGGACATACATTACAGAATCATAAAATTTTATTGTCTAGTGAACAATTATGCACCGCTTGTTCTCAAGGCAAATTAGTGATAAGACCATCCCATTCCAAAATTGGAGGTAAATCCCTATTATTCCTGCAAAGGATTCAAAGGGATATATGTGGACCCATTCATCCACCAAGTGGGCCATTTCGTTATTTTATGGTCTTAATTAATACATTTGCACGATGGTCTCATGTTTGTTTATTGCCTACTCGAAATGTTGCATTTGCTAAACTGTTAGCACAAATTATCAAATTAAAAACACATTTCGCAGATTATTCGATCAAGTCAATACGGCTAGATAATGCTGGTGAATTTACATCCAAAATATTTGATGATTATTGCATGTCTATGGGGATAGAGGTTGAACATCCAGTTTCGCATGTCTACACATAGAATGGATTAGTTGAGTCTCTTATCAAACGACTTTAGGTAATTGCACGCACTTTATTATTAAAAAGTCAATTACCTACTTTTATGTGGGGACATGCTATATTACATGTTGCAGCGTTAATTCGTTTGCGACCTTCTTCTTATCATCAGTATTCTCCCCTACAATTGGTCTTTGGTCACCAACCTAATGTATCTCATTTGAGAATATTTGGTTATGCTGTATATGTCCCTATTGCGTCTCTTGAACGCACAAAAATAGGACCCCAACATCGTTTGGAAATATATGTTGGATATAATTCACCATCCATTATCAGGTACCTGAAACCATTAACAAGTGATCTTTTTACTGCACGATTTACAGATTGTTACTTTGATGAGACAACTTTTCCATCTTTAGGGGAAAAGAAAATGCCTCTTGAAGTTAGACATGAACTTACTTGGTATATACCTACCATGTCTCATTTAGATCCTCGCACGTCCCAAAGTGAAACTGAAGTACAAAGGATAGTGCGATTACAAATTATTGCCAACCAAATGCCTGATGCATTTATAGATACGACAAAAGTGACAAGATCACATGTTTCAGTTGCTAATGCACCAGCAAGAATCAATGTGACTACTAAACAATCCATTCAAGCCGTAACTGATCAATCTACTACACGCCAGAAACGTGATAGACCTGTTGGATCGAAGGACTCTGTTCCTCGAAAAAGAAAGGCAAATAATCAAACAAATATCAATCATAATGATCCTAAGATAATTGAAAAATTCACACTCTCTAATATTCCTTCAGAAGAGGTTATGGTCCTTGAAGAGACTCAAGCCCCTGAAGTGGCACAAACCCTTGAAGTGGTACAAAATCCTGATGAACAGGAAAATGAGAATATTAAAATATCTTTAAATTATGTTCATACACGAGAGATGTGAAATCGTGAAACAATTATAATTGATGATATATTCTCATTTGCAGTAGCTACTGAAATTCTGAATGATGATGATTTTGAACCATGTACTATGGCTGAATGTAAACAAAGACATGATTGACCTAAATGGGAAGAAGCAATTCAAGTAGAATTAGCTTATCTAGCAAAACGTCAAGTGTTTGGGCCTGTAGTTCCAACACCTCAAGACGTACAACCCGTTGGATACAAATGGGTATTTGTGAGAAAAAAAAAAGAAAAATGAAATTACTAGATATAAAGCCATGCTTGTAGCCCAAGGCTTTTCCCAAAGGCTCGATATAGACTTTGATGAAACAAATGCACTTGTGATGGATATAATCACATTCAGATATTTAATCAGTTTAACAGTCTCTAAAAGACTGGATATGCGTCTAATGGTCGTAGTTACTGCTTATTTGTATGGAAATTTGGATGTTGAAATTTATATGAAACTCCTTGAGGGATACAAATTGCCTGAAGCAAAAGGGGTCAATTCCAGAGGCTTGTACTCAATTAAATTACAACGATCATTGTACAGATTAAAACAATCCGAACGTATGTGGTATAATCGCCTCAATGAATATTTGAAAAAAGAGGGCTATGTAAATGACCTTATATGTCCATGTGTCTTTATCAAAAAGTCAGAATCGAGATTTGCTATTATAACAGTTTATGTTGATGACATGAATTTAATTGAGACTCCTGAAGAGCTCTAAAAAACTTCTAAATATCTGAAAAAGAATTTCAAATGAAGGATTTGGGGAAAACAAAATATTGTCTCAGCTTGCAGATCGAGCACAATTCAAATGGAATACTTATCCATCAATCAACGTATATTGAAAAATTATTAAAACGCATTAATATGGATAAGACTTATCCTTTGAACACCCCAATGGTTGTTCGGTCTCTTGATCCAAAAAAAGACCCATTTTGTCTTAAAGAAGAAGATGAAAAGATACTTGGTCCTGAAGTACCATATCTTAATGCTATTGGAGCCTTATTATATTTGGCCCAATGCACGAGACCGGATATATCCTTCGCAGTTAATTTATTGGCACGATTTAACTCTGCATCAACCCGTCGCCACTGGAACGAAATCAAACATATACTCTGTTACCTATGTGGATCTAGAGATTTGGGATTATTCTATTCTGTCAAATCCCCTAAAAATCCTAGTTTGGTTGGATATGCAAATGCTGGTTATCTTTCTGACCCTCATAAGACCCATTCACAGACGGATATATTTTCACTTATAATGACACAGCTATATTATGGTGCTTCACCAAGCAGACCTTGGTTGCAACTTCTTCAAATCATTCAGAAATTTTAGCTCTCTATGAAGCCAGTCGAGAATGTATATGGTTACGGTCTGTCATCCATCATATCCGAAATGTATGCAGTCTTCCTTCTACAACAGACACTTCTTCCATATTATATGAAGACAATGCAACATGTATAGCCCAAATTAGAGATGGATACATCAAAGGAGACAGAACCAAACATATCTCACCGAAGTTCTTTTACACTCATGAGCTCCAACAGAGTAAAAAGATTAATGTCAAGCAAATAAGATCCAGTGAGAATCTTGTAGATTTGTTCACTAAGACACTACCGACATCAACATTTGAGAAGTTAGTGTATAACATCAGTATGCGATGGCTCAACAAGCAACCAAGTTAATCCTACTACAAAGAAGGGGAGCATTCATCAGGGGAAGCATTCATCAGGCAAAATTTTGAAGTATTGGACAAAAGGTACACTGTACTCTTTTTTCCTTCACTAGGTTTTGTCCCACTGGGTTTTCTTAGTAAGATTTTTAATGAGACAGTTTAAGCACGTCCAACGCCAACTTACATGACATTTAATAATTATATTCCTTTGCTTTGGGTTTTATCCCACTAGGTTTTTTCTTAGCAAGGTAAATATAATTATCTGTAAGTGGTGGAAATCCAAGGGGGAGTGTTACAGATCCAGGTGGCTTTCCACCAAAGCAATTCAAAAAAGGCGATGGGAAATCATTTATTATAGCAAGAAGAATATGTTGAGGCTGACGAAGGAGAAGCAAAGAAAAGGAGTGTTAGTCAATGTATTAGGTAAAAAGGGAGGCGACAAACTACCATATAAACCCCCATTTTCTCTATCATTTTAGACACATTTTCTCTTCTCTTCTATTCAATTCATCCGGTTCATATATAAAATTATTCTCTCAATTGCTTTCTCATCTTTCTTCTCAATTTTTCTTTAATCATTTATCTTTGCTAAATTAATTTTATAACAGGTATTTCAATTACACAAGAAATGTTTTTAAAAGTCCGTACAAGCATATAGATTAGGATTTATAAAGAAATTAAAATAATTTAAAAAAACAAGATTGATTTATAAATCTTACCTACCCCCAACAAATTAATATTATAAATTAAAGTAAAAATGGATAAAGCAGGAGTTTTAATGAATAAAATTTTTTTCAAGGTTTTTGGATTCAATTATAGAGAAAACGTATCACTTGAGCGAACAAGAACTAATTAGATCAACAATAACAACAACAAGAAAGGAAAATGATTGAAATGAAGTCGGAAATCTTATCAATAATATGCATCAAACCTTCCTCTCCAACACCTTCTCATCTCAAAATATTCAGGCTCTCTCTTCTTGACCAGCTATCCCCTACCATTCATGGCAACATGACCTTCTTTTACACCTCCAATGTTAAAATATTATCAAATCTCTCCCAAACCCTCCAGGATTCCCTCTCCCAAACCTTAACCCTCTTCTACCCTCTGGCCGGTCGCCTTCAGGACGCAGCCACCGTGGACTGCAACGATGAAGGCGTGCTCTTTATTGAAGCTCAAGTCAATGTCCAACTGTCCGAGTTCCTTTCACAACCTGACTTCAAATTAATTGATCATTTACTGCCAAGCACCGACTCCGAAACCATGGGGCTTTCAAATGGCGCCATGTTGCTCGTTCAGTTCACTAGCTTCACCTGCGGCGGGATGGCCATTAGTCTTTCTATGAATCACAAACTTGCTGATTTATCAGCACTCGTCACTTTCCTTCAAAGCTGGACAAACTATAGTCACTCATTTCACAAACCAGTTGTCCCGGATTTCATTGGGCCTAATCTTTTGCCTGCAAGAGATGATTTTCCAAACATGTCAGCTTCAGTGAACATCTCCACCGCAAAGTTTACGTTGAGAAGATTTGTGTTCAGCGCTTCAAAGATTGCCGAACTTAAGGATAGAGTGTACGAACGATTTTTACAAGTGATGAAACGCCACCCTTCAAGAGTTGAGGTTGTGCTAGCCCTCATTTGGAAATGTGCAATAGCCGCTAACAGATCAAAATCAGGGTCATTTAAGCCGTCTGCTTTGTTCCAAGCTGTGAATCTCCGCAAAAGAATGACCCCTCCTGTACCAGAATCAGCTTTTGGAAACTTTGTCTGGCCATTTATGGTGATTGCAGAAGAAGATAATAAGGATGACTTGGAACTACACGAGCTAGTGATTGACATGAGAAGAGCTTTTAACAGTTTTTGCCGTGATATGGCCGATAAATTCAAAGGGGAAGAAGGTCATTTAGCCATTTTAGGAGCTTTAAAAGAGAGAGGAGAATTCTTCAAGAACAGAAAGGAGATGACAGTTTACAAGTGTACGAGTTGGTGCAAATTTCCCTTATATGACACTGATTTTGGGTGGGGGAAACCCGTTTGGCATGTTAGTGTAAACAAAATGGTGAGCAATACAATTGCTTTGGCTGATACAAGATCTGGCGATGGAATTGAAGCGTTTATTACATTAGATGATGAAGATATGGCCATTTTTGAGTATAATGAAGAGCTACTTAAATATGCCACTCTCAACCCCAGTATTGCTTGTGCTTGATTTAAAATTTGTGCACTGTTTCTTCTGTTAAAATGTGTTTGAATTTTCTTTAATTACAGCTTATTAATTACCATAACATATATGTTCGGCTATTATTGTTGTTTTGTGTCAGACCCAAAGTCTTAATTTGTAGCTAAAAGAGTTTTGATTTTGTAAGTGGCACAAGTTTTTGTTCGGAGTTTGCACAGATTTATTGTTAAACTTCAGAGGAAGCTTCATGAATCAACTTAAACAGTAGTATCAAATGAATCTAGATTTTACCCTTTTTTTTTTCTTGGGTTGTCTAACTCTTTCAAATAGTAGTAAAGATCATCAGCCCCACATTAGATTCTTAAAATAAAATAGTAATATTTTATTGACTGATTCTTAAATGAAACTATCCGTTTCCATAAGGCTGTATTTATTTTGTGCCGAATAACTATGTGCTTTCTTGCTAAGTGTTTCTTAGAAACGTCACTCTCACAAGGGACAAATCCCCAGTTTTTAACAATAATTTTTTGGAATAATGTAATGTTTTTAACCATGCCACGTCTTTCACATAATTAGTGGTAGGTAGATCTTAATTTGAAATATATCAACCTTTTGCTGCTAGCTGTAAACGAGGTTTTCATTTCATTGTTATTTTCAATGTAAGGTTGAAGAAAATGGCATCTATAAGCGCAATCTCATGTTTCTTTCCGACTAAGCACCGAATAAGTTGGTGAAGATCCTTCAAAGTGTTCTAGAAGAAACAAAAGCAATGAGAGAGAGTGAGGATAAGCAGAAGGCAAAGAGAGGGGCGATTGATTTAGTGATGGAAGCAGAAGATGAGGATGGTAAAAAGTTAATGAAGAAATCAAAGACTTAAGCGCATGCTGCAATATAGTCAATACTCTACCTACTTTAGCATGCCTGAAATGTTTTTTCGTACACCAACTAGAAGCATGCAATATTGGACCTTGCGTCATAAATGCAATATTAACTATTGAAATTAGCTATGCATTTCATGAATCCACTATATAAATTATGTGTGATATATGGAACCAATATTGGAGTGAATGTATGAGTCAACTGGACAAAAAGAAGTTTTTTACATAGTTTGGTTCATTGTTCAGATGTCTACATCCACGATTATTGTATATTTCTCTAGAAAAGTGTTGTGGCAAATTTTTAATAGTGTTTAGAATGATATTATTCTTAGAGAATCTCTTACCTTTGTATTGGTTATCTATATTTATAGATTGAAAGAAGTGAAATCACAAGAAAGTAATATATCGTAATATTCTTAATACAAGTATGATTCTAAAGATTTATTCATATTTAGATTATACAAAAATAAAATAATTACATTGATCGCACAATAAAATTTAATAGAAAACAATCATAATGATTTTGGGTTTAGAAGAACCAAATATACTACAAAACATAACCAAAAAACTAAAAAGTCAAACCTAGAGAATGGTCAAATAATGGAATGTATAACATACTATTATCTTCTATCATATGTTATGCATTGGATTTATTATCAGAGTTATAGTCTGACAAGGCTCTTAATGTAATTAGGATTCTTAAGTATTCTAATGATATTATGATAATTCTTGGAGCTTTGATAATATCTCGGTTCCCTATAAATAATGTTGATCCTCTCTATATTTTAATAAATCCAAATCTTGAAGCCAAACACTAAAGTCCTTTTAAATTGGGTTTACTTAGACTTGGGTTGTGGTGAACTTAGCAATTCACTTAAGCATATTAATTGATGAGTCATTTCCTGAACTAGTTTATTAGGGTAGTCCATCAGGTTGAAAACCTCACTTAAACCATAATGGAATAAATTTTGAATCCACTGTAAAAGGCTGAAACCATATTGCTTATTGATAGAGGTAAAAATCACTATTTCCAAAAAATTGGATAAATCCTAGTCATACTAGGATTACCAAGAACCCTAGTGCAACAAAGACTCTTAAAGTTCTAATGTGATAAGGACTCTTAAGTATCCTAATTATATTAGGACACTTCCTAGAGTTTTGATAATATCTCAGCTACTTAAAATTAGTGGTGATCCATCTATATAATAATAAACCTAAAGCTTCTTAAACTTAGGTAATCAACCTCATATAATATGTGACTCATAAGTTCTTTATCATGTTGACAATAAATAGAATTATGATTAATATGAAATTTATGATCTCTTTATTTATAAGCCTCGATTGATTTTTAGTAAGATATCATGGTCATCTAATTGGAGAATAGTCAGTAGAAGAAAAATCTAGTAATGATATGACTACCATGAAATTGAATCCCTTTTATTATTTGATATCTCATCAAGGATGAAACACAAAAAAAGTGTCTACTTTAGAACATCCCTTGATTTATAAGTATTTGATTTCTAGAACAATGCCTAATAAAATTAGATTGAAAGATGACCATAAATTTGATATTAATTACCATTAATCAAATTGTGCATTGAGATATCTTCTCTTATACCCATGAGTTATGAATCCTCTTTTTTTCTCACATAGCCTTATTGCACTTCTTTATGTAGCCAATTATTGTCATACTTGCAACCCTAAATTAAGGATAGCATAAGTTGCATCAAACTATGCTGACTGGTGTATAAGACTCTTTCCTCATTTTAAGTCTAAGGATCATATAATCAAACTATCATTTGTTAAAGGATTCTTTTTCATAAACATTTACAATCTATATGGAATCCTCTTTTGGGTTAGGTACTAAATTGTCAATAAAACAACCTTGACATGTGAGTTCTATCCTTACCCTTAGTAGGTCTAACTCTATGATGGCATATCTATAATATCAATGGCCTTAGTCATGATTATACTATGGTTGTAGATGTTTCTAGAATGACCAAGTAATGTGCTTATAAGGTCCTTACATTCAAGATACACTTGATCACCTAGTCACAATTCTACCATTCTTAGGACATTTATCTCTAATATATATTAAATATGCATATAAGATAAATAAATGTCATTTTATTGATAATAAAACATGATATCATAAATTTTTATACATATAAAATGATTGAGTCTAGAGCAATTACTCTAACAGCGACTGCTTTTCCTTTTAGATAGTGGACAAAATAGAAAGATAATCTCATAGATGCCATGGAGCTAATTTTCCAAGTGTAGTTGTTCTGATTGTCTCTGATTGTTCAAATTTCTATGAGCATTCTTACTTGACTTGCAAGTAAATGAATCTAGTTGTTGTCCGTGTAACTTGTATTTAGGTAATCTCTTTTTTAGTGTTGATTTTTTTAAGTTTGGTCAATAAGGAAATTTGTCATATAACACTAGTCTCTTAGTTTCTAGAATTTAAGTAGGACTTCAAAAACTCGTTACCTTTCTTCATAGGCAATCAACGTGTGAAAGTCAAGGTAGGCTTGTGATGTATTACAATGATAAAGTCTATAAGTTGTATTTATTACATCATATAGTCCTATCGTGTGCCAATTACAATGATTATTGGATTAATGGATAGTTTTCTATGCCTATTATAATGAAAATGAGTTGTTTAACTTTTATTATCTGTATTTCCATTGTTGCATAATTTCTAAGATTTCCTATAAGAAAATGTGTTATAAAGGTATTTATGTAATATTTCTAGATGAAACTGATGCTAGAAGAATGTGTTTACTAATTTTGTTTCTGTTTTGTAGGAATGAAGTCTCATGTTTATTTGACCTAAGATGTCCCCTCAAAAAGATTACACTTTATGTCTTCATCTAACAAGTCTAGTTCCTTAAAATATACTCCTACCACCTATTTATGTCAAGGCAATGTTTGAAAAGAAACAAGTCATTCTTGTGGATGATGGCAAGCAACCAATAAAATTCATAAAGAAACAGTCATGCAATATTGTACACTCTTTGGCGATTGTTGAGTCTTATATGAGCTACTTGTGTTTTTGAGTAGGATGTGCTTTTTCTCCTTTTTAGTCCAAAGATACTAAGGACAATGCAAAGATGCGTTCTAAACTAGCCTCATGTGGTTGTTATAGTGAAAGAATGCATCTCTAACAAGCACTAGGTGTAGTTTGGGGAAATGGTTGTGTTTATAAAGCTCAAGAGGTTAGTCGATATATTTCATTGGTAATTGCCTTCATTCTAATTCCTTAATTTCCTTTCATTTGTTTCTTAACATTTATTATACCATGGCTTGTTTTCTTGTTAGCAATTCATAAGCATATGCCTATTCCTTTACAATGAGGCATGTTATGCTATCGTTAAAGGGTAAGACACATGAGTGAGAGAACCACTCTATTAAAGATGAGGTTACAACATTGAAAATAGAGCTTTAAATTATAAAAGAAAAGTTAGAGGTCATGGGTATGTATGTGTGTGTGTGTGTGTATGTGTGTATAACAAAAAATTACAAAAAGGCAAAGGATAAGTAAATATGATAAGCCAAAAATGTATGTACATACATTAAGTGATAAAAAACAAAACAAAATGCTTTTTTTCATCTTCTTCTCCCATCCCTTCCAAAAACTCAGCTTTCTTCATGCTTCTTTGTTTTTGAAGAAAAAGGGATGATTTGAAGGGGTTTTGGAAGACAAAGTAAGGAGAAAAAAGGAGAGGAAACACTTTGGAGACCATGGTAACCAAAATATCTTCTTCTTTTCCCTTTATCTATGTTTATATATATTGGAGTATGTTATATGAATATGTTAGTGTGTTTTGGTATTGATTTAAGGTGGTTCTTAGTGAGAAAATAAGTAAGGCAAAAAGTTGGGAGCAAGCTTGGCAAGTGTAAGTTTGGCAAGTGTTAGCTTAAAGCAAGATAAGTGGAATCATTCTTGGTCTCCTCTAAATTTGCTAAATAAACTCTATGCTTCATGTTTTATGCCTTTGGTTCCATTGCTCTATGTTATAAATGATGATTTTGTGTTATATGGATGCATTGGTCATTGTTGGAAGCAAAAGAGAAAGGTTTATATATATAAATGATAAGGCCATGATAAGGGACATAGGGATACATACATAGATATGAATAGACATATATACTTGATTGAGTTGAGTTAAATGACATGGTTGAGGATTTTTGAAGTTGAGAGATGTTGTTTTGCTATTTGGAGTATCTGTGTGTGTGATTTTGGTTTAAGGCAAAGAGTTGGAAAATATTTATAATTTTACCACTGACTTCGTCCCATATTTTGACTACTTTATCTAATAAATCATGAGTATTGTTATAGCTTATTCGAAATATCTTTAAATCTTCTTTTCAATGATATATATTTTGTATGATTTAGAGACTGTTTAGATTGTTAAATTACTTGAACAAAAAGACTGTTTTATCAAATAAATAGTAATTACAATTTTTGGAAAGAAAGAGAGAAAGAAAGCTCATTTTCACTATCTTATCTGATGAATCATGAGTGTTGCTATAGCTTTTTAGAAAGCTCTTTGAATCCTCTTTTTAATGATATATAGTTTGTATCATTTGGAGACTGTTTGGATTGTTAAATTGCTTAAACAAAAAGATTGCCCTACCAAATAAATAGTAATTATAATTTTTGGAAAGAAAGAAAGGAAAGGAAAGAAATGAGAGAAAAAAGAAAAGAAAAAGAAAAGAAAGAAAAGGAAGAAAAGAAATTTGTGGCTTAGGAGTTAGAAGTTGTCCCGAGAGTATGGTCTGGTGGATTATGGATACTCAATAGTATCCCACATGCTTAAAGAGAAAGAAAGGGCAAGGGTACAAGTTTTAGTTCTAAATTAAAGTAAGATCAATAAGATATAATGCATGCATACTACGAACTATGAGGGGGCACTTCATGCTACATAGCTCATAATAGGACAAGTCTATATGTAGGACATAGACCTACAATAAGATTCGCTCGCAATAAAGCATTCTCGTAATAGAGTATAGTTCAGATTTCGAGATGGTGTAGTGAGAAAAGGAATGAGAGCCTGAGCCTAGAAAAGTGTTGAATCCCTATAGTAAACTTCTAGAAAGTATCAGATAGACACTAAATAGGACAAAGTGTGACCCTAATAAAAAAAAGATGAGCCAAATTATTCTCTTAAAGAAGATAGTTTACTTATTTCTTTTCCTTTACTAGGTGTTCTTATCCCTCATTTCATTTCCTTTCTTTTCATGATTGTAGGTACAGGTGATCGGGGTAGCTGCTAGGTATGGTAAGGTTAGCGAGGATAGATCCGGGTTGGAACAGGTTATCTATGGTTTGTGTTACACACATATAGTTGTATATTATTGTTGACTTTTGGTCTTATACATATATAGTTTTCAGATAGTTATACAGTTGTATCTAAGGGTATACACATGATTACTCCATGATTTTAGATGACTTTTTGTATGTGATATATACATCTTTTGTTCACTTCCAGGTTTTTAGTTTTCACAGAACAATTTCTAAACTCTTTTAGTGACGAGTTCATTTTAAAGTTTTTTTTTTAAAATAAACACTCCAAATATTAATTAGTAACATTTTTCTTTTAGAGAATAGTACTTCTGGAGAGGAATGTTACAAGTTGGTATTAGAGCCTGATTTTAGAATCCAAATGATGTTATTTAAAACAAAATAGAGTAGTACAAAATACCCCCAGCCACACTAACCACCTTCATAGTCGATCATTGTAAGTTAAGTTTTCACTTATACCTACTAAATTTTATAAGATTGATGAGTTTATTTTTAGGACTTATGAGTCAAACACTAATAGATCCTTTTCAAAAGAGCAAAAGTGAGGGAACAACTCCCCAAGTACCTCAAAATGGACTCAGTGCATATGATGAGTGAGAGATTTTTAGAGAGATGATGAGAGAGCATAAATGGGCCCCTACGTAGGGAAATGAGATGACATATATACCACCAACACCGGGGCATGATACGATAGAGATGACTTCAACATCTATAGTAGCCCCAATAAGAACTCAACTACATCTTATTTTCAACCTCCCTAGTATGCACCAGCCTTAAAAATTTGATGGTGCAAAATACCCAATAGCAGTTGAAGAGTGGCTAGAATTAGTAGAGAGTGTTATGACCCTATTCGACATGACTAACTAAGAGAGAGTGAGATATGTCATCTATCTTCTCAAGTCAAGGGCAAGAATATAGTGGAACTTAGTCAAAGAGACGATCAATGTCTCAGAGATGGCTTGGTTCAAGTTCAGGCACTGATTTGAGGCAAAGTACAAAGGTGTCGATGTTACTTCATTAGGCCCTAAGAGTTTATTAATCTTGTTCAAGGGACAGATTTCGTAAAGGAATTTCTACGAAGTTTAATCAATTGCCCCAGTATACCCCCGAGATAGCTAGTATAGAGGTAGGGCATATATAGAAGTTTATGTATGATTTAAATCCAGAAATAACCCGAGATGTTATGATGAGGGCGTAACCACTAGGACATATGCAAAGGCCCTCTATAGAGCTTTAAGGGCAAAGGTTTTTATGAGGAGAAGGTTCGATCAGACTATAGGGCAAATAATTATACCCTCTACTACCATGCCAGTTCCCTCGATGAGCAGTGGTTTAATTTCAACACAAAGAGACCTTCTTCCAGACTGAGATAAGAAGGGTCAGTAACCTTTCCAGTTTAAGGCATTAAAAAGAACTGAAATAGTGGAAAGAAAAAAGAAGACCTGAGATCTCAGCTTGCCAGAAATGTAAAAAGTAACATAAAGGAGAACATTTGAAAGGCTAAACAGTTTGTTTCAAATGTTGTAAGCCTAGACATATAGCCCATTTTTGTACAACTACCCAGTAAGAGTAAAGTAACAGTAGTCTGTAGGAAGGACTATAGCCAAAGTTAATACGATCACCTAGGGCCCAATAGAAGCCAACCCATCAATAATCATGAGTCAGATTCTTTATCTTGATACTTCTATTTATGTTTTAGTTAATTATGGCATTACTCATTGTTTTGCAGCCAAGAGTTTGCTTATGAGGCTAAGGGTACAACTCATCAGAATAGCCTAAAGGATTATGCTAGAGTTGCCTGATAAGGGGTCAGTTATTAGTAAGATGATATTGCTACAGAGTGTTGTGATTCAGGGTAGATAACTACTAGTGGACCTGATTATGTTTGAAATGCTAGATTTTGACATGATTTTAGGGATAGACTTCTTGGAAAGATACGAAGTTGAGATTGATTATAAAAAGAAGAAATTAAGATTCAGCCTGGAATCTAAAGATCAGTTTGAGTTCGATGAGGATCATATTTGGAGTTTGATGATTAATATATTTAAAGCCAGTAAAATATTGAAAAAAAGGTGCATTGGATATTTAGCTTGTATAGTGAGCAAGATTGAGTTAAACCTAAGTATTGATGAGACATCAGTGGTACAGGAGTTTCCAAATGTGTTTTCAAATGAGCTATCAGGATTAGCTCCCAAGCGATAGGTTCAGCTGGGCATAACACTTATTTCAAGAGTACCCTACTGAATGACCTCTATTAAGTTGCAAGAACTAAAGAAGTAGCTTTAAGAGTTGTTAGATCATGGTTTTATTAGATTGAGCCACTCTCCTCAAGGAGGTCCCATTCTATTTGTGAAAAAGAAATACGTGTCCATGAGAATGTGTATTAATTATAGAGAGCTAAATAAAGTTATAGTTAAGAACAAATACCCACTACCTAGGATTGATGACTTATTTGATCAGTTGAGGGAATCCGTGGTCTTATCCAAGATCTGGTTATCACTAGGTGAGAGTACTAGAACAGGATATACCCAAGACAACTTTCCAAATGAGGTATGACTACTTTGAGTTTATAATGATGTCATTCAGATTGATGAATGCCTCTGCAGTATTTATGGATTTGATGAACAGGGTATTCCATGACTGCTTAGATAAATTTATCATGGTATTCATTGATGACATTTTAGTGTACTCCTGCAGTCGAGAGAAGCATGAGCAGTACTTGAGGTTTACCTTCCAGAGGTTGAGAAAGAAACAACTTTACACCAAATTCTCAAAATACGAATTTTGGCTAGATAGAGTTAACCTTTTTGGGGCATGTGATTTTAGTACAGGGTATATCCATAGATCCTAGTAAAATTGTGGCTGTAGTCGAGTGGCAGAGACTAAAGACAGTCAAGAAGGTTCATAGTTTTTTGGGTTTGGAGTGGTATTATCGAAGGTTTGTGAAGGGATTTGCCAAATTGGCTAAACCTCTTATAACTCTCACAAAGAAAGTCATGCCATTTCAGTGGTCAGATGTTTGTGAGGTAAGTTTCCAAGAATTGAAAAGAAGATTGATTACTACTCTTGTGTTAGCACTTTTAAAGGAGGGAGTTGAGTATGATTTGTACACCGATGCCTTACACAGTGGTTTAGGAGCAGTGTTGATGTTGCGGGACAAAGTGATAGCATATGCCTCGAGACAGTTGAAAGAATTCAAAACCTGATACCCCACTCATGATTTAGAGTTAACAACAGTGATTTTTGCTTTGAAATTGTAGAGACACTATTTGTATGGGGTAAGATATAATATTTATACTTACAATAAGAGCTTTAGATATTTCTTCACTTAGAAAAAGTTAAATATAAGACAAAAGCGATGGCTCGAGTTAGTAAAAGACTGATTATGATATTAAATACCATTCGGGCAAGGCTAATATGATTACAGATGCCCTCAGTAGAAACTTGATGATATCATAATTGATAGTCCAGAGAGAAATTCAGAGAGATATGGACCAAGAACAGATTAACCTTATGATTGGAGCCTTCGCCAGATTAGAGATTTAGCCCACTCTTATGGTAAGATTTAAAAGGCTTAGACATGAGATAAGCAGTGTCGATGAATAATTCAAAAAGTTCAAAAAGGTCTTGAGATAGATTTCAAAGTATCGAATGGAGTTCTCAGATTGAAAAATCAAGTATGTGTTCCCCAGATAACTAAATTGAGACAAAAGACTCTTGCAGAGGCTCATAGTTATTTTTACACTACCTACCCTAGAGATGTAAAGATGTATCAAGATTTAAAGAGGCATTTTTGGTGATCGGGCATGACAAAGGATATAGGCAAGTTTGTTACCAGACGTCTCACCTGTCAGTAGAGACTATCAAGGTTGCTTCAACCTTTGTAAATTCCAAAATGGAAATAGGAGCATATTTTTATGGATTTCATCAGTGGGCTCCCTAGAGTTTAGAATGGATACAATGTTATCTAGGTGATTGTTGTTAGATTTACCAAGTTGGCTCATTTCCTACCTATCAAAGATAATGCTACCGTAGATCAGTTAGGGAGATTGTTAGATTACATAGGGTACCTATGACCATAGTATCTTATCATGATACGAGATTTGTATAAGTGTTTTGGAAGAGTTTTTAGGGATATTTGGGTACTAATTTGGTATTTAGTATAACATATTATCCTCATACAAATGGTCAGCTAAAGAGATAACATATAATCCTCATACAGATGGTCAGCTAAAGAGGGTTAATCAGATTTTGCAGGATATGTTGAGAGCTTGTTGTCTGGATCATAAAGCTATGTGGGTAGAAATTTTGCCTATGGTAGAGTTTGCTTATAATAATAACTACCAAACAAGTATTCAAATGACATCTTATAAGGTATTATATGGTAAGAGGTGTCATTCTCCTCTCCACTAGGATGAGAGAGGATAGAGAGATATGTTATTCCAATCCCTTCAACCTGAGTTGACC
Source organism: Mangifera indica (assembly GCF_011075055.1). Classification (NCBI taxonomy): domain Eukaryota; kingdom Viridiplantae; phylum Streptophyta; class Magnoliopsida; order Sapindales; family Anacardiaceae; genus Mangifera; species Mangifera indica. Next base: position 13,066,806 of record NC_058144.1, read on the forward strand.
CAGAAAATGATCAGTTATGTCCAATTGATCAGGTAGAGAATAAAATAGGCGCAGGATCAATAAAAATGTTATACAGACCATCGACACTGAGACTTGGAATTCAATGTGGGTAGGTTTGTATTTGTAAAGGTTGTTCTATTCAAGCATTTGATGAGATTTGGAAAGAAAGAAAAGCTAGCTCCCATAGTCCATATGAGATAGTTGAGAGATTAGTAAAGTGGCTTACAGATTGGCCTTACCAGCCAATATGGACCGAATTCATGATGTATTTCATGTCTCATCTTTGAGGAAGTGCTTTGGTGATCATTCCCAAGTCATGAATACGGATGATATTCAGTTATTAGAAGACCTTAGTCATGAAGAAAGACCGATTCAGATACTTGACAGAAAAATTAAACAGCTAAGGAACCGACAAGTTCCTCTTGTAAATGTCATATAGAGAAACCAGAAGATAGAGGAGGCCACCTAGGAAATAGAGCAAACTATTAGGGAGAAATACCCAAAGCTATTTTTATGAATTCTAAGGATGAAATTCTTATAAGAGGGAAGACTTGTAATACCTTCAGGTACGTTTCAAGGGCATTTATGTCTTTTGGCCTTACTTTGAGACATATCTAGTCTTAAATATATATGTTCAAAGGTATGTATAAATATATATTTATATATATGTTCAGATGTATGTGTATATATATATATATATAAAAAAACAAAAATTACAAAAAGACAAAGGATAAGTAAATATGATAAGCCAAAAATGTATGTACATACAATAAAGGATAAAAGACAAAACAAAATGTCTTTTTTCATCTTCTTCTCTTATCCCTTCCAAAAACTCAACCTTCTTCATGCTGCTTCTTTATTTTTGAAGAAAAGGGGATGATTTAAAGGGGTTTTGGAAGACAGAGTAAGGAAAGAAAAATAGAGGAAACATTTTGGAGGCTTTGGTAACTAAAAGATGTAACATCCCACTTTAGAAATATTACCCTCTGGAGGAAAAATTTTACTAATTAATTTTGGAGCATCTATTTAAAAAATACTTTAAAATAAACTCGTCGCTAAAAACGTTCAGAAATTGTTCTATGAAAGCTGAAAATCCAGAAGTGAACAAAAGATGTATATATCACATTCAAAAACTCATTTGATAGCATCTGAAGTCATAGAGTAATTATATACATACCCTTAGACATAACTGTACAATTATCTAAAAACTATATCTGTATAAGGCCAGAAGTCAACAATATCATACGGTCATACACATGTAACATAAACCATAGATAACTTGCTCTAACCTGGATCTATCCTCATGACGCAACCCTGCCTCATAGCTACCTTAATCACCTGTACTTGCAATCATGAAAGGAAATGAATTGAAGGATAAGAATACCGAGTAAAGGGAAAGAAATAAGTAAACTATCTCCTTTGAGAGAATAACCTGGCTCATCTTTTTCTATTAGAGTCACACTTTGTCCTATCTAGTATCTATCTGATATTTTTTGGAAGCTAACTATAGGGATTTGACACTTTTCTAGGCTCGAGATCTTTTTTTTTCTCTCACTATACCATCTCAAAATCTAAACTATGTTCTACTGCGGGTTTATGTCCTACTATGAACTTATCCTACTACAGACGTGCCTTATTGCAGGTGGTGTAACATGTATGCATTATCTCTTACTGATCTTGTTTCTATCTAAAATTGAACTCATGCCCAGGCCTTTTCTTTCTCTTTAGGCACATGGGTTACTATTGCGTATCTATAACCCATCAGACCATACTTTCGAGATAACCCCTGACTTTTGAGCCCCAAATTTTCTTTCTTCCTTTTCTTTCTTTTCTTTTTCTCTCTTCCTTTTCCTTTCTTTCTTTCCAAAAATTGTAATTACTGTTCATTTGGTAGGTAACCTTTTTTTCAAGCAATTTAACAATTCAAACAGTCTTCAAATGATACAAACTATATATCATTGAAAAAGGGATTCAAAGAGTTATCCAATGAGCTATAGCAGCACTCATGAATCATTAGATAAAGTAGTCAAAATGAGTTTTCTTTCCAAAAACTATAATTACTGTTCATTTGATAGAGCAGTCTTTTTGTTTAAGCAATTTAATAATCCATATGTCTTCAAATCATACAAACTATATATCATTGAAAAGAAGATTTAAAGAGCTTTCCAACGAGCTATAATACCACTCATGATACACATACATTTTGGTTTCTCTCATATATACTTTTTTGGCTTTATGTCCTTTGTTCTTTTGTAGTTTTAGTTATATGTATATATATATATATATATATATATATATATATATATATATATATATATATATATATATATATATATACACACACACACACACACATTTGAATATATATATTTGAAACTGGAAATGTGTTAAAATAAGGCCAAAAGACATAAATACCCTTAGAACATACCTGAGAGTATTACAAAAGATCTCCTTATTTTCCCTTCACCTATGTTTATATATATTGGAGTATGTTATATAAATATGTTAGTGTGTTTTGGTATTGATTTAAGGGGATTCTTGGTGAGAAAATAAGTATGGCAAAGAGGAGGAAGTAAGTTTGGCAAGTGTTGGTTTGAAGCAAGGTAAGTAGAATCATTCTTGGTCTCCCCTAAATTTGCTAAATAAACTCTATGTTTCATGCTTTTGTGTCTTTGGTTCCTTTGCTCTATGTTATAAATGATGATTTTGTGTTATATGGATGCATTGCTCATGGTTGGAAGCAAAAAAGAAAGGTTTATATATATAAATGATAAGGCTATAACAAGGGACATAGGGATACATATATAGATATGAGTGGGCATATATACTTGATTGAGTTGAGTTAAATGACATGGTTAAGGAGTTTTGAAGTTGAGAGATATAGTTTTGCTATTTAGGGTATCTATGTGTGTGATTTTGGTTCATGATAGAGAGTTGGGAAATATTTATAGTTTTACCATTGATTTCATCCCACATTTTGACTGTCTTATTTGATGACTTATGAGTATTACGATAGCTCATTGGAAGGCTCTTTAAATCCTCTTTTTAGTGACATATAATTTGTATGATTTGAAGACCGTTTAGGTTGTTAAATTACTTAAATAAAAAAACTACTCTACTAAATAATTGTAATTATAGTTTTTACAAAGAAAAAAAGCAAGAAAGCTCATTTTGACTACTTTATATAATGAATCATGAGTGTTGTTATAGCTCATTAGAAAGCTCTTTGAATCTTTTTTTCAATGATATATAGTTTATATCATTTGGAGACCGTTTGAACTGTTAAATGGCTTGAAAAAAAAAATCGTCCTACTAAATAAATAGTAATTACAGTTTTTGGAAAGAAAGAAAGAAAGGGAAAGAAATGAGAGAAAAAAAAAAAAAGAAAGAAAAGGAAGAAAGGAAATTTGTGGCTTAAAAGTCAGAGGTCACCTTGAGAGTATGGTCTGTTGGGTTATGGATATGTAATAGTATCCCATGTGCCTAAAGAGAAAGAAAGGGCCCGAGTACAAGTTTCAGTTCTAAATGGAAGCAAGATTAGTAAAAGATAATGCATGCATGCTATGAACTATGAGGGGGCATTTCATGCTACACAGCCCACAGTAAGACACGTCCGTAGTAAGACAAGTCCATATATAGGACATAGACCTACAGTAAGGTCCACTCATAGTAGAGTATAGTTTGGATTCCAAGATAGTGTAGTGAGAGAAAGAAAGAGAGCGTAAACTTAGATAAGTGTCAAATCTCTATAGTCAACTTTCAGAATGTATAAGATAGATACCAAATAGGACAATGTATGACATTAATAGAAAAAAATAGGCCAGATTATTCCATCAAAAGGAGATAGTTTACTTATTTCTTTCCTATTACTGGGTGTTCTTATCCCTCACTTCTTTTCTCTTCATGATTGCAGGTATAGGTAATCGAGGTAGCTGCGAGACAGGGTTGGGTCAACGAGGATAGATTTGACCTGGGACAGGTTATCTATGGTTTATGTTACATGCGTATAGTTGTACACATATAGTATCTAAGGGTACAGTTGTATCTAAGGGTCTGTACATGATTACTCCATGATTTCAAATGCTTTCAGATGAGTTTTTTTATGTAATATATGCATCTTTTGTTCGCTTCTGAATTTTCAATTTTCATATAACAATTTCAAAACGTTTTTAGTGAGGAGTTCATTTTAATTTTTTTTTTATAGACATTCCATATATTAATTAGTAATATTTTTTCTTCAGAGGGCAGTACTTCTGGAGAGAGATGTTACAGTCAACCAATGAATAGAGGCAATATTGAGTAATTAAAAGGGTTAGCAAAACTCAACAAAAAATAGCAAGGATTAAAGGCTTGAACAGATTGTTTGAATTTATGAGGAAAATTGTAGGGAACTCACTTCTAAAGAGGTATTGAAGGTAGCCAACGATCCCTCTTCCACTCATTAGCTAATGCTCACTTAAGATCAACTCCTTATTCTTTTATTTTCTTTTTCTTTTTTTATCCTTTATATGATGTAATAAAATACAAATGTTTACAATAATACAAGAGAATTTTTAGCAGCATTATTAGAACTTAAAGATTTTGGACTAATACATTTAAGTAAACAACGAATTTGCATAAGAGTAGGGAAAAACTTAATAAGATAAAAAAAAAAGGTTAAATGTTAAATACTTCGAACTAAAACTTTGACTAAAAGACTTAAAGATCTTTCATCCATTAAACTTGAGTTATGGTTGTAGGTTTTGCACAATCACAAACAACAAATAAGATATTGTTTTGTTTCAGAGTACATTTGTTATAGCTCAATTTTAACATCAATATACTAACTTAAGGATTTTGAATTGGCAAACTTAAGTGTACAATAAATTTGGGCAAGAGCAAGCGAAGACTTCAAACATAATTAGAGTTCATGTGTGTAGATACTTAAACATAAAACTTTGAACATGAGACTTAAGAGTTATTCGTTCGTTAAAGTTAAGTATGGACATAGATTTGTGAAATTGTGAACAACAAAAAAGGGAGGATTTTGATGCCCCTAGACTTGAATAATTTCAATAAATATGTTATATTTGGGATAAAAGTGTCTAGTTCCTCCACAATGACCTGAGTAGACAAATACATACTATTGTGATAGACTTTACCAACTACTTAATGCTGCAAATTTACAACATGGTCTTATTGACACAATATAGATTTCCTTTCCTGATGAGGTATTTGATGGAATCTTTAAGGTTTTGACACTAGTAGGTGTCATGTCCAACATCATTGTGATAGTGACAAAAGCTTTGGACATCTCATTTGGTGTAATCTCCCCTTATGGTTTTCTGGTGAGAGAATACCGTGGTGTTATTATGTGTGGCATATATCTTGTTGATTGATTGATCAGTAGAGTGTAGTCATGGTAGTAGTGAGTAAGATAAGAACATGCATATCAAAAGCGTAATTTCAAAAAATTTAAAATAACATTATTCAACCATGAATGTTATAAGATCAATTTATAGTTCATATTATGCATAGTTTAAAACCAAATCACCATTGGGTGTTTATGATACTTACTAACATTAGAGGCTTCTTTGTCTTTAAGCAATTTAACAACTTTTGTATCATTCCCCAATCCAGTGTAAGATGACACCGATGTATCCACACAAAGCACACATGCATGAAATAGGTAATGGAAGACTTTATGGATTTATTAGACACCTTAGGAACAAAATATAGGTAAAAAGTGTTTAAAATTTTGAAAAAGGGCCATAATATAATTCATTTATATATAAAATCATATATAGTTGTTGATTAATTACATATAATCATTCATATGAATTGTACTATATCATACCATATCTTGATTAACCATTCGAAAATACGATATGATTATTAGATAAGGTTAACCTAAGATAATAAACCCTCATTTATTCACTATACATGTCTGTTCATGTAACTTGACAGTTATCCAATATTTAAACTTTTTTATCCAAATATGATAAAGTTAACTCTCTAATTTTTCATTCCAGCCCATCTATTTCTAAGTTATCCTATTTGACCTTTTAAGTAGACAAAGTCATACTTCAATCCAACTATCATACGGAGCTTCAAATTATCATCTCATATTTCAACCATGATTTAGTTCATACAGTGTAAGGCGTCTAAATCTCATAATTTACCCATTTTATGTGCAACCCTTAGGCTCTTTATCATGTTAGTAATGAACAGATTCGTAACAAATCTATAATGTGTTATCCATTCATAAATAGACTTAGATTGACCTCCAGTAATATGTCGTGGTTAGCAAAATAATAAAGTGTTAGCGATAAACATGAACTTATCAACAATATGGTTATTGTACAATATGATTCTTTTGCCAAAAGACATCTCTTCGAGGTTGAGGCACATAATTAAAATCTGCGTCAAATGACCCTTGATATAGATTGATTAATATCTGAATTAAAAACTAAACAATATTGAATTGAGTGATAACTTAATCCTATTATGGCCGTAAGTTTAAGTCGTCATTAAGATTCTTCAGTAGACCTAATAGAGATATTACTCCCATACCTATGAGTGATGAATATTTTCACATATCTATTAATATAGCTAATCATCACCCTTTTCATAATCTTTTCTCAAGAATTATGTTAAGTTGGTATCAAACCATATCGATCCTTACACAAGATTATTTGATGACCTTTAGCCAAAGGATCACATGTATCAATGTTTATTAAAAGCTATGCTTTATAGACATTAGGGTAACTATCCATATGAAATCTTCTTGGCAAGTTAGTCTAGTGGATATATCTACTCAATATGCATTTATATGTTACACCATACTATTAACAAACAACCTTGACACACGAGATCTATCACTACCTTTTTGTGGGGTCATTAGCACCATAATAGTCTTAACCATATTACATATGCCATAGGTCAAAATAATATCATGACTATAGATATTTCTAGAAAGGCCACTATATGTGAATGTAGGTTTCTCATAATCAAGCTACATATTAATCCCTTTATCATGGTTTTACTGATCTAAAGACATTTATTTTGGCATGCATGTAAACATATGCACTTACAGATAAGGAGTGCTACTAGGAGTTGTATAAATATGACAACATAAATTTATATTATCAAAACGATTAGCTTTAAAGCATTAACTCCATCATATGGTCCACCAATGGGGAGCATAGAGAATCTCCACCTCTGATGTCTAGCTTATCAATTTTCACTACAAGAACATAAAGGGTTTGTATGAAATTATCCAATAAGATACTTATTGGGGTGCATTCGATCACTTTCTTCAAATATGTCCAACAAACATTCTAATGGTCTTATGAACCTGGCCTTAAGGTTTGGCAACGAAATTTTCCCAACCTATCAAGGTCAATTATAGGTTTAACCTTTGAAAACACTAAGTAGATAATATCTTCTTGAAAAAAGATAACCTTACACACCTAGAGCTGATGTCCATAGGTCACCACATCGATCCCTAAGCTTAACAATCATAATTTTCTTGTCATTCAAAGCCTATTAAAGTATTAATATAATAATACTAACTAAATAATATCTTTATGATGGTAGAAAATGGTATGTATTAGGTACCAATTAGATCCTTAAACTTTCCAACCAAGGTGACCTTGTCCTTTGAGACCAATTATGTGTCAACACATGGTAGCATTGAATGGATAGTATTTCTTATACAAGAGGTAGCTTTTGTGTGTCTAAGGTTTATATCCATAGGTCACCACTCCAGACCATAGGTTTGGTGATTGGGGTTAACTCACCTTTCTAATCTAGTTAGAGAATCAATGTTTAAAAGTGTTGAGTACATAATATATTATTCATGTTAGGAGTCAGTATCTAATCAGTGTCAATCGAATCCTAAAACTTGGTAATCAAGGTCACCTTATCCTTTGAGGCCCAGTAAAGGTGTCAACGCATGGTAGCATTGAACAAATAGTATCTTCTACACATGAGGTAACCTCTGTGTGTATAGGGATGGTATCTATAAGTCGCTACTCCAGTCCTCAAGCTTGGTGATTGAGGGGTTGCCTCGCCTTTTAACTTCATTTAGAGCATTAATGTTTAATAGCACTAAGTGGATATAATAACCTTGATGAGAGGAAATTCTCATGCAATTTGGGATGGTATCCATTAGGTTTCATTTGGTCACCTTCTCTAGAGAGAATCAATGGACATTTAAGTACTCATACAAGTCTGACTTATAGGTCTAACAACATAGATCATTTTGCCTGTCAAAATGAAATATAACACTAACATATTATGGGAATTAAATGGATATTTTTTTTCCTTAACAGGAGGCTTCCTCCCTATGTCAAGAGATGGTATCCACTAATTAGTGTTTTAGCCTTTGAGCTTGAGGACTTAGGTTATCTCACCTATTGTAGTTGGATGAAAGACCACTATGTGATGATGGTGGATAGCTAATGTCTACTCAATGAAAGTCATATTCCATGCATTAAAAGACATTATCAGGTAAAGTTTTTTTTTTTTTTGCCACCTTTTTAAAAGAGGTTTAATCTACATTCAAGTGGTCACACATAATTGGTATCGGGATTTGGAAGCTTAAGTTGGCCATCTTGCCATCAAAACATCTTGAGCTATCATATGGCTTATTAACGCCTTGTAACACAATTACAAGTGTAGGACATTTTGCTCATAAGAAATGAGTCGATCTGGTTTCTATTCTAAAAAACACATTGTTTTTGTATCCGTTAGAGGAGCTTTCAATAGGAGGTAGTAAGTTTGAGGAGTGATATGCATTCAATAAGATTCAATATCCCTTATTTAAAGGCAATTTGCCATCATCAATACCGATAAGAATGAACAATAACTATGTGAGAAAATGGTGTTCCATTATAATTAATCCTTTTAAAGGAACTAAGGTCTTTAATTATGAGGGTGTTGTCAAAGTAGCATATGGTAACATTCAATTGTATAGCCAGGCTAAATGTTAATAGTTACGTCTCAAGTATCAAAACTAGTTGGTTTTTCATGGTAAGAGTAAATGGTTATAGAGGAGTGAAATTGCAACTTAAGTTGGATTCATCAAAAGTGTGGTAACTCAAAGTTCTTATGTTCCATCTTCCAAAGGTCATCTTAGAAGTTGTTTTGCAATTGAAGGATAAGTGAGTGTGAGTTTTATGTCGTGTAATAGTGGGAAAAATTCTTTAAAGTGTTCTTTTTTCTAGTGTTAAACTGTTGATACAATTTTGTGTACACTAGAAAGAAGCACGCGATATTGAACCATACATTAAAAAGGCAATAGTGGCAATTAAAATTAACTATTAATTTTCTATATCCATTATATAATGTATAATATGAAAAAATAATATGTGAGTGAGTATATGAGTTAACTAGTTAGAAAGAAATTTTTAACATGGTTTGACCTACTATTCAAGAGTCTATATTCATAATTATCATTTTTTTTTCACTAGGATAGTGTGAATGAGTTTCAATCATGTTTACAAGGAAGTAATTCTTTGAGGATTTCTTACCTTCATGTTGGTCTTTTATATTTATAAAACGTAGAGGTAGAGTTATATGAAAATATTATATTTAGGTATTCCTAATACAAGTATTATTCTAAAGTTATTTGTATTCTAATTATACAAAAATAAGATTGCATTATCATAATTTGATAGGAAACTATTGTTTTCCCATGTAGATGTGAGATAGATAAAAACATAATCTTGTAGATGTTAAGAAGTTAAACTCCCAAATGGAGTTCTTCTCATAATCTATGAGTGGTAAACCTTCTATCTATAGTTTAGCTTGACTTGTGAGTAGATGATGCATTTGATCATTGTCCTTGTAGCTTATTGTTAGGTAGTTGCTTCTTGAATGTTGATTCTTGTGAGTATAATCAATGAGGAGTTTTACAGTATAAATGCTACAAAAAACCAAGGTTCAGGATTGCCTAGACAATATAATGACCATGTATATACACATACAAATTTTATTTTAAGTGATAAAGACACTGTTAATAAACGTGGTTGAATTCAAGTTGGCAAGAAAAGCAAGAGGAGATTATCAAGAGAAGACCCCCAACACAAGGATAGAATCTTATCGAAATTAAACAAATGGAATATCTTGCTAAGACATAGCTAACTTGTTATGTCTAATCATGGCTTTCCACGATGCATATAACAAGCTACATATTTTTCTTTTTCCTTTTCTAATGATATAGGTGATAAGATGAAAGATTACAAAGAACCAATCTTTCATTTTCAAATTTTAGCTAGGAAAAGGTAGATGTTACCATCAGAGGTTAGTCACCTAATGCTTAATTAACTTTTCCTCATTACTCACTTTTGGATCTTTCTAAGGGATAATTTTGGATTTACAATTTATACAATACCTAAAGGTTTGAATCTTTTGGTTTGGAAGAGAGGAATTCTCATGGATCTTGAAAGTTACCTTGAGCCAAACCAATATGATCCTTCAAGATCGGAGGTAAGTGAGTGGTCACCAATGTTATCAAACAACTAAGTTATGCAATCTTAGTATTATTGATTTTTTTTTTTAACTTGAATGCGGAACCATCTAGCTAAACCAAGAGGTTTTATTCCCTTTAGAGATCAAACAAGGATTTGCCCCGAGCTGATCTACCCAAGTTTGAAATCTACATTTTCCTGCATCAGTTTCTCTTTAACTACAACTGAGTTATACATTACTAGTTTCATAAGTTAGACAGAATTTGAAGCCTCTGATTATCTCCTTTTTTTTTTTTAATTTTTAGAGTAAAGTAACTTAATCTTGGTTCTCTAATAGTGTACTTACCAGTACAACCCTTTAGGAGCGTTTGGTTTACGTAATATTTTATTACCAAAATAGAAATATTACCTTGAAGATATATTATTTAGAAAATTACTGGGTATAAATAATTACTATGTTTGATAAAATTTGATAGGTATAAATTATTATTGTGTTTGGTTAAAGGTAATAAAAAATTATTAATAAATTATTTTATTTATATGCCCTTAAATATAATTATTTTTAAATAATTTTATATTATTTATCATATTAATTAAAAATAAATTTATTTTTGTCTCAAAAAATTAATAAATAATAATATAATTATAATAAAATCAAGATTACCTTGGTAATATATAAATACCTAAGATGAAGGTGGTAATCAGATTACCACCTATATTACCTGTCACGTTAGCATTGGTAATAAAAAATTACTGTAATATTTTATTACTAATAAATCAAACAAAGAAATAAAAAATAGATTACCAAGGTAATTTTAAAAAACTAGAATCAAACGCCCCCTTTGTGATGTCAAAACAATCAAGACATGGCTGGACAATCACAATAAGAACAAGTGATACAATAAATCACCACTAAATTGTATCAACATTCAAATACTAGATTAGAAAAACCACTATTAAATTTATTTACTAATTCACTCAATCAATAATAATCAATAGTATGATGTTTTTAGGGCAAAACAATTGTTAAATACCTTTTAAAACCCTAGTCTGCAGAAAAAATAATAAAAAAGAAAACCAATTAAACCAAAACTCAAAATTGTAAAGTTTCCCAAAACATCTAAAATTTGACAGACACGAAGAAATGGATCTAAGTGGGGATGGAGTTGTTCCTCTAGTCATTCAATATTTTAACCAAAATGTCTTAAATTTGAATCATGGTCGTTCACAGTAAAATAAGACCATTCTGCTACTCATTCGTAATTTTAAAATTTGTGCATAGTCTTTTATATTAAAGCAGAGTTGTTCTACTGTTGTTCACAGTTTTGACTTAATTTTATAATTTCGCGATTTGAAGGATTGCTAGCTCCTATGCTGTCTTGCAAAAGTAACTAAGCTGCATGAACATACACACATTTCCTAGAAATTAAATCTGCTTATGAAGCAACTAACATATGCGAACAATGAATTATTGTTTTCTTTCTAGGAAGTTATTCAAGATTATTAATTGGTGGGGAAAAAGGTTGAAAATATTAATGAGTATAAGGCAAGAAATCGGTCTTAATAAAAAATAATTACATGAAGATGAAAATGACAAAACAAACAAGTAGTAACTTGAAAAAAAAGAAGAGGAAAATGTTTGGAAGTTGAACATATCTTAATCCTAATGACCTTCTTCCTCACAGAATTTTGTGTATTCCTTTGGGCCCATCAAGGACTCCAATTCTGATGGACTGCTAGGCTTCACCTTTATCATCCATCCTTCTTCATATGGGCTTGAATTTATCTTCATTGTTTAAACCATCAAAATTAGCAACAAATTAACTCAAAATATAGTCCTGCATTTTATTGCTAAAGGCAGATGAAAAGAGATAAGAAATTCAAAGGGAAAATTACCAAGCCAGGAGATTCACTAAGCTTTGAGTTGACCTCAACAATCTCACCAGATATTGGAGAGTTAATGTCGCTAGTTGCTTTCACACTTTCCACAGCCCCAAAGCTGCCACCTTGGCTCACTGCGCTACCGGGTTCCGGCAGCTCCACAAACACTACTTCACCCAGATGGTCCTGCCATCGAACATTCGGTAACATATTAGTTTCCAAGTACGAAGTCCTCAATTTGAATTGAGAGGGATATGTTCAAAATTCTACTGTGAGGTGAGTAAGAGAAAAATAAATCCAACAATATCTTGAAAATAAACGATTTCGATAGAGAAAAGAATGAAAAATAAAAACCTGAGCATGATCGGTGATGCCAATGATGGCCACTGGGCCTTCATGCTTCACCCACTCATGAGAAGACGCATACTTCAACCCCTCCAAAACTACAAGACAATTCAAATGAACCCCGTGTCAACAACATTCTGACAACATCAAGAAAACGAAAAGGCAAGAAAATTGAAGTACCGGAAGAGAAGCATCTGGAGAGGGAAAAGGCAGCAGGAGAAAGGGAGGTTTTGAAAGCTGAAGAGAGTCTGAGTGCATTAGCAGTCGAAGAAGCCCACATTCTGAGCGCCATGCTTATTATCTAGAGCTGAGAAATCTGAAGCTCAAACTCTCCAAGCAAATAGGAAAATTGTATGAGATAAAAGAAGGTTTCGTGGCTGGTTTTATCTAGTATGAATGGTGGGTAACGAAAGCCTCATCCTAATGATTAAGTCCTCTAATTATTTTTGCTTTTATTTTTATCTGTAGTTGCTTCTTTCAAGCTGTAATTTACTCTTTAATTATTTCAATGCACTAAAAATGGATAATTATGAGTAAAAATGCATGAGAATAAAAAATGAAATGAACGTTCACTCACATTCAAGATCAACAGAGGGACCATTAATCACTAAGAACCCAAAAGAAAAGGCATAAACTCATAATTAAAATCCATGAAATTGATAAAAAGATTTTGAATTGGTTTGAACAATTTTGATATTTGTTTTTTAACACAACACGGATTCATAAAAATATTAGATATTAATAATTAATTACTATTAAAAACTAAAATTGGTACAACCAAACTCATATATCCAGTTTTTAGGAGGAATTCACCAGCCAGATTCCATGAATCAAAGATAAATGTAGGAAAACCTATTAAAATCTTAATATTAATATTTGATATTTATCTTTATTAATTTAATTTTTGGATTAAATAGTTATTTGATAAACTATATTTATTAAGGTTTTGTGTATGCTAGGCCTGTAACCTATGAATTGAAATGGGCTCTACTTGAATAGACTTCATTGTGTGGGCCTGTTGTTGGGTGATCTTATTTTGTAACTATGGTCATATTACAGTACAAATTGTATTAATATTATCATGCCAATTTCTTTTTCTTTATTCTTTGTTTTAGGTTTTGGGATAATAATATTTTGACTTCTTGTATTTAGCGTCCTTTATTTAAAAAATTTTAACTGATGGTGCAATCATGTACATTATGATCTTTGGTGATTTGGCTGGTGATGGAGCTTAATGATTTTGGCAAGGCACTTGTCTGATGGCTTCGTATCAGGTAAGTACACTAGAGGGCTTCTTGAATTCACTTCTTCATGCCTGCAAACAATAACTTTTAATGTGTTGCAATGGCAAATCATCATAATAATATTGAAGTATTTACTCGCTTGTAGGTAAGGACTGAGTAATGTAGAAAAATGTTAAAGCTTGCCCAGATCAGCTCCAAGGCAAATCTTGGATATAGCTCCAAACGATATATAAACTCCTAGTTTGGTTACATGATTATGCTATCAAACTATGAATTACATGATAAAAAAAAAAAACATCCATAACTTTATAGAGAGAAATTTAGGACATTATTTGAATATCAATGTGCCCTTAGTTACGTCCCATCTTGATGGACCAAACTCTTATGGCTTGTTGATGGAAATTTACTTACACCAATGACAAGTGTACAATATTAGGCCAAACACAAGAAAAACAATAATGATGATTAAAATTATTGAAATAATTATATCCTTCTATGTAAAATAATGAATAAAAATAGTCATGATAAGTGTATAAAATTGTGTGAGTGAGTGTTAAAGATAAGATATATTTATTGTGGATTGGTCGTTGCTCGGGAGCATACATCCTCAGTTATATTATTTGCGTGTCTAGGAAAATTTCAAAAGAGTATCATTATGTAATACAATAATTCTTGGGCAGAATTTAGCTCTCTCAATCTTTGGTCGGATCTTTCTTTATCTCTGTGAAATCATTTTTATTTATAGGATAGAACGTAGTGTTATAAGTAATTACAATACTGAAGTATTTCTAACACAAGCATAAATCTAGAGATTTATTCATATTCTATTTCTATAAAAATAGGATAATTCATTAATTAATCTCAATTTGTTAAGAGCTGATAGATTGTTCCCCTATAGACATGGGATGGAATCAAAACATAGTGTCACAAATGCTAAGGAGTCTGATTGTCAGGTGGAATTCTTCTCATTATCTCTAAGTGATGGAATTTTTATCTAAAGCTTTAGTTAATCTATAAATGGGTGGCATGTGTGGTCCATAACTGAATAGCTTATCATTGGCTAGTTAACTCTTGGATGTTTGTTTATGTGAATTTGGTCAAAGAGAATTTTTTTTCCACTTAACAACTACCCCCAATTTATATAGAGTGTGAGTAAGACTTCGAAAACTCTTTATCTTTTGCACAGATGCATGACATGTGGAGACTTAAGAAAGACTTGTAATGCAATGCGATGAACTTTTGTGTCCTACATTTAATTCACCGTATGCTTATGTTGTTTGCCTATCATGGCTACTCATATCACTGAGATGTATTGATAAGCACGTTTGTAACACCTACTTCTAAAAATACTACCCTCTAGAGGAAACTATTACTAACATTTATTACAAGAGCATGCATTAGAATAAAAATAAAAGAAAAAATGAAAATTAATAAAAAGATATAAATACCCTTTATTAAATTATACAACAAGAACGTACAAAGGATGTCTCCATTACATACTTATAAAAATAGACTCCCATAAACATTAACAAAGTACCCATAGTTTATCGAAAAAACTCAAAGACATAAGAAACGAAAATGTTGATCACAATACATCTTCAATACATAAAATGATGAATTGATAAAATGCCTCTCTACTTCTTACATCTGATGAACCCTCACACCATAGCTGTCACTCAATCCTATCTTTTGTAAGATAGACAAAACAGGAAATGTAAGTGATAGATACTTAGTAAGTAGGAACATAACTCAAACTTTTTATAATTTATATTTTGCCCTTTGACTTGGCCAACTCTAAACTAGTCTTTAAGAGGATATTATTTACTCTAACTTGATACTGTGAACCTGTACTTACTAACTATAAATCATCCTTAAGTTCTAGCAAGCCTCGAGCATGGTTTCAACCTCCATTCAAGTTATTGCTTCGTGTGAATACCATGGAGCAAGTTTACACTTGATTCTAAGAGTGATCTTACAATCTTTTGCCATTAACAAAAGTTGAATAAGTCGTCTATGCAAGTATATCTCTAAATAGCCTATATGTGTTATTAATTCTATTGATGAAGGCCATAAATCCTTATAGTCATCGCATTCTTTGCTAGTCAATGACACTACCTCCATAAACCAATTGGGATAGCTACATGTGAGAGAGGTAGTGAGGTTCCATGAGTACCCAAGAAAATTATGTTGGATTGAGATATGAGGTTTGTATTCACATTCTAGAGGAGTTTATAAATATTATTAAGTACTAAATTATCATTTAGTATTGTCTATCATCCCCAATCATATGGTCAAACAAAGAGAACAAATCAAGTGATTGAAGGCATGTTGAGAGCCTATTATTTGGATCATAAGGCGAGTTTGACTAAGATTGTACCATTGATGGAGTTCGCCTTCTACAACAACTATCAAACAATGATGAAGATAACACCTTATAAGACACTTTATGGTAGGAAATGACAATCACTTTTCATTGGGATGATATGAGAAAATGAGATTTCTTCACTAGGCACTTGGGCTAGATATGGCAAAAAAATGATAAAGGATATCAAGTTGATAAGCTAGAGAATAAAGCAAGTCTACAATAAATAGAAAAATTATGCAAATAAAAAAAGGTAAGAAATGGAACTCAATATAGGTGATAAATTTTTTGTAAAAGTAGCCTCATATAAACATGTGATTAGATTCAAAAGAAAAGGCGAACTGACTTCCAAATATATCGATCCATTTGAGATATTAGAGACTATTAGTAAGGTGGCTTACAGACTTATCTTTCTAAGAGCATAGATCACATGCATAATGTGTTCCATTTCTCGTTGCTTTATAACTATATGGGATATCTTACCCATTTCTTAAGGACAAAAGAGATGAAGTTGTCAGTTAGTGTGGTGTAGAGGAGTAATTGATTCAAATTCTAGATAGAAAGGTCAAAATGCTTTGGAATGAGCAAGTATCTTTAGTGAAGGTCTTTTGTAGAAACAACAAAGTTGAAGAAGCTATTTAGGATGTAAGGCAAGATATGAGAGGTCATTATCCCAATTTTTTCAATTGAAGTTTTGGATAAAATTCTTTTAAAGGGGAGAAATATAACACCCACAGGTGTTTAGTGAAGTAAGTTTTGTATTTTTTATTGATATTTGAGTTAATTTTGATATTGATGAATGAGAAATTTGACTAATTATTGAAGTATGTGAAATTGATTAAAAAGGCTATTAAATTGCCATGCATGATGCACACCTATCATATCGTGCTAGGTGGACAATATCGGTAATGTATCATGTTAGATAAGTTAAGAGGTAGAACGACTATTCATTGAAAGTGCATTGTTGTCTTATTGTTTTAGTAGTTATTTAATTGTATCTATTTAAATTAGACACATTTTTGCATGATCGCCCACTTTCATAAGGCATTACTTTCTTTTAAACTGATATCTTATCATATTCTCCAATGACAAAACTCATTTTTTTGAAAAAAAAAAATAATGGAAGAAAGTAGGATTTTGGCTTCAAATTCTTCAACTTAGAAGCAAGGTAATTAGGAGATGTTATGCAATGACTTTTTTTTTTAAAGAATTTTATAGAAATCGACTTTGCTATTTGTTTAGTGTAGTTTGATGTTAACCTTGATATATATATATATATATATATATATATATATATATGTATGTATGTATGTATGTATATTCAAACACGTATGTTTATGTAAATTGCGATTAGTATGCAAGATATGTAAAGTTATATCACGTTTGATTTGGTGTTATTGTGATGAAGATGATGTACAAGAAATGTTAGACATATTCTCATAATATAATAATATGAAATTATTATGTAACACCCCTTTCTAAATATATACCTTTGGAAGGAATATGTAGCCAAAGAGATGTGTTGACTTAAAATTTTTCTTATCATACATATAGTAGAACATACATCCATAATAGCATGATAAACTTAAACTTAAATACATGCAAAAAGGTGTCTAATAAAATAATTTGAATAACATCATACTCATACAATCCACAAAACTCACACATCAATCCAAGTACATAATAACAACCAAAGTACTAAAATGTGCAAATTACAAGTCAATAACAAATGTCCAAAAACATTACATCAAAGAAATAGACATAGCACTTGGTCCCTCCTCATACAAGTACTCATCAAGTTGACCTTCTTATACTTGTGCATGCCTTATTCGTACTTGCAAAACCACAACAAAGGAACGCATGAGTGTTATAGGACTCAATAAATATGTGAACTATCGAAGTGCCTAAATAACATCAAACTTAACTAGCATTCCAAAGCTAAACTGTATATATAGATCATTCATGAGATACATTCTTAGATGTTATCTAACACCACAAATGCCTACCTTTTATACTACAATAGTACATATGCCTAATTTCCATAAGCATTATCGTCTCAGATGACTATTCCTAAGCTTAGGGCACCAATTGGATACCTAACTTTTAATCTTGAGTATCTCAAATGCTTTGTAAAAGCATATATAAATATCCTATATGTTTACTACTACTAGTGCATATAGCACAATGTCGACTTGACTTAAGGCTGACTAAGCATTGAATCCTGGTTACACAAGGAATATGATTTTAGTCATTCCCTTTCCATGTACGCATAAATACGAGACTATTAACTAAAAACCATCCTCAAATGGCTCTTACAATGCATGAAGCATCTCATTGACCACTTGAGAAATAAACTAATGTAATTCTCCATTTTCAAGCATACCTGATCATAAGTGAACTATTATGCACCTTGGCAATGAGTGCATGAAGCATCTCATGAGTATCTAGATACAACTCTAATGGTTTCACATAAACTATGCGATATTCGTCATAACTAGTAGCTACTTCAATAATCATTATTATCTCTACATTTTTCATAACTTTTCTAAATTTGACACAAATCTACTTTAGTTGTGGTCTATGTTGTCTTTCACATAGTTGAACACCTATTGTTTGCTAATTGTCTTAACTCTCATCTAATAAAGCTCTTCTATACTCATCCTCATTTAGAACACAACATAGAGATAACATAATAATTTTTCTCTTATTTATGAATGTGATTGCCTTACACATAAGGCTATGCATAGGTGTACACTCCTTTGAGTCACAGTCATGTTCTGTAACTTTGACTAATGGTTCTCTAAAATTTTCCCTAATGTTTGTAAATCCTAAATCTAGCTTATCACAATCATGCACTCTATCAACTCACACATATGAATCCTTATACCTTATGTACAAGTTGCACCCTATAATGCACAATCATACACTACTTATTATATACCTATTATGAGCATGCACTCATGCACGTTCAAATCATCTTTTTTCAAGGGTGTCTACAGTCATTCATCTCTACTTGTACAATTATGTATCATCGTCTACCTTAAATTTCAAGTGTTTTTTGACAAGTTCGATCAAGTCTCTATGCCTTAGAGCATAAAAAATAAGTTTCAAATGTCCTAAAATCATATAAAATTCACCAGACAACATAAGTCGACATGCAATAATTCTCAATTAATATATACAATACATAAACATATGTGGTCCTAAAATGCTTAGTTCATATCCCCTTTCTACAACCCTGCACATATCACACTCCCTTCTTAAAGATTCATCATATATTCAAAGTTATCTAGAACCATTCTTAGTATACTTAGCTTATAAATCAATAATTTTAGTAAAGAAAGTCATTCCTGCTTACCTTTTTTCCAATGACAGCTATGCCGTCACATGGCAATAAGAATTTCCAATAGCACAAGCTCATTCTGGTGACTTTTAGTCTCTCAAAGAACTCACACAAACACAATGTTCTTTCTATTTGGCTTTATCAAACAATGTTGCAAAATAGTTGTCATCAAACACCAACACCCCTTTTTAATTCTTCTAAATAATGTCACTCATGATTGCGCAACCTTTTTACATAGTTGTACAAATGGTTTCATGACATAAATAACATTTTGTAATCACTTGGAACATTTTTATTTAAAATTTAAACGTTATATATGGTGGTATGCTTCCTTATGCAAACAACATGCATGAAAACCAACTAACACTATTTAATTTTTTAATCAAGTGTACGAATATGCACTTTCTCCATGCACGGTTGTAAATCTTTCAATACATATATTGTTTCATGCGTCATACACAAAATAACCAATTTACCTTTCTTTACTCATGTACAAGCATGCACTCTTGATGTGCACAGTGGTACAGTGCCTTTTAAACTTATCATTTACATAAATCAAATAAAAATAGGAATAGACTAAAACACCCCAAGTGCATGCATGTGGGTGTGACACATTACGTGAGTTTGACCAAAATAGCCTGAAATCAAAGTTTTAGACACGATTTATGATCATTAAAAAGACAAAAACAGTCTTGCATCAATGTAGAATTAAGGTTCATGTAAGGAGAATGATTGTGCATAAAATATTCACAATCGTTCACTGATTAGGATAGAGACTGTTAGGGTAAACTAATCAGTTTGGGCATTTATGACTATGTAATTTATTCATTTATTAGCAAAAGGTACTTTGTTATTCATGCATATTAACATTAAACATAATTTGTTTGTAAGAATAATATATCCTTAAAATAGTATAATCATACCAAAGGAATCAGACGACTGACCGTGGAAACCGTATGACACATAACATGACCATTTTAGAAACATATGTAATCCTAATATTACTATGACTAAGGGCACAAGTTATAGTAATAAGATTATCATAGTATTGAGTGATCTTACCAAAAGGTAACGACAATTCTCATGTGTCAAAGTTGTTTGTTGACAACTTGATATAATTTATGGGTGCATGTTGTAGACATATTCATCAAACAAATTCAATAAGCAGATTTCCAAATGAATGATTGCTCTTATGTTTATGAGAATTAATCCTCTAACTCACAGGTATATATGGTCTTTAGACTTGAGATAAATAGATCATCTCATACAAGAATCAATATGGTTCGACATTATCCAATGTGTTACCGTAACTAGGGTTCCCTAAAGATTGCAACCAACCATTTTGAAATCTATATGATGACTATAATAGATCAATAAAAGATTCATCACTTACTGAGCATGAGAGATGATATCTCACATGAGAATACTAAAAAACAGTATAACCATTTGAATTTGTGATCATAGTAGGATTAGGCCGTAACCTAGTCTATGTCATTCAGTTATTAATATGTATCAAGTCAATTTAAGGAGTTATTGAGATAGACACAAATCCATGTCTCAACCTCAAAAGATATCAATTGATGAAGAGATCTAATTGTATATAACTATGTAGTTGACAAAATCAAAAGAAATTCATTGACTTTCTATCAATTAGGTGACTAGAATGTTTTACTAGAAGTCAATCTTAGTATGTATCTAGATTCAATTTGAATTTAGTTACTACCAATTTAATAGAGAGCTTATAGATCACACTCACATAAGAGTTGATTTGGACTTTGAGACATTGGGTTATTTGGTAATAATCTTGATGTATATAGGTGGTAAGAATTTTGGATCATAGTAAGCTTATCTAATAGGATTGAATCAACTTAGAATAACTTTTATGAAACCAAGAACGACTAGTCATATATATGAACGGTCATTCTTACTAAGTAAAGACACACGATCGTGCATGCCTTTAGTGCATGACGTTATTTATTTATATGAATGCAATTTTAAAATTTAGAAATGTTCATTACAAACCCTAGTTGTCATGCATGACTCTCAATACACACATACGTTATCCACAAAGCCCTAACAACCTCTTGTGCATAGTTTAGCCTCTCCAAGTCTATGCTTCGTGCGAATAATAAGGTGCAACCTCAATTATGGGTTAGATAACGATCTCATAAGCCACGCAAAGATTTAAAGGAGCTATTAAACATAGGTATGATATTATTAAACAACTTATGTTGTTTAATGACATGTTCATGTAAATTATTCTTTAAAACATGATCCTTTGTAAAGTTTTCAAGGTTTCTCTAATACATGATTAAAATTTTTCTAATGTATCTGTTGCCCAACCAATATCCGACTACCTAAAAACCCCAACAATGGTATCAAAGCATTTTTAAGAAATATTTTCTTGAAATTAATACATGTAACCTTGACTAATTGTATTAATTTATATGTTGATGCATGTAATAATATTGAAATAAATCAATGCTTTGAAAGTCTGTAAAGATGATTTGCGATTGTATTGTTGCACCAACGTTGAGTCTTTCTAATAGCATATAGATGAGTTAATTTATTGAGTTTTGATTTCTAACATTTTGCTTAAGATTTGTGAAAATTATGCAGGTTGAAAATTTTAGTTAATTATCACTTAGGTTTCACATTATTGGTTGAAATTGCCCTTGATACATGTTATTGCACATCTTAAGGGTTATTGCTAGTAGAAGGATAGGATTCATGTCATATCACCTCATTCCAGTGTAGGCGTGTTGAATTTGGGAAAGTTTTACAATAATCATGTCACTGTAGTATATGAAAAACACACCATGAATGACTATGCACGTGATGACACATGATCATTCATCAATGTTTTTTGTCACACCGTGTGTGGATATTCCTCATTTCTAAGTTTTCGGTAATGGTACCAATCATGTTTCATAGAAAAATACATGTTTCCTTATTCGTCTACTCATTCAAGGTTTTGAAATTTTCATAAATTCCAATTGCAGGCTAACAAACAAATGTGCACAAGTCCTATATGCTAATTCTTAGTTGAGTTTGGGGTTGAATTACAATTTTACAAAACTTAAGAGATCAAGATATAATTTGACATTTGGATAAATAAGTAAAATTAATTCATTTTGGATTTGATTATATATGTATGTATGTATGTTTAATATATGCATGATGCTTGAAATATAGCTTAAAGACCTATGTATGTTATTAGGATGTAATTTTTCTTTTGGGAAATAGGGTCTGCGTGCCCTGCCTTTTCCTTATTTTTCTCATTGTACTTCTCTACTTATTTAACTCCCCTCAAATATAACTCGATGTTTCTAATTTTTATGTAAAATTAGAAATAGTTTTTTTTTTTTTTTAAGAAAATATGTAATTAGAAAACAAAGAGATGAACTATTAAAGAATGATGACAAAGGAGTAACATTAAAGATCTTAAAGAGTAGAATCTAAATTGACCAGTCAAGCTCCTTATGCATTAAGAGACTTGACATTAGAATAAAGCTATACATCGACATGATTTATTTTACATTAGAGGATGCATGCTTAGGTTTTATTTTTAATAACATTTCACATGCGAATTAAAATTGGTGAAACATTTAATTAAAACCCTCAATTGAAATATCAAATCTAAAATCTAACACCCCATTAAGCTCTGTTCATTAGAACCTTGTTCATCAAAGTAAGTAGTACACTTCTATTAGGTGGAAAATCGGGTGTTGATCATATTGGTTTTAACTTAAATAATATATTTTTCTTATTTGCTAAAACAAAGGTAAAGTATGTTAGAGGCAAGAGCAAGAAATGTATTTTTCCATACAACAAGATATGTAGCCTTATTGATACTGAGAGTCATAATTGAGGTTACATGATTTCTTAGGTAACAACTAACTTGAGATTGTGGGCTTTTGTAAATAATTTGAATATTTACCTAATCGGTTAATTCTAACTTTTTCACTAAAGTAATGGGGATAATTAATGTGATAGGATCTTAGTCTACCGGGACTTCTTGAGTTCAATAATAAGGGTTGTTAACTTGAGAAAAATAGTAGGAACATTTAATTTAAAATCCTTAATTAAATGTATTAATAAATTAAATAAATTATGATGCTTTTAAATCTTTAATTGTAGACAAAACAAACCACCATTGCAACAACATATCGATCAATTATCAAGAAAGAAAATAGGCTCATTAGAAGCAATCTCACTAGTTGTTATCAAAATCTCTAAATTGTACTTTGACAAGAGAAAATGATGTATATCCTCAAGGGTTCACCACCCTGTGAGCTTGGTCTCGATGCCATGCAGGAGTAGAAAGATATCTTTAATAAGTATTTAAATGACTTTATGAAAGTTCAGTGTATCATGTTGCCCTTCATGTCACCTGAGCTATTTAAGCAGCAGGAAGAGATAGATGCATCCTCTATTCTCACTAACCTTGGTGAGTTGTATAACACTCATGTGAGGTTTGAACATTATGAGGTGTAAGTACATTATATGATTACAAACTCTCTGAAGGAGGCCAAGTTGGCCTTCATATAGTCAAGATGATTGGCTATATTAAGCGGCTAGTAAGCTTAGTTTTCATCATAAGTAATGAGCTTGTCATTAACCTAGTCTTGAAATCTCTTCATAAATCTTGGGTTAATTTCATTATGAATTTTAACTTGAATAAAAGGGAGAAGACCCTTGAGGAGTTATTATACATGTTAAGGACTATTAAGCAAAAAGTGAATAAAATTGTTGTTAATAATGTACTTGTGATAGATGCCAAAACACCCAAAACTAAAGGTAAGGGCAAGGCAAAAGTTAAGTCCAAGTCTAAAGACCAAAACTAGCCTACTACTACTATTACTACGTAACTTACTAATGGTGTAGGGAAAGGAAAGGTTGTTTGTTTCTTCTCTAGTCACTGGAGGCAACATTGCAAGACCTTCTTAGAAAGCAAGAAGAAGAAAGTTACTACTTCTACTTCAAGTATGTTTATCATTTAGATAAGTTATTCTCTTGGTGTAACTTGGGCTGTAAACACAGGATATGGTTTTCATATTTGTTCTGATATTTAATAACTATAGCAAAGTAAATTGCTCGCCAAAGAAGAGATTGACCAATTGTTAGAAATAGAGCAACGATTACTATATTAGCTATAGAAACTTATTATCTTAGATTATCCATTAAGTTAGTTTTAAAACTTAAAACCTGTTATTATATTCTTTCTATTTTTAGAAATTTAATTTTTGTGTTTATTTTACATAAAGAAGGATTTTTATTTTCAATTGTTTGTAGTATTATAACTATTAGCTTAAATAATATTCTTTATGAAATAGTTGAACTGTGCAATGGTTTATATGTTTTAAGACTTGATAATGAGATTCTTAATGTGCAAAGTAAGCATTTAAAAACTAATAATAATCTGAACACCATCTATCTATGATATTGCAGGCTAGGATATATAGGATCGAAACGCATATCAAAACTTCTCCAAGAATGAGTTTTGCAATTATTTAACTTTCAGTCATATGATGAATGCGAATCATGTCTATTGGGTAAGATGGCTAAAGCACCTTTCACTAGATGCAATGAAAAAGCAATTGAACTATTAGGAATCATACACAATGTGTAGGCTTATGACACTGCATAGTAAATATAAAAATTCCTACTTTATCACATTTACTGATAACTTCAGTAGATATGACTATATATTTTTTTATGAAACACAAGTTTGAATGCTTTTAGAAATTCAAAGAATTTAAGAAAGAAGTAGAAAAGAAACTTGAGAAACATATTAAAATCCTTCAAAACGATTGAGGAGGTGAATGCGTAAGTGTTGAATTCAAAGATTACCTAAAGAAAAATAAGATAGTATCTCAAACTTAGTTCTTTTGGTACACCCCTAATAAAATGGTGTATCTAAATGAAAAATAAAATCTTAATGGAAATGGTCAGGTCAATGATGAGTTTCATAAATCTAACCTTGTCATTTTAAAGCCATGCCTTAGAAATAGTTACTCACACACTTAATTGTGTCTCATCGAAATCTATAGACAAAACTTTATATGAGTTGTAGATTAGACAAAAGCCTAATCTGCATTACTTAAGAATTTGGGGTTGTAAGGCTTATGTCAAGAACTTGACTTCAAACAAGTTAAGCATCAAATTTTAAATGTGTATCTTTGTGGGGTGCTTAAAAGAAACTAAAGTATACAACTTCTACCACCTAAAAGAGAAAAAAGCATTTTGTTGTTCAAATCGATTTTTTTCTTGAGAATGAATTCTTCGCAAGGGAACTAATGGGAAAAAGGTAAAACTGGATAAAGTTCAAGTACCACAAAATACCACAAATGCTTAATCATAGTAAGAAGGTCACTCTACCTCAGATGAAATCGAGTGAACCAACTTAATATATATAAGAGCTACATAGGTCAAGTCAAGTATGTGACAAGCTAGAGAGGTTTTTTGATGAATCAATAAGATGGCATACTAATCATTCATGACAACAAGCCTATGACCTATGTTGATGTTATTTGGAGTCTAAACTCTAATAAATGATTTACCAATTATGGACTCTAGCGGATGCATTTGAAAAGGAAAAACTCATGGGATACAAATGGGTTTTCAAAGGGAAAACCAATATGAAAGGTAATGTGCTTACCTATAAAGCATAACTAATTGCCAAAGGTTTCACTTAAAAGTATGACATTGACTATGATAAAACATTTTCAATGATTGTGATGCTTAAGTCTATCAAGATTATGCTTGTTATAGCTATATACCATGACTATGAAATTTGACAAATGGATATCAAGACTATCTTCTTAAATGGTAACCTTGAAGAGGATGTGTGTATAGCATAATTTGATGGTTTCCTTCTTGCTGGACAGACAAACAAGGTATGCAAGTTGTAAAAGTCCATCTATGGACCTAAACAGGCTTCAAGGAGTTGGAACATTCATTTTGATCACGTTGTACACAAGTTCTACTTTATCAAAAATGAAGAAGAACCATATGTGTTTAAGAAGGTCAGTGAGAGTATTATCACATTTTTAATATTGTATGGCGATACCATATTAATTATAGGAAATGATATGCCAAACTTACACCGATAAAAACTTAGTTATCGAAGTGCTTTTCCATGAAAAACTTAAGAAAAACAGTCTACATTCTCAGGATTAACATTTACCTCAATGGATCAAATAGGCTACTTGGTTTAAGTCAAAGCATGTAGATAAATAAAGTATTTACTAGATTTAATATGAAAGAATACAAGAAAAAATTATTACCTATATCCCATAGCATATGTCTCTTAAAATATATGTGTCCTTAGACATAATCTGAGAGAGAAAAGATTAGTGAGATCTCATATGCTTGCATTATAGGATCTATCATGTATGTTATGCTATGTAAGAGAGTTAATGTCTTATATGCCTTAAGCATTTGTAGCACATAACAATCTAATACAAGTGAAAGACACTGGAAAGCTATCAAGTATCCTCAAATACCTAAGAAGGACTAAAGATACTTTTTTTATTTACGGAGAAGAAACTGAGCTCATTGTACGAGGATACAATGGTGCTAGTTTTTAGACTTATCAAGATGATTTTAAATTTCAATTGGGATTTTTGTTTTCTTTAATGGTGGTGCAATTAGCTGAAAAACTTCAAGCAAAATACAATTGCTAATTTTACAATAAAATTTAAGTACAATGCTCACTCTGAAGTTACAAAAGAAGTTGTTTAGATCAAGAAGTTTATTACAGAACTTAAAGAGGTTCCCAATATTATCAAGCCAATTGAGCTCTATTGCGACAACAATAGAGCCATTGCATGAGCAAAGGAAACAAGGTCTCACCAGCAGTCCAGGCACATACTTAAATGATGTTACTTAATTCGAGAGATTATTCAACATGGAGACATATAGATTACGAGGGTTGATACATATGACAATTTGGCAAACCCAATGACCAAGCCTTTATCATCGTAAAAGCATAATAGACATGTATTCGCATATGGCATTAGAAATATGAGTGATTGGTTATAATACAAGTGAAAGATCATTAGAGTAGTGTTTTAAAGCCAATTGGTTTAGAAATTTATGATTATATAATTTATTCATTTATTAATAAAAAAATACTTTATTGTTCATGCATATTAATGTTAAACATATATGTTTACATGAATAATATATCCTTAGAATGACAGAATCATGCTAAGAGGATTAGATGACTGATCCTGAAAACCCTATAACATATTACATGGCCATTCTAGAAACATTCATAATCTCAATATTACTATAACCAAAGCAACATGTAATAATGATTGGATTATCATAGTACTAAATTATCCCACCAAAAGGTGGTGACAGTTGTCATATTTTAAGCTGTTAGATGATAGTTTGGCATAACACACGAGTGTATGTTATGGATGTGTTTATTAAACAAACTCTACAAGAGGATTTCTAAATGGATGGTTACTCCTTTGTCTACAAGAATAAATTCTCTAACTCATGGGTATATATTGTTCTTAGACTTAAGGTTGCTAGACTATCTTATATAAAGATTGGTATGGTTTGACACTATCCAATGTATCATCATAACTAAGGTGTTATAATGATGATGATTAGCCATATCAAAATTTGTATGGAAGTTATGGTCGATCAATTAAGGATTCATCACCTATCAAGCATGAAAGATGATATCTCGCATAAAAATACTGCAAGACATCATAACCACTAGAATGTGTGGCTACAGTAAAATCGAGTCATAGCTTAATCCAAGTCATTTAATTATCAATATATATTGGTTTATATTAAGGAGTCACTAAGATAGGCATACATCAATGTCTCAATCTCAAGAGATATCATTGATAAAGGGATTGAATTATGTGTAATTAAGTAGTTGATGAAGTTGAGAGTAGTTTACCAACACTTTATTAGTCGAGTGACCATCATGTCTTACTAGAGGTCAATCTTGGTTAGTGTCTAAATTTGATTTAAATTTAGATACACCGATTTGATAAAAAGCTTATGGGTCACACGTATATAAAACTTGATTCAAACACTGAGGTATTAGATTATTTGGTGATAATCATGGTGTATATAAATGGTAAGAATTCTAGATCATATTGGGCTTTTCTAATAGGATTGAATCAGCTCAAAATGACTTTTATGAAACCAAGAATGATCAGTCATGTGATATGAATGACTATTCTTATTAAGTAAAGACGTATGACTGTGCATACTTTTAATACATGACCATGCATGGGATCCTCTATTTATATGAACATGATTTCAAAATTCAAAAGCATTTGTTGCAAACCCTAACCATCATGCATGACTCCCAATACATATTCATTATCTACAAGGCTCTACCAACCTTTTATGCATAGTTTAACCTCTCTGAGTTTGAGCTTCAAATAGATACCAAGACACTACCTCTCAATTATAGGTTGGATAGCAATCTCTTAAGCCACAAAAAAATTTGGAAAAGCTATCAAACATGAGTATGGTATTATTTGAACACCATATGGTTGTTTAATGACATGTTCATGTAAATTATTCTATAAAAAGTGATCCTCCATAAGGTTTTTGGGGTTTCTCTTATGTATGATTGAAAATTTTGTAATGTATTATATTGTCCTATTGGTATTTGACAACCTAAAAACCCAACAGAGGTACTATACATGATAAACGGACATATATAGGACTTGTGTACTCGTGGCACGTAGGATAAGACACAATGAATACCTATACAAAAGAATGTATGGTCTTATATGTATGTGAAAAGATGAATATACCTTTAGGGTCATTTATAGTTATGAACATAAAGTAGAAGAATAGTTCATAATGCGAGGATATACAATCATTCGAGAAGGATGAATGATCATGTAGATGAATAGGCATGAACAATCGTAGAGAGGAAATTGTGAATGTTTACTAAGTCAGAGTACACTTATTCACGAGCAATACATGATCATGCATAAGAGAAGAAATGGACACACGTTCATAGTAGATTAATAACCATTAATAGAGCTATCCGATGAGAAATTAAAAGACAATAAAAGTTTGAAGTATCAAGTCATACTTGAGAAAGAATATGATAAGGCCAGAGTATTATAAACATGTACATGATAGATGAAAGCTAGACAGATCCCAAGATGAGATTTACATAGGCTCAAGAACATGATATTAAAAAAAAATTTGATTAATGATTTTTTAGAATTGATCTTCAGATAAATGATTTTGCATGTTTTCTAAAAGTTCAGGTGATGAGTTAAGATGATAGAGATCTTATATAACACATTTGGGTGAGTGCATGTTGTAACACCCATAGGTACATCTAAAGGGTAATAGTCCTTTTGCATGAATATGATTGATGTTGTAATGATTCAAAGTAAAATAAATGTTGAATTATAATTTTTGAGAGACATACGACTATGTTTGTATGTCGTTGCCATGTCAGCCGGATAAGGTGATTTTCGTGTGAAATTTGAATCAAGTGATATAAAATCATGTGTGGTAAGGCATATGTCTGTGTATGGTGTTACACAGTTTCAGTTTTAAAAAGGCACATTAGTTACATCTTAGGGATTCTAATCCAAAAGTAAACACATGATTTTTGCTGAAAACGAGATAGAGTATATTGAAACTTGTTGATCCAACTTTCTTGTGGCAATTTTTTATGATGTTTCCTATAAGAATATAGGTGACTATTGTTGAGAAAAGAGGATTTATTAACCAACTCCAATCTTTGCACCTTTTGGAGAAAAGGTAAGTAGAAATTCTTATACTCCTTTTTTAAGTATTATGGATCAATGAATTGAAACTTAAGCCTCTGTTAAATTAGATATTTATTTGCATTATTATTGTGGTAGTTATGAATGATATTACCATGTTACTTTGAATATATGTAATTGAGATGTTGAGCCATATATGTGTTGTTACATGATGTTATAATAGACTGTGATTTTTGCTTGATGGGAAAGAATGATTGACTCATATGTCATTGAGAGTATGATATTTAGTTATCAGAAGACCTTAGTTATAAAGAAAGACCAATTCAGATACTTGACAGGAGAATTAAACAGCTAAAGAACTAACAGATTCCTTTAGTAAAGGTCTTATGGAGAAACCAAAATATAAAGAAGGTCACTTGGGAAATGGAGCAGACTATAAAGGAGAAGTACTCAGAGCTATTTTTGTGAATTTCGAGGACAAAATTCTTTTGAGGGAGGAAGAGTTATAATACCCTTAGATACATTTCAAGGGTATTTATGTCTTTTGTCCTTACTTTGATATATTTTCAATCTTAAATATATATGTTCAAGTGTAAGTATATAGATATATATGTATATATGAAAAAAAAATGAAAAACAAAACAAAAATTATAAAAAGACAAAAATGTATGCATATATATAAAAGGATAAAAGACCAAAAAAAGAGGATTTTATGCTTTTTTTCATTTCCTTCTCCTATCCCTTCTAGAAACTTGGTGAGAAAGGCATGATTTTTCTTTGTTTTTGAAGGAAAGTAAAGGATTTGCAAGGGTTTTGGAAGAAAAATTAAATAAAGAAAATTAGAGGAAGCACTTTAGAGGTCTTGGTAACTAGAAGATCTCTTTTTTTTCCCTTTACCTATGTTTATATATTGGAGTATGTTATATGAATATGTTAGTATGTTTTGGTAGTGATTTAACGTGGTTCTTGGTGAGAAAATAAATAAGGCAAAGAGGAAGGAGCAAGTTTCCAAGTGTTGACTTTAAGCAAGGTAAGTGGAATTATTCTTGGTCTCCCCTCAATTTGTTAAATAAACTCTATGTTTCATGTTTTATACCTTTGGTTCCTTTGCTCTATGTTATGAATGATGATTTTGTGTTATATGGATGCATTAGTCATGGTTGGAAGCAAAAGAGAAAGGTTTATATATATATAAATGATAAAACCATAACAAAGGACATAGAGACACATATATAGTTATGAATAGGTATATATACTTGATTGAGTTAAGTTAAATGACATGGTTAAGGATTTCTGAAGTTGAGCGATGTTGTTTTTCCATTTAACGTATCTATGTGTGTGATTTTGGTTCATGGCAGAAAGTTGAGAAATATTTACAGTTTTGTCATTGAATTCGTTCCACATTTTAACTATTTTATCTGATGAATCATGAGGCATACTATAGCTTATTAGAAAGCTCTTTAAATGTTCTTTTCAATGATATATAGTTTGTATGATTTGGAGATTATTTGGACTGTTAAATTGCTTAGATAAAAAGACTGTTATATCAAATAAACAATAATTACAATTTTTTGAAAGAAAAAGAGAAAGAAAGCTTATTTTGACTGCCTTATCCAATAATCTATGAGTGCTACTATGACTCGTTGGAAAGCTTTTTAAATCCTCTTTTCAATGATATACAATTTGTATGATTTGGAGACCGTTTAAACCGTTAAATTGCTTGAACGAAGAAACTGCCCTACCAAATAAATAGTAATTATAGTTTTTGGAAAGAAAGAAAGGGAAGAAAGAAAGAAAATGAAAAAAGAAAGACAGGAAAAGAAAGAAATGAGGGAAAAAGAAAAGAAAGGAATTTAGGGCTCAGGATTCAGAGGTTGTCTCGATAGTATGGTTTGGTAGGTTATAGATACTCAATAGTATCCCATGTGCCTAAAGAGAAAGAAAGGTCTGGGCACAAGTTCCAGTTTTAGATGGAAACAAAACTAGTAAAAGATAATGCATGCATGCTACGAACTATGGGGGGCACTTTATGCTATATCACTCGTAGTAGGGCACATCTATGTTAGGACATAGACTCACAGTAGGGTTCACTTATAGTAAAACACAGTTCAGATTCTGAGATGGTGTAATGAGGAAAAAAAAGGGTTTGAGCCTAGAAAAGTGTCGAATTCTTATAGTCAACTTCCGAAAAGTATTAGATAGACACCAGATAGGACAAAATGTGACCAAAATAGTAAAAGATGAGCTAGATTATTCCCTCGATTGAATCCTGTGAGTGATTAAGAACAGGAAAGGAGATAGTTTACTTATTTTTTCCCGTCTACTGAGTGTTTTTATCTCTCACTTCTTTTCCTTTCATGATTGTAGGTACAGATGATTTGGGTCACTATGAGGTAGGGTCAAGTCAGCGAGGATAGATCCAGCCTAGAGTAGTCTATCTATGTTACATGTTACATGCGTACGGTCATATGATATTGTTGACTTTTAGCCTTCTCCAGATATAGTTTCAGATAGTTGTATAGTTGTATCTAAGGATATATACATGATTACTCCATGTGTTTAGATGCTTTCAGATGAGTTTTTATATGTGGTATACACATCTTTTGTTCGCTTCTAGATTTTCAATTTTCACAGAACATATTCTTAACTCTTTTAGTGACAAGTTTATTTTAAAGTTTTTTTTTTACGCTCCTAGATATTAATTAGTAATATTTTTCCTTCGGAAGGCAGTGCTTCTGAAGAGAGATGTTACATAACCTAGGTAATATGCCAATTTATGAAAGGTAAAATAAATAAAGAAAATGGGAACTAAGCAAAAGGTTTAAGGGTTATTTCCAAGAAATATTACAGATATTTTTGGTACACATTAGTACCATACATACCAAGAGATGAGTTAATGTTAGGCACGAGATATGATTAAAGTGAAAGCTAAGACAAGCCCAAGATGATCTGAGACTTGAGATGCATGTGTTATAAACATCTTAGGGTAATTAAGAAGGGATACCATGAGTACAAACTCCTTACACCACCTATAATAGGGCATATTCATAGGAGGACACCATACCTATAGTTCAGTCTAGGCTTATAGTAGAGCCTAGTTATAGTGATGTCTAATAATCCAATAGTGATATAGATGAGTTGACTGCAAAATGAGTACTTATATGGCCAAGGTTTCAAATTTCTGTATTTGATTCAATTTGATTGCCTTAATTTACAACTATGATAGTGTTTTCACCTAGAGATAATATGGTCACAAAAGTATAAATCTAGGGAGTGGTTCCTTAGTGACTAAGTGCGATATAGTTCAATCCAAGAGTTATGATTTGCAGCTAAGATATTCGTGAGATTAGTATAAGTAATTATATGAGATTATAACTCATCACCATCCTAATAGAAGTTTAAAGATAGACTCTAAATGATGTAGTTAATACAAGTTGAGTCAAGGGCATTTTGGAGATTAAATAAAAGTTAACAATAGAATATTCTACTTTCTGATTCTTTATCACTCATTTCCCTATTTTTATATGTGTACATATAAGTGATCGTGATGGTTGTCGGACAAGTAACAATCAACAAACATAAAGTTGAGGAGGGCAAATCTGTCATTTTAATTGTTTTATCAAGTTATATTATAGACTTTTATTTTAATGTATTTGGCTACACACACTTTGTGGATATTGTTAATGATTTTATGTTGGGGACATCTTTTGTACACTTCCAAAACTTATATTTTGAAAAGGGTATTTTTGTAATTTATTCGATTTATGGATAATGATTTTATTCAAAGTTTCGTATGATTTAAAAATGTATTCATGTTCAAATGGTCTAATTAGTAACATCTCTCTCTGGAGGCAATGTTACAAATGCAACCTATTAAAAAATGATATTCTTACATGATTTTGAGATATTTTTCTAAAAGATCGTTGTGATAAGGTATTCATGACATAGGTTATACACCTACAGAGAGATGTTGTACCTATAGAAAAGGTGTGTCATTCATTATATACACCCATAAAGAAGCGTTATAATAGAGTTCGTCAATTGACACTCATAAAGTGATGCCAAGACAAGTTCATGTTTACGGATAATTATTCAAGCCTAAGAGATTGAGTCACATGATCAAGGTATTTAATCTTTGCCTTGACCTAGTATGATCAATATAAAAATTGATTTTGATAAAAGAAATATTTAAAAAAAAAATACTTTCACCACAAATTTTGATAAATGATTTTATACGTATTGCATTCTATGTCATCTGAGTCAGTGTTTATAGAAGTACCTTAAATGATGAGAGAGAATCTTATTAATAATGAAATATCAGAATTGAGGAAAGTAAGGAAGAACTAAATAAATTGTAAGATTAGATATTTCTACTTATTAATTGTTTATCACTCACTCCTTTTCCTTTTGTATTTTACAAGTAAGAGATAATTTGATGGTTGTATGGTGGTCGGTCAGCCATTGGGATAGGTATGAGGGGACTATTTATCATGATAATATGTTTATTTTTTCAATTTGTATATTGAGACATTATTGGATATTTGATTTTATTTATGATAGACATTATTATTTTTTATGACACCATAAGTTATTTTCCGCATTTTTATTTTTATGAAGGTATCTATAAAATTTTGATAGTTTGAATGTGTAAATTATTTGAAATTCCTTATCATTCATTAATGCTCAAGAGAAAGTAACATTTTCTTTTAGAGGGTAGACATCCGGAGAGAGGTGTAAACAAATTGCATTTTCTCTCACCAACTTTAAAATTTATCACTAAAACTCCTATCTTCAATTGAAAAAAAAAATAAAATTATAAGTCCAACCAATCTCAAATTCGTAATTACATTGATTACAATTGAAATTAAAGTTAAAATAGCATAATAATTGCACCACAACCATCAAAACTGCATTGGAATGGTGCGATTCCTTCAAAATTGCATCATAATGGTGTAATTTCAACTTAAACCACATTAAAATGGTGCAATTTTGGTTGAATTACATTATTCTAATATGATTCTAGTTAGAATAACATTGACAGTTATTTTAGGTATTAATTAAAATTTTAATTTTATAAATAAAAATAACTTAAATTTATTTAATAAAGTTTGAGAGTAAAATATTATTTACCTTTAATAAATATTAAAAGTTATGAAGTGTATTTTTTATTTTTTTAGCGTGTTTATTGTAAAAATATCTAATTTCACTATGAGTGTTTGGCCGAACATGAGAAAATATATGTTTTTTTTTAACTTCTAGGATGAGAACTTATCAATTAGACATAATTTGGGTGAGAAACACTCTGTAAATATTATTGCAAAATCATATGAGAGCAAAATTAATGGATTATATAACTTTTGAAATTTGATTTTACAATACTTATGCTATGTTATTTACAAAAAGATTTAACTTGGCTACCTTTAAAATGGAAATGCATCAATATCTAGTAGTATCCAATTCGGGTTCTCAGTTATTCTGCTGATTAAGTTGTTGAACGACAAAGATCACTGTGAATTTCTCAGGAGAAATTTTTTTTTTTTTTTTCTGTTTTTAATCTAAGCATTTTTATTTTCTTGAATTGAAATGAGTACCTTTCTGAGCGTCGTATATATATACATATGTTTCCATAGGAAACATATGTTTTGTTCATAATGTTTGTAGTCGATATTCAATCTTTCATGATGATTTCAGAGAGCTTCCTGGGACCCTTAATGCTGATCGACTTGATAGAGACATTCGAGCAGGTCATTTTTGAGCATGTAAAACACCAGTTCTGATCATTAACCCATTACAGATTCTGCAAAACAGTATACACAAGTGCACGTAGTTGCAACTTTGAACCATTTAATTACCACATATTTAACCCTCTACTCTCTGAGTGAAAGTGACCAATTAACTTGTAAATTCTGTAAAGCATTTTGTTTTTTTTACAACTAGCTTGCCCTCTCTACAAGCGCGGTATAACATCTATCTTCTCTCTTTACCTTTGTTTGTCATGGGGCAAACCATAATGATGGATGGGGTCGTACTGTGTTAACCCTGTAAAATTGCCCCGCCAAGCTTGTCAGTGGCCTTTCAATGGGCTTATATCCCAGCAGAATTACCGACAACGATAAATATTATATAAGACTAAGTCTTTCTGTAAAATTTTAATACCATCTAGAGTCTTCGACGTCCGAGGCAGTCATGCAGAGACTCGTAGGAGAGCATCAATTTACAGAAACTGAAATGATATGCAATGCCTGGGCTCAGCCCAAAATTTATATTTTTGTTATCAAATTGTAATTCAACTCAAGCTCAGTAAATTTCACATCCTTGATTCTAAAATTTCGTCGATACATTGAATTTGAGATTGTGATAAACTCTTCACCTTAAAAGACGTTTATATTTTATTGTATCTAATTTTTATTTATTTATTTATTTATATTGTGTAGAAATTTTGCAATATATGATTTGTATTTTTAGACATTTATTAAAAAAATGAAAAATGCCAAAGTGAGAAAAGTTCCTATTGAAAACAACAAAACACAAGATGATTTCTTGGTCGATAGCTACCTGACATGACAGAGATTACTCTTTGACAAAATCAAAACACAGTTTCTATTAATTAACCTTAATAACAATTCTTGAATATAAAAAATGAATAGACATAGAACCTCTATTCAAAGGGTTTAAGAGTAAATTTTCTGTATTAAAGAGGAAAATATTTTATATTTATTATACCACACCTTGACCTCAAGCTCAAGGTGTCCATTATTATGAACTCTTCAACTTTAAGACAAATCATGTTTTGAAAATTTTGAAGCAAAAAATCAAACGATTATTGGTCATGATAGGATCATCATTTGTAAAGTCAATCAATTTCAAGTGATTCAATTAATGTTGATTGAAATTTATATTATATAATAATAAATAACAAAAAGTAAGAACGTTTAATTTGTTTATTTG
This sequence comes from Mangifera indica, assembly GCF_011075055.1. NCBI lineage: Eukaryota > Viridiplantae > Streptophyta > Magnoliopsida > Sapindales > Anacardiaceae > Mangifera > Mangifera indica. The sequence goes on from NC_058144.1 coordinate 13,104,122, forward strand.
CTGTTCCATGACTTTGTTTTTTTTTTTTTTTGTTTCATTTAAAACTATCTTTTCATGTTAAACAATTTATTCATTTTATCCATTATACATCCAAACAAACTATACTTTTTTTAATTAAATTATAAATTATATTAAACGTATCTATTTTATATATACAAAAATTAAATATATATAAAATATACAAAAAAAAATTAAATATTATATGAAATAATAAATAATTTGCAACTCTCAGAAACATATATATATATATAATATACAAAAATAAGAAGTGGTTGTCCAATCAATTCTTAACGGCAACGTTACGTAAAATTGATAAGAACCAAGTCAACCATGTGCTTAAACTAATTACAATGTTTTTTTTTTTTTTTTTTTCTCTTGTTGACCTCATGCAAAAATCTTCCAGCTTACCCAATACCATTAAAGCATATTATGGGTTTTTGTATTATCATTCTATTTCAAACAGCTAAGTCTAACATTGTTTTGAGACATTAATGTCAAAGTCGACTGAGTAAAAAATAAGGTGAAGAGAAATTTTATTTTTTTTAACGTAATATATTTACTAAATTTAATTATTTTTATAATTGGCCAAACAACTATTCCCACCCAAAGTATTCTCTTATCTCAATTTTTATTCTATAACTTTGAAAATCTTATTTATCTACTCAAGGACAGTTAAAATTAATGAAATTTTAATTCCTTAAAATTTTATTTTTTTTTCATCTCTCAACCCTAAAACTAACTATTTCTTTCTTAGGGTTTAGTTTTCAAACTCTAACAACTCTTTTAGCTAGACGTCTGATCAATATTAAATGAACTAAAAAGACAAAAAGCTTCATTAACAAGATAAAACTCTTTGTCTTTCCCGACAAAGACAAAGATCTCATTCTTTGTCTTCGTCTAAGAAAACGATCGTCTTCCTAGAAGAAGACGTCTCAGAAGATGAGATTTTTGTCTTCGTCTTTTCAAACAAAATCTTCATCGATCGATGTTCCAGAGAAGGGCAGAGAGACTGTCGAAACATGGTGATGCATCGAGGAATCTTTGTCGTCAACGATGACATCAGATTTGACACCAGGAATTGAAAACTAAACCTTAGAGGGGAAATATCATTTTTTAAAACTTAGCTTAGAAGGCAAACTTTTATTTTTTAGGGTTTTGGAAAGGAAAAGATATTAAATTTTAATTTATTTTTAATATTATAGATGAAATGATGATTTTTTTCTTGAAACTAATAAACTTAACCCTTTATAGATGAGTGTTTGAGATTTTCATAGTTAATGAATGAAAATTTGAGAAAGCAAGATACTTTGGGTGGGAATAAGTCTTTTGGCCTTTAAATAATAAATAAATACATATCAGGAGCGCATGTCCTAAAGTTGAATTTTTCATGGATATTATAAACAAAAATTCTAAAATGGGGATGTTTTGAATTTTATGATACATTGACCAAAACTCAACAAACGGGCTCAATCTAGCTTTGATTTTGGTACTTTGTGGTGTCGATGCCAGATCAGTAGTCTTTGGCGCAGACTAAAGATTGAAAAGAAATAATCGTTCACATTAAGAACTGACTATAAATATTAAAATATTTGAATATAAAAGATATTTTATCAGAAACCAGTTGTAACTTAACCTCTTTAAATACAATTCATTAAACAAAGTGGATGCTTTGGGTGATACCCATGCAGGATCGCTAATTAAGTCAATTAATATGAAAAAGACTTGAAAGATTAAAGAAACCAATGAAAATCAAAAGAATTTAGTTGGCTTTTCCCCATATATGAACTTAGTAGTGCCAAGGCCAAGCATTTGATCTTTTTTGTTTAACTTTAACAAATGGGAGTGATTAAGACATGAAAAATAAATAATTAAAAGTGTTATGGAATAAAGTCTTGCATATTCACTTCAACTTTATATTTTATATTTAAGAGTATTATTAAGTTTGGTTAAGATTTTTTACATATTAAATGCAATCCCCTATGACGGGTTTTTCTTATTTTAGAGACTTCATTATTTTTTAAATAAAGCACTTATTTCAAAAGTTTCTAGATATTGATAACTAGTATTTCACATTTTATTATTCTTTTTTTATAGAAATAATTGAAAATAAAAAAATAAAAACACGCCTATTATTGTATTCTTATGACAAAGATGGAATATAAAACAATAAAACTTTTTTGTTCGAGTAATCTTTTATTATAAAAAAATGAAAGATTATCATAAAGGTAGAATGTCCAATAAATTACTCAGTATGAATTATTATTATGTTTGATAAAATTTGATAGGTGTAAATCAAGATTTATAAAACTAGATCGAGACATTAACTGTTTTGAGTACTAGTTTTTACTGAACTGTTTTGATCAATCGGCCTAACTAGATTTCTAGTTTTGTGTAAAAAGTAAAAACATAGAAAAATTATGTCTGATTACATGTGCTTTACACTTTGAATTTTATACTGCACATATTTTTCAATTTAAACACTGCAGAACACGTATTGAAATACTATTACAGATAAATTATGTAACATAACCATTGCAATATAAATCAAAACAAAAATCAAACCTAATACATTACACAAAACACATGAACAGATTGAATTTTGAACAAAAAACAAATCCAATATATGCATTCAACAAAACATAAAACCAATCAACTAGAGTTGGATTCAAAGTAAGTTGTTCAAGCTCGAAACGAGCTTTGCTTGAGCGAGCCCAAAACTGAGCTTGTCCTAAACAAACCCAAGCCTGGATTTCAAGCAAAAAATGATCTCAAACCCAAACATGGGCTGAGCAAGCCAAGCTTAGTTTGTGAGCTTGAACATGAGCTCACTTAAACACAAATTTTTTTTAATGTGAGCTATTGACTTAAACTTATTGGGCTTTTAGTAATTTAACAGAGTTTTGGGGAGATTTTAGAAATTATGCATGAGAAGGGTAGTAGAGTCATTTTTTGGAAATTTGTTTTAATTTTAATTAAAATAGATTATAAAACCTTTATTTTTGGCCTTAGACGAATCTGGAAGCCCTCCTCTTTTATTTCCCTATGTTCTCTCTGCTAGGGTTTATAAGAAATGCATGAATCCACTATATTTTCTTAGATCTAGCTATCTAAACACTTGAGTCAGTGTACAAGGTCGTTGTGGTGCTTGGGTTTAGGAAGGATTCAAGTCGGTAAGGCTAGATTCGTTTTCATTTGTGTCTGTAATGCTAGATTGGCTTCTGAATTTGTAAGTTGTACTATTTTTCTTACTAATAAGTGGATTTGCTAGAGAATTCCTCTACCTTGGATGTAGGGTTCTAATCTTTTGAACCCAAACCAAGTAAATTTGACGTGTTGATTTGTGTATGATTTATTATATGATTCTTGTGCAATTCTTGACTGAAAATCGATCCGAATCTCTGATTAATATTCAAACTCGATAAAATAAAACATTAACAAGTGGTATCAAAGCACTCTTAAGTTGGATATTGTTATTCTTATTTGAGGAAAATTGTTTGGAGTGTTTCTTGGTTTAAGATTTGTTTACCTTGTTGTTCTTTACATTTAGTTATTGTCGTTTTGAAATAGCTGGAATTATTTGGCTTGCTATTTGTTCTCTGTTTGCTGATTGTGACTATACTATTCATGTGTTTGATATTTTGTCATTGTGGCTTAAAGAAATTTAAAAAAAAAAAGTTAGCTTGCTTTGTTCTCTTTCTGTTATTATGGCTTATAAAGAACTAGATTAGTAAACACTTTATTAACAATGGCTCAAACAAAAATTGATGTTGAGGGATTTGATGGGAAGGGTGATTTTAATATGTGGAGAAAGAAAATGTATGTTGTTCTTGTTCATCAAAAAAGTGCTAAGGCATTGGGTGGTGAATCTGCTCTCCTTGAAAATATGGACCTTGATATGAAATCTGAAATTTTAGAAACTGCATATAGTCTTTTTATCTTGCATTTATCTGATAATGTCTTAAGACAGGTTGATAATGAAAATACTGTTGCAAAGATTTAGTTGAAATTAGAGTCACTGTTTATGACTAAGTCCCTAACTAATAAAATCTACCTAAAGGAACAATTGTTTGGTTTTAAAATGCATTCTAATAAATCTCTTAATGATAATCTAGATGAATTTAATAAAACTGTCATTAGTTTGGCTAATATAGAAGAGCAGATATTTAATGAAAACCAAGCAATAATCATCTTGAACTTTTTACCTGATTCTTTTAAAGATATTAAAGTTGTAATAAAATATGCTAAGGAGTCTTTGTCTTTAGATGATGTATTAGGTGCCTTAAATCAAAAGATTTAGAAAATAAATTTGAAAAGAAGGCAATAAATGAAGGGCTTCAGGTTAGAGTTAAGACTGAAAAAAGAAATAATCAAAAAAATAGGAAAACCTCTAGATCCAAATCTAAGAGTAAGAAAACTTGTTGGCAGTGTCATAAAGAGGGTCATTTTAAGAAAAATTTCCCAGAGAAAAAGAAATTATATAATAATAATAACAATTATGAAAACCATGACACAGTAAATTTCCTAGAAGGGTATAAGAGTGCTAAGGTTCTTACATTAACAGAGAGAATGTTTAGTGAGGAATGGGTTATGGATTCAGGCTGCACTTTTCACATGACACCTAGGAAAGATTGGCTAACTGACATTAAATACTTGAATGAAGATAAAGTATTAATGGGAAATAATGAGTCATGTGATGTTATTGTTGTTGGTAGTGTCAAATTTAAAATACATTATGGTTCTATTAAAATTCTTGAAAATGTGAGGTTGGTGCCTAAACTAAGGAGGAATTTAATCTTTTTAGGTACGTTAGACTCAAATGGATATACTTTTAAATCTGAAAATGGTGTTCTTAAGGTAATGAGAGGGTTCTTAGTGGTTATGAAAAGGAAATTAAATCAGGGGTTGTATATCTTGGAAGGTTTTGTTGTGTCAGATTTTATAAATTTAAATCCTAAATCTGATGAAACTATTTTGTGGCATAAAAGACTTGGACATATAAGTGTTGCTGGATTGCATGAACTTTGTAAACAGAAATTGATTAATCTTGATAAGATTGGTAATTTAGATTTATGTGAAAATTGTGCTTTAGGTAAGTCACATAAACTTATATTTGCCTCTGCTACTCAAAGAACTAAGGATGTTTTAGAGTATGTACACTCTGATTTGTGGGGATTTCCACAGATCCTTAATTCTTTGGCTAATTCTCATTACTTTATAACTTTTATTGATGATTACTTTAGGAGGGTATGGGTGTATTTTTTAAAACATAAGGATCAAGCCTTTGATTATTTTAAAGAATGGAAAACACTTGTTGAGAATCAAACTAACAAAAAAATAAAGGTTTTAAGAACATATAATGGATTGGAATTTTCTAATAAACTTTTTTTAGATTTTTGTAAGAAAGTAGGAATACTTAGGCACAGAACATGTACTGAAACACCTCAACAAAATTGGTTAGCTGAAAGAATAAATAGAACCATTATGGATAAAGTTAGATGTATAATGGCAGATTCAGGTTTAAGCAAAAGATTTTGGGCAGAGGCAGTTGCCACTGTATGTTATTTGATTAATAGATCACCTTCATCTGCATTGAATTTTAAAACACCTATGGAACTTTGGAATAAAAAACCACCATCATTAAGCCATTTGAAACCCTTTGGATGTCTTACATATGTTCATGTAAATCAAGAAAAATTAAATCCTAGGGCTTTAAAAGCTATTTTTTTGGGTTATCCTACAGACACAAAAGACTATAAATTGTGGTTGATTGATGATAAAAAATGTGTGATAAGTAGGGATGTAATCTTTAATGAATCAAAATTTTATAAAGACTTGTTTGTTAGTAGTCAGTCAAGACAGGTTTAAATTGAGGTGGAGATACCACAGTCTAGTTTTCATAGGCAGTCTCAAGAGTCTAGTGGTGGACCTGAATTAGTTTTGGATTCAATTTGTGCTTCAAAGTATGAAATCTCATACTTGAATCAGCAACCACCACTATCGAGTCAAGAAGAAAGTCCTCAATCTAATAATAGTCCTAATTTGTCTAATTATCAGCTTACTAGAGATAGGGTTAGAAGGGAAATTAGATTACCTTCTAGGTATGCACATGCAGATCTCATTTCATATGCATTACAGATAGGTGATGTGATAGAAATAGATGAACCTATTAATTTCAAGCAAGTGTGTAAAAGTAAATACAGGGATAATTGGATGAAAGCTATAGAGACTGAGATGGCTTCTCTATAGAAAAATCACACATGGTCACTTGTAGATAGACCCAAAGGTAAAAAGGTAATTAGATGTAAATGGATTTTCAAAAGAAAACCTGGTATACCTGGTGTTGAACAAGCAAGATTTAAAGTAAAAGTTGTTGCAAAAGGCTTCTCACAAAGGGAAGACATTGATTATAATGAGGTATTCTCTCTTATGGTAAAGCATACATTTATTAGACTAATGTTATCTGTTGTTGTTCTATTTGATTTAGAATTAGAACAAATGGATGTTACTGTTGCCTTTTTGCATGGAAAATTAGAAGAACAAATATACATGAAACAGCTTGAAGGGTTTGTGAAACCTGGTAATGAAAATAAGGTTTTTTACTTCATAAATCTTTGTATGGTCTTATACAGTCACCTAGACAATGGTACAAAAGATTTGAAGATTTTGTTCTTTCAATTGAATTTTCTAGATGCAGTTATGATCACTGCGTTTATTTTAAGAAAATTAAAAATGACAGTTTTGTATATTTGCTGATTTATATAGATGACATGCTTATAACTTCTAAGGATATGAATGTTTTACTTGATTTGAAATGTATGCTGAATTCTAAATTTGAAATGAAGGACTTGGGTCTTGCGAAGAGAATACTAGATATGAATATAAGTAGGAATAGATTGAAACAATGTTTGACTTTGTCTCAATCTGTTTATATTAGAAAAGTACTTGAACTATATCATATGATCAATGCAAAGTGTGTGAATGTTCCTATGGGTGCTCATTTTAAATTGAAATCTACTGGATTGTTGTCTTCTGATGAATCTGATTTCATGAATAATATATTATATTCTAATGTGGTAGGAAGTCTAATGTATGCAATAGGTACTAGACCTGATATAGCATATGCAATTAGTCTTGTTAGCAGATTTATGAGTAATCCAGGTAAAAAACATTGGAATGCAACAAAATGGTTCTTGAGGCATTTGAAGGGTACATCTGATTATGGCTTGTGTTATACTGTTGATGCTACTAACCTATTTTCTATGAAAGGATTTTGTGATTCAGATTTTGTAGCTGATCTTGATAAAAAGAGATCTCTCACTGGTTATATTTTCACCTTTGGTAGAAATGTTGTAAGCTGGAAGTGTAATTTGCAACACATTGTGGCACTTTCAACAACTAAGGCTGAATATATAGCATTAACTAAAGCAGTTAAAAAAGCACTGTAGCTGAAGGGAATTATTTTTGAGTTAGGGTTGAATATTGATGTTCCATAAGTCTTCAGTGATTCACAAAGTGCTATTCATTTGTCCAGAAATTATGCATTTCATGAGAAGACTAAACACATTGATGTAAGGCTGCATTTCATCAGAGATGTGTTGGCTGCTAGTAAAGTTAATATTGATAGATGTCAATCCAACTGATATCTTAACAAAGCCTATGCCATTGAGTAAGTTTAAGAATGCCTTGAATTTACTCAAAATATGTCCATGTGTGAGTGTGTTGTGGTCTACAGAAGAGTCTCTAGTGAGTTAGAATAAGTTGAAGTCAAGGTGGAGTTTTGTGAGCTGTTGACTTAAACTTATTGGGTTTTTAGTAATTTAGCAGAGTTTTGGGGAGATTTTAGACATTATGCATGAGAAAGGTAGTAGAGTCATTTTCTGGAAATCTGTTTTAATTAAAATAGATTATAAAACCTTAATTTTTGGCTTTAGACGAATCTGGAACCTCTCCTCTTCTATTTCCCTTTGTTCTCTCTGCTAGGGTTTATAAGAAATGCATGAATCCACTATATTTTCTTAAATCTAGCTGTCTAAACACTTGAGTCAGTGTAAAAAGTCGTTGTGGTGCTCGAGTTTAGGAAGGATTCGAGTCGGTAAGGCTGGATTCATTTTCGTTTGTGTCTGTAATGATAAATTGGCTTCTGAATCTGTAAGTTGTACTATTTTTGTTACTAATTAGTGGATTTGTTGGAGGATTCCTCTGCCTTGGATGTAGGGTTCTAATCTTTTGAACCCAAACCAAGTAAATTTAGTGTGTTGATTTGTGTATGGTTTATTATATGATTTTTAAGCAATTCTTGACTGAAAATCAATCTGAATCTCTGATTAATATTCAAACTCGGTAAAATAAAACATTAACATTTAAGTTAGTAGAAACGACATTGTCTATGCACTACCTCTGCACCTTACGTGTTTAACTTGTCTTCCATTCCACTTACATACAAAGAGTCAAAGGCTTGAAACCTAAACTAAACCTTACCAACTGAGAAAAAATTGAAAAAGCAAAAAACCTAAAGAGAAAAGATTGAGTGTGTTTATTCACTAAGAGCACTCATAACATTGTCGCCACACAACCTTTCCAAATAATCATCAACACTACCTTCGTTTAGCCGTCGTGACTACGACACTATCTATTACTTTTCCGTTCAGTATTCGATGACGTCAATAAAATATATTGTGATTATTTTAGGCATATTTAGACTTTGCTATTAAATTGTATTTTTTGGATGATTGTTCCTAATTCTAAAAAAAACTATAAACTTATATGTCTTTCATGTTTTTGAACCATATTGTTAAATTGTATTCTCTTGTTTTATATAGAGATCTGACTTGCAGCTACTATTCAGAATCGGATCTTGTCTTGTTGCATCTACTAACGATCTATATTTTGAACATATCCATCATTTCCTCTTCTCTTTTCACTTGAATGTCTAAGTTGCTAATTTTATTTGTCCTTAATAAAGCTAAGTTGAAATAATTTAGTATGCTCATAAGCTTTCCTAAAAATATTTGAGAGTCTAAGCATAAAAGCAAAGATAGAAAAGTGTAAAATGGAAAACATTTAGAACAATTTTAGTTTTATGACCCAGGATACGTTGGAACAATGGATTTCACAGTTGTGCTTGTTAATTTTTAAAGTTGTTGTAGTTCAATTGGTTTGATGCAAGCTTGAAGTCAAGACTGATAATCAAGCCAAGCAATCTCATGTGAACCCTGAGCGAGTGCACACAAATCTAAGCTAATCCCGAACAGTAAAATTATCTAGTGAGTCGAACATGAACACATGGTTAAGCAAGCTCGATGAGCCTAAAACTAAGTTTGAGCCTCAAACACCCCAAAAAAGCCAAAAATGAGCTTCACCCTATTCGAGTTCGACTCGACTTGTTTCCAACCTTACAACCAATCAATAACCATTGTTGAACAAATGATATCTAATCCAACATTTAACAAAATATATCAAATTCAACAAAACATAATTTGTCTAACATAAAGTTTAATTAATCAGTAATCGGTCATTCCTTAAGATTATTAATGGTAGAAGATCCTGTCATCTCTCTTGTTGAACCTTTCATCATTTGTTCATCTTCTACACCATCCTTTTCAATAGCATCATCTACAAAATTTATAGTTGAAAATTTTAGTTTCTTTTGGCCTAAAAATCAATTATTTATGCAAGTGTGTAAATATTTGTGTAAGTGTCAAAAAATTTTTTACCTAGAAAATTATATGACAAATCATAATTGGTTGGATCATTATCGATAGGAATAAATCTCTCTCCATAAAGCATTTGTTCCAATTCATCTACATTAAGTTCATTGAACTCATCTTTATCATCCACTATCTAAAAGTCGGTTTTATCAATACTTTTATAATCAGTTAGATCAAAATTTGTTTTTTTTTGTAACATAACCTAAAGGGCCAAAATGATAAGAAGTAAAGAATTAAAAGAGAAATATACCAATAACCATTAAATAGGGTAAAATCATATGTAAACAATCTATAAACGTGATAAAATACTCTCAATAGAAATATTTAGAAATGTAATGATGCATAATTGATAATTATGTTACCTATTTTGCAACTGTAAGTTATAATGAATAAAAACAAGATCATTTAAATGTTGATGCTCCAATCTATTTCTCTTGTTAGTATGCATGCATTTAAAAACACTTAAATTATACTCACAACTTGAAGATGTTGAACTTTGATTAAGAATTTTAATTGTAAACTTCTGTAAATTGGGAGTATTATATCCAAATATTCTCTACTATTCATCTAATACAAAATAACACGTAAATAATTAAGCAATAGAATTTCATAACTTAGAAAAAGAATTGAGACATAAAAAACATAAAAATTTAATTAATACCAATTTGCGTGGATTTGCATGTTTCAATAGAAAGCTAACATGAGAAACTCTCATCATAATCACAAAACATTCTACTCTATTCCACTAACTTTGTTTTATTAATATTAAACATACATGTTTTACTCTCAACAACATATAGGAAACCTTGCAGTACCTCTAGTTTTATGCAAAATGATTCACGGTCATACTAAAAGGTAAGATTCAAGTAATATGCAACTATATGAATATCTCGATGTAATATCCTATCCCACCTTAACCTGATTATTTGAGTATAAAGCTTGTAGAATTTCTTTTTATTCTTGAACAACTTTTTTATCCTCATTCTAGCTTTATACAATCCATTATTTGCCTTTGTTCCAAAATTCATATTTAGAATTATGGTCACAACTTCTTTGCCTTTGTTACTCTTCGCATACCTAGAATTAATAAAAACTTGCTAGTGACCATCGCTTGTAAGTCATGCTTATGTTCAAAAAGGTTTTACAATGCGATGAAAGTTATAGCAAGTCGAGTTGCACCAGGTCATATAATTTCTCTTCATCCTTTTATCTTCCTCAACTAAGCTATTAATAATGTATGATTATAAATAAACTTTGTCACAAAAGATGCACTTTTGGAAATTTTAACAATGTGATCTATTTCACCAATATCTCTTAAAATCAAATTGCTACAATGTCCTACATAAGACGACTAAGTAATATTTCGATATTTTTCAAACAACAATCTTCCGACTGCTTTATAATTAACTCTATTATCAATCACAAAATGGAAAATGCTTTTAAACCTAACCTATAAAACTATTTCCTCAAACAACCCAAATAATGTGTCTGTCCTCTTTACAACATTAGATGCATCAACTGATTTAATAAAACAAATCTCTTTTGGATAATACACTAGAAAATTTATTAATGACTTATTCGAAATGTCTGTCCAACCATTAGTCAAAAGTGTACAACCAATATCTTCCCAAATTTTTCTGTAACTATCAACAAGTAATTGAACTTCTTTCTTTGAATCGTTTAACAAATTCACTTATTCTTCATAATATGTCAGTTGTTTATATCTAGGCCCCACTGTAGTTATGACATCTAACAGAGATTGGAAATAAATAGAATTTAATGTATTAAGAGAGATGCAAGCATCATGTAAAAACCTAACAATGGTCATGTCGGCTCTCTATTTGGCTTCTTTTCTAGCCAAAACAATCTGTATTAAAGGTTGAGAACCACTAGTAGTTCTTGGAGCCAAAAAAACCCAACCCTAATAGGTCTTTTTCTTTTTACATCATTTGTAAGTCTATTTTGTTTTTTAGAAGACCTAGTACCAGTGTTACCTTCATTCATGTTCATAAGCAGAGACAACTCTTCATATTTTTCACATGCAGTATCACCCTCAAATGGAGATACACTAGCACCAAAAGAGTTGCATACTTACGAAAATCCTGTCTTTCTTCATTTTTTGCAATAATTTCATATAATTCATTTATCATTTGATATCTAACATCATAAGAAACTTTAGTGCATGGATTAACCTCCCTTTTTTCTCAGTCAAATGTTGTTTCAATCTATATGTACCACCTCCTCTAGTTGTCTTATCATAATATAAACAATTCATTATCTTCCTTCCATTATCGTTAACATTCTCAAACACATATGCCAAAGAGGCCCAAATAATATCACATTTCACTCGATATGGTGTCGAAGAAGCCTTAGCTCGAATGATGGCATACTTCCACTTTATTTATTTGTTACACACAATAACAAACAACCATAAAAAATAAAAACTAATTAAATATATATTTTTTATTTTATATATTCATTAAATATATACTCAACATCAAAAAATAGAAAACTTTCATAATTTTGTATGCATTAAAGTAAATAATAAATATCACTTATGCAAATAAATGTGTATATCTTTATCATATTATATAATTACCTTTTTAGTGAAAAGTTTTCATAACAATATTCATAATATGAAAGTCAGAGACTCAAAAAATCATAATCAAGTTTATTATTCAACAAATATAACTTCATACATTCGTAATAACAACAATATTCGTATTTCGTAATTTGATCACTAAGCTGGCTTGCGAGCAAATACAACCATAACAAAATTAACATGACATTGACCTAGTAGATTATCAAGTATTAATCACATATAAGACATAATAAATGAAAAAGAAAATTTAGAAAACAATATATATATATATATATATATATATATAGAGAGAGAGAGAGAGTGAGTGAGAGAAAGGGTGCTATAAAAATATGATATTTAATTTTCAAATTCTTGGAAACCAATCACATTACGATTGGAGTACATCCAATACAAATATATAAAATTACAAATTCGTAGCAAAAAATTAAAAAATCGATAATAATAAATTAATAACAATGTTACAATAGGATGAAAACCAAAGTTGGAAAATCTTTTACAATTAAATTAACCACACCGGCCTATTATCGATATCCTTGAAGAAGAAACATTGGTGACAACAACAATGACAATTTGTCGTCGTCAACTACTGCAAAGAAAAAGCCATCAACACCTATTGTCAACAATTGTAGCAGAAAAGTCATCGTCATTGTCACCTGTCGTTGTTATCGTCACACGTCTTCAAAACGTCGTTGGCAAATGGTCATAACAATCATGACACTTTGAAGAATTCCTTGGAGCAGAGTCGTTATCGCTTATATAAAAATAAAAATCGTTTTATCCTTGAATTGGTTTAGACCATGAACCAGAAATGAACCATCGGTTCGCATGTATTCCAATTTGAAATTAAGTATAAAATAGTTTTACTAGCTACAAGAACTGTAAAAACTATTGGTTCATGATCTGACCGATCAGTCCGGTCTGATTTTTCAATCCTTGGTTTAAATAATTATTATATTAAGTTTGATATTATAAAAGAATGCCAAGATATGATTTTACTTAATTGTCATTCAGAATAATTATTCTAAAATATTATTTATATTAGTTATTATATTAATTAAAAATGAATGCATTTTTGTCCTAAAAATTAATAATGATAGAATTGGTAAAAAAAAAATTACATTGGTAATCTTTTAATACCTAACTTTGAATTGATAATACAAAATTATTATAATTTTTTAATATTTATAAATCAAATAAAATAATGTTAATAATTGAAGATAAATTACAAAGATAATATTTTATTACCATCAAGTAAACGGACCTTATAAAATATTTTTCTAATGTTTAAGAAATATAGAAAATATTTTCAAGTATTTTAGTTATACATTGAATTTACCCTTTTTTATATGCAAAACAAAAATGGTAGGTGAATAAATATTATACATTTTTTTAGATAAAATTGAGAATAAAAAATGATAATAAGAAAAGTTTTCTTAGAAAATTTTTGTTTATATTTGTGAAACAAATTTAAAATTTTAAAAACTTATTGAAGAAAAGCTTATTTCAAAATTTTCATTTAAGTTTATTAATTTGTTTTTCTAGGTCCTTAAATATTGATATATTATCATATAACTAAATGAATTAAATTAAAGATAAAATATTATTTAATAATAAATATTTTATATAAAGATATTAATTAAAATCGACAAAACGTTTTTCGTCTAAACCTTTTTAGGCAAATGTATAACAATTTTAGTTTTATAAGCAAATTTAGGATTAATTTCAAAAATACCCTCTCAACTAATGGGATTACTCTCGGCTATTTACGTCACACTGGCCGCGTAATTGTTTTTACAAGATTTTGTAATTTTTGATTCGAACACTTACTAAGTCATGTTTTAAGGATCAAAGACATACTTGAAAATTAATAAATTATTGTTTAGGGTTTCAAATACAGGTAGTAATGAAAAAATAGCATAGGTGAGAAGAATGGTGAGTGCAAACCGTCACTGCATAAGTTGAGTATAGGGTGTGTAAAAGGTGCGTACAGGGTGTGTAGAATGCGTATAGGATGTGTACAAGGTGCATAGAAGGTGAGTAGGTTGTGTAAAAGGTGATGCGTAGAGAGTGCATAGGGTGCGTAAAAGGTGTGTAGAGTGAGTAAGAGGTGCGTAAGTTGTGAGCGAGCGCGTAGGGTACGCGACTCGTGAAAAATTGTGAGCTAACTCGCCGAGGAAACTAAAAAATTAATACAGCTCTTATTATGAAAGCACTTGTCATTAATCAATTGCATGAATATAATTTATGAAAAAAAATTGATTTGAGTAATCAATGATTTGGATGGTTAGCTTGAAGGCAGATGAAATATTTACTCCATTAACACAGCTTCACTTTTTCATTCTATATTTAATTGATTATGAACAAACTATATTTCACTTCTTTTATTTTCACTTGCCTCAATTGATTGAAAAAATTGGTAGAAATGATATTCATGCTTGGATTTGGTAGGCAATGGCGCAAAGAAGGTGATAATAATTTAAAATATATTGTTAGAGTTCAATAATTAGTTTCAGTAAGTAGAAAAATCAATTATGATGGATTTGTTTGTGGAAGCAGTATCTTCCCATTTAAGTATCGATAGAAGTTCTTCTGAGATAAAAATTTATATGCCAAATCCAACGAAATTCAATGATTTGTCATATTTATTAAAAGATGATTATGACATTCAGATGATAATGAAGTTGTCTAGGTCACAGAGAAAGTCTTCCTTATTTCTTAAAGTGGTGGTAAACCAAATTGAACAACATCTAGAAGAAGTACAAGCTAACAATGAACAACAACATCTAAAAACAGAACAAAGGATTCACCAAGTGGTTCATCAAAACCCTTCCCCATCCACTAAAGTTTACTCTATAGATAATATATATATGCAACAAGAAAGTACACCAGAAAGGAGCAGAATAAATGTAAACTTTGACCTTGATGATATTAAGATTGGTGTTAGTTGGAATCCTTCTCAAGATTGGGCACATGACGAAAGAGGTCCAGAATTATTATAAGGTACACCCGAAAGATGTTATCAAATGGGCGACTTACCAACAAATTATTTTTATTTTGATGAAGAAGAAGAATATCATGATCATGATGATAGGGGTATTGATTGTAATTGTGGCAATGATATTGATGGTCTTGAAAAGGGTGATGATGTTGTTAATAATGCAGGGATTGGTCTAACAGGGTTAGTGCATGAAAGTTCAATACATCACGGTTCAAATCTATTTTTTGGTGGTCTAGAGCTGTATAGAGATGTAGAAAATGAGAGAACTGAAATTCATGCAACTGCACCACACAATGATAAATTCAAAGTCAACGATCAATTTGCTTCTAAACAAATTTTAATAGACACTTTATTTAGGGATGCACTGGAAAATGGTTATTAATTCAAGGTATCGAGTTCTAATAAAAAGAGATGGAATATAAAGTGTGTGCATCAATAGTGCAAATGGAAAGCAAGAGGGGTGAAGTTAAACAACGGTGACATTTTTGTGTTACAAAACACACTTGTATTCGCAATGTCATAAGACCTTATCATAGACAAACAGCTAAAAGGGCATTGGGAAAAATATTACAAATATTGTTTATTATAAGTGACCGTGTCTATAGGCCGAAAGATATCATCATCGATATAGCAAATAGATATCAAATTGATATCTCTTATGCATAAACTTAACGTGCTAAGAATTAAGCTTTGAATTAAATAAGAGGTTCGTCGGAGGAGTCATTCAAACTATTGCCGATATGTTATTACAACTTTGAACAATAAAACCCTGATACCATTACACAAATAGACACTGATAGGGATAATCGATTTCATTTTGTCTTCATAGCTTTAGAATGTCTATTAGAGCATTTTGTAATTATTGTCATCCTGTGATTTGTATTGATGGGACATTCTTGAAAAATCGATATTGAGATACACTTTTTATTACAATAAGTAAGGATGAAAATAATCAAATTTATCTATTAGCATTTGGTATTAGAGGAAAGGAAGAAATGATAACTTAGAGCCCATTCCTTCGAGCATTACATAGGTGTATTGGGGATCTTCCTAATTTAGCAATAATCTCAGACAGATATCATGTTATCATTCATTGTGTGAGAGACGTGTTCCTGAATGTATATCACAGTTGGTGCAACCATTATATCAAAGGAAATATGTGAATCGATATAAACAAACAAAACATATAGAAAAATTATTTTGGAAAGTCGTGAAAGTGTATCGAATAAAAGATTTTGAGGAGGCTTTGCGAATTATTAGAGTTGAAAATCTAATTACAACAGTTTATTTAGAGGGTATTGACTATCAATGGTGGGCTCACGCTTACTTTCTTGGTATTTAATATAATATCATGACTATAAATATTGCTGAGTCGTTTAATGCTTTGGCACAACACGCACGAAAGTTGCCAATGATGATGTTCCATGAATTTTTATGCTCAACCTTACAGAAATGGTTTTATACTCATCACAATATTGCGAGTTGGATTAATTTTGTGTTTAATATTTGATGCTTGTCCAAATGTATAAATTAGTAATATTTCTATATTCGTTTGATTATGCAGATGCTTGTACTTATCCTTTGACTTTGTGGGCTGAAGAGAAGGTGGCTGGTCATATCTAAAAATTAGCTAATATGATTGTCAAGCCAATAACTATTGATCGATATGAAATGCATACTCTGGGTAAACCTATTGCTAAAGTTGACCTTGCTACAAAGGAGTGCACCTGTAAGAAATTTCAACTATCATAAATAGCATGTACATACGTTGTAGCAATTGCCAAATTCCAAAACCTTTCACATTGTTATCCATAAGTGAATAAGTACTACTCAATCGAATATTAGAAAACGGTATATAGGGAGAGTGTTGAACCATTAGAAGATCCATTTGAATAGGTGCAATCGAAAGAAATATATATAGTCCATCCACCTTAGATAGAACGTCAACGTTCTAACCGTCATTCTGAACACAATAGAAGGTCATCACAAGGGAAAGAAACCCATCAAGTTGAATGTAGTCGATGTCATGAGAAAGATTATACATGATTGGTTTGTACGAATCCTTTATCAGGTGTCGGGTCTGCAAGAAGACTCTAAATCAAAGAGTTTTCTTCTTATGTGTTTTGTTGTTTCTATTTCTGCTTCTACAATTTATTTAGCTATATTAACATCTTCTGTTTGAGTATATTTACATTTTTAGAGTGCTTTCTCTTCTTCTATAATCTATTTGATTTTATTTATAATATTATGATATTTTTTGTGTCTTGTTAGAAAAGCATAAATTACTTTATATTTGTTACATCTTCTAATTGATTAATTAAACCAAAATTACCTTATATTTATTATTGTATATTTACTCGCAGAAGTATATTTTCACATCTTTTTATTAAAAAAAAAAATTTGATAGTATTTCCCCTGTATTTTTAATATTTCCTAACCTGTATTAAAATTAAACACTCCAATATATACATGTAATCAAACAAAACTTCAATTACTTCCAACATACACTAAATCCAAGCATCAACCAAATCTAAACGAAAAGTTCATTCATATCAACATCGATGACAATCTAACAAGGACAACTAAAAAAATGGCAACAATAATATAAATAAAATCATAATGAAAATCATAACATCCAATCACAATTCGGACAACGCAACTATGAACATGAATTCCTTTCATGCTTCCATATCTTTGATGCTACAATATAACGCATGGGGGATGTGTTTTTTGCATTAAAATTAAATTCGCGTCTACTTGCAAGATATTCTAAAATATAAACAGTGAAAATCCCACAATCACCCGATCTTGTATCCTGCTGAGGTACATTTGTACATCTTATGATTGTCAGTGGCTTTCTTTTTGGCTCTATACCCCTAATCTACCAATAACTCGATGCACTGATAATGGATGGAAGATAAAGATAATATGTCATTGCTTGAGAAAAGCTCTCAGTAGAGCTGAAGAAAGTCATTGATGAGTTGTAAACGGTTAAAACCCATACATTCAAATCCAACTGACTACATATCCAATGTTGACAATCAAAATTGATTGAAATGTAAACTTGTAAAAATAATAATAAGTTAATCAAACAATCTATCAATCATTAATTTATTAATCAATAAGATTAAAATGTGACAAACCCTATCCACATAAGCCTATCGGATATAACCACGATATATGGTTAGGTCATTTATTCCATCGATCGGATCTAGTAGTAACTGTGGCCATTGGTAATTATCAGGTCCAACCTCTTCCCGATTCTTGATTTCGCGTGACAACCATCCATCGAAAGAAGTCTCAACGCAAGTCCATTTAGTCGATGGAAATGCATGTCGTAACACCACCAAGTAAGAATCAATACGCTGAAATAAATATATATAAATATATAGTGATACCATTAATAATATAATAATAATAATAATATAATGAATAAATGAACAAATAATCAGTGATTGTTTATTACGTACTTGATCCATTAGCCATTAATTATCTTCACATAATGTTTTCCACTAGTTATTTTTCCTGCACAGCCCATACAAAAAGGCAAGGTTTTCAAAACCGGATTGGGATAAAAACCGTTTTAGGTACTGGTTTTGGTCGAACCAGTTGGACAGTTTGAACTAGTCGATTGGACCGGAATTACAGTTTTATGTAAAAACCTAAAAATATTATGTCTAATTAGTAATTATATGAGCTTTATATAGTAAATTTTATACTGTGCATACTTTTCGGTTTTCACAATTAACAAAGTATATGTATTATTGAACATAAATCTAATAAGTAATAATAACTAACTTTGCATCAAAACAAAACATATGCATTAAACAAATCTAATTCTACAAACACATGCACTATTAATTATTGAACTCTCAAACAAATCAGAAATTTAATATATGTATTAAATAAAATATAAAATCAACCAACTTGAATTACAAAAACAAATAAACATGATGATGATTTTGTTGGGTTGTTGTGCATCAATTAACCAAAAGAAAACAAAAGCTTAAATATATTGAATTACAAAAACAAATAAACATGATGGTGATTTTGCTAGCTTGCTGTGCATCAATTAACCAAAAAAAAACAAAAGCTTACTATTATAAGTTTTGACAAAAGAATACAAATATAAAGTGTCACTGTTGCAGCAATTCAAAATAAATATAAACAATCTACTTTTACTTTTCCAGAACGCACTTTTCTAGCTCTCAGTTTATACATTCAAACGAAAAAAATTTAAATCAAAATTACACAACCTTACAATGACTAGCCTGCAGTCGGTATTGTTGGAGTACAATCGTTGGTTACTGTAGCACAGGAATTTGTCGTCTCAGCCTGCGATATCGTCGACAGCAGCAGCAAATACTGACATTAACATTTGTTGTTGTCTAGACCTTTGATCGAAACTAATATTCAGCAGTGTCCTTATCGTCGTCAACTGTTGTCGTCGTTGGCAATAGTCTTCCAAATGTCGTCGGCAAAAGATCAACTGTTGGGATGAAGTTAGAATAAGTCGCCGGCAGCCAAAACTTCACAGCATGAAAGAAGAAAAAAAAGAAAGAAGAAAATTGTTCACTTTTAAATAAAATACTGAACAGTGAACTGCTAAACCGGGTTTGACCGTGAACCGGATGTGAACCAGCGGTTCAACCGCGGTCCAACTCGATTTTTACTCTAAAACTATTTTATCCATTATATAAACCGTCTACAGTACCGGGTCACGGTTAAACCAGTCAAACTGGCCGGTCCGGTCCCGTTTTTCAATCATTGCAAAAAGGTATTCACTGTGACGTCTTCAAAACTCTCTCTGTATTATTGCAAATATTTTATCATATTATCTTTTTCTCCACTCGAGTGTAAGTGTCGGAATACTTCTTGTGCACGTCACTATCTCAATGGATCAATGTATGGACTTTGAAGTGAACGATCCTTCTTTACAATCTTTCCTTTTAAAGTCTATTATAGGGTTGAATCGGAGTTTCTATTATAGGGTCTATTGATTGCTGATTATCTTCACATAATATTTTTCACCAATCATTTTTCCTACATAGCCTATACAAAAAGGTATTCACTATGACGTCTTCAGAACTCTCCCCGTACCATTGCAAATATTCTATCATATTAACTTTTTCTCCACTTGGGTGTGAGGATCAAAATACTTCTCGTGCACGTCGTTATCTCAATGGATCAGTGTATGGACTCCGAAGTGAATCCTTCCTCGTAAAGTCTTACAAGTATTAAATTGTTATTAAATCAAAGTTTCTATTACAAGGCTTATTGATTGCTGACGTTTCGTATCCTCTTGCCCGGAGAACTAAATCACCATTTTAAAATCATCCTAAAATTTAATAAAAAAATATTATAAATTATAGTAAAAAATATAACTATAAATTATGAATAATTAATAATACAGGAAAAGACTTACCTCATTGGAAGAGATTATGTTGTAAATACATTGCAACTCTATTAATTTGGCTTCTATCAATGCTTGGCATGCTTCTAATGTCATTTGTTGCTCTTCAATGTTTCCAAATCGCTCATCAACTTTATGCATAAACCCTTCAATAAGATGTTGAAGTTAATCGAGTTTATCTTCAATATTCGATGTGGATGCAGAGGTAGTGACTCGTGGGACTGTTTCTTCAGTTGGCTGAAATAATTCCACAATGGGGCTATGCACAGATAAAACTAATATGATAGGACTATGGATAGGTGTGCTTCAATGCCTATGAAGATATGAGTATGGAGATTGGATTTCTAGAGAAGATCTTATAGGAACACGAGCATTATCATACTCTTCGTTTTCACCAATATACTCTATAATATCCTTGTAGCAAAATAATTGTTGCTCAATTACAAATGGAATCAAAATAAGAGTCACAACATCCTACAAAATGTGATCAATTAATTAGTCACAACATTTCTAAAAATAGATATTTAAATTTATAAAATTAGATATGTAATTATAATAACATACTTCGGAAGCTTCAAAAATAAGGTAAACATCCTCCTAATTTGGACCTTCTAAACTCTTCCATTTTAACATCCGAGAAATACTTTCTCTAGACTTACAAACTATAAAGTGCCCTAAATTATGTAAAGTTTCATATATCCAAATTTGTAATATTAACAATATCATATTAGATACATATTCAACATTAATACATATTCAACATAAATATAAAATAAAATTAGCATTATATTACTTGAAATGCGACTACATATCCCATTATCGAATATGATATCATTGGGATATCCTCTGAAAATGGTGGATATGTTTTTGAAACTTCATCATATTTTTTCTCCATAATCTGACTCATAGATTCTGCGATCATCTTCCAAATAGGTATCCCCCATGGATACATATTAAAAGCATCCCAATCATTAACAATATTGAATGTACGTTTTGATATAATTTTTCTATTATCTGCTTCCATTAACCTATTGTGAAGCAAATACAACGCATTATTTTTACAGCATTTTCATCATTACTTCCCTGTGCTTTTTCTTTAAAAAGTTTTACTAGAAAACTATACGTTACATGTTTAATCTTTGAAAAGTACTTATTACTTAGTTGTGAATCTCCTATTATCCTATCATTTTTATCTATCTTTTTACCAAATTTTAACCCTATTATTAGAGCAAATTCAACAAGACCAAATCTGTAATCTACTCCATTCAGTCGAAACCAAAATTCCTGACTTAATACTCTCTTATTGATTTGTCGAAACAATACAAAATGCATCAAAGGAGAATTATGTTTCAAAATGTCTAAACTTAGAAATTGGCCTAAATAACTTTCTCTGAACATTTCTTTTTGTCGAGGAGTAAGTGCAATCTTGCTATGCTTAATTGTTTCTACATGACTTCTAACTTTGATTATAGCTATAAAATTATGTGCATCATTGTAACGCCTTTCACTGGGCTGATTATTAATTGAAATTCCCTGAAAAGACCCCTGAAAACAAAAAATTTGTAATATAGGCAAAGGTGTGTATAGGTTGCGTAAAGGGTGATTGGGTATGCATAGGGTCAGTAAAGGGTGCATGCATGCATAAAGCATGATTGGGTACGCATAAGGTGCATGGGTGCGTATACAGTGAACGGATGCGTAAAGGGTGCATGGGTGCGTACAGGGTGCATAAAGGGTGTGTGGGTGCGTACAAGGTGTGTGGGTGCATCAAGGGTGTGTATTGGGTACGTATGTGTATGTGTGTGCGAAATGAGCCAGACCCTTTTCTCTCCGTCACCGGCAACACAAACAAATTCAAATCCGGCAAAAATAAATACAATGCAAACCTACAAAACTCTAAACTAAAAACATCCTACATAAACCTAACCCTAAGGCAACCATCTCAATCACAATTTTAGTCCTAACAATGCATCCAAGATTTTCAAACGTACGTACCTGAGACAAATCAGATGACATTGCAGAAGTGTTTGTCGATTTTCATAATGTCAATGTGAATGGATGGATAACATGATATCAGACAAGTGGATTGTTCGTGTTTTCGTTATGCGGCGTAAGTGGTGGGTTGAAAATGGCGCTAAATAACCCTACGTACTTAAATCGCACTCATACACACTCACGCACTCACGCGCCTGCACACCTTACGCACCCACGCACCCTATGCACTTTACACACCCTTCTTTGCCTAGTTTTTCACTTATATTAATCTTTGAATCATCGAATCATAATGTAACAAATATATGATGCTAAAAGTTTGTCGAAAAAAAGTTTTGCTTCTAATGTAATTAAGTATGACGGTCATCTAATAAGCCGAGAGATGATATTTTTAGAATTAAAATTAAATTTGCTTATAAAGGTAAAACCATTGTACGTTTATTTAAAAAAGTTTAAATGGAAAATTTTTTATCTATTTTAATTAATATCTCTTTTATATAAATATTTATTATTTAATATTTGAAGCAAATGACTTTTTCTTTTCATGTGTCACAATAAGGAGAGAGTGACAAAGAGATTGTATTTAACACGTCCCTGATTTAATTGCAAACTCGTGCATGATGGTTGATATTGTGGAGCAGGCTGGAACACAAAATAATGCACCATGTTTATTCGTAAGTAGAGACAAACTCAAGAATTAACTTTAGGCCGACAAATTCAAAATAAATAATAAAAATATGAGAATTTTAATAAATGATGTCAAATCTGAAAACAGCAGAACAAATACAGCGTTGCTAAATCAAATTAATAGATGTTTTTTGGTGTGGTCACCAACCCATACCTGAAGCTTGGGCAATGTAGTCTTTGTGGCATAGGCGAGTTAATTAATATCAGGGATGATAGCAGAGAAGAAGGGATAAAGGATTGATATCCCTGTTTTCGTTCCTTTAGAAAATATGAGTATCATCCCAATTATGGCATGATAAGAATTTTTCGCTCTTTTATTGAAAGGAAAAATCTTTTTCTCATACGTTTACTATATTTATATTTATAGAAAAAAAATTTCTTTAATATCCTTTAAATATATTAAATAATAAAATTAAAATCAATTTACTATTTTAAATATTATAAATATCATTTATTAACCTTTTTAATATACACAATAAAAATATATATAAATTAAAAAAATATAAATACTCTAAAAATATATAAATATTTTAAATAAAAATATTAATATAAAAAAGTAAGGATAAAGATAAAAACAAAGACAGAGACAGAGAAAGGGTGGGGCAGGGTAGGGTTGGGCATAACAAAGACAGGGATAAAAAAAGGATATATATATATATTTATATCCTCGGCTTATGTTTGATTGTGAAAATTTTTTTGTCTCCATCTCAATTTTCTTTTCTATTCATTATATTCACCATTGTTTTACTATTATTCTCACCCGTCTCACATCAAATTACATGTATAATTTACTGTATTTTTATTATTGTGATTTTCAACACCAACAATTATAATATATAATATGATCCTAATAAAATTAATATCAAAGGTTTTTAACTAATAAATAATTTTATATTAAAAAATAAATAAAATTATATATACATATTTTTTTATATATAATTTAAATATAAAAATGATGTGTTATTTATATAATTGATTGATTTTTAACTAATGATAAAATAATTATTAATTACATAATAATACATTATTCATATACTCAAATTATTATATATATATATATATATATATATATAAAAAACATTGTTCATAAAAAAATCCATATTTTTTAACATTCACATCATTTTTTTATGTTTGATCTATATAATATAAACTTGAAAATATTCCTACAGGAGAATATTCACCTGTACATATATATTATTACATATAGTGTGATATAGAAAATTCATCTTAGAGATACGTTTATTTGTTTTTTTTTATTTAATAAAAAAATCTTATTTAGTGAAATTTGGATAATTCTTTTAAGGTTGAATCAATTTATTCGCTAATTTTATAATAATTAAATCAAATATTAATGATGGATCTTAAACTTATTCTCTCATACTTGAGAATTTTTTATATCATGTGCCACTCAAACTAGGTCTCGCATGTTAAATGATAAGTTTATGGTTTTAGTTTTTAAGCTGATAATGTGAAAAAATATAAAGGAGAGTGAGAGAATGCAGGGTTTCAATTTTACACGTATCTTGTGAGTGGCTTCTGTCGTCTTGTTTTACGAAAGGCCAAAAAACGTATTCCCACTCAAGGTGTACAGGAATTACAAACTCCTATTTTTTTATTTTCGAAAATTTAAACATTAACTTGTAAGTAAATTTTTACTAAAAGTTTTATTTAATATTAATTTAAGTTTAATTATATATTTTTCTTCAAAATTAAAAAACTCACAATTTCCTTATATTTAAAGTTTGAAAAGTATTAAATGTTTTCTTGGAGTTTGTTTCTCTCCTCTCTAGCATCAATTAACGGTCTTTAGTTATTGCTTGTCCTCTCTCCCATCTTATCTCTCCCTTCAGTCTATCTCTCTTGTCTCTTCAACTGTTTTTGGTTTAAGCAAAGACTAAATTGTCTTTATTTTGATCGAATACAATTAAAGAGGTAAGGGAGAGAGACTGGAGGGAGAGATAAACAAAAGGGAGAACGATTGACAATAAGAAACTATCAATCGACATTAAAGAGAAGAAGAAAAAAACAAGCTCTAAGAGATATTTGTCACTTTCAATTTTTGGATTGAAGAAAAATTATAAGATTTTTAAATATAAAGAAAAAATAATAAAACTTAATATTTTTATTGAATATTACTTTTCATCGTAACTAAATTTTTAAAAAAAATTTTTAAATAAGCATTTAAATTTTTAAAAATTAAAAATATAACTTTGGATGGAAAAGAAGTCTTCTGGCCTTTACAAAATTCTGAAAACCAACCAACTCTTTGACTTGCAGTGTGAGATCGATTTTGCCGCCTTCACATGCTTCATTCTTCTCTTTTTTTTTTTTTTTTATTATTAAAGTATGAAAAGCTCCCGCCCGACTTCCCAAGACTATCAATCCATTATTTATTTTATATTATTAATATCACTGCAAATATTATTATTTTTCTGAAAATGAGATTTTATTATTGTTAAAGATTCCTATTACGACAAACCATACGGTGAAGACGACTTCCTGCCCTTTGAAGAATCAGATCCTGTCCATTCAATCCACACCGTCCACTTTTATCAAGTCTCCTATCTTTTTATTCTTGTTCCCTTTGACATGGCAACATGAGAGATACCCGACTTTGATCCGCCCAAGGGTATTATGGTCATTTTATCACACTTTGTTTTTTACCTATAAGTTTGGGTCTGTCTAGGTCAAACCATATTATATATTTGTCTTGATCCACATGGAGTTCTAAATGACAAAAGTATCCTATATTTAATTTTTTTAGTTATTTCAAGTAAAATTTTTCAAATAATAATATACATCCTAAAGAACAGACCAATTTATCAAATAATAAAATTGTATACACAACCAAATTTTATTACTCTATATATATAAATTAAGGTGGTAATATATGATTAAATGATATGATTATTTATTTTTTCTCTTATTTCAAAATAATTTAATCACATACTATCACATTAGATTATATAAATACATTAGTAAGATTTGTTTATCAATATCATATTACTCATGTATCCATATAATGAAAAACATATGCAATAATACTTTGTCTACAAACAGTTGGATGCTAACAAATACAAACACCTTAGAATATTATCATGTGATTGGGTTAAACATGATAATGGGTCGAGTTGGCATGACCTATATTATTTTGGAACAATATGCAAACGGCTAAAAAAATTATAAAAATTTAACAAAATAAAAGTATATAAAATTAATTTTCGATGAGCTGCATTATCAAAAAACTCATGGAGACACGACCCACCATATTGTAGGTTGTGCCCCAAGCCTTCGAATTTCATAGGTTGGCATGACCTATCAAAGTTGACATTTTTACGAGGCCTTGTTCTGACGTGACCTCTGGCACAATGAATTGTGCAAATTTTGGCTAACTGTAACCCAACATGATCAGTTGAAACTTTTAGATTAATTAATTTTAAATTAAAAATAAAATAAATAATTAAATTATTATACAAGACATGTCATTTTGTTTAAACTCATTATTATAATTCTATCTTATATTTATACAAATAATATAATATTATTGTTACTCAAACATAAATATAACAAAACACACATCTTCATCAAACCTTGATTTGTAATAAACATTACATAATTTTTTGTTGAATTTTGTGGAAGAAAGGTGATAAAGTAAATGAAGATATACCAATCAGGTTGATTTGTAACAAACATTATATAATTTTTTTATTAAATTTTGTGGAAGAAAGGTGATAAAGTAGATTGAAGAAATATCAATAAGGTTGTTAGCAGTTGAAAAAATTCAAGACTTTTGATATGGAGCCTCAATTTTTTAATATAATCCAAAATTTAAATCGAAGTAAATGCTCTTTAGTCCCTATTATGTGTTTAATATATTCATTTATTAATAAAAGGTTTTTATTATTAATTTATAGTAATGTGTATTTAATATGTTTGTAAGAATAACACACTTATAGAGTGGTAGAGTTGTAACAAAAGAATTAGATGACTAATTGTAGGAACCTTATGAACACATTAAGTGGTAATTTTAAAATTGCCCATAATTTCGACAGTATTATGACCAAGAGCACAAGTAATGGATATGAGATTATCATAATGTTGAGAGACTCCATTTAAAGGTGGCAATAGTTCTCATTTGTCGAAGTTGTTAGCTGACAATTTGGTAGAACACATAGGTACATGTAGACATCTTCATCAACCTGACCCGACTTAAGATTTCGATATGGATGGTTGCTTCAATATCTATGGATCATATCTTCTAACTCATGGGCATATATAATTCTTATACTTGAGATCACCGGACTATCTTATACAAGAATTGGTATGATTTGATGCCACTTAATGTGCCATTGTAATAAGGGTAGCCATAAAGGTAGTGATAAGTCATATCAATATCTATATAAAGGTTATAATAGATCAATAAATGATTAGTCACTTTCGAGTATGGGAGAAGATGTCTCAAATGTGAATACTAAAAGATATCAATAACTTCTTGAAACTATGACCACAGTGGGATTGGGTCATAGCTCAAATCTGATTCAAATGGTTATTGATGTGTATCAATTCATATTAGAGAGTTACTAAGATAGAAACATATCTATGTCTTAGCCTCGAGAATTACCGATTGATGAAAGGATCATATTGTGCATAACCATGATGTTGACAAGGAGTAAGATTTGTTTGTTAATACCTTATTGATCGAGTAGCCATGACGCCTTATTAGAGGGAAATCTTAGTCTAAGATCAAATCCAACTTGAATTTGAACATTACTAATGCAATAAAGAGCTTATTGGTCATACACATATGAGAGTTAACTCAGACTTTGGAGGCATAGGGTTATTTGGTGATTATCTTTGGGTGTCTAGGTTGAGGTCAAATTGGGAATAGACTGAGCTTGTTCAATAGGATTAAATCAGCCCAGTATGAATTTTTTCTTGACCATGAACACTTGTTCATAGGCCACAAACACCTATTCATGGACCACAAATGCCTGTTCAAGGACCATGATGACTGTTCATGATGAATTAAATTATGATAAAACTTTATATAAATTTTATCCAAATTCATGCTCAAGGATTCAAATAAATCATAGATCGTATCAGATAAGGATCAAACATGAGTGATCATTCATGCCTTTTGAACTGTTGTTCATGGCGTTTTATAAATAAGAACAAGATTTCACAATTTCGTATCTTTGTCAAAATTCAAATATGCATGCACGCCCTTTTAAACACTTTCCTCATTCATAGAGCTCTAATAGCCTTTTGTGAACGTTTTCAATCTTCTTTCGTTGGTGCTCCATATGCATACTAAGGTGTCGCCTTATAGAAAGTTAGAGAGCGGCTTCATTGCCACATAAATACCCAAGGAGCCATCAAAGCAAGTATTGTTCCTTTTGAAAATCCCTATGGTTACTTTGCCATGACTCGTGAATAATTAACACTAAAATGTGATCCAATGGGGTTTTTAGGATTTTTGAAAATTTTACAATATATTTTGCTGCACTTATTGGTTTTCAGTAACTTGAAAACTCCTCCAATGGTATTAGAGCTAACGTTTAAGTCATTATTTATGATATATATACTTGTTCTGTTGTTTGATTAAATTAGTATGCTTTCATGTTTAATATCAAACTATTTTTAATTTGTAAATAGATTTGTGTTTGTGTTGTAGCATGATCATTGATAATCGAATAATGTAAATAATGTGTTGGATTATTAAGTTTTATCTACTGACTTTTGCTTGAAAAATTATTGAATTCATGCAAGTTTAAAAATTCGGTTAAATGCCAAATGATTTTGCATTGTATGAAATCACCCTCGATTCATATTGTTGTGTGCTTCAAAAGTTATTGTAGGAGTGAGATAGACTTACATGTTGTGTTATCTCATCCTAGCAAAGACGTGCTAGATTTGGGGAGGTATTTTTGGTGGCACTTCACAATAGAATCTAAAAAACATGCTATGAATGAACATGCATGAGATGACGCATGACCTTTTGTCGATGCATTTTGTCATTGTAATAATCATGAAATCTCTTTGTCTGTGAGCTTTTATAGATTGACATTCATTTATCTTGTACAAATGTCTTTCATTAGTGAAAATTTCACTTGTTCATATGGTCGTTTGTCTCGTCATTTATGGATCTGGAATTTTAATGAATTTTAGATACAAAATGATGAACGACTGTCCATGAAGGCCTGCACACTTGTTCAAGGCAAAAAATGAAGTTTTAACCCATTTTAGATGAACAAGTATTAGGATTTGTGACCTTGGGCAACCGAATTAATTACTAGAATTTGCAAAAAATTATCACAAATCCTATTTAGATTGTCCCTATAGGATGATTAATTCATAACATGGTATAAAACACACACAAGTTGTTATTTGATATACCTACATCGATGACTTCTTCGTCTTTCTTTGACAACAAGAGGTTGTGAAGTTGTGCTTTTAGAATAAAGCGTAAATCTACTCCTTGGTATCCATACAAAGCAGCAATTCAAATGGAGGCTAAACTATGCTCAAAGCTTGCTATGAGCTAAGGACAAAGTGTATGTACGTGAGAGAAAGGTAGAAACTCTTTCTTTATAGCTAGGGTTGTGTTTGATATGTTTGTATCTCAAATAACATGAGAAACCATGTGTAATTATAAACATAAGAGACACCCGTTCGGGCCTTGTGCATGGCTTGGGTGGATTTGGGCCTTGTGCATGGCCTGGGTGGCTTAAGTGTGCATTATATTGGTGGGACAATTCTCACCCGTATATTATACAAAACCCAAGTAGGTTGCATGCAAGGCCAAGTGTACACCAAGGTGATGCATACTGCATGCATTCGGGCTTGCTTCTTACACCCGGTCCAAGCACTTGCTTGGATCATATGTACATTACTTAATCAATTTCCCACGATTTTAGGTTAACTACCAAAAATTCGTGGGAGGATAGGGATATGATAAAATCATATCCTGCAGTTAATTTGAATTTCAAATTAAGTGACATAGATTTGGATTTATCCAACTAGATAAATCCAATCTGACTTTCTTACAAACACCCCAACTTTATAAGATTATTACATTAAGGTCCCTAAATATAGTGAAATATACTTTCGAGCCTAAATCTTTTATCCTTTATCTGGAATCCAAACTAGATTTAACTTAGATAATTCTATGCTTCTAGAGTTTATCAACTCATTTTGTGTATGACCCATAGACTCCCTACTAAGTCGGTAATGTTTAAATTCATGTTGGGCTTTCAACCTGAACACAAATCAAGATTGGCCTCTAGCAAGGTATCATGACTACCTAATTAATAGAGGATCAATATATGACTTTTTAACCTGTTAGTGATATGATTACTCATACAATTCGACTCTTTCATCATATGATATCTCTTTAAGGTTGGGGTATAAATAAAGTGTCTCTCTAAAGACTTCTTAAATCACATAAATTAACTTCTATCAATGACCAGAAAACATTGAATTAAACATCAACTCAATCCTATTATGACCATAAATTTAATTAGTAATTGATATTTGTTAGTAGATTGTAACTGAAATATCAACTCTCATGTTTGAAGTGACAAATCTTTTATTAATCCACTATAGCCTTCATATAAATCACGATATGACTAATCATCATCTTTTTGGTAATCTATTAACTAGACTGCATTAGGTTGGTGTCAAACATATCAATCCTTGTATAAAATAGTCCGGTGACCTTTAGTCTAATGATCACATGTATCTTCGTTCACTAAAAGGATATTTTTCATAGATACTGAAGCAATCATCCATATGAAATCCTTTTGATGAGTTAATCTAGTAAACACATTTATAATGTGTATCCATATGGTGACCACGTTGTCAACAAACAACTTTGACACATAAGAACTATTATTTTCTTTTTAGATGAGGTTGTTCAACACTATAATAACTCTAACATTATTACCAGTGTCTTTGATCATAGTATAATTAGAGTTATAAATGGTCTTAGGAATGACTATCTAATGTGAACATAAGGTTCTCATGACCAAGTGTAGAATACTAATACTCTTATCACGATTCAATTATTCTTAGAACAATCATCTATATTAGACAAAATAAATATAATAAGAATGTCATATTTATTAATTAAATATCAAAGTTTACATGAATTATAGTTGTGATGATTAGCTTTAGGGCAATACCTTAACAATCTCCCATTTGCACTAAAATCGATTGGACATATGTCTAATATCATATGAGGCTATATGTCTATCATGCTTTTGCTAGGGCAAAGGTTTCATTAGTCGGTCAACCAAATAGTCATTAATATCTATTCTTTCTATCTGGGCATCTCCATGTTGAATGATTTCTTTAATCAAGTGGTATCTCATGACTATATGTTTAAATTGTTGGTAAGACCATAACTCTTTTGCTTGTGCTATTGCTACATTGTTGTCGTAACTGAGTTTTATAGGGTTTACTATAAATAGAACCACGTCAAGTTCGGTGACAAACTTATTAATTCAAACTGTTTCTTTTGTTGTTTCAGACAAAGCAATGTACTTAGACTCTATTGTAAAATCAACCACAAAACATTGCTTGGACCTTTTCCAATTGATTACCCCACGATTTAGGCAAAATTCAAATCTTGATTAGGATTTGAAGTCATCTTGATTCATTTGGAAACTGACATCATTGTATCTTTGGTAATGAGTTCAAACTCTTCTCTATAAACTAAGAATGTGTCTTAATCCTTTTTAGGTACTTAAGAATGTTCGTGATAGCTATCCAATGATGCTCGTTTGGATCTGATTGATATCTACTACAAATTCTTAATGTGTATGAGACATCAATCTATGTATATAACATGACATATATAATCTATCTTATCACAAAGTGTATGGGATTAGTCTCATCTCATCTTTCTTTTCTTATGTTTGAGGGCACATTTAACTAGAGAGATATACGTTGTCTTATCAGAAGATACTTTATTTTGTTTTTTCTTCCATGTTGAATCTCTTTAGCACTTTATTAATGTATGTGCTTTGACTTAATCTCTTCAACACTTTATTAATGTACGTGTTTTGACTTAGTCTAAACAGTTCTACTTGATCTATCTAAGTAGATCTTTATTCCAAGGATGAAGGTAACTTTTCATAAGTTTGAAGAAGCACTTGGATAACCAAGTCTTTATCAATTATTGTCTTTATCAATTATAGGTTAAGTATGTCATTTCTGATAATTAATATGTCATCGGCATATAATATCAAAACGAATGTTTCGACTTCTAAAATTTTGCTTTAGTCCGTGGATAGATCTCTATAACTTGCATATTTTATTCACTTGTCTATCAAAAACAAAATCATCAGGTTGTGCCATACACACATCATTTTATAGGTTTCCATTCAGAAAAGTGGCTTTGACAATTATTGGTCAGATTCCATAGTCACGGTATGTAGCTATTACAAGTATAATTCGAATACACTTTAACATCACAATTGGTGAAAAGATTTTGTCATAGTTTATACAATGCTTTTAGGTGAAACTTTTTGTAATCAGTCGTGCCTTAAAGGTATTCACATTACCTTTCATATCAGTCCTTTTTTTTAAGACCCATTTATTCCTTACGGGTTTTATTAGATGAATCTATTGGTGTTCATACTTGGTTCTAGTACATAGAGTTTATTTTAGATTTCATAGCTTTAAGCTATTTAACAAAGTTGGGTTTTGAGATAATGTCTTAGTAAGTCCTAGGTTTTTCATCTTTTATGACTAATACATCACCATGCTAAGTCAAAAGGAAACCAAATCTCTCAAGTTCATCATATACTTGGCTAAACCTATGCAACTTGTATGTATGTTAAATTGGTTGTGGTACAACCTCCTCACGATGTTTAACAACTTATGGTGGCATATCTTTCTATCTTATATCTATGGTATCTTATGGTGTTAGAACTTCATCGAGTTTGATCTTTCTCCCACTTATTCTTCTAGAATTGAGCTTCCTTTCTAAGAAAACTTTGGTTTAAGTAATGAAAACTTTTTGCTTGCCTAAGTGGTAGAAACAATATCATTTGGTCTTCTTATGATACCTCATAAAGATATATCTTTTAGGTTTAGAGCTTAGCTTATTCGAAGTCAATTTCTTTATATAAAACTTACTGCCCTAAACCTTTAAATACTCTAAATTAGGCTTTCACCCAATTCTTAACTTATAAAGAGTTTTGTCCATAGATTTGATGGGACTCGGTTTAATGTATATACGATTTTTTTTAAAACATAACCCAAAAATGACATAGATAGATTAGTAAAACTTATCATGGATCTAACCATTTCTATCAATGTCTTATTTCTTCGTTCAGTTATATCATTATATTGTGGTATACCAAAATGAGTAAACCGAGATACTATTATATGTTCCTTTAGCTTGTCTCTAAACTTAATAAACAAGTATTTACCCTATGGATCACTTCAGAGAATCTTTATACCATTTCCAATCTGCTTTTCTACTTTGCTCTTAAATTCCATGAATTTTTCAAAGCATTTAGATTTGTGTTTCATTAGAAACCCATAACCATATCCATTTAGGTCATCAGTAAATAGGACAAAGAAAGAATACCTATTTTTGGCTTTCACTGTTAGGGGTTCACATATATCATTATGAATTATTCCTAACAGTTTAGTTGCTCTTTTACTGTGTCCAATGAATAACGACTTGGTCATCTTACTTATAAGGCATGATTTGTTTTCATTATAAGATCTCAAGTTAAATGATCATAAAACTCAGTCTTTGTGAAGTTTTGAAATGTGTTTTGATCCTATATGATTGAGCTTACAATTCCAAAGATATATGGTAGTCAGATCAAAACGTTTGGTTCTTTTATTTTCGATACTAAGTATTTTATCATGCAAATCAAGAATATAAAGACTATTTAATAAACCAGAAGTTCTATAATAACTATTATTCAAGTTGATGTTTATAATATCACCAATAATTAAGAAGTAATATCTAAGTTTGTCCAAAGCAAACAAACAAATTAAATTATTTGGAATGCTAGGTATGTTAAAACAATCCTTAAGTTTCAAAATAAGCCTAGAAGGCAAACTGATAATATAATTTCCTACAGCTAATGCAACAACTCTAGTTCAATTCTAATGTGTAGGTTCATTTCTCTTTTGACAAGCAATCTATTCTAACTTAGTTCCTACACACTAGAGCATATGTGAGAATCACAACCTATGTCTACAACCCAGGACATGGATAATAAGAAGGTTTATCTCAAAAATGAACATACCTATAATTGAAGTAGTTAGCTTCTTCTTCTTGCTCTCAAAGTAGGCCTTGTAATGTTTCCTCTAATGGTCGACCTTGTCACAACAGAAGTAAACAACCTTAACCTTTCTAATGTCATATGTAGGCTGCAGAGTAGTGGAAACCTATTTTTAAGCCTTGGGCTTGGACTAGGCCTTGACCTTGCCTTTACCTTTGGGTTTGCATGCCTTGGCATTTACCAAAAGCACATTAGTAGACCTTTTTACCTTTTGTTCAACAGTCTTAAACAATCATAAAAGCTCAGGGATAGATTTTTCTTTCTCACTCATAAGGTAGTTCATGATGAGCATCCTATAAAAGTTAAGAAAGGATTATAAGACAAGGTTAATGGCCAAGTTATTGTCACTAGTCATACCAAGTGATACCAACCACTCTATGTAGCCAACCATCTTGACCACATGTAGGCCTACTGGTTTTCCCTTAGACATGTTGCACCTATAAAATGCCTTTAACACTTGGTAAATCTCATACCTCATATGGGTTGCAAACATCTCATAGAGATGAAGAATAATGGACTAGACATCCATATCTTCATGTTGTTTTTGCAGCTTAGGTATTATATATGCCAACATTAAACAATGAATGTCATTAGAGTCATCCAAATACTTACTATAAGTATCCTTCTACTTTTGGGTGGCATCAAGAGCAAACTCAAGAGGCTAAGCTCCTTTAAGAATGTAATATTTCTTTTCTTGACATAGTATTATCTGAAGGCTTTGGTACCAGTAATTAAAGTTACTGCCTTTAAGCCTATTCTCTTTCTTCCAAATTGATTGTAAATTCATATTATTGTTTGACATGATAGGTTTTGATCTACATGTGTAGGAAAGTAAATGTTAGTAATCTATATTTTAATTAATTATTTATTCAAAAAGGTTTTTCTTGAATAAATTCTCTCACTATTTTATTCAAGTCAACAATCCTTTCTATTAGGCTCGGGAAATCTCGATAAGATTTCTTAGCAGGTAAGATCCTATTGCATTAATTCTCTCTTTTGTTTTGGGAAAAAAGTTTGAATTAATCAAGAGGTAGGTTAATCATATCAATCACAAAAATATACAATCTCTAATTTAGTAGTTATGCATGAACCAATCATGTATAATAAGGTGGATACTACATATCGCCTATGCAACTACAACTGCATGTCTCTAACCTTGTCAATAATACAATTTCACATTTCCTTTAGTGAATAAGTTAGGTTTACTAGTTAAGTCAGACCCAATACAAATAATTACTTGGTCTTCTGCCTAGTAGAAGTATACTTTTCTCTTTCACAAACAAAGTTTCAATGAATAGGGGCTTGTCCTAAGGCATCGTATTAGAAGACATTGGCTATTTTCGACTTAATATTTTTAAGAGATTTATTATGGTCTCGCCAATTTTGTTATTTAGCATGTGAGGTGATAATTCAAAAAATAAAACTTAACATGTATACTAAAATGTAAATTAAAATGTATCGGTATACAGCTTTAACTAATGTCAATCCTTTTGAGCCATGAAGGGTTGATTGGTCAACCTAGGTCTTGCTCTTCATATGCCTGGTCCAAGAGTGAGGACCTGGTATACATCATTTTTAATGTACTGTATGCTCGATCCAAAAGCATATACCAGGTATACCATGTCTTTTACTCAACGTACACCCAATCCAAAAGTAAGGGCTAGGTGTAGGACTAGGTATACATTGGTTTTTCAACCAACCGTATGTTTCTTGCTAAAATTTCCCAGGTGTACACACTTGAGAATTACACTAGTATAGGGTGTGTGTTTTAGGCACTCTTGTACACTATGTATATTCCAAATTTTGTCATAGAACAAGCTTCTGAAATATTTCTTAGAATCCAATAACCCTTATCAAAATAGCAAGAAACGACATGAAAGTCAATCATGTTTCGATAACAACCTATCATGTGCATCAACACACAATGAGGACAATCTCACGTAACTACGCAAAACTAGGTATCAACTAGAATCAAACACAAATAATATTGCAATTAATCAACATAAAATAAAAAACTAAATTTAAAAAAAAAACAAAAATTTATGTTCCATAACATCAATTAAAATTGTTGCAACAGTTTTTATAGTCTATTACAATTCTATAATTTGATATCAACAAAAAAAAAAAAAAAGGGCAATCAAAGCAATAAAAATTCACAAGTATATTTTGTGAATTCATCCCTCAAGGGTGGCTCTGATACCATTGTAAGAATTTGTGGCTTGGGGCAATAAAATTAATTACAAAAATTTGCAAACAATTACCACAAATCCTACTTCAGATCATCCTCATAGGATGATTAATTCACAACATGACATAAAACACACATAGGATGTTTATTTGGCATATCTACATAAGTGGCTTCTTTGTCTTTCTCTGATGGCATGAGGTTGTGAAGTTGTGCTTTCAAACCAAGCATAGGCCTATTCCTTGGTAACCAAATAAAGCAGTAACTCAAATGGAGGCTAAACTATGCTCAAGGCTTGCAAGAACCTAAAGACAAATTGTATGTACGTGAGAGAAGGGTGGAAATTCTCTTTATATGACTAGGGTTGTGTTTGATATGTCTGTATCTCAAATAACAAGAGAAACCATGTGTATTTATACATAAAAGATAAGCTTGCATGGACCTTCTACACGACTTGGGTGGATTTTGGCCATGTATACTATAGTCCTATAAAGTGGCTAGGGTGTACATTGTATTGGTTGGTCAATTCACACCCATATAATTCATGAAACTCGGACAGGTTGCATGTAAAGCCAAATGTACACTCAGGTGATGTATTTTAACATTCTTATCAGATACATAACGCTATTCAAAATATGCGCCCAAAGAGACCTGTAAACTCCAGACTTCTAACATAAATAGTAAGGTAATAAATGCATAGTATTAAATATCAAATCCCATAATACCAAAAGTGTAATAATCAGAGCAACAATATATAATCCAATCCAAACCATGTGTTTACAAAACCTAAATGCATAATAATCCAAATCCCAAAATTCAATACATAAATAAATGAATAAGTGCAAATGAAGAAATTTCCCCTTTCTTATGTAATGTCTTGACCTAACCCATTGGCTCCACCGCAACCTCGCTGCTCCACGATTCTACCTACAAAATCACAAAGAAATACGATAAGCGAAACACATTCAGTAAACAAGTAACCTCTCGACACCTTACACACAATAATAAAATGATAATATAATCCCAAAATGTCCTATATTCAAGCTAGTTATTGTTTTCCAAATATTTCACTAGCATCTTGATGCCCACCCAAATATATCGACACACTGTGCCCAAACTCAAATATCTATGTCATCCTCGATGATTAGTACTAAATGATGTATATCGACGTCCCAAACGTCTGGTGAAAGCATATGACATCCCAACTGTCATTCATATGGTGTACCCTTACACATATTGACCAGACTTTGGGTTAATGTTACATAGATTGGCTCTAATGCTTTCATAGCCATATTGCACATATCTCAGTGATGAGTCCACACTGTGCAAAGCTCAATGAAATATCCACACTGAACACAACTTGGTATTGAGAATAAGATAATACATCATTTGTGTTTTCAATTCAGAATTGCTCTAATCTCGATCCGTGTTGTCATCCACATAGTTTGACTCCCCATACTAATTCCACCTCATACAACCTTCATTAGGGCTTTAACAATGATTTTCTCATATTCTTCACTTATAAAAGTAAAATAGTCATTACCATAACTTTATATAAGTCTTGCTAACTTCCTAGTCATTCTTTTCCAATTTTCCCAATTATACATAAGGGTGTAAATGTTTCCAAATATACATACATAGGTACGCATCTTATATACACAAGCATGCAACTTAGTGCAAGATACACGACTTTGTATCTTACACCACACCAAAGGGGTACCTGATCCTAAATTAACACTTTTGTGGACTCCTTTTACATAGGAACTATTTCTTCTAAATATACATAGTTATGTGTCTAGTAACACACTAATGTGTGATGCACTTCTATAGATAGCAACTTCATCGGATTTTACTATTTTCATATTAACCAAATACAAATATGAAGCTAAAACTACACCAATCTATCTCTAGACACCCTAAGAATGTTTTTACACTAGAATCAACATCAACTAACCCTCAAGGCATCTAATAATGATCAAATTCTTCCATACACATATCCATGCCCACACCATATCTCATTACTCAAAGAATCTATTGCAAAGACTATATTAAGAAATCACATCATGATAGTAATTCGAACCGCATCCGTTTTAACATGTTGTTGAATCGAAAGAACATAAGTCAATTACTTTCAATTGTATATTAAATTACCCTCAAGCATACACATACATATTCATATAAATGCAATCAACAACAACTCAACATCAACTAATCATTATCACTCTATGAATACATCAAAATAATAACAATAGAATCTTCATCACATACTAACTTTACAATTCATGGATGAACAACAAATTAATCATTCACTTTGAGAGTGAAGTCGCCTACTTACCTGTCTTTTGTAGTTCAAAAGCAAATTTTCGTGTGGCAAGGTGGAATTCTGAAGGCTCTTGTGCACCTCCTGGCTCAGAATTCGTTCAAAGCCTTCAAGTTCCTCTCAATTTGTTGGAAAATAATGTAGAATTCATAAGCAAAATGCGCCTGAACCCCTTTTATTTTTTAACTAAAAATCTTGATAGACACTCATGTACCCTTGATACACGACTACCTATGTCGTTACCTATTAATAGTAGTTTTTGTAATCACTATGAAAATGATCCTTATCTAAAATTCAATTGTATTGACCATACAAGGGGCGTGTATATTTATCATACTTAGCCAACTTTCACACATTATATGTAGTGTTGACTTCAAATAGGACTTTTTAATCACATAACACACCTAATAATTTTTTATATACTAAACATTACTTAATATAATTCTCATTGCCTATAGATATTAAAAAATTATCCAATATATTTTCTCATTTAGAGTATGTAATAGCTTAGGCATTCCTCATTAGTTTATATCCTCAACTAACTGGAATGAATTTTATTTCATTTTCAATTGTTTCAAAATTTATCTTCTCTTTTGAACTTAAATGTTATTATAGTACTTTCATGGTAAACAAGGATAAAATAGTAATTTGATTTTTCTTTTTTGCCATAGTGTTTGAATTGAATTTTCATCCTTATTCAAACATCATCTCTCACCCACCATGCAACCACCTCATTACCGTGCGGTCCACTCTTTTTACTTCATGTATAAAAATTTCTTCTCTCATTCACCAACACTATCATTGACTAATGTAACATATAAGGACTAATTAATATTAATAAATTATTTATTTATTTCTTATATCATTATTTACAAAGTAATGTCAATATTTTAAAGTGAATTTAAGTTGAAATTAAAATTAAAAACACAAACACACACTCAATAACTAAAGCTTAAACATAAAAAGCATTTCAATGTAATTAGGGTTAGAGCTAGAAATAAAATATAGGATGATCAAATAGAATAATAAAAAAATCAACAAAGAAATATAAAAGAAGAAAGATTAATTAAAAATAAAATAAACAAAGTCAACTTAAATAACATATATCAAATATATAACTCATACTTTTACTTCTCATTCATATCACACCACTAATATATTTTGAAATTTTGGACTAATATGTCAAACATATGCATGTCTTAGCAATAAAATTTGATATATATTACAAATTTGTGTCACCAAAGACTAAACTTAACAATGAACATCTTTATCACCAATACAAACCTAAACAACAAATAACAAATTTTTTATCTGATTTACACTAATAAGCTTTACTTGGGTATTCTCTTTTTCTTAAATAAAATGTATTATACGTACCCTAAATATATTGAATATTGCTAGGATCAAACACTTGTTATTAGGTTAAGAGTTTAAACTATTAATGGGTCTATAATTCTTATATTCTATGATAGGTAAATTCCCACACTTACCCCATACATGGTGGTGGGTGGCCCATACATGGTGGTGGGTGGACATAAAGGGATTGAGTACAATTATGTACATAATATATGTGTATAATTTTATGTATAAATAATAACATATTATTATATGATTGAATAATTTTAAATTAGAGATAAAATAATATTTAATTACATGAGGATTTATTATCATTTATATATATAAGTTATGTATATAATTTTATTAAAAGGGATATGTAATGCGTATAGCTCTATAGGATTAGTGGGTTGTATGTTTAGGTACCGCCGGCTTTCCCCACAATATCATGTGTCATCAGTCCACAGAAAAATTGCTCACCTCCATAAAAAACTAACAAATTTTATAGCAAGATAATAAGAAAATATTATTATAAAATCATATAGCCAGTCCATTCTAATAAAAAGTTACAGGTCCATAGAGAAAAAAGTCTTAGTGGTTTACATCCATTCAAGAATCTTATTTGCTAGAAAAGAATTCTCCAAATGGCTCATGCTTTTAAGGGGCTTTCAACATTCAGTTATATTAGAATTAATTTAGACAGTATTGATATCTGTATAAATATGAAAATATAAAATATAGAATATAAAAAAAAAACAAATTAATTAATTGTTAACAAAATATAGATTGAGGGTGTTATTGTCAATATAGCATTAAAACCAAATTGGGCCTTGGCTTTTGCTTCCAAACACGGAGCTCCATTGACCAAACAAGGTAAATGACAAAAGTATACCTGAAAGGAAAACTCTTTATTTCAACTACTGTTTCCCACTTTGACCCTACTGCTTTCCCTAAAAGCCAATCGTGGACTTTTCCGTCATTTCAGATCCCAAACTCTGACCTGGCATCTTACGTGGCATCTCTCACTTCTCTTCCCGCTCTGCAAAACGCCAGGTGTAACCGTCAACCATGTGAGCCAGCAACAGAAAAACAAAAAAAAAACCAAAAACAAAAACATCAAAAAACGCACACTCTCTCTCTCTCTCTCTCTCACTCTCCCTATAAAAAAAAGTCTACTCAGCTGAAATATTAAAAAACAATCTCTTCTCTCTCTGTCCTTTCTGTCTTCGTCTCCTTTTCCTTTTTGTTTAATTTTCTTTTTTTCATTTCTTTTCTTTTTCAAACTCTGCCAGAAAATAACTTACACTTAACTCTTTCAAAAAATTTTCTCGGCAACCAAACGGAGGGTCTGAATCAAATGTGATGGGAAGTGGACTCTCTTACCTCTTCCCTTGTATTAAACCGGTTAACCGAACTAACCGGACCGCACACCAACTGGACCACCCCCCTCACCAACCGAACCTGATCTTCGCTTCGTCTGAGCCGTTGGATGAGACTCTTGGACACTCCTTCTGCTACGTCCGATCGTCTAACCGTTTCATCTCGCCAACTCCTTCCGATCGCTTTGTCTCTCCTTCACACTCTCTCCGTTTCTCTCCGACCCGTTCCGGACCCGGACAGCGTGGCCCGCTGCCCGAGACGGGGTTTAAGGCCATTTCGGGAGCTTCGGTTAGTGCTAATACTTCTACTCCCAGAACTGTCCTCCAACTTGACAATATTTATGACGATGCTACTGAGACTACGTTTACCGGTGGTTATGGTGTGAAGAGTAGTATTGTGAATGTCAGTGGTTTTGAGAGTACGTCGTCGTTTAGTGCTTTACCTCTCCAGCCAATGCCACGTGGCGGCGCTTACGACGCATCCGAGCGGGGCCCTTTCTTTTTGTCTGGCCCGCTGGAGCGCTGGGCATTGTCGGGCCCACTAGACCCGAACACCGGTTGCTCCGACTCCGGTGGTCATGTCCATTTCTCAGCTCCGCTCGGTGGCATTTACGTGAAAAGGAAGAAGAAGAGGAACATATTGGGGATTTCGGGAATTCGAAAAGCGTTTTCCGAGAAGAAACGGCCGTGGGTGGTGCCTGTGCTGAATTTCGTTTCTAGAAAGGAATGCAACCACAGTCAACATGACAACAACTTGGAAGAGGAGGCTGCCGACGTGTCCAAAAACGAGAGGGATAATGTCAACGTTCAATGGGCACTGGGTAAGGCCGGTGAAGATCGTGTGCACGTGGTGGTATCCGAAGAACAGG
Source organism: Mangifera indica (assembly GCF_011075055.1). Taxonomy (NCBI): domain Eukaryota; kingdom Viridiplantae; phylum Streptophyta; class Magnoliopsida; order Sapindales; family Anacardiaceae; genus Mangifera; species Mangifera indica. The sequence goes on from NC_058144.1 coordinate 13,146,921, forward strand.
GTTGGTTGTTCGTTGGAATTTATGATGGTTTCAATGGCCCGGATGCTCCCGAATTTCTGATGGGTAATCTTTATAGAGCTGTTTATAATGAGTTACAAGGTTTGTTCTGGGATGTTGAGGAGCCAGATGATGAAATCAAGAATGCTAAAAATAATAATACTCAGGAAACTGAAATTCAAATTGACCCATTGGTTTTAAGTAATGAAAATGAAATGAAAGATAGAGAGAGAGCTAAAAAAGTGACTTTTGAATCAGAGGGAGCAGAAAATAGGAGGAGGAGATTATGGGAATTTTTGGCTGAGGAGGATCCGGAAGATGGATTGGATCTTTCTGGGTCAGAGAGGTTTGCATTTTCAGTGGATGATGCCATTAGTGTCAACAAGGAGAGCTCAGCAGCAAGTAGGAGATGGTTGCTATTGTCAAGGTTGAAACCAGGGTTGCTGACAAAGCATAAGGAGGTTGGTTATGGGAGGAAATCACTGTTTCCAAGGACGTTTGGATTGGCGGAGAAAGAGAAGGTTGGATTAGATGAGAACAGAGTAGAGGAGAAGGTTGCAAGGAGTGGAAGGAAGCGAAAAGAGGGCCCAGTTGATCATGAATTGGTTTTGGCGGCAATGTCGCGAGCTCTAGAATTGACTGAGCTTGCGTACTTGGATATGACGGATAAGGTTCTTGATACAAATCCGGAGCTAGCGTTGATGGGTTCTTGTTTAATGGTTGTGTTGATGAGGGATGAGGATGTGTATGTGATGAATGTGGGTGATAGTAGGGCAATTGTTGCACAGTATCAGCCAGAAGCAGTTGGATGTAGTGTGGGGATGAAAGGGCCTGAGGGCAATGGGTCAAGTATGGAGGGTATAGTTGAGGAATTGCCAGTGACACAGGATGAAAGGGGAAGCGAGGTGAGGACAAATGAGGCTTCTGCTCAACGAATGAAGTTGACTGCAATGCAGCTTTCAACTGATCACAGCACCAGCATTGAAGAAGTTAGTATTTGAAAACTTTCATACTCATTTATTGTTTTATTCTGCACTTCATGAACTCATTATCACATCACGATATTCAGTTCAACTGATTAGTGTAAAGGTCCTCCTGAACATGCAATTTGTTTCTTTTTGATTGGTAGGAGTTGTTTTGCCTGATAATATGCTCTTTTTGGAATTGATCTTGAAGCTTAATGTCTCTGAGCTCTGTGCTTTTGGTGCATACAAACTCTTGTTTTTCCTTGTAAACAGGTTGGTGTTCAAAATTGGAAGGAAATACTGATTTAGAAAATTTTATACCTGATAGATACTTTGGTTTTTTCTGGTATATACTCAATCTCCGTAGGTTTTACTGTTTCATTAAGCTGACAAGATTATCTGTTATCTGGAAATCTACTCTGTAGACCATGATGGATTTAGAAATTTAAACTGTATGGCCTTTTGGCTGCATTTTCTGCTTTTTGTCAGCATAAATGTACATGGGTCTAAACATTTTGATTGAAATTGGCAGTGTTAAATTATTAAAGATATGTTGCATTCCTTGAAAGATATCCTCTATGATTCTAGGAAAATTTTATGCTTGCAGAATAGTATAATGTTATTACTGAAATTTTTGAACTGAGTCTTATGCTTGTGGGATAAGCATAATTTTATAGTACAAATGCCTGATGTCGTGGTACAGTAAATGTACTCTTGGGTTTATTTGAATTCATGTTTATGTGTAGTAGTATCATAATCTCACTAAGTCCCCTAAGATGATAAACGATAAATGATAATTGTTAAGAGTTTTCAAGAATGTCTGTGATGAGAGATCAAGCTACAGCTTCTATGTGGATGTTATGAAATCCAAATTTCATTTTCTAGAAGAATGCATTTGGTTAAAAAACAAGGACTTTTGTAAATCTAGAGTTTTCAAAACTTTGATTTGTGAAAACGTCTTAGTTCAGTTACTGCAATCAAGCTTGAATGCCTGCTGAGGTTGTTTTGAGTTATAGGATAATAAAAATTTGCAAAATTTTTAGTTGATTCCCCTTTGGATGGCTATTACTCAAGCTTCTGACTATTTGGAACCTCAATGCTCAAGATGGCTCTAATAAGGAAGGATAATTTATTAACGGAAGGCAGAAGAACTTTTGGTTGAGAAAAAGTCTTTTGGGTATTGGCTTTATGGTTCACTTATGCAGTAACAGCATTGTATCTCATGACTTAGGCACCACTTGTTGGCTGCTAGAAACTGCTGTGTTTAAGACTTCTAATTATGAATGTCTAGGACATTAGGTAATCCTTTGGTATTGCAATGGCTTGTTACTGTTAATAGTTTAAGAAAGCAGGGGATGTGGATCTTTTTACAGTTGGAATATTGTATATGATATTGTCCAAATTATAGATTGTGGGGTAAAATAGGTGTTTGAACTCTTTGCCTATGCCAAAAAAGTATGAACTTGTTATTGTAAGAGTATTTGGTTAACTTAAAATATTACTTGTGTCTCAGTGATTGAGAATATTTCCCATATATGATGATTGATTCTCTTAGGTGATGTCAAAGGTATGTTGCAATATATTTTATCCAACCAGAGATGTAATCAGGTGTCTAGAATAGTGACTCTCCCAGAAGACTTGTGACAATGCTTGTGGGCATACTGTGTCGTGTTGACATCTGTAGTTTGGGGAGAGTATGTTAACACAATGGACAGTAGTGTCTGGTCCAGTGTGTTGTACTTAATTATTATTATGTGTGGAAGTACCTTCTGTGCCAAGATACATGTTGTGATTTAATCTGTAGTTTGGGAAGTGTTGGAGAATGTGAGTCAGTAAGCCAAGTTAAGGTATAGTTATCATATTGGGTCATCTTCCAAACTTTGTGACATTATATTAAAAGTATGCTGTGAACTGTTTTACATGGATACTATCAGAATGATTTTGTGTGTGCTCAAAACTGAGTGCATTTATAATCTATAGTATATCTTCTATCATTAAGGTCTGGTTTGAGATTCGTACATAGTATTAGTAAAGTAGTGCAGATAATACTTGAATGTTACGTATCATATACTGCTGGCTGTCTGGCAACATTAATTATTTGTCTTGTTCATTTTAATTTGTTTTTCTGATAGGTGGAGAGGAAGGTTTATGCTTGATTGATCTGTCTATTAGTGTACATAAATATTAGATATGGATCACTGCTATATCTTCTTGGTTTTATTTCGGGTTGTAATTGAGCTGAGCCAAGTAGGACTTGACTTGAGCTCGAGCTTGATTACCTTAAAAAAACAACAAATACACCACCACCACAATCCCCTCCCCCCGCCTTCCTTTTTGTCCTCTTCAAATCCTAATAATAAATTATATATTTATCCATTACCCCCTATATTCAAAGCTACAAGTAATATTTTAGGGGTACAAGTTTAAGATTTAAGACAGTGTATAGTTAACCTTTCTAGACTAGATTTATCAAAATTACAACTTTGCTCCTTTTTTTTTTTTTTTGTAGTGGAGTTCTGTCTTCTGTTCCCTGTTTCTTTTTCGTTGGGAAGCCTGAGCAGTTGTTTGTGTAGTGGAAATGGGATGAAAAATATTAAACTTTCTTGATGTATCAGGGTCATTGATATTATAAACTTTCCATTTCTTCTTATTTGTTTTTTTTTATTCCATGTTGCTTCTCTCTCACACACATGCTCATGTGCTCCCAAGGCTCCAGTGTTCGGACCCTATGTATGTATGATATTGAACTAAAATGATTACTGTGGACACTTTTTCAATATTGAGTCAGCCTGCGCTTATTGCAGAATAGGTATGGGTTGGTGACAAATGAAGTTCATTGATAATATTGGTTTTTCCATGAAGTTTCAACTTTAATGGATGGATTTTTTCATATTAAGATGATAATGTGTGATCCCAAATGTCTACTTGCACTTGCATGTATATTTTCATTAATGATGAAAATATTCATTCTACTTACTGTTGTTCTTTTCCTTGGCTGTTCCCCAGCCCTTCCCTACCAAGTATGATCATTTCAACCCCCTTAACAAATGGTATGGTCTTGTTAATGATGGGAAATATAGATTTGCTGAGAACTTTGGTTTGCACTAATATTGCAGGAAATCATAAGAATAAAGAATGAACACCCAGATGATAGCCAATGTATTGTCAATGGTAGAGTGAAAGGTCGTCTCAAGGTCACCAGAGCATTTGGAGCTGGATTTCTGAAAAAGGTTTGTTGTATATCCTTTGTTATAACTTTTGGCCCAAGGATCTCTCGTAAGAATTAATTGTGGTCAATGAAATTATAATTTGTTGGTGATTTATACTCATGGTAGCATATATCTTCGTTATAAGTGCTCATTGCCTGCTATGTTCTGCTATGGCATATGGATCAGACACATTGGCTTTTACAGACAATTCATTGCATAATAAAAATGTTCTTTCGATTATATTTTATCTGAAGGAAATTTAATGAAAAATAAAAGAATTAATGCTAAGATCTCATAATGAAGATTTCAGTTATGAACCTCCATGCGCTTTTCCCTCTTTTGTTCTCATTTATTTTGAGGGGTTATCCTTGTTTATTTTATGAAATTTTAAGAAGTTTTGTGATAGTAGAAATGCTGTATTGTAGCATTATTTATCCTCAATAAGCTTGTTTCACATCTCTCTTTTTAGATTAATGTTTCTTCAAATGATTCAAGTTGTAGGTCAACCTTATCAGTGCATAAATATATCATGTCTCTGTATACTATGTGTCATGTGAGTCAACCAAATATCACTACTAATTTTTTTTAATTTTTCACTCATATATGCGTCCTTGCTCAAACAAACCCACAATAATATCTATTCTAATTTTACTAATACTTCACTCGTAAAAGCATTCTTGTTCTAACAAAAAGGCACTTTTGAGCATTACACTTATGTTTCTTTTTTTCAATTGATGAAGTTTCCTTTATCCAGTGGAGTGTTTACTCACTCAATAATGTCATGGCATCTTCGTGCAGCCCAAGTTGAATGATTCATTATTGGAAATGTTTCGAAATCAGTATATTGGAACTGCTCCATACATATCGTGCACACCTTCTCTTCGTCACCATAAACTCTGCCCAAGAGATCAATTTTTGATCCTCTCATCTGATGGCTTATATCAGTATCTGACCAATCAGGAAGTGGTTTCAAATGTTGAGAGTTTCATGGAGAAGTTTCCAGATGGTGATCCTGCACAGCACCTAATAGAGGAGCTGCTCTTCCATGCAGCTAATAAAGCTGGTAAAATGTTTTTTCTTCTCTGCTTATTCTTATTTGTTTGATATGCTAAAAATCATCCAGTTGTACAAAATGTGGAAAAGTAATTATAAGATTTACCTCTGAAAATTAAGGTGTTTTTTGCACGGTAAATAATAGCCTTTTCCATGTAAATGCTGAGCTCTTTGTCAACTATTTCTCAATGTGAACTAATTTTAATTTTTAGTAGTTAAATTTTCTTCTGCACTACAATGGCTATCTGCTGGAGTTATTTTCTTAACTTTATTAGCATGATGGCTCCAACAAGATTGGTTTTGAGTTATACATTCTTGGTTATCTGACTTCAATTAAAATTTCCAGATGGTTCTTCTTTATGGTCTAGAGTATATGATTCTGAATTAGCTTGTTTTTCTGCAGGGATGGATTTACGTGAGCTACTAGACATCCCTCAAGGAGATCGCAGAAAGTATCATGATGATGTTACTGTTATGGTGGTTTCACTTGAAGGAAGAATTTGGAAGTCATCAGGAAAATACATTTGAAAAATGAGATCTTCATGATGATTTGGTGGTAATCATCTTTTCGAAAGTTTCAAGTCTTGCATCAAGTTTCCTACAAGTGGTTCGGAAATTTTGAGATGCTGATCCATTTTCATCAGTTTGTTAGGTGTTTTTGGGTCTTGCAGCAAAGCATACAATTGATAGGGGAAGTTAAAATGACAGAGGCAGACTAATGTTAGGTAGTCATCAAGAGCTTGAGCAGATGCCTGAAAATTCAATTCAGGATTAAGAAAAAATGGGAAGGGTTGTTGGGAAATGCTCATTAGGGACAAAAAGGATATGAAATAACTCTTTTTTTTAAATCTTTTTCTTTTAGACTTTTGCTTTACATAGAGATTTGCTTAGATGGAGGCTCCTAACATTCCAAGGTGCCTTCCTTTTTTTCTTTTCCATTCAAGGTAGAAGATGAAAAGAGAAAAAGAACAGAAATAACTCGTGGTTTATTTATTTATTTATTTTTTGGGGGGAGGGGGGTATAGATGAGCATCTGTAATTTTGAAAGTGGTTTTCCACCAATGCGGTTTACAAAGTTGGGATCTCATTTTCAGATTGCTTGTGTAGAAATCGTTTTGGACGCTTCCATTCAGTGAGAAAATTGGGAAACCGATAAAGAGAAAGTAAAAATTACGAAGTATCAATATTTTACAGTAAATTTGGCATTATGTGGTGACAGAAGAAGGCATTCTTGATTGCACCCATGAAACTAGATCCTCCCTGCTTGCCACAAATTGGCCAGTGCTCTCTTCACTCTGCCAAAATGGTGCTGCAAGTTTCTTATCCAAGACATTGAGAAAATTTGAGAGTTCCTGTACCGGTTTGAGCCAAAAACCAACTCTGGTAACGCCGCTTTGTGTTGAGCTGTTTTTTCTGAGTTGCCATCCACTCTTCCAGGGCAGTTTGAGCTGCACCAATGGCAACAATCAACTCACCCCTAGTTTTGTTATGTGGACCAGATGACAACTCACATATTTAAGTGTCCTAAATGGAGCAGCATCAAACAAATGCAGAAGGGTCTGGCATCAACTGCAGTGTCCCTAATGACAGTCCTATACTCTTCCTTGGTGATCTGAATGCGGATTTTCTTGTCTTAATCAATTTGACTAAGGCAACCAACTTTGGATTAGCCTACCGCAAACATGCAAGACCTCACAAACATCCTCACTGGTTTTACACAGGGCCACAACAGACAGCAAACACCCCGCATAACTCCATGTCCCACCGAGACATCATACATTCTCACCAAATCAACAATCCTCCTAGCCTTTCCCAAACCCTTAATTGAACGATCCCTCCGCTTCCATATATGTTCAGCATTGTCATTAGGCCCTCGAATTAACAATGACATCATAAGAAAGTTTTCTTTCGTATGTCTCCAAGCTGGTAGGTTATATGGTATTAGAATAACCAGCCACATGCTATAAGAGTTACTCATATTACCTAATGGATTGAATCCATTAGTTGCTAGGCCAAAACATACATTTCAAGATTCTTGTGCAAACCATGGAAAATCCCTATACTTGAGAATCAACCGGATGTCTAAATATTCCATCATCTACTCTTCCATCTTTATGCACCTCATTTCTACAGTTGATTTTCTTGACATACACAACCTTTGAAGTCTCAATTTTAAAGGTGCTACAGTGATTCTACCTTCTTTGGTCCAGGGGAGTTCTTTCTTATACTCCGCAGTCACAGAGATATAAAAACAAGCAATATTTTATTTGATTCAAAACTGCATGATAAAACTGCCGATTTTAGGTTGGCCAGGTCTTTCCAGGAAGATAAGAATCACGTTAGCACAGCCATAGCAAGAGCTTTGTAAGTTTAAAGTCATTAATTAGATGATTCAGTTTTCAGCCATGGCAGCCAGATTATCGAATGAAATGAGGTTGGATGCATTCCAAACAGAGTACAAAATTCCAAAAACACAAAAGACTACCAAATCTGCAACAGAATGGGATTAAATAATGTTTATAAACTCTTTAATGCATATTCTGGACAGATGCATTCCAAAATCACAACTGAGTACAAAATTTGCAACAATAATATCACAATAGACATAAAGATATCACAGAATTCTTAACAATAATATTACAATAGACATAATTTTATCACAAAACTTGCAATAACGTATCAATATCATTGGATATCAAGTTAAATCATAACACTGATAACAGAGTACAATATCAATGTTAAATATGAAAAATTGAAAATCATACTAGAGTCAAAGAGAAATAGATGAGAGAAGAGATGTCAAAGAAAAGAGGAGCTCCCTTCAACTATCACCAATGAACTAATGAAGGTGCACTAACAAGTCGAAAGACATTTCACCGAGAGTTCCTTCTTCTGTCAAAGAGGAGACAAGTCGAAATATCAATGAGGAGATGAGTTGAGATGTTAGTGAAGAGACTGAAGAAACTATGCAAAATGAGTGTAATGGATTATTAGTTTTATTTTTCAATAGTACAAATATATTATTCATGTGTATTACTAAACTAGAAAGAGAAACTAATCTTTTAGGATAAACTAAATATGCATAATTGTATGAAAAAATATTATAAAATATTTACAAGATTTCAACCAAGAACTAAAGTGTTGACTTGTTACAAAAATCAAAAAGAAATCTTTGACTTAATTGATGAAGTGATTGATGGTGTTGACTTATTGATGAGAATCTAATTAAAAAAGTCTACCATCGCAAAACTAAAGGGAAGAATCCAGAAGGCAATCCAGGAGGTGAGGATGTTGACCCAGCTGAGAGCAAAAAGAAAGACCAAATGGGTGAGGGCAGATTGGACAATTCACCAAAGCAGCTAAAATTAGTTGAAGTTCCTTTCCAGAATTCAGAGAAGAATCCTTAATGGTGGGGTCTATTTACAGTTAGAAGGCTGCACATATAATGGAAAAACGCATGGAATAAAGGGACATCACTGAGAATATTGTTGCTTATGGAGAGAAACTGATTGGAGAGGGCTGGCTCTCGAAACCCAGCATATCTTTTGCTCATTGCTACTGTTCTTGTTATTGCTTTGTTATTGCCTTGTGGGGATTCTTGTTTGGTTTTGTTGTTGAACTCATTATTTTAGATTGGGCATGCTATTGAAGTTATTGTTTCATTATGGACATGGATTGAAGTATTAAATTCTGCTCAATTCAGTCTTAGTACAAAACTGTTCAATTATATATATATGATAATAGGCAAATGAGAGTGAATATAAAATTCTGATTGTTCTTTTCTTTCCTTGCGTGAGTGAATGTTTTGGGGTTGTTGATTGAGTTGTAGTTGGAAAAATACTAGAATATTGAATCTATAGGAGGAAGTTGTGTCTGGAGTCTGTTGGAGGAGCTATTGAGAGCTACTAGAACCATCAGTTAGCTGGATATTTGGCCATTCATACAAGTCTGCAACAAACTTGGTATCAGAGCCGACAAAGCTGGGTAATGGTAACTACGAGAATGGAAGGGAGAGTTGAGGAATTAGAGAAGCATTACAAGGACTTGGTTGAGAAAATGACGATTATAGACGAGAAATTAGGGCAGTCCAAAGCTCTTTCAACCTCATAGTTTGAAAAAATAGATAAGAATTTGTATGAAATACAACAATTATTGTTGAAAAATAATAGAGGGAAAGAAACTGAAACAATGCCAACACCTATGGTTGGCCATTCATAAGCACCATTTCCATCGGATACGCGTGCTGTCACGAAAGAGAATTTTGACCAGACCATTCCACCACTATTACCCCTATTTGTTGGAGCTGGAGTAGTTTACAGAGAGGCTTCTAGAAATAACTGCAGGCCAGACTATGGCCAAACGGATCATTATAATCGTCGAGACCACTACCACCGCAGGATGAAACTTCCCATATTTAACGGAGAAAACCCATGGGGCTGGATAGCCAAAGCTGAACGGTACTTTCTGATGAACAGTGTGTATGATAGAAAACATCTACCGATGGTAATCCTTTGTTTTGAAGGTGAGGCTTTGAGCTGGTTGTAATTTTGGGAACTGTGGAAACCATTCAGAGAATGGAGAGAATTGAAGGAGGAGTTATTCCTCCGTTTCGGGTCAACACAGAATCGTACACCGTATGAGCAAATCATTCTTTACCATTGATAGGAATGGTGGTAGAGTATCACGCACATTTTGAATAACTTGTAGCCATGCTATCGAGGGTGTCCACTGAATAGCTGAAGGGCGCCTTTATGGCTAGTTTGAACCCTCATATTCAAGCGGAATTATGTCTCTTAGCACCAACGGACCTCTGGTCCTTAATGCAGATGGTCGCAGATGTTAAATAACGTGACTGGGCAATTTATGGTGTGGGTTGGAATCCAGGTATAGCTGAAGCGGTCTATTTCTAGCCAAGTAAAGGTACTTATTCTTTAAACGCACCACCAGGCCACTTAATACACCCACAAATTATAGGCCCATCACCACACAACCCTTTCTTTACCCTGAACCCAATGCCTAATTAGGCTGGACCAATCCAACCACACTTAAACCCAGCTTAAAACAGCCCAGCCAATATTCCAGAAACCTAAGCTTGCTATCCTTACCTAATATATAACCCAACATTAACCTAGCCTATTCCCTCACCTAACTTCGTGAGGTCGACCCGATTTGCTTTCCCTGCTAAACCCATAGCCCAGACCCATATCCTTTATTTTAATCACACCCAAACCCAATCCAATTCCTTGCACCCGCCCAAAGTTAATACATCTTCTTCACTAAATATTGCTCAAACAACTCTATCGACCATAAATCCCAGTTCGTTGTCGATCTCAGTCACTCACTCAACGTCATCCGTGACTACCAGCCATTTAAAACCACCTACCCCTAGTACTAACCACTCAAACCTGTTAGCTCTTCCTCTAACCATGAATCCCTTACACATCTCAAATAGGAGGCCACCCCCTCTTTCTGCTCCACGATGACTTTCTCAACTAGAACTCCAGGCCATAATTGCTCAAGGTATTTGTTTCAAGTACAATGACAAGTACAGTTACACTCTCCAATGTTGTTTTAGACAATTCCAATTTATGCTTTATGAAGGGGATGACATAGAGTTGACTAAACAAACTGAAGAAACAATAAGGGTTCAACAGTAGGATAAATAGGCTATTGAGTTATCCAGACATTTAGTAGAAGGTATTAACTCCCCCAGATCGATGAAGTTGTTGGGAAAAATTTCTGGTAAAGTTGTGGTGGTACTGGTTGACTATGGCACCACTCACAGTTTTCTCTCTCAATAATTAGTCTCAGACCTAGCTCTTCCAGTCTAACGAAAGGCATTCATAGTCACTGTAGGCAATGAACAGAGCATCAAGGGAGGTGGAATATGTAGGGCAGTTCAATTGCACTTGGGCTCTATTAATTTCCTTAAGGATTTCTATATGTTTCAGCTTGACAATGTGGATGTAATTCTTGAGATGGATTGGCTGTCTACATTAGGAATCATCCACAGTGATTAGCAATCTTTAACTATGTGATTTGATTGGCATGACCAGCAAGTGACTCTCTAGGGGGACTCTTCATTAATTACCAAAGAAACTTCAATTCGTGGATTTTGTAAAACCTTAAAAAACTGTCATCTTGCCTATTGGGTTGAATTAACTCTAACTGTGGCTAAGGAAAATATAATAGAATAGCCGAAAATTGCTACTGTGTTGCAACATTTCGAGCACTTATTTGAAGAGCCTTCTAGCTTCCCTACACATAGGGCACATGATCATGCTATACGGTTAATCCAAGAGGCCATTCCACCAAACATTTAACCTTATTGTTATCTTCATCATCAGAAAAATGAGGTAGAGAAGCAGGTCCAAGACATGTTAAACGTTGGTATCATCTGCCCAAGTATTAGTCTATTCTCTAGCCCGGTTCTATTGGTTCAAAAAAAAGATGGTGGCTGGCGCTTTTGTGTTGATTATTAGGCTCTCAACAAGCACACGGTGCCAGATAAGTTCCCTATTCCAATTATTGATGAATTATTAGATGAATTATTTGGAGCTACTATTTTTAGCAAATTAGATTTAAAGGTTGGATACCATTAGATTCAAATTGTTGATAGTGATGTTGAAAAGATGGTTTTTCAGACCCACAATGTTCATTACAAATTCTTGGTAATGCCATTTGGTTTATCCGATGCTCCGACCACTTTCCAAGCCTTGATGAACATCATCTTTTGTGACTACTTGCGTCATTTTATGCTAGTTTTCTTCGATAATATATTAATTTACAGTCGAGACTTTGTAGATCACATTGCACACTTGGAGACAACCTTGGCCTTGCTCGTAGAACACTAGTTAGTCTTAAATAGAAAAAAATGCTCCTTTGCCGTTTCACAATTGGAATATTTAGGCCTTATTATTTCAGCTTCCGAAGTCATTGCAGATCCCAAAAAAATTCAATGTATGGTTGAATGGCCACTCCTTGAAGACATTAGTGAACTTTGTGGATTTCTGGGTCTTATAGGATACTACCATCGATTCATTCACAATTATGGGCGAATCATCGCTCTTCTCACTCAACTTTTGAAGAAGAATTCCTTTAATTGGTCGGAGGAAGCCACACATGCATTTAAGGCTTTTAAGAAGGCTACGACTTCGGTCCCGATGTTAGCAATACTTGATTTTACTTAACCATTTGTTGTAGAGACAGACGCATCAACTACAAGAATTGAGGCAGTTCTTATGCAAGGGGGTCGTCTAATTTCTTTCATGAGTCAAGTTTTATCACCAAGAAGTCAAGAAAAATCTATATATGAGCGAGAGTTAATAGCTATAGTCTTAGCTTTACAAAAATAACGGTATTATCTATTGGGTAGACACTTTATAGTCTACACCGACCAGAAAAGCCTCAAACATTTGATGAAGCAGACAATTGTTAGTGGTGACCAACAACAGTGGGTAATGAAATTGTTGGGTTTTGATTTTGAGATACAATATCGACCAGGGGTCCAAAATAGAGCTACAGACGCCTTTTCCAGATTACCTTCTAGCATTAACTTTGCCTTTTTCTCTACTAGTTCATGGGTTGAGGATGATATTGTGGTAGAGGAGGTTCGCTTTGATCAATATTATTTAGGATTTACTTCGAGACCCAACCAGCCATGCCAATTTTTGGGTGAAGAATGAGATCTTTTTTTTATAAAGGTCGTTTGGTGCTTACTCCTTAATCCTCTATTCTTCCTACTGTTTTATCTGAGTTTCATGCTTCCCCTTTTGGTGGTCATTCAGGTTTTTTCCACACTTATAAACGGATTGCAACGGTCTTCTTTTGGATTGGGATGAAAAAAACTATTAAGGACTTTATGGCCAGTTGTGTGGTTTGTCAAAGGAATAAATATCAAGCCTTGAGTCCAACTGGATTATTGTAGCCTTTACTAATCCCTGATAAGGTTTGGGACGACATTACTATTGATTTTATTGGAGGCTTACCACGATCGGGTCAAGGAGATACTATATTGGCCATAGTTGACAGATTAACAAAATATGCTCATTTCTTATTGTTGTTGCACTCGTATACTGCAAAAGATGTAGTTGAGTTATTCGGAAAGGAAATTGTGCAACTACATGGGTACCCCCGCTCCATTATATCCAATAGAGACCGTCTCTTCATGAGGCATTTTTGGGCTGAGTTGTTTCGTACTATAGGGACGATCTTGAAGTTTAGTACCACTTATCATCCCCAAACTGATGGCCAAATGGAGGTCTTTAACCGTAGTCTTGAGACTTACCTTCATTGTTTTTATGTTCAGCGGCCATGAAATTGGTCTAAACGACTTCCTTGGGTAGAGTATTGGTATAATACTTCCTTCCACAGTTCCATAGGCATAACACCTTTTAAAGCTTTGTATGGGCATGATCCTCCAACATTACTACATTGGGATTCTGTGGACTCTAAAATTAATGAAGAGGGTGTTTTGCTTTAACAACGTGATGTTATTTTAACTGAGTAAAAGATCACTTGCATCGTGCCTAAGTACACATGAAAAGACAAGCTGATTTGAAACAGAGAAAAGTTCAATTTGACGTTGGTGATAAGGTATTTCTTAAACTATAACCTTATCGCTTTAAAAAATTAGCTAGATGACCCAATGAGAAGTTAAGCCCTCGATTTTATGGGCCTTATGAAATTATTGAGAAGATTAGAACAATTGTGTCTCGTTTGCTATTACCTTCGGGTATAAAAATCTACCCCGTTTTTCGTGTCTCTCAACTTAAGAAATTGGTAGGGTCTGAAATTCAATCCCAACTGTTACCTACTTGCCTTTCTGATGATTTGGAGCTTCAGCTACAGCCCGAGGCCTTGTTGGGAACTCGCTACACTAAGAATGGTCGCCTTGAAGTTCTCTTGAAATGGTAGCTCCTACTTCCTTATGAGAATTCTTGGGAAGATTATGAAGAAGTTAATAAGCAGTTTCTTTCCTTTCACCTTGAGGACAAAGTACGACTTCAGGCAGGGGGTATTGATAGGAATCTAATTAAAAAAGTCTACCATCGCAGGCCCAAAGGGAAAAATCCAAAAGGCAGTCCATGAGGTGAGGATATTGGCCCAGCTAAGAGCAAAAAGAAAGACCAAATGATTGAGGGCAGATCGGACAATTCACCAAAGCAGCTAAAATTAGTTGAAGTTCCTTTCCAAAATTCAGAAAAGAATCCTTAGAGGTGGGGTCCATTTACGGTTAGAAGGTTATGTATATAATGGAAAAACGTATAGAATAAGGGGGACATCATTGAGAATATTGTTGTTTGTCGAGAGAAACTGATTATAGAGGGTTGGCTCTCGAAATCCAACATATCTTTTGCTCATTGCTACTGTTCTTGTTATTGCTTTGTTATTACCTTGTAGGGATTCTTGTTTGGTTTTGTTGTTGAACTCATTATTGTAGATTAGGCATGTTATTGAAGTTATTGTTTCATTATGGACATGGATTGAAATATTAAATTCTGCTCAATTCAATCTCAATGCAAAACTGTTCAATTATATATTTATGATAACAAGTTAATGAGAGTGAATATATAATTCTGATTGTTTCTTTCTTTCTTTGTGTGATTGAATGTTTGGGGCTTGTTGATTGAGTTGTAGTTGGAAAGATACTAGAATATTGAATCTGTATGAGGAAGCTATATCTAAAGCCTACTGGAGGAGTTGTGAGAGATGTTGGAACCATCAGTTAGTTGGATATTTGGCCATTCATATAGGTCTACAACATTTATCTTTAACTCAATTGATAATGTGATTAATGGTGTTAATTTATCATGCCATCGCAAGATTGATTGTGTGTTTAGGACACCAATCTTGGTTTGATGAGAATGAAAGTGAAGATGTGGTAGCGACTTAGTAAGTGAATTAGTAAGTTGATCAGAAGTATGGACGTGGGAAATATGCGAGAGTCCTATAGTAACTTGATCCCAAACAAAATTGAAGTCAATAGCAGTATGTTTCATACGTAAGTGAAAGACGAAGTTGGCATAAACATTTGTAGCACTCACACTGTCAAAATAGATGACTAGTTCAGAAGAAATAGGTACATATAATTCTTGAAATAGATTTGATATCTAATTAACTTTGGATGTAATGGAGGCAATGGCCTTGTATTCTACTTCAGTGGAAAAGTGAGCAACCTTTTTTGTTTGTTTGAGCTCCAAAAGATAGGATTTGCACTGGGAAAAACAATATAAATAAAGGTTGAAGTTTGATCATTAGGGCCACCGACCCAATCAACATATACAAATGCATGAAGAGTTAAAAGAGAGTTCTTATAAAACATTAAGCCATAATTAAGTGTCCTAACTAGATAATGAAGCAATCATTTAATTGTAACCCAATGAAGTGTGGAAGGACAATGCATAAACTGAGATAACTTGTTGTAGACAAAGAAGATGTTAGGTCATGTTAAAGAAAGACATTGTAAGGACCCAAGAGCTTAGTGATATAACATAACATCATATGATGGAAAACCATCAAATAACTTGAGAGACTTAGTACTCGTAAGAGGTATGGAGACAAGTTTAGCATCAACCATGTTAACTGATGTATTAAGTCTTTGACATACTATCTTTGAGACAAACACAGGCCATTAGAGGTATAAAAAGCCTTCACACCAAGAAAATAAAATCGATTACCAAGATCTTTCAGTAAGAAGCAGTGAGTAAGTATGGTGATAAAAGAATTGACTGCAGTTTTGAAGGTGACAATGATGACGATATCATTAACATAACCTAGTAGATAAAAAATTGAATTGGTTGAGTAGATCATAAACAAGGAAATGTATGAATGAGAGTTGGTAAAGCCTTTAAAGATGAGAAAATGACAAAGTTCATGGTAATAAGCACGAGGGGCTTACCAAAGTCCATATATAGTTTTTTTTTTTAAGTTTACAGATATGATAAGAAAGGTCAATGTTTCAAAGCTATGGGTTATTCCATAAATACTTCCTTTGATAAATAACCCTATAAGAAAGCATTATTTACATCAAGTTGGCAAATGGACCAACTGTTAGTTACAGTAATAGAAGTAATAATCTAACAATTGTAGGTTTTACAATAGAACTATAGGTTTCAATAAAATCAACTTCGGGGCCATTGATGAAAACCCTTAGCCATGAAGCAAGCTTTATAATGAGCTATTACCATCAAGATTCCTTTTAATCTTGTAGACCCACTTATACTCAATAACATTTTGTATACGGGTAAAAGGAACGAGAAACTAGGTTTAGTTGGAAAGTAAGGCATTGTATTCATCATTCATTGCTTGTCGCTATGCATGATGTTTCTAGACTTTTTAAATGGTTGAAGTTCATTATTTGGTGAATTGGCTATAATGTGAAGGATAAGAAGGTGTTTAGGTTTTATGATATTATTTTGTAGCGTAGTGTTATAAAAGTGAGGGGCAACAATAACAAAAGGAAAAAAAAAAGATAAAACAGATAAGACACTTACCTATGAAGAATATGATGCATCCTTTGATTAAGACATAAAAGAGGATCTAGAAGATGAGTTGACCAGATTTGGAGACAGAGACCTTGTAAGAGGGAACTGACCATTTGAATATCTAAGAATAGGGATGATATGGTATCGGGTTGAAGAGTAAGGGATATAGAGAGATTGGTGATATTTTAAGCATTTGAAATTGATAGTACGTGATAAGAAATGGTATCAAATGAGGAGATAAATTTGGTTCATGATGTGGGTTAGGTAACCAAACATCTAAAAAGGATAAGGTTGTAGGATCGAATGGCCTAAGAGGGGGGGTGAATTAGGCAATTTTAAAACAGTCTTTACCAAATTTGATAAGTAAAGCAATTTATTCAAATCAATGAATGTTGCCTATTTTTAATCCAATTTATGAGAATAACTAAAACATTTCAGATAATCAATACAATCAAAATAATATAACATAAAGTATGAGTTTAAAGGAAGAGAAAATCAAACACGTGATATATAGTGGTTAGGCTCAACCCGACCTATGTCCACTCCTCCAAGCTTTCTCCCTTAGAGTATTTCACTAATCCTTGGTTGACCAAAACCTCAACCAAGCTTTTCTTCACAACCAAAATAGCTTCCAAGGTGCTATTAACCTTTACAAATGTTAAAGCTCAATTTCTCTCATTAGAAATTTTCTAATCTCTCCAAGAGTGAACCTCACTCTTTTATAGTATAAATTTTAGTACGAAATTGAAATATAATCTCTCTCAAAGAGTGTATATGAAAGTTAAAGCTTAGTACAACCTAATGCAAATGAAATTACAAAGTGTATGAGCAAGGGTTTTGATTAGAGAAAAGAATTTGCAAGTAAATAGCTCAAAACTAATTTGCTCTCAAATATGTGAAAGTTCTTGGTAGTAAAACTTCTTTTCGAACAAATTTGATTGGGTTTATATAGGGGAAAATAAGGAAAGTTACTATTGTGCACAAAGAATAACCGTTTTAGTTTTTCAGAAAATGCACAATTCGGTCAATCGGATGTAATTCGGTCAATCAGATGTGACGTGGCACTTCCGTGGAGCTTATGTGGCACTAGCCGTTGGAAAATTCAAACCAAAATTCAGTCGACCGAATTTAATTCAGTCAACCGAATTTCTGGAAGCCAAAATACATGGCTTCTAGACAATTCAGAAGCTGATTCGATCGGTCAAATTTGGTTGACCGAATTTTATTATATTTTACCTACTGAATTTTCAAAAATCATAATTTGACCCCTAAAACTTTGGAAAGTGACAATTTAACCCATTTTTGAAAATTCTTTCAAAACCAACTTTAAGATATGAAAATATAGTTCACAAAACTTCATCATTTTAAAAGAATTAATAAACTTTAGTGAAAAACTTGGCTTAACCCAATAAGTTTGAAAAAACCAACATTTTAACCCAAAATGTGAAAGATATAAAAATGAGTTTTCAAGTGAGCTATCCCATGCAAATAAATATTCTAATTAAAACGAATGCTCCAAATTACAAACACGTCTACCTAAACTTGAGTTTTTCTTCAAATCTTCAAGAATTCTTCGCTTAAGCCTTGTCTTCATTTTCATCTTGAAACTTCTTTGAGTGCATTAGATAAATTCTTGCAATCTAAGCTCACACTCAAGTAGAATCATTAGTTAATATTGCTAAGGGACATATTAGTTTGTTATCATCAAAATAAGAGCATAATGACTCCTTGAGTCAACAATCTCCCCCTTTTTGATGATGACAAACATATATGCACTTCAAGGAATTTTATAAAATATATCAATGAATGTATTTCCTTGAAGTTAAGAAACACTTGATTTTTTAAACAATTTTGCAAGAGTTCGCCTTAAAAAATCAAGTTTCCTCCCCCTGAATATATGCAAATAATAATATGTTCAACATTGATCTCATCAATCACATATATCCTCATCAAAATATCCACAACATACATCTTCATCAAAATATCCACAACATCAACGAAAATATCCACAATATCCACAACATCAATGAAATGAAAGTATCAATCATCAATTAAACTTTTCTCCCCCTTTGTCATTATCAAAAAGAATAAGGCAATGTATAAAATGATATAATCAAGGAGACAAAATAATGTAAAAGCAAATGACCACCAAAATGGCCCAAAAATAATCATCAAGGCTTAGTGCATAAATATAATGTCTAAATAAGTATAAGCATCAAAATAAGAGCATTAAAAATTCAAACAAGATAAAGCATCAAAGCATGTGGAAAGTCCATATACATTAAATATTACATCCATAATCATAACCAAATACATCCGTAACTAAATATAGAATATAACATGTATAACTTCTCCCCCTTTGTCATTATAAAAAAAAAAATAAGCAAGATATATATCCACAAGGCAAAGAAAGACTAAAATACCTTAACACATATATAGAAGATATGATTATCAAGGCTAAACCAATGACAGAAAAGTCCAAACAATCATAATCATCCAAGTAAGAGTACTAATGCTTAGACAATATAAAGTGCAAGTTCATGTAAAATACACAAATATATCACATAAACTAACAAATGTCATATTGAATGCAATAAAATGTGATGAAATGCACCATGGCTTCGAATGTATGTACAAGGGCAAAAATGTAAATCTACATGAACATTCACACATTTGAAATTTGAATACACACCCAAGTTAAAAATGGTGATCTAATGGTACAATTGAAATCCAAAAAGGATTACCAAAAAAGGTATTTTAAGACAAGAACCGAATTTTGAATGATAAAATTAGGGGTTTTCGATTTAAGACTTAATTTAAAAAATTGGTAGTTAGGAAATATTAGAATGATACTAGAAGGGATAAATGTGTGTTTAATTTTATATAAAATAACAAAAATTTGGATGAATTGGAGCAAAAATCAAATTTTTAGGGTTTAAAGTCTTTAGAGATTTTGTTGAAATTTAAGGTGAACTATGATGTTTTTTAAAGAGAATTTTGGTTAGAAAGTGTAGAAAATATGTTGGGAACCAATTTGATAAAAAAAAGTTGAAGAAACATGATGTAAAAAGTGGAGAAACATTTGTCCTTATACATTGCAGAATCTGAAGAAAACGGTCGACCGAATTTTGACAAATTAGGTCGACTGAATTTTCCAATTCGTCAGCCGAATTTTGCAAAATTCTGGTGTATATTTTATGCATTTTGTTGTCCCATATTGAGTATAAACAAACCAAAATGATCCAACTATGCAATTTTGACTCAATAACATAAAGTACAATGAAATTTGATGCTAAATATGAGGAAAATTAAATCAAACACATTAAAAATCAATGCAAGAATAATTGGTACAAGAAAACTATCAAGGATGGTCAAACATGAAATGATGCATAAAACATATATTGACATTTTCAATTAATCCAAAACACCATAACCACAATGATATGTAAGTGCAAATGCTAATATGGTGATTCCATGATCGCAAGTTCACCTTTAATTTTGCAAAAACGTTCTTCCCCAAGAGGTTTTGTAAAAATATCCGTAAGTTGATTTTCGGTAGATACAAAGTCAAGACAAATATCACCCTTTTGAACATGATCTCGAATAAAATGATATCTAATTTCTATATGCTTGGTTTGAGAGTGTTGAATGGGATTTTTGGATAAGCTAATAGCACTTGTGTTGTCACACAAGATTGGAGTTTTAGATAGGCTAACTCCATAATCCCTAAGGGTTTGTTGCATCCACACGGCTTGAGCACAACAACTACCGGCGGCAATATATTCCACTACCGCGGTTGATAAAGCTACGGAGTTTTGTTTCCTTGAAAACCATGAAACTAATGCATGACCTAGAAAATGACAAGTACCACTAGTACTTTTTCTATCGACTTGGCTTCCAGCAAAGTCGGCATTCGAATAGCTCACTAGGTCAAAAGACGTTTCTCTAGGATACCACAACCCTAAAAATCTAATGCCATGTAAAAATTTGAAGATTCTTTTAACGGCTTTTAAATGAGATTCCTTGGGACATGATTGGAATCGAGCATATAAGCACACACTAAACATAATATCGGGTCTACTAGCGGTTAAATACAAAAGAGAGTCAATCATACCTCTATACATTTTGACATCAACATTTGGCCTACGTTCATCTTTGGTGAGCTTGATAGTTGAACTCATTGGTGTGCTTGAGGCTTTTACTCCTTCCATGCCAAACTTCTTTATTAAGTCCTTGATGTATGAAGATTGGTTGATGAAGATACTCTCTTTACTTTGCTTGATATTAAGTCCGAGAAAATACTTGAGTTCTCCCATCATGCTCATTTCAAATTTTTTGCTCATGAGGTTAGAAAATTCTTCACACAAAGAAACATTAGTAGATCCAAAGATGATATCATCAACATAAATTTGAACCAAAAGTATATCATTTTCTTTTCTCTTAACAAACAATGTAGTATCTACTTTTCCAATGCAAAAGTCTTTTTCAAGCAAGAATTTACTTAAACGTTCATACCATGCTCGAGGTGCTTGTTTTAAACCATAAAGAGCTTTTTGAAGTTTAAAAACATGGTTTGGGAAATCATGACTTTCAAACTGGGAAAGTTGTTCAACATATACTTCCTCCATGATAAATCCATTTAAGAAAGCACTTTTGACATCCATTTGATATAAAATAAAATTTTTAGAACATGCAAATGCCAAAAGCATCCTAATGGATTCTAGTCTAGCCACCAGTGCAAAAGTTTCTTCAAAATGTATTCCTTCTTCTTGGTTGTAGCCTTGAGCCACTAATCTAGCTTTATTTCTAACAACCACTCCGAACTCATCCATTTTGTTTCTAAAAACCCATTTTGTGCCAATAACGGATTGATGATCCGGATGAGGGACTAGTTCTCAAACATTATTTCTTTCGAATTGATTTAGTTCCTCTTGCATGGCTAAAATCCAAAATTCATCATTTAATGCATCATGAAATGTTTTTGGTTCAAATTATGAAAGAAATGCTAAATTATTACAAAGATTAAAGGATGATCTAGTTTTAACACCATGATTTTCTTCACCAATAATTAATTCTTTAGGATGAGCATTTGCATACCTCCAAGCCTTAGGAAGATCTTTATCTTCTTCATGTTTTAGCTCTTGGTTTGCTTCATCCTTATCATCATTTGGTGAATCATGAATTTTTGTTTGGTCTTCATTTTTAACTTAATCATCATCAATATCAATTTGCACACTAGTTGAAGGATTAGATTCATCAAAAATAACATGCATGAATTCCTCAACTACTAGTGTCCTTTTGTTAAACACTCTATATGCTTTGCTAGATGATGAATATCCAAGAAAAATGCCAATGTCAGATTTTGAATCAAATTTTCCTAAGTTTTCTTTTGTGTTCAAAATAAAGCATTTGCATCCAAAAACTTAAAAATAACCAATATTTGGTTTTTGTTTTTCCAAAGTTCATATGGAGTTTTATCTAAAGATGGTCTTATTAAAACACGATTTAGAACATAGCATGCGGTGTTTACAGCTTCCGCCCAAAAATATTGAGGTAAAGTTTTCTCATTTAATATGGTTCTAGCCATCTCTTGAATTGTCCTATTCTTTCTTTCAACAACACCATTTTGTTGGAGAGTTCTAGGACAAGAGAATTGATGTTTAATACCATGCTCATCACAAAAGTTTTCGAATAAATGATTTTCAAATTCTCCCCCATGATCACTTCTAATACAAGAAATATGCATTTCTTTTTCTTTTTGTATTTTCTTGACAAATTTTGAAAATGCATGGAGGGCTTCATCTTTTGATGCAAGAAAAAATACCCAAGTGAATCTTGAAAAATCATCAACAATAACAAAAGCATAATGTTTTCCACTTAGGCTTGCGGTTCTTGAAGGACCAAAAAGATCAATATGAAGAAGTTGTAAAGGTTTAGATGTAGAAATATGAGTTTTACTTTTAAAAGAATTTTTTGTTTGTTTACCAAATTGACATGCATCACAAATTTTATCTTTAACAAAATCTATTTTTGGAAAACCTTTTACAAGCTCTTTCTTGGAGATTTTTGAAATCAAATCCATGCTAGCATGACCTAATCTTCTATGCCACAACCAACTATTTTCATGCAATGCGGAGAAACATAGATTTTCATGAGAAGCATTTTCTACATCTATAGTGTAAACATTTCCATCTCTATTTCCTACACAACTTGTTTTTCCATCATTCATATTTTCTATAATGCAACTATTTGGCTAAAAAATGACTTTAAATCCTTTATCATATAGTTGACTAATGCTAAAGAGATTATGCTTAAGACTATCTACCAAAAGAACATTTTCAATGATAATATGAGAGTTGTTACCAATATCTCCAATGCCAATAATTTTACCCTTCGCATTGTCTCCAAAGGTGACATGTCCTCCATCTTTCTTGCTTATTGTCGAGAAAAGTGAAATATCTCCGGTCATGTGTCTTGAGCAAGCATTATCGAGGAACCATTTGCTTTTCTTCCGTTTGTTTTTCGGTTCCTAAACACAATGGAAGATTCAAGAATTTGTCTTAGGTACCCAAATCATGTTGGGTCCTTGGTGGTTAGTTTTTGTTCCCTTAGGAACCCACACTTTCTTAGTGCCCATATAATGTTTCTTTTGAATTGGGCAAGATAATGAGATATGACCTTTATTTCCACAATAATTGCAAGTTATATTTGGTTCACTTGAAGTTGAGGCTTTAACAAAATAATTTTTTAAGTATTTTGCCTTGATAAAAGGTTTATAACTAAGTCCTTTTTTGTTTAAAACTCCCCTTTGTACACTAAGCATTTTATCAAGAATATCTTTTCCATTTTTAAATTTTAAAACTATTTCACTTAAATCCTTTGCTCCCCTTTTTAAAACTTCAATTTCATTTTCTATAATTTCTTTTTCCTTTTTAGCTATGCAAAGATCATTTTCAAACTTTTATTTTTCTTTTTCAAAAATGGAACACTTGTTTTCTTCCTTTTCATTTTCTTTCTTTAAGGACTCATTTTCCTTTTCCAAGTTAAATTTTTTCTTTTTAAGGGTTGCATTTTTAGACATGCAAAGAGCAAGTTTTTCATTCATCTCTTCAAGTGTATCATATAACTCTTTATATGAGGGGTTTTCATCTATCTCATCATCTATGTCATCTAAATCATCACAAGTATTAGATAAGTTAGAGTTAATTACCTCATTATTTGTAATTGCCATTAAACACATGTTGGCTACTTCATTATCCTCCTTTTCGGATTCACTTTCATCGCTATCATCCCACGTAGCCTTCATTGCTTTCTTTTTCGATCTACCAATTTTGAGGAGAGGACAATCATATTTGATATGTCCTGGCTTCTTGTATTCATAGAACACAACTTGTTCTCTCATTTGTCTTTCTCCCCTTTCACCTTTAGAAACATCCATTTTTATGAAGTTTCCATTTCTTCTTAGCTTTCTATTCCTTATAAGCTTTCTAATCTTTCTAGTCAAGAGTGCAATGTCTTCATCTTCATCATTTGATATCTCCTCTTCCTCTTCTAGGAACTTTTCATTCTCTTTGATGGATGATTTGAAGGCGATACTTTTTTTCTTCTTCTCCACTTCTTCAATTTGTCGTTGCTTCATAGTAAGCTCATGAGTGAGAAGTGAACCTAAAAGCTCTTCAAGAGGTAGAGTCTTGACATCTTTTGCTTCTTCGATTGCCATCACTTTGGGATCCCAAGAGGGAGGCAAACACCTAAGAAGTTTCTTGACATTTTCTTGGTTAGTATAAACTTTACCAAGATTTTTCAATTCATTCATAATAGTAATAAATCTATCAAACATGTCACTAAGGGGGCATTTGGTTTGAGTAATGTTTTATTACCAAAATAGAAAGATTACTTTGAAGATAGATTACTTAAAATATTACTGGGTATAAATTATTACTATGTTTGATAAAATTTGATAGGTATAAATAATTATTGTGTTTGTTTAAAGGTAATAAAAGATTACTAGTAAATTATTTTAGGCCAAACGACTATTTCCCACCCAAGGTTTGATGTTTTCTCAAAAGTCCCCCCTTTAACTATGGAAACACCAAATATCCACCCATGGCCGGTTAGATTTAACAAAACCCTAACGTCTGAAAATTTTATCCCTTTTTGCCCTCCTAAACTTTAAAAACTAAAAATTTTCCCTCAGCCAAAGTTTTAAAAAATGGTAGTTTCACCCTAGGGTTTCCTTTTGAAATCTTCGACGACCGTTCCGGCTCCATTGCTGACGACCTCTCCCTCCCGAAGCAGCCCCTCCTTCCGGCGAGTGCTTTCCTCCCATTTGGAGGCTCGATCGACGTCAGAAACGCCTTGGGAGACGAAGAACTTCGTCTCGAAAATGCCTTGGGAGACGAAGAACTTCGTCAGGGAAGACGAAGTTCTTCGTCTCCCAAGGCGTTTCCGACGCTGATCGAGCCTCCAAATGGGAGGAAAGCACTCGCTAGAAGGAGGGGCTGCTTCGGGAGGGAGAGGTCATCGGCAATAGCATCGAAATGGTCGTCGGAGATTTCAAAAGCAAACCCTAGGGTGAAACTGCCATTTTTTAAAACTTAGGCTGGGGAAAAATTTTAGTTTTTAAAGTTTAGGGGGGCAAAATTAGATTCTATTTTAGTTTATTTTTAATATTATAGCAAAAATGACGATTTTACCCTTACCACCATTAGAGTTTTGTTAAATCTAACCGGCCATGGGTGGGTGTTTGGTGTTTTCATAGTTAAAGGGGGGACTTTTGAGAAAACATCAAACCTTGGGTGGGAAATAGTCGTTTGGCCATTATTTTACTTAAATGTCCTTGAATATAATTATTTTAAAATATTTTTCATATTATTTGTCATATTAATTAAAAATAAATTTATTTTTGTCTCAAAAAATTAATAAATACTAATCTAATTATAATAAAATCAAGATTACCTTGGTAATATTTAAATACCTAAGGTAAATATGGTAATCAGATTACCACTTATATTACCTGTCACGTCAGCATAGGTAATAAAAGATTACTATAATCTTTTATTACTGATAAACCAAATAAGAGAATAAAAGATAGATACCAAAGTAATCTTTAAAACTCATAACCAAACGGCCCCTAATAGTTTCATTTTCATTCATCTTAAACAACTCGTATGAGTGTGTGAGCATGCTAATTTTAGTCTCTTTGACTTGTGAAGTTCCCTCATTTGACACCATCAATAATTCCCAAATTTCTTTAGCCGAGGTACAAGCTTGTACCTTGTTAAAGTTATATTCATTTAATGCACAATACAACACATTCATAGCTCTAACATTAATGGCAATATTCTTCTTATCTTGAGGGGTCATTTCTTCCCTAGTTTTGGGCACTTGCTTTCCATCTACTTCTTTCATGGGAACAAAAGGTTCATCTTGCACTACATCCCACAATTCATAATCACTTTGAAGAAAAATCGACATACGATTTTTCCAATGGGCATATCCGGTGCCATCAAACAATGGCGGTCCATTAGGGGCAAGCCCTTCAATAACGGTGTGAGATTTTCCTAGGTTCATGGCCATTGCTCTAAACAGTTAAGTTTATGAGAATGAATAACCAAGCTTTGATACCAATTGTAGGATTGAATGGCCTAAGAGGGGGGGTGAATTAGGCAATTTTAAAACAATCTTTACCAAATTTGAGAATTAAAGCAATTTATTCAAATCAATGAATGTTGCCTATTTTTAATCCAATTTATGAGAATAACTAAAATATTCAAATAATCAATACAATCAAAATAACATAACATAAAGTATGAGTTTAAGGGAAAAGAAAATCAAACACGCAATATATAGTGGTTTGGCTCAACTCGGCCTACGTCCACTCCTCCAAACTTTCTCCCTTAGAGTATTCCACTAATCCTTGGTTGACCAAAACTTCAACCAAGCTTTTCTTCACAACCAAAATAGCTTCCAAGGTGCTATTAACCTTTACAAATGTTAAAGCTCAATTTCTCTCACTAGAAATTTTTTAATCTCTCCAAGAGTGAACCTCACTCTTTTATAGTATGAATTTTAGTACGAAATTGAAATATAATCTCTCTCAAAGAGTGCATATGAAAGTTAAAGCTTAGTACAATCCAATGCAAATGAAATTACAAAGTGTATGAGCAAGGGTTTTGATTAGAGAAAAGAATTTGCAAGTAAATAGCTCAAAACTAATTTGCTCTCAAATATGTGAAAGTTCTTGTTGGCAAAAGTTCTTTTCGAATGAATTTAATTGGGTTTATATAGGGGAAAATAAGGAAAGTTACCATTGTGCACAAAGAATAGTCGTTTTAGTTTTCCAGAAAATGCACAATTCAATCGACCGGATGTAATTCGATCAATCGGATGTGACATGGCACTTTCGTGGAGCTTATATGGCACTAGCCGTTGGAAAATTCAAACCAAAATTCGGTCGACCGAATTTAATTCGGTCAATCGAATTTCTGGAAGCCAAAATACATGGCTTCTAGACAATTCGGAAGCTGATTCGGTCGATCAAATTTTATTGCATTTTACCCCCTGAATTTTCAAAAATCACAATTTAACCCTTAAAACTTTTAAAAGTGACAATTTAACCTATTTTTGAAAATTCTTTCAAAACCAACTTTAGGATATGAAAATATAGTTCACAAAATTTCATCATTTTAAAAGAATTAATAAACTTTAGTGAAAAACTTGGCTTAACCCAATAAGTTTGAAAAAATGACATTTTAACCCAAAATGTGAAAGATATAAAAATGAGTTTTCAAGTGAGCTATCCCATGCAAATAAATATTCTAATCAAAACGAATGATCCAAATTACAAACACGTCTACCTAAACTTGAGTTTTACTTCAAATCTTCAAGAATTCTTCACTTGAGCCTTGTCTTCATTTTCATCTTGAAACTTCTTCAAGTGCATTAGATAAATTTTTGCAATCTAAGCTCACACTCAAGTAGAATCATTAGTTAATATTGCTAAGGAATATATTAGTTTGTTATCATCAAAATAAGAGCATAATGACTCCTTGAGTCAACAAAGGTGTGCGGTGGTTTATAATAAGATGAATGATTATGAAAGAGAAAAGTATTTTCCACAAAGATCACATGTCTAGAAGTGAATAGTTTCTTTGTGGAAGGATTAAGGCAAATGCATGATGAGGAATTGAGTAGCCAACAAACACACAAGGACGAGATTGTGGTTCAAGTTTATGAGAACTATAAAGTCACAACCATGGGTAGCAAAAGCAACAAAATATTTTTAATGACAAATAATTTGGTAACTGCTCAAAGAGATGAAAGAGAGTAGATTTGTTATTTGTGACCGGGGATGACATACCGTTGATTAGATAAACTACAACCTGAAATTCTAAAGACCAATATTCGAATGGCATGGATGCATAGTAAAGTAAAACATGTTTCAACAAGATGACAATGTCTACTTTCAGCTATGCCAACATATTCAGGAGTATTAGGGGGAGATTTGAGGTTTTGAATTCTAACCCTTGATAGATAATGACCAAGATAAAAGGTTTCACCATTTCCATCTATATAAACAATTTGAACCTTTGTAGAAAAATAACACTTAACAAGCAATTGAAAACATTTAAATACTAAAGTAACATCATATTTCTTTTTTAGTAGAAAAAAATCATGTATATTTTGTAAATTTGTCCACAAATATAACATAACAACAAAAATGAGCAAATGAAATAAGAAAAGTGAGTTCCCAAACATCAATAAAAAGAACTTCTAAACATCTAAAACAATTTAACAAGGAAATGTCAAATGGTGTTTTATGGCTTTTATTACATAAACATGCATTGCAAGGATTAGAAAATGAGCAAGATAATGGTAACTTGTGAGAAGCAATAATCTGATGGAGAATCCTTTAGGATAGGTGGCCAAGATGATTGTGCCAGAGGTTAATGGTTGAAGGGTTTGGCACGTTTGTTATAAAAGTAATATGTTGCAATGAAGATGATCTAGTCACTGAGGTCGGCCACTCATATACATTTCCTTTACTCCGGCCTCGCACCAAGGATGCCCTTATCATTAAATCCTTCATAAGAAATAAATCAAGAAAAAATTCAATAAAGGTGTTATTATTGGAACAAAATTGAGAAATAGATAGAAGATTTTTCTTAATGTTAGGTACACACAAAACATTATTAAGTTTGAAAATGGAACTACTAGATTTTACAATAGCATTTCTTACATGAGTAATAGGAACGTTATTACCATTTTCAACCATGATGTCTTCATTGTCATTGTAGTTAGAATGAATGGAGAGATTTTGCAAGTCCAAGGTAATGTGGTGAGAGGCTCCAAAGTCAACTACCAAACCTAATTGATTACATGAAGTTTCATGACTTGAGTAGTTAGCTTTTGGTTAAGTGGAAGGCATAGGGTGTGGCCTACATACATAATTAACAAACAAATCGAGGTTGGTTCCAATGGAAAGAAGTCTATCAATTATGATTTGATGGATTAGGATAGTTATGGAATCCATAACTTCCATAAGAAGTCTATTGAGATTAATGACCGTTGTTCCTATTATTACCACTATTGTTTCCTTTATAGTTTAATTGTTTTTTAAAAGTATTAAAGTGCTTACCTTTAACTTTGTTGTAAGATTGCTTACAAGAATATTGTGTTGTGATAAAAGAGTCTTATTTTGTTAAAGTTAAGTGCTTGAGGTTGGATTCATAGTCTAAAACTTTCTTAAGAAACTCTATGAAAGAGATTGATGATTCTCTAGCACATAAAGTAGCCTCAAGCTCTTTACAATCATTGGTAAAGCTATTAAGTTTATGAACCACAATTTCACCATCACTCAACTCATGCCCAATCATAGCAAGGTCAACAATAATGGTTTTAACTAATTGCATAAAACTAGAAATACTTTTTCTTTCATGACTGATTTTAGTAAGAGAATCAATGAGACCAACCATCCAAGTATTAGATCTGTTGGCATAAATGGTTTTGAGTTTGAATCAGTCCACCTCAACATTTTTACACCAAGACACAAGTGGGTTTACTAGTCCAAAGACAACAGTTTGGATGGCAAGGAGTATCAACTGATCTTAATGAATCCAAGTCTTATATTTAGGATCATTAATTAGTGGACATGGATAGGCTCTTTCCACAAATTTCATGAAATCATACTGGAGAAGAAGATTCATCATTTGCGAGCTCCACACCAAATAATTTCTTCCTTTGATAGTTTTTAAGGAATAAGTGCAACAGTATTGATTGAAATAACTTGAGTTGAGAGATTTTTTTAAGAAAGATTTTCATTGCTAGACATAATCGTGACTATATTTGATTCAGCCATGATTGAAATTTGAAACAAGGTGAAGAAGGAGCCTAGGGCTTTGATGCCATGAAGAAACTATGTAAAATGAGTGTAATGGATTTTTAATTTTATTTCCGAATAATACAAATATTTTATACATGTGTATTGCTAAACTAGAAAGGGAAATTAATCTTTTAGAATAAACTAAATATACATAATTGAATGAAAAATATTATAGAATATTTACAAGATTTTAACCAAGAATTAAGGAGATAACTATGGCCTGATTGAAGTGATTGATACTATTAATTTATCACAAGAATTAAAGAGAAGTCTTTAGCTTGATTGATTGTGTTGACTTGTTTTTAGCTCATTGATGGAGTTGGTTTATCAGAGAAGAGTTGAGATGTCAGTGAGGAGACGATATTTGACGCTGGAGTGTAAATGAGAGATGACGTAAATGTTAGTTATGGATTTCAATTGGGAATAGAAATGACAGAATGTGAAAAAAAATTTGATGAAGATATTTTAAGCATTTGAAATGCGTTTCAATTATTCATTAATTTCTGAAACATGTCTGAATCATTTCATGTCGATTTCTAATAGTTTTGGTTTCTAAAACGTTTCGATTTCCTATGCTTCTTATGTTGGAACCAATGAACTAGACAACTTGTTCTTTGGAATAGCAAAGCTGGACTTGATGCCATCAAACATTTTGGTTTCAAAATGTTTGACGGAGTGAAACTTAGTTAAAATTTTTGCATTAAAACATTTGATTTAAATTTAAAAATGAATCATGAGCTATATGGATGAAATTAAAAATTTGTCCTCTAAAATTATCATTATGGGATAACAAACAAAAATGTCCCTAAAAGAAATCATAAGTTTTGGATGACAAAATTAAAAATTTTATCTTTTAAAATTATTATTCTAGGACAAAAAGGTAAAATCATCTCTAAAATTATTATTTTAGGACGAAACTAAAATATCCTTAAAAAAAAATCCAAAATTTTTAGGGAAGAATTTAAGATTTTGTACTTTAAAATAATCATTTTGTGATGAAATTTTAATTTCGTTTCTAAAAGCAATATTCTAGGATAAAACTAAAAGTCTTGCTAAAACTAAATTCTAAGTTTTTAAGACAAAATTAAAATCTTGTTCCTTAAAATTATCATTCTAGAATGAAAATTGAAATCATCTCAAAAAATAAATCCTATGTTTTTTAGGGACGTAATCAAAATTTTATCCTCTAAAATTATCATTTTGGGGCAAATATAAAATCGTCTCTAAAATTATTATTCTAGGACCAAACTAAAAAATATCACTAAAAATAAATCCTAGGTTTTTTGGGATGAAACTAAAATTTTGTTCTTTAAAATTATCATTTGGGATAAACCTAAAAATGTCCTTAAAAATGAATTCTAAGTTTTGTAGGACAAAAGTAAAATTCCGTTCCCTAAAATTATTATTTTGGAACAAAAATAAAATTGTCTCTAAAATTATTCTTTTGGAACAAAAATAAAATTGTCTTTAAAATTATTATTTTGGGACGAAACTAAAAATGTTATTAAAATAAATCCTAATATTTTTGGGACGAAATTGAAATTTCGTCTCCTAAAATTATCATCCAAGACAAAACTAAAAATATCTTTAAAAATGAATCCTAAATTTTGCAAGACGAAATTAAAATTTCATCTCCTAAAATTATAATTTTAGGACAAAAATAAATTCATTCCTAAAATTATCATTTTAGGACGAAATTAAAATTATATTTAAAAATAAATCCTATTTTTTTGAGACAAAATTAAAATTATTATTTTAAGAGAAAAATAGAATCATCCTTAAAATTATCATTCTTTGAGGAAACTAAAAATATCCCTAAAAATAAATCCCAAGTTTTTTAGGACGAAATTAATATTTCGTCCCTTAAAATTATCATTCTAAGATAAAAATAAAATCGTCCATAAAATTATCATTCTAGGAGGAAACTAAAGATATCATTAAAAATAAATTATAAATTTTTTGGGATGAAATTAAAATTTTATCCCCTAAAATAATCATTTAGGACGAAATTAAAATTTTGCGCTTAAAAATAACATTCTATGATGAAATTAAAATTCTATCACTAAAAGTAATATTTTGGGGCAAAATTAAAATCGTTCCTAAATTGAATATTTGTTATAATAGAATGTTTGACCTAAGAGTAAACCTAAAATTTTTTTTAAATACGAATTGAATACTATTTTACATAATCTATTTTAAAATTTCATCTTCAATATAAAAAAAAGGTTGGTCAAAAGTGACAACATATATGACCATGTAGTCTCACATTTTTATTTGATTGTATATGAAATTGGACATTTCTCTCATGTGCCCAAAACTGCATAAACCTTCTATTGCTCTAACGTCAGCATTAGCAGACTGTGATTTGGTGAAAACAATTTGTTATTGTCATCTCACCTCATGTGTATTTTTTTTACAATAACTTGTAATATATCGGCAAAGATGTCTGGTGTCACCCGAACAAGCACATGTTAAACATGAATAACAGTGTTTATACACTACTCAACGAATTACTTTTCCTTCAATTATTTCTTGTATTTGATCGAAGTGATCTCACATTATAGACTTCTACTGTCTTTTTCTTCTTGTCGAGCCTATGGTTGTCCCACTTTTACCTGTTGGTACCTGCACTCCTATTCTACATGAATCATCAATAATATCATCAATTTCATAATATTCAAACGAATTGAACTCATTTGACTTGGATCCATTTGTAAAATATTTTAATAAATGAAAAATAATAATTGATTAATAAATTTGAAACAAAAACTAAATTATAAAAATAGAGAAATGTTGCTTGCGAATTTAGATAGTTTGAGAATGAGAGATTGATGAGAGAATATGAGATTAGGAAGAAGAAAAGATTGAGAGATCGAGACTGCATATACGAATTTTGCGAAGGGGAGAGGGTTTATATAGAAAAAAAAAATTAAAATAAAGAATTTCGGTCATGCCAACGACTACTACCCACTATCAAGATATTATCCACTTTTAGACACATAGTCCATTATGATTTTGTTTTTGAGCTTTGCAACTTAAAACACATCTTGACAATTTAAGGAGTTCACAAACTATTTATCCAGCTTCATTTTAGCATTCCCAAGTGATGTAAGATGCATACACATGTTTGACATATCTATCATGCTTTGTCGATGTGGGATTCTACTAAAAGTGTCACAATCACCCCCTTATGGAACTCAATATCCTTATTGAGGTTTGTCCTACCATTACTTAAGAGGACATACGAAATGATTCTAACATATCTTTTGTGTTTTGTCAATATGAGATTCAACTAAGAGTGACACAATCACGCCTATACAAAATTCAGGGTTTTTGCTGAGGTTTGTCCCACAATTACTTAAGAGGACACGTGAAACGATTCTAATACAATTTGTAACATCCCTGATTCAATAGTCTGATCTACTGTTAAAATATCGTCTTTACTTTTGAACACACAATTCATTATAGTTTTACTTTAGGGTTTTGCAAGCTAAAACACGTATTAACAACTTAAAAAAGCTTATAAGTTATTTAACTGGCTTTATTTTAGTATCCCTAAGTGATGTGGGATGCACATACATCTCTAGCATTTCCCCCAAGCCTTGCCGATGTAGAATTCACCTAAGGATATCACAATCACCAAGATCCGATCCCTTTGCTGTGTCTAGGAAAAAGCATTGAAGGGCTTACTGTTGTAATGTCTCCTAATTTAGCATCTGAAATGGAACTAAGATAGCACAAGCTTGAAAATCCACAAGAGAAGATCAAACATAAACTAGAAAATGTTGTTTCCTCTGGCAATTTACTAGCTATACTTGTACGACGAGAAACACTAGTTGCAAGCTCAGTCTGTGCTCTACTTTTACAGGATCTGACTCCAGAAGTTCATAACATCAAGAAAAATTAGACAGTTGCAATGGTAAGTGTAAAGATCTCTCTGTTAAATAACGACAATAATCAAACAAAACATCAGATACATCTAAATTTTATTTTTAATTTCATAATGTGACAATTCGTAATCTCTTCCATTTCACTATTTGGATGGGAACCAAAATGGGGAATAAGAGCAACTCTGTCGCTGAATTGGGTAGTTAATCACAACTATTATTCAGTAGATCCATGACAATATTGAACAAAATTGAAAATAATACAATCTATGACCCCTCACAATGAGGAACTATTATATGTGGTTTCCAGTAATTGTTTAACATGACTCTCAGCTTGTTTACGAAAAGGCAGGTAAGGAATGCGTCCAATCACCTCGGCTCCAAAGGAAAAGACAAGAGCCTTTCTAGCTGTTTCTAGGTCAATACCCCGTGCTTGAAAGTAGAAGAGTTGGCTTTCTTCTAGGTCACTTATAGCAGCTCCATGGGAGCACTTCACATCATCAGCAATAATCTGGAGATTGGGTTTGACATTTACAGTTGCATGAGGTTCAAGGAGGAGACTCCTTGTTAGTTGCCCAGCATCCGTTTGCTGTGCATATCTGCATAATTCAAGTGGAGATATGAAAACAACGAACAAACATGCACACAACATCCGTAAAAACTATCCTTACAATATAAGCAAACAAGATACAACGAGTAAAAAAAGAAAGATACAAGAACATCAGCAACAAAACAGTTTCAAGGATAAATTCTCTCCAGGTATTAATTAGCATCAATTCCAATGAGTGATTATACATGAGAAACTAGTAACTTCTAAATTGGAAAATAGGGATGTTGATAAACGACGATGTGATCATATACCCAAATGATATTAAGGCACACAATCAAATGATGGTACCAAGTGCAAAAATTACAATTAAAAGGGAGACACAATAAAATTACCTGTTGACCTTAACATTTCCATCAAAAACTGCTTGTCCTTGTGGATGGGCTACAATACACTTGTGAAGTTGTCGAGAATAACCTCGTGGATGATCCAAGACTAGGCTACTATGTAAATCTTGTGTTTGATCAGCGACAGACAAATGAAATGTGGACATCTCTGTTACTGTTTCTGGGCCAAGTTGTCGAACATGGACATTGTGCCTGCTCAATTTTCCACCAGTGCTTACCTCTACAAGTTCATAAGTACTGGATGATTCCTACAAATGGCAAATTGATGAACAAATTGACTGTTGCTCAATAAATCACAGAATATAGAGCTACGAAATGGTTTCAAGAATTGACAAGTAAACAAACAGGTATGGAGACTGTGACAGGGGAAGATTACTATAATCTGCAGACCACATAAAAAAGAACAATCTGAACATCTCCTCAGTCCACAAAATGGAGGCAAAAAGACCAGTCATGGGACATACTCCAGGCCATTATAAATGATTTTTAGATTCACATAACAAAGTTGCTTATATTTACAATCTCTTGTCAGACTCAAATTCTAAAAAATAAGTTATTGATGACTCCCTAGAGACAGCCTCTAAACCAAAAGGAAATAAGTATTTAATAAAATTAAAGCATGTGCACTCTTCTTTTCTGTTCTTGAAAATTAAAGAATTAATCCTTAACAATGTTGTTAGTACTTCTACTTTATAAGAAACATGATTCCCCCAGTAACTAATGAGAGTGAGAATTCATTATTTTCCTCTTTGATACTTACAATTCCATACTAGCACTCAACCCAAAAAAGTAAAGCTATTCTACAATCACTTAAGAGCAGTAAATTTTTGACGAAAATGGATAGCAGTTTTTATACAACATATAATTTTTTTTTTTAAAAACAAGGAAGAGATTTTTGAGAATAGTTGATTTCCTGGAAACTGTTTGCCAAGTTACTTCTCCAATCAAGAAAATGGTTTCTGGCATATGCAAACTGAGCTGTCTTAACCAAACACACACTTGCATTACTAATAAGATATTTGCACCTTTAATTAATGCACTATTCAAATACCCCCTACAAGACTTCAAAGCATTTGTTTCTAGTTGCAGGCAAAAAATTTTTTTCATCTTTTGTCCATGGAATATTCAAAAGTATGCCACAAGTAGAGAAGAAACTTCTGCAAAATATGGGACATATTACAAAATCCTTCTATCACTCAATGTTACAACTAAAAAGCCATGCAGATGAAATTTGAAAAAAAAGGAAGAAAAATACCTATTTCTAGAACATCCAAAACAGGGAATAGATATCTGAAATGTCAACAAATTCTAAGCAATTCTGCACTAGTCAAGAAAACTCACATTTCCCTTTCCCACACCACACAGCAATCATTTAAGTAATACTTTGGGAATGTTAGCCATCATCGAGAATACTGACAAGATTACATAAATAATTAAATAAAAAACTAGACAAATGAGAACCAAGGAAATTAGATGTTCTCCACAGACAAGAAGAAAGACTTCAGAAAAGGAGAACATGGAAGCGCGTTCTAGACTTGGTCCTAGGTGAAAGTAAAGGATGAAAGCAACCATTTAGTTTCCCTCTTATAGTTGAGATTCAGGATCCCTTAAACTTGTTATAACCATGTTAGTATTCCTGTTATATTCAATGCACAGTTACACATAAACAAATATCACCAAAATGTAAGCCAAAAAACACATATCCTGGACATACTTTTAAAATCCTCTAAAACTAAACTGATTACTTATAGGCTCAAAGAAATTTAAGTCTTACCAGTACATAAACAATAACGAGAATATACCTGCCTCACTGCAGTCCACTTGATATGAGCAGCTCTTAAGGACTGATTCTGCACATAAGAATGTCTAACTTTCCCTCCTTCTCCAATAACCATCTCCAAAACTGGATTCGACCAATAACACTCAGTGCCCTCTTTACCTACAAACTCCTCTACTACACCAACCTCTCCTCCCTCCTCCACCAATACAAACGCCCTCGGATTCGATATTGGCAACTTGTTCGACCCCTCATTGCCTCCCTCAACTGAAAAGTACCTCAAACAGATCGGGAGTTCCACCTTACATCCAGCAGGAACATAAATAACACCTAAATCCGGTGCCCCTATCCCATTAATTGACCAAAACAAATCACCCCATTCAAAATCCCCAATTAACTTACTTACCCTTTCTATAATCCTATCTGAAGCACTTGACAAACTACCTATATAAACTCCATCAGGAAAATCTGACAAATCCAATACAGACTCCTTCAAAAATCCATCAACAAAAACAAGACTAGGGAATTGGGTATCACCTGAAACATACAAAGAATCAAGAAATTGAGCAGGGTGAGATACGGGTTCAATTTGGGAACTTTTAATGATCGAGGTATCAGTGAAACGAAAAGGCTCATCTTTACGAGAGGGCCAAGGAGTTGAGAGGAGGGTTTGAGAGGAGAAGTCTCTGAGTTTCTGAAGTGGAAGAGACTGTGAAGAAGAAGGGAGGGAATCTTCAAGAGAGTCAGCTAATTGAAGGACGAAAGGGTCGGAAAAAGATGGTTGTAGAGGCGGAGTTGTGAAGGTTTGTAGGGAAGAAATTATGAGTTTGTTGAGTTTTGGTTTTGGTTTTGGTCTGGGAGTGAGCTTGGGATTGATGCGAACGTGAAGATGTGGCGTGAAAGACAATACAGACATCGATGGCCAATTAATACGCAGAGATTTTGCTATCAGAATTGTAAATTAGGGTCGAGTTTTGTGAAACTTTAAAGAGACACAACAAGCTTTACTCTGCTCAGTATTTTGTCCGCAAAATTTTCTGTACAAGGATGCCTGTACAACAGGGGAACGAGGGTGCCCGTGTGAGCCACACATTACAACGTGGCACATTTTCATTGGATATCCTTTCAATCACTCTCTTTTTAAGGTTTCTGTTTTTAATTAATTTTTATCTAAATCAAATAATTTTCCACTTTTACCCTGGTATAATTTTCTGTCTCATTTTTAATGAAATCGTTGTGGGAAGTGTTTGGTTGAAGTTTTTCACTGGACACCAAAAATAAAATATTACGAAAAAAAATCATTTATAAATTATTATTATTATATTTAATAAAAATAATTAAATAAAAATAATTATTATTTGTGGTTGAATATAATAGAAGAAAAATAAAATATTATTTCATTTAAATGTTTTTAATTATAATTATTTTAAAATATTATTTATGTTATTTAATAGGGTAATTAATTAAAATAAGCAAAATTTTAAGCGTTTATACGTTTTTAGGCCACCCTAAAAAAGTTTTACCAAAATAAGCAAACCGTATTTTTTTTACCCTTTTTACCCTTATGTTGAAAAACCCAGTAAAAATATTTTTTCTGAGAATGTGCGTCGGTTTATGGTGGTTACAATGGTGGCTAGGGATTTTACACTAAACCCTAAATATGTCGAATTATGTATATGGATGTTTTTGAATGTTTCAAACGCTTAAAATGATGTAGTTTCAATGTTAATGGATGTCTGGAAGTGTAGCCGTTGAGAGACAAAAACGCGCAAATTTACAGTCACGCAAACTGCGCAAATTTACAGTGTTGCGCAAACTGCGTAAATCGCGCAAACACTGTTTACACCGCGCAAACCTGTTCACATCGCCCAATCATTGTTTACATCGCGCAAAAGTAGATATTATAGTCTGTGAACAGTATTTTTTGCGCGATTTTGCAAGCAGTTTACGCGATGTAAACAGTATTTACGCAGTTTGCGTGACACTGTTCACAGTTTGCGCGATACTGTTTACAGTTTGCGTGATACTGTTCATAGTTTGCGCGACACTGTTCACAGTTTGCGCTTTTGTCTCTCAACGGCTACACTTCTAGGCATCCATTAACATCGAAACTATATCATTTTAAGCGTTCGAAACATTCAAAAACATCCATATACATTCGACATATTTAGGGTTTCACTGTAAAATCCCTAGCTACCATCGTAACCGCCGTAAACCGACGCATATTCTCAGAAAAAATATTTTTACTGGGTTTTTCAACATAAGGGTAAAAAGGGTAAAAAAAATACGGTTTGTTTATTTTGGTAAAACTTGTCTACGGTGGCCTAAAAACGTATAAACGCTTAATTTTTTGCCTATTTTAATTAATTACCCTATTTAATATATTAATTGAACATTACAATATTTTACCTTTTAAAAATTAATAAAAATAAAATTATAATAAAATCAAAATAATCTTGATAATTTTTTAATAATTTACATAAAGACACAAAATTATCTATTATTTAATAAATTAAATAAAATAATATAAATAATAAAAAAATTACCGAATTAATCTTTAATTAACAGAAACCAAATGCCTTGTAAGTATATAAATTTAATTCTTTTTCTTTTTCATCAATTTCAAAAATCACTTTCTAACTTAGTGATTAGGATTCTAGACAATTGACCTTGACTTTAAAGATTTATAGTTTATATCAAAGTTTTTCTTTATTGCAGTTTGTTGTTCTTCATCGTTTGGTGTCTATTTCACATGTTTTAAAATGATCTATAAAATGAAAAAAAAAAAGATTAGTTGTTACATTTTTCATGTTACATTGTACTAATTTTTTGATTAATACCTATTTGAATGAATATTTTTAAGGATTTAAGATTACAAAAAAAAAAGTTAGGATTTTAGATTTATTGATTGATTTTGATAGATTTTATTGATGTTTTAGTGATTGACATTGTCATCGTCGTTCAAATTAAAAAGAACATATAAGTGTTTTTTATTGTATAAGTTTTGAATCATAGCGGATTGGCCATGGATTTGATAGTTCACATTTTATTCTATATAAACTCAGGAAATATACGAAAAAAAGGGAATTTTAATGTGAATCGGAGTTTGGATTATTTTTTCCACTATAAACTTATTTTCTTGGTCAAAATTTCCATATGGCTTATTTTTATATGCCAACTCAAAGTTTAGATTAGAGAAATCACTTCAATAGCTTTTTTTTTTTTTTGGAATTTTATGCGAACTTTAGAATATCGAACCAATAGGTTGATAATCCACACAATCAGCTTCTTGTTTTATATTAACTCGTCTATTTCAAGATTTATTCAATATGTTATATATATGTTTCATTTCATTCACATTTTGACGATCATTGACAATTTTTTTGGAATTTTTGTTTGCAAAAAGTAGCATTGGGCAAAAAGAAATTCAATAAAGGTTTAATAAGACAATCTAGTTAAGTGGTTCAAAAGTTTCTAACTACTTATCATTTTAGAGTCCAAGTGATTGATCATAAGAAGACACAAAGAAACAATGGGTGAGATTTATAGAAAACTAAATGACAAGTAAAAGAGGCTATTCAAGGAGACGTGTTCTGGGCCCTTCTTAGAGTTGCAAACACTAATATGTAAGACATTTTTATAGTTGAATGAGCAAGTGTCCTGATATAAGCAATTGGCCTTTGGACAATGGTTGATCATAATCAATTTCAAGGAAAACATTTCTAGGATAAGGTTTGTTAAACTTACTTGTTTGATGATTCTCTGAATATGAAACTTTCACAGCCTCTTGATTTTTTCACAACATTATTTGCCCTCTACTTTAGGAGATCTGTGTTTCTTGGAAGAAAAGTTTTTGGGAAGATAGAAAAATGTGCAACATCCTTCCTTTTGATTTTATTACATTACTTTTATTTGGGAGGCAGTTAGGATTTCAAAATCCCAACTACAATTAACTGTTGGTAATATCAAGGGCATTTTGATCAAATCTCATCCCAAGGATAATTTAGATAATTTTCTCATTATATGGATATGGGTCAAGTCAACCCATTATGGGTGGACTAAGTCCAATAATATACGTAAGTGTTTAATACATAAGTTTAATCCTAATGAATATGTTAATGTGTTGTTTATAACATAAATTGAACCATAGTGGATTGAATATGTTAAGGAATATGCTAATGAATAGGAATATTTTTGTCATTGAGGATGCATATCTTGACCTATTGAGACTTCGATAATATACTTCTAAGACTACAATCCCATAACATTGGACCATAGTGGATTGTATATTTGTATGACTCTTTTTGAATGTTATTAGACAAAGAGTTGATATAGAGGCAAAGTATAAATGGTCTCATGCAATTTTGGGTTTGATTGTTGGGATAGGAATGGTTTAATATTTCTTGTCATAAAAGGTCTTTGAGAAGGTAAACATCTATGAACTTTATATTAGTGTCAATTGGTTTAAAATCATCTAATTGAAACCAACATTGTACTTAATATTTACAAATGTACATACCAGTCAACTTCAATGACGAACATTGGATTTGTTGGGAAGTTAACTTTATATAGTGGTCTATCACAATATATAACTTGATAAAGGGGTATTCAAAAGACCCTAACAAATTCAATGAATAGATGCATCCACATGTAACATACATTCCAGTGATGTTAGGATAACCATCATATTAGGTAGATTTAGAACATGTTTGTATAAGTCTATTAACTTTGTTAAGGTGTGACAAAGTGGGGCAACAGAGTTAAGTTATGAGATCAAATAATTGTGGAGTCTTTATGCTAAAGTTCATCTAGTACATTAATATGAGTTAGCCATTCAATTTCACAGATAACTGACTTTATACTTATTAGGATTATGATGGTCATCAATTTTTTTTATAACTATCTAGATTGTTAATGTAGTTATACTATGTCAACATTATATATATATATAATATTTGTTTTGTAAATTACTATTATATTTGCTCTCATTTTAATGTTAGAAGTTTATTAAACCATATATCAAAAAAGAATGTTGTATCAAACACAATAGTATAATAGTCACTCAAATAAAATATCAATACATCATTCCATAATTTATGAGCACAAGTCACTCCCACTCCAAGAAAAACTACTCTATTGTGAGAGGAACCACAACCAATTGGACCTGTTATCAATCCACAATACATTTTTCTTGATTGTCTTTCTATTTTCTATGATTCTAGAGAGGGAGTTCTAAAAAGAAGATAACGTGTTTTTTTGAGTTATAAAAAAAATATTTATTATTCTCTTGTCCTATGGAAGTTACGTAATTTTATTAATATGAGAGACAGTTAACTTCTGTAACTGTCAAGGGCAAAGAAGTCATTTTTACTATAAGAGTTAATAATAATATCTTTTAATCTTAATGGATTGGGTCAACCCGTCATAGGTGGATCGGAATATCTCTCACTCACACATAATGGGGTGAGCCGAATCAAAACTCTTCTATACAGAACAATTCATACTAGCAAATATGTCATGCAACATTGCGAGCAACCCATACTTGAGAGCTAATTTACTATACATCTGTTAGGAATAACATAATCGATTCAATTCAAATAAAATGATAAAACATTAGTCTTGTAGTGCCCCAAACTTACTTGATAACACTAACTCCCTTTAATCCCTAATTTATTATTGTGTTATATTTCTATGTATCCATGATCAACTCTAATCTCCCAAATGAGTGACATGGTCATCCGACTAATAGACACACATAATATATATAAGTCTTCCTCTTCTACTCAATATTTTTAATTTAAATTTAACTGTTTTTCTAATCATGTTCTATAAACCGAATCATGTGTGACCATAGGTGTCAAGCTAAGATAGCAACACCAAGAGTAAACATCAAATAACAACAAAGAGTAAAAGGGTATCAATATGAGGTAATCCTCATAAAGTCTCACACAATGAAAGAGCAGAGATTCATCCTTTCACTACTTCAAACGATCATCTTACTTATGCACACATGGTATGAATCATGTGCTACAATGTGTATCTATTCAAAATGTCATTTTCAACATTGTACAGATCTTAGTTCAGTTACTGCACTTAACGACTAACCTGAGTTTTTAATCATTTCTCCAATCTTGCAAGTGTCACTATATATTAATAACTCACATCTGACATTTACAAGTTATTTAGATATAGGGAATCCAAACCAGTCATTGTAAAAATTTATCTATTCATGATCCCATCTTGATTAATTATCAAGGCGATATATCCAATAATTCGTTTCTTGAGTAACTCTCATCTTTTAAGGGTGTTATCTCTGTGTTATTAATATTAAGAAATATGTCTCATCTTTGCATACTCTTCTCAGTGTCAAAGGTGATTGCTCGTATAAGTAAGCCAATTTCAAACTTGTATGACATTATCATCTTGTTAAGCTTGCAAAAAACAATGTGTATATCAATTAACACCAACAATTCAAAACCATGAATAAAATAAATTCGAATTCTTTGGTTTTTTAATGTTATGTTACAAGTACAATATATACTCAACAACTCATCTATCATATTCTATGCAAACCAATAGACTTAACATGTGCAAGATATACATCTCTCGAAATTAGTTTAGTTAAAGGATTAGCAACCATATTATGCGTAGAAATATGTTGTACAATCACTTCCTTTTTCAAAATAATGTCTCTGACAAAGTTAAATCTAGTGTTTATATGTTTTGTTCAATCATGGAATTTGGGATCTTTTGTGAAAGCTATTGCAGTTTGATTATCATAAATTAGACCAACTATTCATATTGTACACCAAAATTCTTAAAAAATCTTCTTAACCAAATAACCTCTTATACAACTACAAAACATGCTACACATTTTACTTATATTGTGGATAAGACTAT
Source organism: Mangifera indica (assembly GCF_011075055.1). Classification (NCBI taxonomy): domain Eukaryota; kingdom Viridiplantae; phylum Streptophyta; class Magnoliopsida; order Sapindales; family Anacardiaceae; genus Mangifera; species Mangifera indica. The sequence continues at coordinate 13,190,533 of NC_058144.1, forward strand.
ACATATCTGTTTCTTACTGCTCTAAGATATGATGCCTTTTTGAAGTAAAAAAACATAACCAAAAGTTGAGTTGCGTTGGTCTAAATCACTACCCTAATTAGCATTCAAATAGCTAACGATACGCAAATCTGATCCTTGATAGCATAAATAGTAATTCACAGTGCTTTTCAGATATCTCAATATCCTCTTAACAACCTTTAATGTTCCTTTTTTGGATTCGATTGATATCGACTAACCAACTGACAATGAAACATATATCAGGGCGAAAACACATCATTGCATACATAAGACTTTCAACCGCACTTGAATAAAATACTAGGGACATTTCATTTCTTTCATTTCAGGTCTTTGGACACAAATCTTAGCTCAACAAATCACCTTTTAACACAAGATTATCTACGAATTTGCAGTTTGCCATATTGAATTGTTCTTGAATCTTTTGAATATAATGCTCTTGTGATAGAGCCAAACGTCTCTTAGAACGATCCTTTTTAATTTTAATACCTAAAATATAATCTGCTTCACCTATATCTTTCATGTCAAAATTTGTAGATAACCAATTTTTAATGATCATCACATACTCCAAATCATTCTCAACTATCAGTACATCATCCATATAAAGAAAAAATTGCAAACTTGTCATTAGACCTTTTCACATATATACAATGATCTTGTTTTAACATCTTAAAATTATAAGACAATATTGCCTTATAGAATTTTAAGTATCATTGTCTTAATGACTGTTTTAGGCCATAGATCGATCTTTGGAGCTTGTATACTTTGCGCTCTTAATCTTTTACCAAGAAACCTACAGGCTAAGCCATGTAGATTTCTTTGTCAAGTTTTTTATTAAGAAAAGTTGTCTTGATATCTATTTGATGTAATTTTAGATCTAAATGTGCTATTACAGCTAGAATAATACAAATTAAAGTAAATCTCACAATAGGTGAAAAAGTTTCTTCGTAATCTATACCTTTTTATTGGGTATAACCTTTTGCCATTAGACGAGCTTTGTATCTATCTATTGAGTCATCCGTCTTACGTTTAATTTTGAGAATCCATTTATTTCCAATGAGTTTTCGACCCAATAGTAAATCCACCAAACTTCAAACTTGGTTAATTTCCATAGATTTCATTTCTTTCTCTAATGCTTCTTGTCACCTTTCCTTATTAAAAGATGATATAACTTTTTTGATATTCTTAGGCTCATCGTCTTTAGGAGAAGTAGTTATGAAAACTTCATTTTCAATTTTGAAACATCTCTTAGGGATTCAAGGATGTTCGCTTTTATGCAATTAAAGATCTTCGGTCTCACTATCTGAAATAGGTTAGAACTCAATCTCATTACTCCTACTAACTAGAACAGATAACGAAATTGTCTCTTGTGACACAATTGATGATCGTTGAGATGAACCTTCTCCACATTCCTCTTCTGTCTTATACAAATGAAAACTTTTATCAATATTACCCTTTTTAGGAAAGTCATCTTCTATTAATGTTGCATCTATATATCATATTTCAGTCATTCTTCCATCAGAGTCCTCTCCTATGAACACATACCCTTTGGAATGTTCAGAGTATCTTATAAAGATACATTTCTTTCCTTTTTGTTTTAATTTTTTGAATTTATGGAATGTGTCATGGATGTATGCAGTAGACCTCCAGGGTCACATCATATTTAATTGAGGTTTTCTTCCTGTGCATAACTTATAAGGAGTGAAAGTTATTAACTTAGTGAGCACTCGATTAAATATATAAGTCACAATCAATAGAGCATCTTCCTAATACGAAATTAGAAGATTCGCTTGCGTTATTATAGACCTAACCATTTCTAATAGAGTTCAGTTCCTTCTCTCCATTACATCATTTTGTTGCGAAGTTCTTGGAATCATTAGTTGCCTCATAATTCTTTTTCTACTATATAATTTCTTAAATTCGGTAGATAAATATTCATAGCCTCGATTAGTTTTCAAGGCTTTTATTCCTTTGTCTAACTTATTCAACCTCATTTATATAATATCTACAGCAATTTATTGCTTCTAACTTATTGGACATCAAATAGACATAACCAAAACGTAAATAATCATCTATGAAAGTGATGAAATAGAATGTATCTTTTCGAGCTTTGACATTCATAGGACCAGAAATATTTGAATGTACAAGTTGCAAAGGAATCTCAGCTCTAACAGCTTTGCAAAAAAGTTTTCTAGTAGTTTTTCTTGCTAAACAATGCTCACAAATTGATAGATCTAATTTCGTGATAGGTCCTAATAACCGGCCAGTTTGTTCATTATTTCTTAGCCAATATACCCTAATCTAGCATGTTATTTATTTGCATCTATATTCAAACTACTAGAAGTTTCAAATAATGAAAAACTAACAAAAATATCATTCTTACAAAATAAGGTGTTTAACACTATAAAACCTTCAAACATAGATCCAGATCCATAATAAATTTTAACCAAATTCTTAGAGAAAGTTAAACTATATCCTAGTTTTAATAAAACAAGTACAAAGACCAAATTTCGTCGAATTTCTAGAACATACAAGACATCATGTAGGTATAAGGTTTGACCACCACGCAAAACAAATTTGCATGTGTCTATTCCTTTAATTTTTATTTTAGTATTATTACCTATATAAATCCATTGCATTTCCTTTGGTATTCGATGAAATTTTCTCTATCACAAGTTACATGGTTATGGCTTCTAAGTCTACAATTCACATAAGATGAGATTTAGTCAAGAAAATGGTATTGGAAACATAAATCTCACAATTTGAGACAAGATAAAGCAATACCTTCTTCGATTTCGTTCATTCATAGGCGAAGTGACCTTTGTTCCCACATGTGTAACAAGTCATATTGGTTTTATCTCTTTTCCCAACACGTTTGCCTTTTCTACACTTGAATCACTTATTCTTATTCACAGGTCCTTGGACGATCTCTTTCCCTTTTCTGGATTTTCATCATTTTCACTTATAGCTAGAAAACTTCTTGGAACTTGACTTAGCAACATATGCATGAGCATTTGGTCCAGTAGCCTCTAGACACTTAACTTCTAGTTTAAGATGACAAGCAATGTCATTGAAAGTCCTGATGTTGTCATTGTGAGTCATATTAACTTTCATGTGTTCCCAACTATTAGGTAGAGATCGTATAACAACCTGAACTTACTGGTCATTAGTCAAATCATGTCCAACATTCTTTAGCTCAATTATCATGTTCAACATTTCCTTTAGATGTTGTTTTATCATCTTATTGAGAACTTTTTTATATGTATCAAACTTGATAGTCAACTACCTCAGTTTGGAGACAATTGCTTCTTTAAACCTCTCCACAATGCCATCCATAGAGCATTTACAATTTTAAATTGCTTATATTGATAAACAATTTTATCATTCATTGCGCTGATAATAATGTCTTTAGTAGTTGAATCTTTTTTTTTTCAAGGCATTGTAAGCTTCCATGTCATGCTTATGTTAGAAAGTGTTAGGATTCTACCCCTCAGCCAACTGGGGCTCTTCCATAACCTGATTAACAGCTTCCAAATATATATTTATTTCATGAAATATAAACATGAAATTCAAATTTTCAATGATTAGGACCATTCTTGACTAGAACTAGAATCTGAACCATTCTTGATTCGTGGCTTATAATTATTGAAACATGAATTGTTGAAACATGACATTTTAACAATGAATTGTTCTTCCACTCGATGTCAATCCTAGGGATTGTAGACCTCTTTAGTTTTTTCAACGATCCTCAAAGTAACTTCATCCAGTATAATGTTTCTATATTGTTTGCGATAGCCAACATATCTCGCACTCCTCTGATTTGGGTAAATAAAAAGAGTTGTAGATTTTTTTATGTTCATAATAATGCTTTGCTCTTCTGCTAGTTGCAACTCATACAAACAATCCCAAAAGTTCAATACTTTATTTTAATTTCGAATAATATTAGCAATTATATGGTCCAATAATCGGGAATCAACATCAAAAGTCCATATATCTTTTCATTATGAGCTAGGTATATGCCCTCATTTCTCAATTCTAATATTCTCCCAGTCATGGTCCAAATGTGAGTGAATAAGTTATGCTCCGGATTCATCTTGTAGTTTAGATAGTAGTCCTTAGTCAATATGTTCACCTTATATATGACTAACAAATAGATAATAATAAATTACACATGCATAACAATATAAACAACACATGTTTACCAATGTATAATTCAAATCCATGATTTAGAACTAACCTGTAAAAGTTCAATTCATGCAAAAACAGATCATACAGAATAGAATCTGAATCTATACAAGCTACTAGAGACATATAAAAGCATACACGTGCTCTTACGCATTGACAAATTTGGTAACGAGCCATAATGCGTCAAAGAACATATCTCACACATCTTCACGTGTTTCCATGCATTAGGAAAGGTCATCATGCACCTGTATGGGCCTTCACGCATTATTGACAGATTTTCCTTATTGATCTAACTTTGACTGTTGATTGGTCAACTGTTTGACTATTAATTGGTCAACTATTTGACTATTGACTGATTAACTATTGATCGTTGATGATCAACCAACCCATAGATTAAGACCCGGGTTGGGTCACCCTAATTGACTAAATGGGTTAACCTGTTGACTAATAGGTTTTTGACTAACTCGTTGACCAAAGGGTCAGGTAATCAGGTTTTTCCAATTTGATTTTGACCTGTGACAATGGCAAAACCATAGGTATTTCACTGGCAAAATTGGTTAACTTCCAACCATCTAACGATGATGATTTTATAGGGCTTTTCAAGCCTGTGACTTGAAGATTCATATTCATCTAATTTCTAGTGAAAAAGTCGTTGAATTTTGACGAATTTAATACATGAATGTCACAGTTTTAAGCCAAATATGGAACCTCAAACTGATGGGATTAATATGGAGTAAACTATTGGCAAATTGGCTCAGTTAGTCACTAGAGTAACTTAAAATCATATTGCAGTGTGTTAAAAAAGTGTTAATATCATTGAAAGAGCAAAGAAATTAGGAGCAAAAACCTTTGATGGGATTATAGATCTTACGGTTACAAAGTCATGGATGATTAGAACTGAATGTATATTTGAGGTGATAGAGTTCTCAGACTCTCAGAAATTATGGTTTGTTACCTTCTCCTTAAAGGGTAAGACGTATCATAGGTGGAAACTAGTACAACAAAAATACAATGATTCTACAACAATAACTTAGGAAAACGTTTGCCAAGAGTTCTCGGATCACCATTACTCAAGGGTGTACCAAGATATTAAAATAAGTGAATTTATTAGACTGACCCAAGAAAGTATGTCAGTGGAGGAATATATGAATAAATTCATTAAGCTCTCTAGGTTTGCCTCTTTGATTATGGGAGATAAGAAAAAGAGAAATGTAGAAAATTTGAAGAACATCTTAAAGGACGTATTAAAACAATAGTGATTGCAAGTTCCTACTCAAAGTTTGGGAAATTAGTAGAGGCAACCATAAGACTTGAAAAGAGTCTCATAGAAATAGAGAAAAGAGAACCTTAGGGACAAAAGCAAAAGGTTAGCGGTTGGACAAAAAGTGGACATAAAGACAAAATACAAAAGAAAGAAAACAAATTTTTTAGGCAGTCAAGTGAATCTTTTCAAAGTATAAGATCCAAATCTCAAAGAGGTCAAAGACAGTTTTAGGGACAATCATCAATAGGTAGTAACACTTGGAATCAAGGGTCCTTGGGAGGCACACCTCAAGGTAGCAAGGGTTAACACTCATAATGTAATAGTTACGGTAAATTCCATTCAGGACATTGCTAGATAAGGGTATCGAGTTGTTATCACTATGGATAGTTTAGCCATTTTAAAAGAGATTGTCTTTTATCATTTCAAGGTGGGAGTGTCACTCAAAGATTAGTCAACAATAATTTCTAAAGGAATAGTGGTCAATATCAGAGATAACAAGGGCCTTAAATTGGAGAGGTCTAGTGTGTGTACTCAAAGGCATGCTAATGGTACTCATAGTGGCAATGGTTGACATAAGGGACCAGGACGACCTTAAGCTCAAGCACGTGTTTTTGTTCTGACCAACAAGAAGCATATGTCTCTCCAGATGTGGTTACAGGTATATTGCTTATCTTTGATTGAAAGGTTTTCACTTTAATTAATCTTGGTTCTACTTATTCTTTTGTTTCATATGTATTTGCTAAGCATGCCAATATAAAGTTAGAATCCTTCGAGTGTGAATTAGAGGTAGCTACTCCTGTAGAAGAGTTAATTTTAGTAAAGAATATGTATAACGATAGCATGGTAAAGGTAAGTATCCATGAGTTAGAGGTAGACTTGATTCTTTTGGATATCCAGGATTTTGATGTGATTTTTGGTATGGATTGGTTAGTTTGCCACCATGCTACCGTTGATTATTTTTGTAAGGAAGTAACCTTTAGAAAGCCAAGAAAACTAGAGTTCATTTTTTGTAGAGAGCATTGCATTATTTCTTCTTGTTTTGTCTCTGTTGTCATTGCTAGATGATTTCTTCAGAAGGGATATTAAGCTTATCTAACACATGTTGTGGATACTAGAGTTGGCGAATCAAATATTGAAGATATTTTAACAGTTAGAGATTTCTCATATGTATTACACAATGACCTACCCGAGCTACCACCTGGCTATGAGGTTAAGTTTTCAATAGATCTGATTTCTAGTAGAGCTCTCATATCATTGGCCCCTTGTAGAATGGTTCTTTTTGAGTTAAGAGAATTAAAGGTGTAACTACAAGAGCTAATGGAGAAGAGATTTTTCAAGCCTAGCATATCTTCATAGGGAACATCAGTGCTATTTCTTTAGAAGAAAGATGAAACTTTCAAAATATGCATTGATTATAAACAACTGAACAAAGTGACAGTGTGTAACAAGTATACACTATCTCAGATTCCAGATTGGTTCAATCAGTTACAAAGTGCTAACGTTTTCTCTAAAATAGACTTTTGCTTAGGTACCATCAACCAAAGATTAAAGACTTAGATGTTCCAAAGACTACTTTCATAACTTGTTATGGGCATTATGAGTTCTTGGTGATGCCCTTTGGTTTAACTAATGCACTGACAACATTTATGGATTAGATGAACATAGTGTTTCGCTCTTTTTTGGATCTTTTTATGGTGGTATTTATTGATAATATTTTGGTTTATTCCCGAAGTAAGACAGAGCATGAAAAACACCTTAGAATGGTCTTACAAACTTTACGGGAAAAATAACTTTATACTAAATTCATTAAGTGCCAATTTTGGCTAGACAAAGTTGTATTTTTGGGACATGTCATTTCAACAGATGGTGTCTATGTTGACTCACATAAAGTGGAAACAGTTTTGAAATGGGAGAGACTTGCCAATGGTATAGATATTATAAGCTTTCTTGGTCTTGTTGGGTATTATCGAAGATTTGTTGAAGGATTCTCTAAAATAATAGCACAATTAACTAGATTAACACGAGAAGATGTAAAGTTTGAATGAGATGATGAATGTGAGCAAAGTCTTTAAGAGTAAAAAAAAAGATTGACTTCAACCCCTGTACTTACCTTACCCTCGGGTACAAATGGATTTGTGGCATATAGTGATGCATCCAAACAAGGTTTAGGTTGTGTACTGATGCAACATGGGAAGGTGATAGCTAATGCCTCTTCACAATTCAAGATCCATGAGATGAACTACCCAACTCATGACTTAGAACTTGTAGTTGTAGTATAGGTATTAAAACTTTGGAGATATTATCTTTATGGGGCTACTTGTCGAGTCTATACAGATTATAATATTTATTCACACAAAAAGAATTAAACCTTCAACAGAGGAGATGGATTGAGGTTAGTAAAGATTATGATTGCTTGATCAATTATCACCTAGGCAAGGCAAATTTTATTGCAGATGCACTTAGTAGGAAATCTCAAGGTGTCGTAGCACATATGAAGGTGAAACCTTATTCTTTGTTGACAAAATTGAAGAACCTAAGGGTTGAATTGAGTATAAGTAATTTAGGAGTATTATTATCAAGTTTTCAAATTTAACCAGTCTTAATCGATTAAATCCATAAAATACAACATTTAGACCCTTATCTAATGAAGTTGAAGAATAAAGTAAGTAATGGATTGTGAGCAGATTTTTTAGTAAAGGATGATGGGATACTTATAATAGGAAACATAATTTGTGTACCAGATCACAAGGAGTTAAAGAGGGAAATTTTAGAAGAGATTCATGTCTTAGCCTATGTCTTACATCTAAGTAATACTAAGATGTATCTTACCTTGAATGATCATTATTGGTGGCAAAGAATGAAAAGAGAGGTCGCGAAATTTGTTTATAGATATTTAGTGTGCCAACAAGTTAAAGTTGAACATCATAGACCAGTTGGACTCTTGCAACTACTTTCTATTCCTTAATAGAAATGGGAGTATAGTACCATAGATTTTATGTTAGACATTCCCTATACCAAGAATGGGCAGGATAACATTTAGGTTATTGTGGATCGTTTAACAAAGTCAACCCACTTCTTGCCAATTAAAGCCATACACTCTCTTGATAGGTTGGCAAGTATTTATGTGGCAGAGATTGTACGTCTCTATGGTACTCTAGTATCTATAGTATTAGACAAAGATCTTAGGTTTACTTCTCGATTTTGGCCGAGTTTACAAAATGCCTTAGGTGCAAAATTGAAATTTAGCACAACCTTTCACCTTTAAATTGATGACCAGTCAAAAAGAACCATTCGAACATTATGAGATATGTTAAGGCTTGCATGATAGAGTTTAGGCAAGTTTGGATAATTACTTGCCTTTAGTAGAATTTTCCTACAATAATAGTTATCAAGATAACATTAGAATGCCTTTGTATAAAACCTTGTATGGTAGGTAATGCAAAACTCTAGTATGTTAGAATGAAGTAGGTGAGAAAGTATAGCTAGGCCCTAAGATCATGTTGGACACCAATAAAAAAATTTGTCTTATTTGAGAAAGGCTAAAACGTATGAGAGAATTGAAATTCCAAGTAAGTGAAAGGGTGGGTGTTTTTATGAGTTTCACCTTAGAAAGACATACTAAGAATTGGGAAACAAGATAAATTAAAGCCAAAATATATTGGCCCATATGAGATTCTTGAGAGAGTAGGTGTTGTCACATATCAATTGGCCTTATCGCCTGAATTATCTAACATCCATAATATTTTTTATGTTTCCATGCTTCACAAGTATGTGCCCGATTCCTCTTATGCTCTTTGTCAACAACCAATTCAATTAAATGAGAATCTAAGTTACCAAGAGGGGCCAAGAAAGATTATTGATAAGAAACAACAAGTTTTTCACACTAGAACCATTCATTGGGTTAAGGTGTAATGGAAAAATCACTTGGTGGAAGAAGTGACTTGGGAATGCAACATGTGAGCTTAGTATCAGAATTGTTTTAATCAAGTATATAATTTTGATAATGAGATTTTTTTAAGGGAAAAAATGAAAAACCCAAAAATTTTGGTCAATAAGGGATAAACATATGTTTATTAGAAATGGTTAAGCCAAAATATTCATTGGTGAACCCTTAAGGGGATATGTGAAATTTTGTGCAAGTATAGAGTTTAAGTGTAAAAATTCCTTTATTTATTAAAAATGCTATTAGGTTTTTTCTTCTTCCACGAGAATAAACAAAAAAGTAGACGAGGAGAAAAGAGAGAAAGAAAAGGAGAGAATAGAAGAAAGGAAAAGAAAATAAAAAAGAAGAAAAAAAAAAGAAAAGATTAAAAGAAGGAGAAAGATAAGAGGAAATTGATAGGAAAACGGGATAAGGTATTTAATTTTTTTTTTGTTCAATTAATTTTAGGGTTTGTTTTAACTATTCAATTTGGGGATTTCCAAAATTCTAACCATATTGCTTTAAATTGGTTTAAATAAGTAAGGAAAAAGAAAGATTAGTAGGAGATTACAACGCTAACCTTGGGTCTACCCAAATTAGTGAGTGGGAACAAAACCTTTACCTATAGTTATTTATGCAAATTTCATAGTAGTTATTTTGAATCCTTAAAAATGGTAGTATAGATTTTGGTGGAAATTTCTCAAAAAACAAAAAGAAATCAATAGCTTTCTTTATGCAAATTATGGATTTTGTTTGTGGGTGGCTATGAAGTAAAGGTCACTTTTAGTGGTATGTATTATGTGAATTTATCATGTTTGATTAATTTATGTTGTGTGTAACTATGAATAGTAGTGGATTAAATTCAGTTTGGTGACCAATTGAAAATTGTGGAAATTAATTTAATTAATGTTCTGTGTTGCAGTTGAGTTAGAAGTTGCTTAATTCAATGTTGTGTATGATTGAAATTGCTTAATGTGAATCAATTGCCATAGTGTGTAGCCATAGAGTTGAAGGAAATCTAAGTTCAATGTTGAGTATGAGCATGTTGTTAAGTTTGCTTAGTTGGTATTGTAGATGATTGTAAAGTTACATATTAATTAATTTAGTATGGTGGTTATGACGGCTGCCTAATGATTATTTTTTACTATTGAATATCATGTGATTAGTGTTTTGCTTGAGCAACATTTCATGTCAAGTATGATAGATTTAAGTGTTTTGCCTACACAATATTTTATGTCAAGTATGACAAATTTAAACACTTTGCTTGCATGGTATTTCATGTCAAGTATGACTGATTTGAGTGTTCTGCCCATGTGAGATTACAACATGCCAAGTATGACAATTCTCTCTCGTTCTACATGTGTAGGGATGCCAACTATAAATGATAGATTTCTCTTGAAGATATTAGAAGCAGTAAATAGTTAAGGTGATTGTTTGGTGAGATGCCTAAAATTATATATATATATATAGAGAGAGAGAGAGAGAGAGAGAAATAAATAAATAGATAGATAAATAAAGTAAATAAATTATAAGTTGTTGAATATCATTCTTCTACATTAATATGATATTTCCCTAAATATATATTTGTAATCATATGACATCTGATTGTTAATTATTTCAAAATTTTGAATGTATAAAAACCTATATATTGATTAATTACATATCATAGTGGTTATTGAGTTGAATGTACAAATTTCATTATTGATTTGATAAATCCTTATGAGAAAAGGTAAGTATTTTTGAATTTCACCAATAGTGCCAATGTAATTGTGCGGGAGTTACTTGTCTAGCACAAATAAGTAAGGGCATTAATGCTTCTAAGGTGTCATTTTCTTTTCTTTGGTTAATGTTGAACTTGAATGAGGGAATTATGTTATAAGCACTTCAAGTTAATATGCATGATGGGGTTATGGTTTTAAACATAATTAACTTGTGTTGGTTAAGTGTAACTATAGTTGGGATGCTTTCAATCTTTCCTTTAGAATTTAACAGTTGTGTATGATTGATATATTATGGCATATTACTATATTTCTCTACTAACATGCATTCAATATTCTCGAAAGGATTTATAATTACCCATTCACCGAACCCTTTTAAGTCACCTTTATAAAATTTTTCCCTCCAAGTCATCTACAAGATCGTGTCGAGTAGTGTTTCGTTGAGTTGTGCCACGACGTAACATCTCTAATAGGTATCTTTTTTTGCATGTCTATGTGGATTTCTTGAAAGATCGAAGGCCTAATTATATTATTTTCATGATTTTTGAATTGAATCAAAATGTTAATTTTTTGGGTGTATATGGTAAGGTCGAAGGTCCGATTAAAACTTATTTTCATGATTTTTAAATTGCAATCAATGTGTTATTTTGGTGTGTAAATGTGGTAAGGTTGGAGGCTTATACATGATGTTAAATATATGTTGTAGAAATTCTTTAACAATTTTACACGATGCATCTTAACCTTCTAAGCCCCATAAGTGTGTTTAAGAGATTATGGGATTAACGGGTCAAGATGGGTCTTGTCATAAATGATGGATAATCATACAAATGTCATTCATGATCATTTATGAAACATAGAACTAGAAGCAATGAACGATCATGTAAAAGAGTATGCGGTCATTCATGTATGTGAAAAGACCAAACTACCTCTATAGCAACGTACGGTCATGAACTTGAGGTTGGTGGACGTTCATGACATAAGCTTGAACTACTGTTAAAAGACAAGTATGATCATGCATGAAATCAAAAGCATGAGCGATCATGAACGAAGGAAGAAGTCATTCATGTTGAGTAAAAAGTGTACACCTATTCATATAGGATGAACAATCATACGTCAATTAAGTTTGAATAGATGTTTATGGAAAGTGTTCATTTGTTTGTTTAGTTCTTTTGCTAGTATGCAGGGATATGAAGGGTACACAATAATACCAAGTCATGCCAAGAATGCGTACATATGAGTTAGACAATGAAAAAGACATAAGTTATACGTTGAAAGTGAGATATGAGCCCAATTTATATGATAAAAAGGCTCGAGTGTAATCACTTATTTTCATGAAAGCATATCCTAGTTATTTTTATGTTGTTTACAATTTTCATACATGTTCTCTTGTACTTAAGATATAGAGTTTTCAAATTTTCAAAATACTCATAAAAACATATTTTCTTATAATAGTTATGTTTTTTTGTATATTTTAATGAGGGTTATAAAGGCGTGCTACAAGATTTTCTCTTTACATACCCACAGTAGGGCATAGATGATACGTAGTAGTCCAATTGATGTGTATAGAGAAAAAGGATTATGTAATTATATAACTCATGTGGCAAAGGTGTCTAATCCTTGATTATTAATCTATCTAGATTGATTGGCATAAAGAAAATATTTTTAGAATAATGTTTTCACCACAACTTTCATATGCATTACATATACAAAGTTATCATAGTTTAGGATTTGGAGGTGTATCTTAGATGACCAAGTAAGGTCATGAAAGTTCTAGGTTCAAAGGCATTTCCTAAATGGCTAAGTATGATTTTCCACATCATTAAAGTTAAAGGTATACTCTAGATAACCAAGTTCAGGTGGAAAATTAGTATTAATGTTGGGAAAACAAGAGTTAGATGTATAGAATTAAGTTCTTTTATTTACTAAGTGATTTATCACTCACTTCTAAAGTTGGCGAAGGGGCCGAGCTAGTTAGGGCCTCCCTTTTAAGCTTGGCCTATAGGTGACACAACACATTACTATAGTGGGTCATGTTAGACTCGCACTTGCAAGTTGCCTGGGCCATACTCGAGCCTAGAAACCAAACCTATGAGTTGGCTCGACACAACATGCTATTGAAGTGGAACAAAAAAATGAAAAAAAAATAAATTGGCTATAGAACGACACCTTGTCAATTTTTTTTTAAATATAAACCTTCTCTCCCAAAACATTTTCCATTCCTTTCAATCTCTATAGACTTTTTTTAATCTCTTAATTTCAATCTAAAATTCTCTCGAATCCTCAATTAATTTTTTATTCTTTCCAACAACTTAGTTTCAGTTTGGTCTTACAATTTTGCCAATCATTAATTTTTTTCAGTCAATCATTAATTTTTTCATTCAATACAAAATTACAAATGGATTTAAACTCACATGAGTTCAATCTGTTTAAATACATTGAAAGTGATGAAACTAAATATGTTGTCAATCAAGAATCTTAAATACAAACATGTGGAAGTGTAGTATCACTAGTGGGGAAAAAACGAAAAAAGAAACTGATGATGTAGGAGAACTCTGATCAAATTGAAGAAACCACTGAAAGTAAATTAATTTGATAGATAATATACAAACAATGCGGTATTTGTTTTACATATGCTAATTTGAGCAACATCGGTCATCTCTGTCATCACATTACTTAATATCGTGCCAGTTCAGGCAACACGACATAGCCCAACTTGATTCATCACCACCTTTGCTTACCATTTTCCTTTGTTTTTGCAAGTAATAGGTAGTGGTGGTAGCTACAATGTATGGAGTTAATATGATATCAACATAAGGCAAAACAATCATTTTAGTTTTATGTTTATTTATGAGTTATGTACAAGAAGATTGTTATGTTATATTATATTTGATGTCAAACTACACACTTGTGGTTGATGATTACTGATAGACATTTATGTCATCTTTAGAGGTTTCTATTTGGTAATTATGTGTGAAGTTTCATTTATACCCTAAAAGTTAAAGTTATAACATGTTAAGTTAGTCAATAATAGTAGTGTTTCTCTTTAGAAAACAATACTTTTAGAGATGTGTGTTACATTGCCATCTTGCTAGACTTTTATGTTTTAGTATACATAAATTTTCTAATCTTCTAAACTTTTAAAATTTGCAAACAACCTAGCACCAAACTTTGATGTGAGGATAATTAATAAATATATAAAATAAACTATAAAATTTAATTATAATTTTATGAGTTGAGCTCAAGTCAACAACTCTCAACCTTGTTGAACTTGAACTCGAACATTGCATCTAACTTATCAAACCAAACTCATGCGTAACAATACTTAATTCAGTTCGACTATTACCCTATACGTCCTACTTGCCTAACATGAATTATAAAGTTAAAAAAACTTAAATTTAAAATTTCAATTATTTAAAATGCTTTTAATTTTAAGTTTCAATTATTTAATTTTTCAACTATGTTCAGAAATGGTTGTGGGTTGTGTTGAGCTGAATTTGACATGATTTATCATGTTCATAGGTCATGGACTCATGTGTCAAGGCTTGCTATATTATATTTTGCTTATTTTTTATTTTTTCATGGGTTGGATCCTAAGCCCCTCATATGAACTGTACAACTTGCAAGACTAACACAACCTACAAAAATACAAGTCTAATTATGTTAATGCAATTAGAGTTAGATTCAAACCAAACTGACTGAGTCTTAAAAATTGATTCAACTTAGTTTAATTTGGTTTGAATTCATTTAGTTTTAATTCAAATAAAGTTTCAGATGAAATAGTCGGCTCGTTTAGTCAAATTGTCCACTCATTTAATAAACCAAGTCAAATTAGAACCAAAAGGTCAACTTAAATCTATGGTTTAAATTTATGATTCAGATTTATAGTTCAAATTTACAACTTATTTATAAAATGATATCATTTTATCTATTATTGATTAAAATGTCGTTTATTTAATAAGTTGTGAACTCGAACTACGAATCTAAATTATAAGTGCGAGTAATAAATTTAAAATGAACTTAAGTTAAATTATTTTTATTTAAACCAAATTTAAATCACTTTTTATTTTGATTTGACAAACTCAAATTAAATTAAAATTAAAACCATTCTTTTAAATTGAGCTTCAACTTAAGGTTGTTTAGGGTGTACTCATGAATAAGAAAGACCCATAATATAATCGCACGTGGCGCATAGCCAAACAGTAGTAAACAATATTGAGACTTCCGTCTTCCTTTTCTGGCACTTATTCTCGTCGATTCTCTTCTCTTCTGTGATCACGCCATTTGCGGCAAAAAAAAAAAAAAAAGAATATGGGAAGGAAACGCAATGCTGCAAAGAGTAAAGAAAGAGCTTCCGTGGTATGTTTTTCTTTTTGCAATTTTTCTGTTAGTGTAATATGTTTCATATTCCCTTTTTGTTTCCAACATTGTTGTTATTTATTTATGATAATGGCTGTGTCTTTTTTGGCTGGTTTTGACTTGTTCTTGTGTCTGATTTGTTTATCGCTTTTGCACGTTTACTTTTTTATTACCTTTTTCTCAATAATAACCAGTGAATGTGTTGATAATTGATATTTTAGTGTAAAGTTTTGATTTTTTTTTTTCTCGTCTAACGTCTTAACGGATTTTCGTTTGTAACTTTTATAATGCAAATTTTGTATTTGTTGCTGTTTGGGATCGAGGCTTCATCTTCTGTGCTGGCTACACAGCCAATTTTATTCAATTATAAAAGGCTTGTAGAAACGATAAAGATGTCTTGGGATTTTGTTCTTTTGAAGAGGTTCAGAAAAAGAGAATAAATTGTTATGCCAGTAGGATTTGTCCCTTAATAATTGTAACTCGGCTAGCATCAGTTGTGGTAGGTCTTTGATGTGCGCCTAGCACATTAACAACTCAACACCTTGACACAGACATCACAACCCAGGCCAGGGGCACATAGATAACTCACGTGGACTAAATGAATATATTAGCAGAGCACAGGTACGTGTTCTCCAAGTAAGAGAATGCCTGAAGCTAATCAATCATGATCACTTGTTCACTAGTAAACAAGTAATTCAAATTGCCATAATAGACAATTAGGTTTGTATAATCAACGCATTGCTGACCCAGTCAGTTATGCTGCATTTAATTCAAAAGACAAGTATTGTTTTGATGGCATATTAAATGTAAAGTGACTAAACCAATTAGACAATAAATATTGTACTCAATGAAAAGTGGTAGTATTGCACCCAACCTCCTTTAACGTATAATGATCCTAACGGTATAGGTATTCTGGTTAACAGGATCAATCCTTGGAGAAAGTAGAACAACAACCAAAAATGCAATCCAATTCTAGTAATGGATCTTTGAAAAAGAAAGGGAAACATGTTGTTGGCATTAGTGTTAGGCGCTCTGTACGACTTCAAGGTACGGCTGTGCACACTCACAACCAGGACATTGAGCGTTTAATTGATGAGGTAACTTTGACTGAAAGTGAGAAAGAAGATGAACCATCTACAGATGAGATGGAACAACCCAAACCAACTATGGAAAATAAAAACTTGGAAGATAAAGTTGACTACCTAATACAACTAGTAGAAAGCCAACAAAGCAAATTTTCACCTCATGAGAACCTGTGTATGTGTCATGCCAGATATAAAAACTTGTATTTTGACTCCCAAAAGAAGGTATAGCATTGTGCTAGTATTTGTCTCTATTTTTCAGAAAATCTCAAGTGTCAATATTGCCTTAAACGCTACTTATGTCTTTTTTTTCCTTCCCTCAAGCAGATTGAAACCTTAACAAATGAAAATCATCAGCTAGCTTTGAAGTTGGAGAATGCTCTAGGCAAACTTGAATCAGTATGTTCTTTAGATGTTCTTAATAAAAAATGTTATCACTTTTTTATTTTTTTTGTTTTCTTTATAGCAAAGTCATGCATTTGTATTCTTATTGTTTCATAACTGTCTAGAAACATGTCTCTTTTCACAATGTTGCCATAAGAGATTTTGTGATAGGAATTTCATCTTTTGTGGTAAGCATTAGGATAGTTTTTGTTATAGAACATGTAAATTATATATTACCATATAGGAGTAGATTATACAAATAATGGAGATTGATTATAAGAATTTAACTGTAATAGAACTTAATTATAGGATCGTAATTATAGGAAATTAAATATTTTGTTTTCTTAATATAAGATTCCTGATTTGTATATATATACATGTATTGTTATAGCAATGAAATATAAACAAAAATTACTTTCTATTCGATTTTGTATATGATATCAGAGCAAGGTTTGCCCTATTGTGCAAATTTGTCTATTTCATCCTATCCTGTCACCCTTGTAGAGTGACTATTTCACCTCACCACTAGCCTAGGAAGGAGCGCCACCTGACCTGAAGATCGGCCAATTCCCAGAATTTGATCATCGGAGTACTCACGCGCTACTTCTTTCCTCGACAACGTGAGTCGCCAATCTCCTTCTCCAACAAGCGTGAGGTCTCACCACTGAGACTATTGCACTCAGAAAATGACGACGATCATAACCTCAAAAGCCTGTCATTGTTTGCCATCACATGTGCCATTACAGTCGTCAAAATAGTTGTCTTCGTTGAATTTTCTCCCTATTTAGACTTCGTTCACCTTTTTTCGATATTGTCTCTTTATGTACAACATATGTTGATCCTCTATTGCTGCAAAATCATTTGATCAAGCACCTTCTTGTTGTATTTGACTTTTGATTATTTTGAGTAATATTATGGTTGATAATAAACCTATAACTATGGCTGATGTGGTTCTTGTAATATCAAAAATCACGGAACACTAGCGTAATGGTTCTAATAATTTGGAATAGAGCAAGACAGTTCAACTTTATCTTCTAAGCCTTAAGAAAGATGATTACCTTACAGAAACCCTCCTACGGGTGGTCCTAAACAAGCATGACTAAGAGATGATGCCTGATTATTCCTATGAATACGAAATTTCATTGAAAGTAAGGTAATTAGCGTAATTAATCACTGTGAATTAGTTAAAGAATTGATGAAGTATCTAGATTTCCTGTATTTTGAAAGAGAGAATATTTTTCTCATATATGAGTTATGCAAAGCCTTTTATTGTGCAAAAAAACAAGATAAGACGATTACTTCCTATTTTGTGGACTTTATAAGAATTTATGAAGAACTCAATATATTATTATCATTCTGTCCTGATGCCAAAGATTAACAAGCCCAATGAGAGCAGATGACCATTATGAGTTTCTTAGTTGGTCGTCCTCTTGAGTTTGAGGCTATTGTCTTAGATACTTGCTAGTCTTGAGATTTCATCATTACATGACACATTTACTAGGGTACTTCATACATAAAGTATTTTATCGTTTCAGAATAATAGTGCTCTTATTGGTCAAAGTAGTGCACATGAAATTGGATGCCCATATAATAGATTGGTAATAGATGAGAGGAATCAACAATCATGATAGAGTTATTGATAATCGGAGTAAAGATTCTGGAGGGATTGTTTGCTATTACTATCATGAGTCTGGACATGCAAAACGTACTTGTAGAAAATTGTAGAATCGGACTTAGAAATCTGAATTAGCACATATTGCAGTCACCAACACTGCAACCAATTCATCATCTAAATAGACTATTATGATTTTTGCAGATGAATTTGTCAAATTCTCTTAGTACCAGGAATCACTGAAGTCTTCATCAACTCTTTTCACTGTAATTGCTGAGTCATGTAAACCAAACACGTCTTATTTCCTCATTATCCAAATGGGTAGTTGATTCTAATGCCATAGATCATATGACAAGTAATCCTAGTCACTTTTTTACTTTCCAATCACATGCATCTCCTTCTAGTGTTACTTTAGCAGATGGATTAACATCATATGTTCTTAGTTCTGACACTGTTGATCCAACTTCATTAATTTCCCTGTCATCTATCTTAAGTTTACAAAAATTTTCTTTCAATTTAATTTCTGTAAGTAAGCTCACTCGTGCCCTTAATTGTTGTGTCTCATTTTTTCCTTATCATTGTCTATTTTAAGATCTTATAACGAAACAAATTATTGGTGGAGGACATGAATCTAGGGGTCTATACATCCCTGACATGCAAATACCAAGACTTATTACTTGTTCCAGTGTCTTAACTCCATTTGAAGAATATTGTTAGGTGGGATATCTATCTTTATCTTTGTTGAAGATGCTATGCCCTTAATTTTGTCATGTATCTTTGTTAGAGTGTGAATTGTGTCAGTTTGCCAAACATCATCATTTGTCTTCAAGTTCTAGAGTCAATAAATAAGCTAGTTTTCCTTTTGAATTAGTTCATTCAGATATTTGGGGTCTGTGTCCTATTGTGTCTAAGATTGGATTTAAGTTTGTTGTTACTTTTGTTTATGGCTATTCTAGTATGATTTGGCTTTTTTTAATGAAAAATCATTCTGAAGTGTTTTCTCTTTTCATACCTTTTGTGCTAAAATAAAAATACAATTTAATGTTTCTATACGTACATTACAAAGTGATAATGCCAAAGAATATTTTTCTGAATCTTTCCAGTTATACATGATTCAAAATGACATGCTTCATCAATTTTTTTGTGCTGTCACACCATCTCAAAATGGTGTAGCTGAAAAGAAAAACAAATACCTCCTTAAGACAGTTCGAGCTCTCTTATTTCAAATGCAAGTTCCTAAACAATTTTGGGTTGGTGCAGTCTCCACATCTTGTTTTCTGATTAATCGCATACCTTCATCTATTCTTTAAGGTCAAACTTCTTACAATGTTCTCTTTCCAAATAAAGTTTTATTTCTTATTGAACCTAGAATATTTGACAGTACTTGTTTTGTTCGTGATATTCGTTCCTATGTCACAAAATTGTATCCAAAATCTTTAAAATGTGTTTTCTTTGGTTACTCTTATCTTTAAAAGGGTTATAGGTGTTTTTGTCTTACTCTTAACTAATATCTTGTGTCAACTAATGTTTTCTTCTTGGAGAACGCTCCTTTCTTTTCTACCTCCCTTACCTATTCCATTTAGGGGGGAGGGAGGGGGGGGGGGGGGGGGGGGAGATGATGATTTGCTAGTATACATTGTTACATCTTCTAGTTTGCTAGAAGGTTTTCCACCTATTAATCCTATACCTACTAGTTCTCCAAAGGTTTCTCCACTTTATGATTCTACACCTGTTAGACCACCTATTACCTAGGTTTATTCTAGATGTCAACAACCTCTAGATACATGTCTTGAATCGGTCTGTTTGTCGGTAGATCTAGTTTCAAGTGATCTTGATCTTCTTATTACCCGTCGAAAAGGTAAACGCCAATGCACTTATCCTATTTCATCTTTTGTTTCTTATGATCACTCGTCTTCTCCTACTTGTTTTTTAATTGCCTCTTTCAACATTACCTTTACTTCCAAAACTATTCAGAAAGCCTTATCTCAATCTGGCTAGCGTGATGCTATGGTGGAACAGATGAATGTTTTAGATGATAATGGTACTTGAGACTTGGTAAATATACCTGCAGGAAAGAAAGTTATTGGACGCAAATAAGTGTTTGTAGTTAAGGTTAACCTTGATGGATCAGTGGCTCGACTTAAGGCACGTCTTGTTGCTAAAACATATGCTGAATGGATTACTCTGACACTTTCTCTCATGTAGCTATGTTGACATTTGTTCGTCTATTTATTTCTATGACAGCTACATATGATTGACCTTTACATCAGTTGGACATCAAAAATGTCTTTTTACATAGTGACCTTTAAGAAGAAGTTTATATAAAATAACCACCTGGGTTTGTAGTATGGAAAGGTTTGTCGACTTCACAAATCCTTGTATGGTTTAAAACAAAGTCTTTATGCTTGGTTTGAAAAATTTAGTTATATAGTTCAAAAGTTTGGCATGGTGAAAAACAAGTGTGATCACTCAGTTTTCTATAAACAGTCTAAAGCTAGTAGTGTTCTTCTAGTTGTGTATGTTGATGACATTGTTATTACTAGTAGTGATATTATGGGAATTTCATCTCTAAATCGTTTCTTTACACTCAGTTTCAAACAAAAGATTTGAGAGTATTGAAATATTTCTTGAGTATTGAGTGATGAGAAGCAAGAAAGAAAATTTTTTATCTTAAAAGAAATATATGCTTGACTTATTGACTAAGACAAGAAAATTGGAAGCTAAACCATGTAATGCTTTGATGATTCCTAATTTGCAACTTACAAAAAATAGTGAATTGTTTGATGATCTTAAGAAATATAATGACTGGTGGAAAAGTTGAATTATCTTACAGTGACTCATCTGGATATTGTATATTCTGTTAATGTTGTAAGTCAATTCATGTCTTCTCAATTGTCAATCATTGGAAAGCTTTAGAGCATATCCTATGTTATTTGAAGGGAGCCCCTGGATGTGGCATATTATATGGAAATCACAGACATATCCATAATGAATGTTTCTTTTATGCAAATTGGGCAGGTTCTAAGATAGATAAAAGATTCACTACAAGCTATTATGTCTTTGTGTTAGGGAAAAAGTCTATATGAAAAAGAAAGGAAAGAAAGCTAGGTTGTCGGGTGAAGAAAGTAGCCAAGCAGAAGAGTTGACTAAGAGCAAAAAGCTGTTAAAGGGACAAGCAGTAGACAACCTAGAAGAGTCAGAGTTCAAGCCATTAGAAACCTGGGCCACTGAAGTCTTATATGTTGAGTTGTTAGTTGTAGAGAAAGAAAAGAACGATAAGGAGATGCATAAAAGATAGAGGAAGAGTGGAGAAGAGGAGAGGAAAATAGAAGAAAGAAGAGGAGAGACCCAACCTCTCGAAAGCTGATGAAAGTGTTTTTGATGTTCATTTCCATTTTTTGTATTATCCTTTTGGGTAGTGCTTCATTTTCATTTGTTCTGTGTTATCCTTTTGAGTTGTGGGAACTATTGTAAACAAACTTTGCAACTTGTATTTGGCGAATATTGCAATACATTCAACTCAATATTACATTGGCGTTGATTCAATCAGTATTACTGTTACATTGCTATTACATACAGTTTACAACAAATATAAACAGTAGTTGTTCCTAAGCCTTCTAAGTCTTGTTCCAACTTCCATCAACCCGCAGATTCGTAGGTGAACCAGGGAGTTCTGGAGTCCAACTGCAGTTTCGTAACATAGTGGTATCAGAGCATGACGAGAATGGAATCAAGGGTAGAAGGAATCAGAAATGGGATAGGTGAAATGAGAGGTAGGATGGAAGAAATGAATCAACAGATGATAGAGTCAAACAAGGAGATGAACAGTAGAATGAGGAACCTAGAAACCAATGTAGAGTCCCTCCATGGCTACCTCTGAGAGCTGCGAGACGCCATCACCAGGAAAGAGAGCGGAGATAAGGGAAAGGCTTCGATGGACCAAGAGAAGTCCCCATCGTACTCTACTCCACCACTGGAAACAACCGCTCCCCTACCTCCTAGAAATGAGGAAGTGTTGGGGACGGGTGAAACCATCTTAGAAGGGTTAGGTGGATGAAGAGACGCCCCATATCGGCGTTTGGACTTACCAATATTCAACGGCGAGGATGCACTCGAATGGATTTTTAAATGTGAATGATATTTCGATGTGAACAATCCAAACGAGAAAGAGTGCCTTACGGTAGCAGTGGTATGTATGGAAGAAATCGTGCACAAATGGCTGAAGTGGAGAGAGAAACGATAGGCATTTAGAAGTTGGAAGGAGTTTAGAGATGTCATCTTGAAGAGGTTCCAATCGGGATAGGAGTG
Organism: Mangifera indica; assembly: GCF_011075055.1. Lineage (NCBI taxonomy): Eukaryota > Viridiplantae > Streptophyta > Magnoliopsida > Sapindales > Anacardiaceae > Mangifera > Mangifera indica. The sequence goes on from NC_058144.1 coordinate 13,213,379, forward strand.
CACCCTCAGGGAAGAACTCTTAGCTATCCAATAAACCCACTTCGTTTTAGAATATCAAGGTCGGTTTGAGCTGTTGTCTTTAATAGTAAACGACATGACGGAGGAAACATTAATGGATTTATTTATGAACGGACTGAAGGACGACATCCGTGCGGAAACAAAACTTTTTCATTCCAAGGACTTAGAGGAAGCAATGCAATGTGCAACAGAGGTGGAGGAGAAGAACGAAATTATCGATGGGAAATATGGAGCCCAACCCGAAATACGTGTCCGATCCAACTCGTTATACAAACCAAATCTTAATTTCCAGTCCAATCAATCAACATCCCAGTCAAGCCCAAAGCTAGATAGCTTCCAGCCCAACCTTCAACTTCAATCCAAGCCAAAACCGCCAAGCCAACCCCACCCAAGCTTCTATGCTTGGCCCAAACAAAAACCTAAAAGATATCCACTATGCACCACAGAATTGACTGAACTCCCAACCAAATGCAAGCGTCGCATTCAGGGCTCCAATCAACTCAGGGGCGTCTACTTCAACATTCTGACGAGACACCAACTCATGTCGTCTTTACGATGAGGAGTATCGTTCAAAGGTGGAGAAAGGACTTTGCTTCTGGTGTGACAAAAAATTTGTTCTAGGTCACAGATGGCAGTTTCGACAACTGAGAATAATGATAACAGGTGAAGAAGGAAGGGAGGAAGAGGGCGACGATGAGGTTGATGGGCGTGAAGAATCAGCACCAGTGGAAGAATGCAAAATGGAAGCCACCTTAAACTCAAGTTCAGTCATGGGATTCAATACACCTAAGAGAATGAAAGTAACAAGCTTGGTGGAATGAAAGAAAGTGGTGGTTCTCCTAGATAGTGGAACCACCCATAACTTTATTTCAGAAAAATTGGTGAGGGAGTTGAATTTACCAGTGCAACCAGCCAAATTTGTTGTGATTTTGGGGGATGACCGAAGAGTTGGTGGGTTAGGAAGGTGTGATGGGGTGGTGGTGAACGTACAAGGAGTCCAAATCATTCAAAATTTTCTTCCCTTCCAGTTGGGGGTAGTTGATATAATAGTAGGCATGGACTGGCTTAGTAGGCTTGGGGAGGTGAAGATAAATTGGAAAAATCAGACCATGAAATTTTTGTGGGAAGGAAAGAAAGTAGAAATTAAGGGGGACGTGTCTCTCACTTGCTTGGAGGCGTCACTCAAGACTCTGATGAAATCTGTTTGTGAAGGAGGAGAAGGCTCCTGGATTGAAATGGGTACTATTTTAGGGGAGGAATTACAGAACGACCCTTATCATGCGCTAAGATTGAGTGAATTATTGAAAGAATATGACACTTTATTCTCTAAACCACATGGCTTGCCTCCTAAACGCAAGAAAGACCATGTTATTCGCCTTCAAGAGGAAGTGCAACCTCCCAACATTTGACCATGCAAATACTCACATTATCAGAAAAACGAAATTGAAGAGATTGTGTAGGAAATGCTTATGGCAGGAATAATCAGACCTAGGATAAGTCCTTTCTCAAGCCTAGTAATCTTAGTCCAAAAAGAGGACGGTGGGTGGCGATTCTATGTGGATTACAGAACGCTCAACAAAATTACAATTTTGAATAAATTTCCTATTCCCGCGATTGATGAATTTTTAGATGAACTTGTAAGAGCTGAAGTCTTTAGCAAGCTGAACCTTAAATCAGGCTATCACCAAATATGAATTTGGGAAGAGGAGGTGGAGAAAATGGTCTTTTGAACGCACGAAAGGTATTACGAATTCTTAGTCATGCCTTTCGGGCTTTCCGAGCTATATTCCAGAGCATCATGAACGACATTTTCAGACTATTTCTACGGAAGTTTGTTTTAGTATTTTTTGATGACATATTTGTTTACAGTAAGGGAATGCAGGAACATATTCAGCACCTTTAGAAGGTTTTACGGTTGCTGCAAGAACACTATCTGGTAATCAACAAAAAAAAAAAAGTTTGTTTGGAAGTGAATGAATTAAGTACCTTGAGCATATTGTGTCAAGGAAGGGGTGGAGGCAAACTCGAAAAAGATGGAGGACATGCAAAATTGGCCCACGCCGAGAAACCTACGTGAGCTGAGGGGGTTCCTAAGGTTAACAGGGTATTATAGGAGGTTCGTCAAGGGATACAGTAGGATTGCCGAACCACTCACCAACTTGCTCAAGAAGAATGCTTTTAAATGGGGAATGGAGGCGCAGAAGGCTTTTGAAAACTTAAAGACAGCCATGATATCCATCCCTGTTTTAGCCATGCCTAATTTCTTTAAAGAATTTATTGTGGAGACCGATGCCTCGAGGTCTGGTTTGGGTGTTGTACTTATGGAAGAGGGGAGACCGATTGCATTCCTAAGCAAGGAATTGTCGTTGCGTAACAAAGGGAAGTCGGTGTATGAAAGGGAATTGATGGCAATGGTGTCGGCTTTTCAAAAATGGAGGCACTATCATTTAGAGAGGCATTTTAAAGTATGTACAGATCAAAAAAGTTTATGTTTCTTAACAAAGCAGCGAATCATTGGCAATGAGCAGCAAAAATGGTTAGTAAAAATGTTGGGATTCGATTTTGAAATTGTTTACAAACCGGGTTGCGAAAATAAGGCGGTTGATGCTTTATCTAGAAACCCAAGATTTGATAATGAGCTGAGAGCAGTTTCTGTGAATTAAATTGTGGAAGCAAAGGAAGTCCAGTAGGAGGTGATGTAGAATGAAAAGCTCTAGCAAGTAATCCAAAGTGTGCTGAGTCAACAAAGGGAGTATAATGGCTACACCTTGAAAAATGGGGTCCTCTTTTACAAAAACAGGTTGGTGCTGCCATGGAGTTCCAAATTCTTTCCTTATTCATCAAAGAGTTTCACGCATTGCCTTACAAAGGCTACTCGGGGTTCTTTCGTACGTATAAGCGAATCAAGTCAGTGTTATTTTGGGATAAAATGAAAAAAGATATTAAGCAATTCGTAGTTGAGTGTGATGTTTGTCAAAGGGTCAAATATGAAGCCACATCTCCGTCGGGTCTTTTGCAGCCATTACCGATTCCATCCAATATTTGGGAAGATCTTTCAATGGACTTTGTTACGGGACTACCGAGAGTTAAAGGAGCTGATGCCATATTAGTAGTGATCGATAGGCTAACAAAATATGGTCATTTCATTGTAATATGACATCTTTACACAGCCAAAGATATGGTTGAGATTTTTGTGAAGGAAATTGTATGCCTTTATGGTTTCCCACGCACCATTGTGATTGATCGAGATAAGGTCTGTATGAGTCACTTTTGGTTGGAGTTATTTAAAGCAGTTGGAACATCTCTAAAATTTAGCTCGGCTTACCATCCATAAATAGGCAGACAAACGGAAGTTGTCAATAGAAGCCTTGAAGATTACTTGCGTTGTTTCTGTATAGGACAACCCAAAAAATGGGTGAAATGGTTAGTGTGGGTTAAGTATTGGTATAATACGGCCTTCCACAACGCAGTCGGAATGACCTCTTTTAAAGCCGTCTATAGGAGGGAACCACCACCTCTTTTGAGATTAGTTGAAGAAGACTCCAAGGTTGAAGAGCTGAACATCATGAACAGAGAAAGGACCAATTAAAAGATAACCTATGTAAAGCCCAGTCAAGAATGAGGAAGAATATCAACAAGCATCGTCGGGATGTTGAATTCAAGGTGGGCGATTATGTTTTCCTTAAATTCCAACCATATCGCTTCCGTTCGTTGGCGTCACACCTGAATGAAAAACTAAGTCCTCGTTTTTACGGTCCATATGAGATAACGGAAAGGGTGGGAAAAGTGGCATATAAATTACAGTTTCCTCAAACTGCTCAAATACATCTTATATTTCATGTTTCACAACTTAAAAGGCAAAATTGGGCCCAAAGTTATCTGCCAGCAGTTACCAAGTGATCTAAATGAGGAGGGTGAGTTGAAGGTGAAGCCTGAAGCTGTACTTGCTCACAGGTATAATCAACAAGGAGAGCTGGAACTTTTAATCAAGTGGAGAGACCTGCTTACGTTCGAAAATTCATGGGAACTATTCACCAAAATCAAACTACTATTCCTAACTTTCCACCTTGAGGACAAGGTGCCCTTGATGGGGGAGGAAATGTTAGGAAAGAGTCTATGTGAGAAAGAAAGGAAAGAAAGCTAGGTTGTCGAGTGAAGAAAATAGCCAAGCAGAAGAATTGACTAAGAGCAAAAAGCTGTTAGGGGGACAAGCAGCAAACAACCTGGAAGAGTCAGAGTTCAAGCCATCAGAAACCTGGACCACTGAAGTCCTATATGCTGAGTTGGCAGCTGTAGAGAAGAAAGAGAAGGAGAGACCCAGCCCCATCCCATGATCATTTTTGTGGTCCAACAGTCTGTTGGGTTGACATCTGTCTAAGCTTGCTACTGCCATCTGTCTTCCTTCCTCTAGACTTTCTGTTCCTACAAGAAATATATATGTGAGTCCTAACATATACATTCACCAACTTGAGGGGGAGTATTGGAAAGTTAACAAGGATTCCTAAAGTTAAGGAATTTGAGTCAAACTTTCCTAGTTTGCTTGCCTCTATCTTTTAGCACTTATTTTTTTTATTGTAATCAGTTTTTCTGAACTCTGATTTTCTTAGAATAATGTATAAGATGATTCATTCCCATTTGTTCCATTTATTATATAATGTAATTGTTGTTATTAAATAGAAATAATCTTCGGGGTATTACATTTGAATGCATCTGATTTCATCACTCAAAGAAAATATGCACTTGACTTGTTAAAAGAAACAGGGAAGTTAGGATGTAAACCTGCAAGGATGCCCTTAGAGAAGAATTGGAAGCAAAAAATGACCGAGGATGATCCATGAGTGAACAAAGGGCAATACCAAAGACTAGTAAGCAAATTGATATACAGATTTATCGATAGACCTGACATTGCCTTAGAGGTAGCAAACCAAGCCCCTCGATACCTGAAAGGAACTCCAGACAGGGGTATTCAATTTTGGAAAAATGAACAAAGGGAAGTAGAAGGATTTGCAGATGCGGATTGGGCTAGTTCAATGAGCTGCAAGTCTACCATTGGATATTGTATTAAGTTGTGGGGGAACCTGTTACATGGAGGAGCAAAAAACAAACCATAGTAGCAAGGAGCAGTGCAGAAACCGAATATAGGGCCATTGTGCAAGGGGTTTGTGAACTAATTTGGTTGGAAAGGTTGTTGGAAGACTTACACATACCTAAGGCAAGTCCTATGAAGTAATACAGTGATAGCAAATCTACTATTAGCATTGTGAATAATCTGGTACAATGTTAGCAAATGAAGCATGTTAGAATTGATAGGAACTTCATCAAAGATGAATCGACAATGGTACCATTAATTTGTCCTACATCCTTACAAAGTCCCAAGAAGCTGTTGTCGTTACTAAAGCAATGTCGAAACCAAGTTTTGATATGCTTGTGAGTAAGTTGGGAATGATTGATATCTATTGACCAACTTGAGGGGGGTGTTGGAAATATCAAACAAAATATCAGATTTATTGAGATTTGATTAGTTCAACTATATGTTGTATTTTTTTGTAGTATCCTTTAATCTTTCCTAGATTATATGTTTATATTAAGAAAGGTATCTTCTATATAATATAAATCATTTGTCAATGAACACCGAAGAAGAGAAATTATTAATACAACCAGTGTTTTTAAAAATATCTATTCACTAGCTTATGTGGCTACCAGTTCATTTTCCGGGGTGTTTTTCAGTCTAAATTAGCTTGAACATTTGATTGGTAGTAAGGAAAACAAGAAAAAGTTCTTAACTCTCTCAAATTGCTTTCTCAAAAACTAGAACGTCAAAATTTAGTGCATTGAAAGCTTATTTAGATGCATATGGAATAAATTGTGCTGTGCACAGGTCTGTATCTCTTTTTCCTTCTGAAGTAAATTCCCTTTTCAGTGGACATACGGGAACTTTAGGTTGTCTCTTTCAATAAATATCTGTAAGAATGTATCTATCTGCATGGAGAGCTGAGTACATCGGAGATTATTTTGATTTAAACATTTGCTTGCATGAAAGAGCAACTTTGAGGCTAGGAGAATATTTCCATTTGGCATCCATACAAATTTCATACTCAAAGATTTTTATTTTCGTCTAATTTGTGATGTATTGATATATAATTTACTAAGGTATTTTCGTGTAACTTGTGATGTATTGATATATAATTTACTAAATGTGTTTTCTTTGGTTGTAGACCGAAAATCATACTCGATCATATTCAGAACTCCTGGAGAAATGGAAGGATGTGATCTTTGCCTCAAATCTAACAAAAGCTGTGGAAAGCATATCCTCTCAAGCAGGACATGCACAAGATGCTGGTCGTGAAGCTAAAACTCCATTGGCCAAGAGGAAAAAATTTGACAAATAAAGTGAAAAGAACCGATATTCTTCGTATATTTTATTCCAAATTAGCTGAAAATCCCTTTTGTGCTTCATAAAACTTGTGGCAGTTCTATTATACCTTGGCTTTAGTGGCTAAGTTTATTTTGAACCCAGGTCACTTCTCTTTAGCAGTTCGGAGCGTTTAACGGTTTTTACTGGTCTGCCAAACCTGTAGTTTATTTGAACCCAAGTAAACTTGAACCAGTGTGTCTTAGTATGATGTTCCAATAGGCCAACCAAATGGGCCCTGAATCTTCAGCTTTTTGTTTCGAACTAAAAGAAATACAGCAGGGGTTCCAGGACAGAAATGTAAACGTAGATAAATTTTTTAAAGTTTATTCAACAAGAAAAGCTTCAAGATTTACATTTCAAGTGAAAAGCAACTTGAAATTTGGGCAAAACGTAGATATAGTTGCTGCATTTCATGACTACTCTTCTTCACCAAAGCTCTCGTCAAGAGAAGTGGACAAACCAAAGAAATTTGTCGCAGGTGTTTGTGCAGCTTCATAATCATCATCATTGTTTGCTATGGCTGACGATGGAGATGAAAAGTCCAAGTACATTCCTTGAAGAACCTGCTCATATGATTCGGAGAGATCTTGGGAGGTCATTTGGTGGTACTCAACCAGTTGATGAAGGCACTTATTTTCTCTAACCAAATTTGCATTTTCATTCGCCAATCTGGATTTCTCTGCAAGTAGAGCCTCCATTTGAAGCCTCACCTGCCCACACAGGAGAAACATTGTTAAGTACTTAGCTAGTATAAAAGGAAAAACTAACTTAAAAAAAGGCCTACCAGATCATCTTCCTCTGGTCTAATCCCTTTATCAAATCCATCTCTAAGCCGTCTGTTCTCTTCCTCAAGCAATGTGCATCTTTCTTGCATAAAACATAAATCCAATTTTATCGATTTCAGTTCTCTTGCAAGGGAAGCTGATTTTGTTGCCATGGAAATTGCAAGCTGCAAGCAGTTTCAAAGCAAACTATAAGAAATAAGTCAGGCTTAATAATGATAAAGCATTACATCTAATAGAGACAAAAAATAAACCAACATTTCTAGCTTTCTTCATCCTCTCATCTTTTGGGCTGGGCTCTTTTTCGCTCTGGGTATCATCAGAACTTTCATTGGGATTAAACTTCCTCTTCACTCCCGTTTTGGTCACTTCATTTTGTTGGTCTCTCGATTCCTCCTCTTTACACTCTGCTTCCTTGAGTTTGATATGGAATATTTCAGTCAAGGTGAGCGGTTTGGCCAGATCTCTAGCACCCTAGAAGCATAGAAAAACAAAGACCAATAGCTATTAGTATCAAAACCTAAAATTTACACCAAAATGGACAAACTGAAGAGCTTCAAAAAAACCTGAAGGGCATTGTCAATATTGTTTGAAAGCTGAGACAAAGTGTGAGCAACAGAGTCAAACCCTCTCAGCAGAAGCAATGAATCCTCCTTTAATCGCTTCGCTCTATCTGATTCTCCTATATTCTGAGAAAAAAGACACAAAAATCTCAGACTCCCATCAACTCAATTTCAATTTAAAACACGCACATGAGGTAATTAAAAAACTTGAAATCAATAACAACCCACCTCCCCTTCGACTTGATTTTCTTCATTTGATATTTTTCTATTGCGGTCCTCAAGAATTGAATCGATCCGGGTACGCAAATTGCTCCAAAAACGCTTATCCGAAGATGGGCTGTAGAGAGGAGAAGTACCCATGACGTCTGAAGACTCCTGTAATCAATGATCCAGCAAAGTTATAAGAAAAAAGTAGCCCTTTGAAGTTATGGATTAAAAGAAATATAAAGTTTCAGAAGAAGAAGAAGATACCTTGTTGAGGTGGGCCGGTGATTGTGTATCGACTGAAGCCGCCATTAGAGAGAGAAAGAGGGAGAGAGCGTGTGTGAGAGAAAACGTAACGGCTAGTTTCTGAAAGAGCTCAGAAGGTGAGTTTAAATAGATGAGCCAGTTTGGTTAACGTTTTAATTAAATAGATCTAGCTGAGACTGTAATTGGTCGTTGGTCCACCCATTAAATTGATAATGCTTTTAACCGCGGCCAAGTGGGGCCTTACATTGAATCAAACGGCTGAAATCTTATTAGTGAAAATATAAGGGCTTTATTTTTGTCTTATCATCTTAGTTATTCTTCTGTTATTGGCTCATACTGTTTTAGACAAATTACCAGAAAACGACATGTTGAATTTGATCTTAATCTTGCATAGCTCAAACTTGAGGCTGATAAAAGGCCGTTTACTAAAATTCAAAGATTTCGAAGTTGTTTCTAACAAAAGGACAAAACAAAACAGTTAAAATTTAGATCAGCTTGTGCTATCAATAGGTGCAGTGATCAATCAACGGGCGAAAGGGCTACGACAATTTGTCAATTAAATCACTTTTAAATATTCAATGCATTGAGATTCTACAGATGATTTCTCTTTTAAGAATGATTACTTTTTTTAACCCATGGTTTAGCTTAAATAACCGAAAGGTCCACATAAGTGTATAAATTATAATTACATATTATCCATAATTGTTTCACTTTTTAAAATTTATGTACCATATTGTCCATAACAATTTTATACATTATCCTTAAAACAAACTCACAAACTCTTAGCAACGAGCAGAATTATTACTCCAGTGATCATTAATAGATATGTCTTTCTTTCAATTTTAACAGTTTTCTTAATTGCTCTTGATGTCATATTTGAGGCACTAATGTGTTTGCATGTTCACATATAAGAAAAATGTATAATGCTCACTGAGCACACTTGCCTACACCAAAAGGTGGATGAAGGAAAGATAGCTTGCTTATCTCCTACACTAATGGCAGCTTATTTAGCAATTCATCCCAATTTTTTAGGAAGAGATTGTCAATCTCAAGTTTTTTTACACCACTTAGAAAAAAGTCTTTGGTTTTCCCCCTTTGTCATCCATTGTCACATTCTTTAACAAGCCCTCAAGTCTTTTCTGTGTTATCTTTCTCATAGAGACTATCAAGTTAATCATAAAGAGGTCCGTCTTCCTACAAAAATGTGTCATTGGTCAAAGAGCTCATTTTTTTTTTCCTTTTTCCCTTCTTTTCAAATTTTAAGGACTTAAAATGACTATTATACCACTTTATAGTTAATTTTATGTTTATATGGGAAATGTTATTTATGAATTATGTGTGTGAAAAAGTGTTGTTTAAGTCAAACATTGGTGAGAAAATGTTAATCACACTATCTTTAATTTGGTAGGAATTTAAAATTAGGGAAATTAAATTAAATACCCCACCAACATGAGGTTAAACAAAAATATTGTATTTTCAAAATCCTAAGCAAAATACCCTCTTTTCAAAGGCTTAAATAAAAAAGCCCCAATTTTTTAAAAATTCCAATATTACCTTTCACCATTTCTATATAAACTCTCACTTCTATATGTTCCTCATACTATTCAAATTTTTATTTTTCACTCAATATCTAACATTATGAGTTCGTTCATAAGGAAGAAAATTTGTACTTCTGAATTTGAATTAAAAAAATCAATCTATCATAACAAGAGATTTATTCAAATCTTAATCGAAAACTTAATTTATTCATTAAATCAAGTTTGTGTATTTTATTTATATAATAACACAGGGGGCATTTAGGTATTTGATAATATATGAGTTAAAAAATATTAGAAAAAATATGAGAGACATTTTGATATTAGACAATGTATGAAAGTGTTAAATGAAAAATGTTAGGAAAATATAAAGGGCATTTTAATTTTTGATAATATATGAAGGGGTTAAATGAAATGTAAGAAAAATATTGAGGGTATTATAAAATTTGATAAAAATATGAGGCTATATAGAAATATGCCAAAATTGATGGTGTATTTAGATATTATAAGAATATCAAATTTGTATATGTTAGAAAAATATAAGGGTATTTTGATTTTTGATAATAATGAGGGGGTTGAATGAAATGTAAAAAAAAATATATGAGGTATTTTGATAATAAACAATATATGAAGGAGACAATTGATATTAGACAATGTTTAGGGATATTAATGAAATGTAAGAAGGTGTGAACGAAACGTAGGAGAATTAGAGGGGCATTTTGATAATTGATTATATATGAGGGGGTTAAATGAAATAGTATGAAAATAGAGGGGACTATTTGATGTTGGTAAAGTTGATTATATTGGTAAAGTTTAATGTGGGTTTTTTTTATAAATGATTTTTTTAACTGATATTATTCATTATAGGATTGATTATTGAAATTGTGAAATATATTGTTGTTCATTTCAATAGAGAATGGATTTAACATGATCAAAATATAATGAAATACATTGGAGATTATAAAATAGTGCTTAAAATTTCATTCAAAATAACACTTGAGAGATTTATTCAGCTATTAAGTGAAAAGTATAGTATCAATATGATTCAAAACAATATTCATTATACATAAACCAAAATGTATCGAGCTAGACTCCCTTGTAAAAATAAAAATAATGAAGATGTTGAGGGCCTTATTGACATGTCAAAATACTTTTAGAAATGTATTCCAATTTTTGTTACATGTACCGCCATCGAAGCACAAGGAGAAGAAAAAATAAGTGACAACGATGATGGTGAATTAAAAAAGGAATCTAATGGGGAAGACTTAATAGATGTTTGTAATGATGCATTGTATATTGATGCAAAATAGGTCCATGGAGACAAGAAAAAGGTTTCAAATTGGGATGACTTTGATGGAAACGAGATGGTTGATATTCTTCTTGATGAGCCAAATCTAAAAAATGCATTACCTGTTAACTATGATATAAGTAGTCTCCAGCTTGAAGATCTTTTTAATGGTGGTTAGAATTATGTTAGACCATTTTTTGATAATATGTAACACCTATAGGTAAGCCCAAGGGTATTTTAGTCTTTTTTCTTGTTCTAAATTGATCTATATAATGTTTTCCAAAAGGATACAAGTTTGTGTATAAGGGTATACATGATCATGTATCATCAGCAAATTTGAATTTAGTAGATAAGTTAGTGATCGTGGTAAAATTAGGTATTGGCTTAGCTGTGCGACGCGACACACACTTGTGTATCATGTCAGCAAGCATTAAACCTAATTTCTTTCATTCTTTTCACACCAAAAAGCCCGGATCTAACTTGGTTAGGGTCTCGTGTTGTCTTTCACATGGTTGGACATTCTTTCTAATTCTATATAGCTCTTTTTCTTTATTAAATTTTTTTTCTTACTTATTTTTCTTCCCCTTTAATGTATTTGAACTAGGGGTAAAATGGTCTTTTCACTAGCTACATAGCTGTGTCCCTAAGGTGTACCTCGTATACCTTTTTTTACTCACAATGTTCATTTTTGAAAGGTCACACATGGACATGTGTCTCATACCACATGACTATGTAGGACTTTCCTTAGAATGAGCGCAAAAAGAATGCAAAATTTCTTATTTTGAATCGATGACACATGGGTGTGTATAAGACCATACACGATCATGTGTCGCAATCTGAAAATCACCAAAAGCTCATAAATTCTCCATTTTTCTGACTAACTTTCAGCGATACTATCATATACCAAACTCATATGATATATCTAAGTATCATAGGCACTTTTCATGACTACTATCATAACAATTAATTGAAATCATACATCAACAACACCATTGACGTAAACATAAGCATTTTCAAGCTAATACATCAATCCAACAAATTTTAAATGGATTTAACATCATTTTAAGCACATAAAATTAGTAGAACAACCATTATGACACACTACTACATGAGAATATCATATTTCATGTTCAAGATTCATAAACTCCAAAAGAAATCATGCTTAACTAATAAAAAGGCGCTAACTTACTTGTCTTATGTCGTACAAGCAATTCTTTGTGTGGCTACTGTGATTTCGATGACTGATAGCTCTTTTTTGATTATTGTAAGACTTTCCTCTCACTGCTATCTTGTTTTTACACTTTTGTTTATTTACTAATGAATGTGCTAATGCTTTTTATAATTACAAATGAATACCCCTACCAAGTTTTACTATGGACAAAGAAAAAGTTTGGCCATCATGTATTGAAGTTTGTGAACTTGGAGGTTCATCCAATTAAAACTGTTCGGTATCCAATTACAGGTAAGGGCAGATACATAGGCATTGTGGACTTTCATGAGTAGACATGTACGTGCATGAAGTTTCAGCATTCACGCATTCCATGTAAGCATTTCGTTACTGTCACAAGACATATGAGGCTTACCAATGTCTATGCATAGTTTCATCCTTTCGACACCACCAAATTCTACCATACAATGTATGCAGAAACAATCAATCCACTAAGAGATCAATTAGAATGGTTACATGCCAAAGACAAAAAAGTTTATAGGTATGAAAACCTGTAAACATTGAGAAATTACTAACCTTATTTCTATTGAATATATATCTTACATCACCCTATCCTAAGAGGCCTTTCAACTTCCACTTAAACATGCATGAAAATGCATAACAATATTGTAGATCCACCCACTCAAGCATTTACTCTAGAGTCTCATATATCCAAAACTATAATAACAAAATAAACGTTTAGATTCCATCAATTTACTAACAATAAAAAATATTATTTTACACTGATCAACTTACCTAAAAAGCCTATAGGAACCCCACGATATCGTATTTTCTCTTGTTGGTGTTGGATCGGTCCAATGATAAGCTCGTAATTGCTTTGCATATAGATCAATACGTCATACCCCATGTTAGTTTGCCCTACGGGTAGACATTGAATCCATCAAGGTGATTAACCAATTGGAGAAACCACAATCAACCTTTTTTCACTCGTTATTCCCCAGTAACACCATATGGAGACAATATAACAAAACCAATTTAACAACGTCATCATCATCACCCCTCATGGCCTTGCAGTAAATACCCTATCAATATCACCGTGGGTCATAGACCCAACACCCTCAAATTATATGTTCCTGATCCTATTTTTGGCACCCTGTGGCATAAACATCGCAATGTCAATAAACGTGGATAAGTGAAGGTTGGTAACAAGAGCAAACTCATATGGGTTGAACCTAACGTCAACCCTATTAATCCGAAACCATAACTAGTCTCTCATGCCATGTCTAATAACCTCTTTTAATATAAATAAGTGAACCAAAATTGAACTAAATCTCATGTCTCTTAACCATAGAAAATATTTAAAACAACTTCTCTCAAACATTTTTAACTACCTCTAGGTTAAGGTAGACATGATCAGGGCCATGGGTTTTCGTTTTACCTAAGTTGTATATTTTCGTTGAGAAGTATAGATTCTAATCAGAAAATCTCATTTCCCTCGTACTTCTCACGTTTTCTTTTTTTTTTTTGAATCTTTCTATCAAACAATAAAAAAATTGTTGTCACAAAAATTTTTATAACATTATCAAAATAATTTGACAAAACAAATTGAAAACTCGAAATCTGCAAATTAAAAAACCTTAATAAAATGTACATATCTACTAAAAATATAAAATCTATCAATTATTACAATAATTTGAAAAAAATGGACTTGAAGCAAAATTTTCAATTTACCCCCAAAATCATGACAAATTTTAGTTTGCCCCCTCTAATATGTAACAATTTTAGTTTACACTCTCATAAACCTCATAATTCAAAAAGATGACAAAAAAATTCAAAAACTACACATCCAAAAACCTTAGTATGAAACATATATATTCCCTAAATAAGTAAAATCTATTAATTATCGCAATAATTTAGAAAAATTAAGGCCAAAGGACTATTTCCCACCCAAGGTATGTTTTTTCTGCAAATTCTTACCTGTTAACTTTAAAAAGCCCATTTACCTATCCATGGGCTATTAAAAAAAAGGCCAAACGACTATTTCCCACCCAAGGTTTGATGTTTTCTCAAGTTTCCACCCTTTAACTATGGAAACACCAAACACCCACCCATGGCCGGTTAAATTTAACCAAATCCTAACGGTGGTAAGGGTAAAATCATCATTTTCTCTATAATATTAAAAATAAACTAAAATAGAATCAAATTTTGCCCCCCTAAACTTTAAAAACTAAAATTTTCCCCCAGCCTAAGTTTTAAAAAATGGTAGTTTCACCCTAGGGTTTGGTTTTGAAATCTCCGGCGACCTCTCCAGCTCCGTTGCCGACGCCGTCTCCCTCCCAAAGCATCCTCTCATTCCGGCGATCCCTTTCCTCCCATTTGGAGGTTCGATCGATGTCGGAGACATCTTGGGAGACAAAAAACTTCGTTGGAGAAGACGAAGTCATCGTCTTCGTCTGGGAAGACGGTCGTCTTCCCATTCTGAAGACGATCGTCTTCCCAAACGAAGATGACGGCTTCGTCTTCGTTTGGGAAGACGAAGAACTTCGTCTTCCTCGACGAAGAACTTCGTCTCCCAAGGTGTCTTCGACGTCGATCGGACCTCCAAATAGGAGGAAAGGGATCGTCGGAAGGAGATGATGCTTCAGGAGGGAGACGTCATTGGCAAAGGAGCCAGAGAGGTCGCTGGAGATTTCAAAACCAAACCCTAGGGTGAAACTGCCATTTTTTAAAACTTAAGCTGAGGAAAAATTTTAGTTTTTAAAGTTTAGGGGGCAAAAAGAGATAAAATTTTCAGACGTTAGGGTTTGGTTAAATTCAACCGGTCATGGGTGGGTGTTTGATGTTTCCATAGTTAAAGAGTGGAAACTTGAGAAAACATCAAACCTTGGGTGGGAAATAGTCGTTTGGCCTAAAAAAAATGGCAAATTGACTGATTCAAGGGTAAAATCGTCATTTCATCTGTAATATTAAAAATAAATTTTAATTTAATTTATTTTTTACCCCTAAACCCTAAAAACTAACACTTTCCCCCCAACCCAAGTTTTCAACAACTGCATATTCCCCCCTAGGGTTTCCAAATTCAGATCCAATTTTTTCGGCGATGACCGACGCTCTCCAAGCACTTACGCTCCCTCCCCGATGGCCCCTCTTTTCGACCGTGCAGCCCCCGACGCTCTTAGGCATTATCGTCTACGAAGACGACACATCTTCGTCGATGACGAAGACGTCATCTTCGTCTTTGAACGAAGATGATTTGTCTTCGTTAGAGATAAAAACGATTCGTCTTCGTCTCGACGAAGATGCGTCATCTTTATCGACAACGATGCCTAGGAGCGTCGAAGGCTGCAGGTGGGAAGGAGGGGTCGTCGAGAAGGGAGAGTAGGTGCTTGGAGAGCGTCGGTCGTCTTCAAAAAAATTGAATCTGAAGTTTGGAAACCCTAGGGGAGAAAATGCAGGTTTTAAAAACTTGGGTTAGGTGGAAAGTGTTAGTTTTTAGGGTTTGGTGGGGGGGGGGGGGGGGGAATGATATGACCAACCGACTCAGTTAAGTTTAACGGCCCATGGGTGGGTAAGTGGGTTTTTCAAAGTTAATGGGGGGATCTCTGACAATTCATCATAGTTTGGGTGGGAAATAGTCCTTTGGCCAAAAATTAACTAGAAATTTGAAACCTACACGTCAAAAAACTCTATGATAGAAAAAATTTTAATTTGCCACACAAAATCATGATAAATTTTAGTTTGCCCCTCTAATCCATAGCAATTTTAGTTTGCTCTCTCATAAACCTCATAATTTGAAAAAACCAATAGGAAATTTAAAAACTACACGTTCAAAAACCTTAATATAAAACGTACATATGTCCTAAATAAGTAAAATTTATTAATTATCACAATAATTCAAAACAACAAACTAGAAATTTCAAAGTTATACATCAAAAAACCCTAAAATAGCAAAAATTTTAATTCCCCCCCCCCCCCTCTAAATATGACAAATTTTAGTTTGCCTCCTCTAATCCATAACAGTTTTAGTTTGCCCCCTCATAATTCGAAAAATCGATAGAAAATTTGAAAACTGCACATCTAAAAATTTTAATATGAAATGTACATATCTTCTAAATAAGTAAAATATATCAATTATCGCAATAATTCGAAAAACTAATTGAAAATTTGAAACATACATGTGGAAAACCCCTATAATAGTAAAAAGTTTAATTTGCGCCCAAAATCATGACAAATTTCAATTTGCCCCCTCTAATCCATAACAATTTTGTTTGCCTTCTCATAAACCTCATAATTAAAAAAAAAACTGATAGAAAATTCGAAAGCTATATGTTCAAAAACCTTAATATGAAATGTACGTATCCTATAAATAAGTAAAATTTATGAATTATCATAATAATTCATAAAAACAAAGTGAAAATTTGAAATTTACACGTCGAAAAACCATAGGTTAGCAAAAATTTTAATTTGCCCCCAAAATCATGACAAATTTTAGTTTGCCCTCTCTAATCCATAACAATTTTTTTGGCCCCTTTAATCCATAATAATTTTAATTTGCCCCCATATAAACCTCATAATTCAATCTGCCCCCCAACCTTAAAGCTTTTATTTTGCCCCCTTAAACCCATAAAATTACAATCTGCTCACCTAAACCCAAAAAATTGCAATTTCCCACCTATAGTAAAATATTACAAAGAGTTACTATTTAACAGCTTGCTTTTTCCCCACTATCTTGATTTATCACAAAAAGTCACTATTGAAAAATTCCCTTTTTCCCCTAATCACGAAATATCATAAAAGGTGGTATACTGTTTAAGAAATCGCTTTTTTCCCCCTTATCGCAAAAACCCATAAACCCAACCATTTCGCAATGAAGTTTATACGACTTGTGTATCACAAGTTGTTGAACTTCATCGCCAAACAGCATCGTCGCCACATTTTTTGACCCAAAATGCATTTTTTGACTCCCATTTCAATACCAAACAAATCTATGTCTACTATAAAACAAAAACCTTAAGAAATTAATTCAAAACATGCAAAAATCGACCCAAAAAATAGATTGCTTATATCAGAAACCCTAACTCTAAAATGTGAAAATTCTTTATCCAATTAGTGAAATATCAATACCAAAATTATTAAAAGTTGATGAGGAATTATTTATTAACTTCATTGGCCATTTTAGTCACTAGAAAACTGCAAAACTTCTTGAAAATCGTTTGTCTTACGATGACACGTGGTACAACACAGTGAACTCGTGAATCAAAAAATTCAATTTGAAAGTGTATAGTGATTTTGCAAAATTCTCTTGTGTTTTTTAATTGAATATATAAAGGGCATTTTAGTCATTTAGAGTTTGGGGGCATTTTTGCTTAGTTTAGGATGATTGGTTATTCACTTAAATATCCTTTAAAATTGGGAAATTAATTAAAAAAAACATATTTTTAATACATTTAAAAGAGTTTAACCAATTTTTTATAAATTATATAGATTTTAACCAACTTTTACATGCAAATTATATCTTATTATAACTAATAAGTCATTTCTAACTAACAAGCACTTTTTTTTGTTAATTTATTTCTTGTTTTAATAAAATTTTACATAAAATTTTGGATGAGACAACGATTGACAGAGTAGAGTTCTTATGGTTAGGAACGAAGATGAAATGAGTGTTAAATTGAAGCATCAATTGTACCCGTATAATACATGATTAAAATCTTGCATATTAAAAATATGTTATCTTAATTTATTTCCATTTAAAATTTTATGACAAAAAATGGTGGATGACGATTATAGTTATTTATATTCTTTTCAATAAAATTATATGTATTTATTTTAGACATATAAATATGTTTATATTTATATATATCATCATATAATTAGATGATTTTAAATTAATAAAAAAATAACACCTAATTATGTGATAATATATATAAATATATACATAATTATATATTTAAAATAAATACACATAATATTATTTTATTCATTTATGTTTTTTTAATTTTCAAATCTTAATTGTGAGTAAAATTACCCAGGGAATTTTAATAGTAAATTTGGCAAGGAAAAGGCCGGCGTTGAGCCTTTTAGCTTTGGATAAAATTATATATATAATTTTATATATAATTTTATGTATAAATAATAATGTATCACTATATGATTAGATATTATTTTATCTTTAATTTTTAACTATCTAATCTCATAATAATATCATTATTTATGCAAAATTTATACACAAAAATTATATAAATAACACTAGTCTTAAACTTTATCTAGTACACAAGGTTCTGAAACAACGAAGATCAAAGTAACAAGAGTTTAATGGCTACTCTATCTTCTTCATCCTCCTCTCTTCTCATCTCTTCACCACTCTCTAGGCTTTCTCAACCTTCACTCTCTCCGCTGCGCTTCTCTTTCTCTTCTTCTGCTCATTTCTCTTCTTTTCTCTCCATTTCTCCTACTTCCGTTAACCACCCTAGTAGTTCAAGAGGACCCCTTGTCTCTTCCTTCTCAGTCAGGGCCAGTGCTGCTGAGAAGAAGAAGGTCCTTATAGTTAATACAAACAGTGGTGCACATGCAGTTATTGGGTTCTATTTTGCGAAAGAGCTTCTGGGTTCTGGCCATGAGGCCACCATCTTGACTGTCGGTGATGAGACTTCTGACAAAATGAAGAAACCTCCATTCAACAGATTCTCTGTAACACAATTTTTAGTAGTTTTTCTCTATTTGGTAAAATCTTTGGCTTCTAGAGTGATTGTTTATTGAAAATTCTTTAATAGGAAGTTACGAGTGCTGGAGGCAAGACAGTATGGGGAGACCCTGCGGAAGTTGGAAAGGCTGTGGGAGGAGCTGCATTTGATGTGGTGCTGGATAACAATGGCAAGGACCTTGACACTGTGAGGTCTATTTGCTTTCATTCTTCAAACCCTATATTGAAATTTATGCCTATGCGTTTGTTAATAGAAATCATAAAGAATTCTCGAAAAAATTATCTTTAGATAACAGAGTAAGTGTTTTCTAAGTAACTCTTCATCTTTATCTAATGACCGAAACATTAATCGTATACATAACTTTTGATAAACATAGGCCTGTTGTAGATTGGGCAAAGAGTACCGGCGTAAAGGAATTCTTGTACATCAGTAGCGCTGGAATTTACAGGCCAACTGATGAGCCTCCTCATGTTGAAGGGGTATGTGATGAATATTTATGATACAAACAACATAAAAATGAATTAGGTCTCTTTTTCTGAAACAAAATCCATCTGGACTTCACTTCACTTCACTCATGTTGAAGGGGTATGTGATGAATATTTATGATACAAACAACATAAAAATGAATTAGGTCTTTTTTTCTGAAACAAAATCCATCTTGACTTCACTTCACTTCTCACAGGATGCCATTAAAGCTGATGCCGGTCATGCAGATGTGGAGAAATACATTGCAGAAACTTACAGCAGTTGGGCAGTTTTCCGTCCACAGTACATGATAGGATCTGGAAACAACAAAGATTGTGAGGAGTGGTTCTTCGATCGTAAGTGTATAAATGGAAACCAATCTTTGTAAACTTATTATTATTGCATTCTCATGAAATGGATATGATGTGAATTACAATCCACAGGAATTGTCCGTAAAAGGCCAGTGCCAATTCCAGGATCGGGGATGCAACTCACTAACATTTCTCATGTCAGGGACTTATCCTCCATGCTTATTCTAGCCGTGGAGAACCCAGAAACAGCAAGTAGTAAAATCTTCAACTGTGTGAGCGACCGTGCTGTGACTCTTGATGGAATGGCCAAACTCTGTGCTCAAGCTGCTGGTCTACCAGTTGAAATTGTGCATTATGACCCTAAAGCCGTTGGAGTAGAAGCCAAGAAGGCGTTTCCTTTCCGTAATATGGTAATAGATTTGATATTAAACAGGTCGAAGTAAAGTTTATAGTTCAAATCACATATTCCCAGTGATTTGATTCACTCGATTCTGGGTTGTGCAGCACTTCTATGCAGAGCCTAGAGCTGCCAAGGACATTCTGGGTTGGAAAAGTTCCACATACCTCCCAGAAGACTTGAAGGAGCGATTTGAGGAGTATGTCAAGATTGGGCGCGATAAGAAGTCCATGCAATTCGAGCTAGATGATAAGATATTAGAATCTCTCAAGGTTCCAGTGGCCGTGTGATATATCAGAACACCAAACTGCCACTTTCTTCTTTCCCTATTGGATGCATTGCCTTTCTGCTGTCAAAATCTAAGCACATATTTATAGCCAAAATATATAATTGAAAAAAGCTGTTGAAGGATTGAAAACCTGATTGTGCAATGCTTAAAAGGGCCATAAAATGCAACTTTCATTTCTTCTAGGTCTCCATAGGCGTTTCAAGTAAATGTCCAGGGAAAATCAAATGGTGTCTTAAGCATTGTACAACAAACAATGCTGTCTACATATCCCGAAAAGATGGCTTCCATCTCCCAGTTACTTTAAGGTACAAGTACTAATTAAAGACAACTAGTGAATGAAAAGGAAGAAAGAAAAGAAACTTCTAGAACCTAACTCAAATAAATCTCCTACACTAAGAAAATGCTAATGGACAAGCTTAGCAGAACAAGCTTTTCAATTAAAAAACAACTGTTTCTGACTACTTGTCATCAGGTAATTCAGAAGTATTCCAACTTCTACTCCTCTTGCTTGATTTTAAGCCCCTTAAGTTGCGATTCCAACTCATCCTCATCTTCAGCCTTGTCATCAAAATCTTCTCCTTCCGGATCATTCTCATCCAGTGGCCCAAGCAAATCAGGTGACTGCTTAAATATATCCTTCACCTCATCAATCCCTTCATCAGATATGAAATTACCATTGATATTTAGGCTCTTAAAACCAGGTTTGTTGACAGCAACCTGTGCCAAAAGCCTTGCCCCAGCTTTTCTGATTGAATTTGTACTCAAATCAACTTCAGTTAACTGGCCATGACCCTCTTCCAATGATTTGCCAATCAAAATAGCACCTTCATCCTTCAGTTCATTCTCAGACAAGTTCAACTTAGTGAGGAATTGTTTAGCCGCAACACAAGCTGCTAAAGAAGCAGCACCTTTAGCTGTGATGTCATTTCCAGCCAATTCCAGAGCTTCAAGTGACGGTGCAGACTCCTTGAGAGCATTGGCCAGTGCTTCTGCCCCCTCATCCTCCAAGTTCAGATAGCTAAGGTAAATCTCAGTAAGAGCAGGAAATGCAGACAAAGCTTTACTCAGAGCTAATCCAGCTTCCACACCAAACATATTGTCACGGAGATCAAGCTTCTTTAAATGGGTACATTTACCAAGTGCTTCAGCTAGGGCAACACCCCCCTCTGAGCCAATTCTTGTTGACGAACATCGGAAATCCTCCAGCACAGGAGAATGTTTGACCATTTCTGCAATAGCTAGGGCACCCTCGTCTCCTGTCATGTTATTGTGAAAATGAAGAACTTTGAGCTTCTCAGTGGAAGGAATTAGCTCACAAACTGCTCGTGCAGCTTCCTCCGAAATGCCATCATTCATCAAATAGAGCTCCTCCAGATTACTCTGTGATTTGAGGAGAGACTCAAAAGCCCTGACACCCTTTTCACCCAAGGCATTGTTTGAAAGGTTTAGGTATCTCAAATGGCAACCTTCCAAGGCAGAAGAAAACATCGTTATGACTTCAAGGGCCTCCGACTCTGGCCTTCCAGCAATAAAATCTGATAGGTCTACTTCAGTCAGTTGATCCTTAATTGAATTCAAAATGGGCACCACAACTCTGGCTGCACCAAAGCCAAAACTTCTGTTGCTAAAAATTATCTTGGTATATGAGTTTCCAGGATCTCTTAGGGGCCCTATCACATCCTCAGCCTCCTCTTCCTCTATAAATGCCCGGCGACCTCCAGATATATCAAAGATAGTTTGACTAGCAGCAGCCTTATCAGTTATCATCACCTCTCCATCCTCCTTTGTTCTAGGACCTCTTTTAATAACCTCCAGCATCAACTTACTGGATTCTTTCGCATAAACTTGCACCGCAGAACTTCCATCACCATCTGGCTCCTTCTCATAGTGTTGGTTTGCAGCTGTAAAAGCTAACTCTTCTATTTGCTTGGCATCCTCCTCAGCCTCTTCTTTTCCCAGCAGGCCATACTTTCTTGAGAAAATGGATGGAGTGGTAAGATTCTTTGTCATTCGCTCAGCAAGCATTAGCCTGGTACTCTGACTAGGGGGCCACAGCTTGACTGATAAAGTGCGTTGTTGAAAAGTTTGTGATGCAGAATCCATGGAAAAATAACCTAGAAACATGTAATGCAAATATATTACAAACTTATTGCAAAATCAACCACAGTTGCGATTACTGAAGTGTTGCATCTCAAATTTGCAGCATACAAGCAGTAAAATCAAACGGCAGAGAACTTAATATATTTCATAATGTAACTAGAAACTGATATTCCATGTTTGAAAGCTGTGTGATTATGGAAATCAGAAATCAAACAATACTCAGCCACATAAATTTAAATTGAACTTAAATAGATCCAGCAGCAACAACAACAAAGACATCCAATATAATTAAATTGCAATGGAGTATAATTTTTAGCTTAAGTAATAATACTTAGCACAGAACCAGTTCCACTTCTGCAAGTAAAAATTAATTTGAGAAACTCTCTTACACTCAAAACATAGGATGTGTTTAACTATTGCCAGAGTAAGGGTGTCTCAAAACAAGACATTGCCAACCATTTGTAAGTGTAAATCATGGAAATGGATGTACTAAGAATGGTGTCGGGGGCAGCAAGTGAAGTGAAGTGCAATGCAGAGCTAATGGTGAGGTAATAGCAATAACAGAGAGAAGCAATCATATTCTGAGGCCATGGGCAATGACATGAGTTAAACTCAGAAATACTAAAAGGTGGCAGACGATCTATTGCTACTAAAGCCAACAACATAAAGTTGTCTATTTCATATAAGGAAGTGGAAGAAATAGCGACATGGTTGTAGTGATGTGAATAGATTTTTTCCTCCATTGATTTCCAAAAGTCACAAAGTTAATTTAGTAAATTAATTCATCCCAGCAAGAAAAATCATTTATGCAAACAAGCTAAGAAAACACATGCTCAAATAATCATTCCTTATTAGTAATCCCATCATCATAAGAACATGCCAAATAATGTTGTTCATGTATTCATAGAGTAGTTAATATTAATGAAAACATGATTATGGGATCACAAGTTAGTTAATGCTTCCTTTCAAATCTATAAGGTTGACCAATATAAACCCAAAGCAAAAACAGTTGAAACATTTAAAATAGATAAACAGACAATGAATTCATCATGGCCAACAGGTTTATTATGTTTAAAGACTTCCGTCACTTATCCCCTTATTAAAGCAAACAACACATAGAACTTACAGCATTATAGCACCAAATATTGTGCATTTATAAGCCAATACAAAATCTCCAAAGAGCTTCATACAAGAACCTAAAACATAGTGACACACAAAAACCAAGGACAAGTATGATTAACCCTCTTCGAAAAAAATTCAGCTCTAAAAGAAAACACTTTTTGGTTAATACATCCGCCATTCACTTGCAATAAAACTATTTTAAAGCATTAGTATTTTTAGGATAAGTTCATGTGATTTCCATAACAGTTGATAATAATTAATATATATATATATATATATATAGATATATCTCATGTGTTTTCTCATATAATCACTTCTAATTGCAAAAATAAGACATATAAAGCATCCTAAAAATACTAATGCTTTAAAATAGTTTGGAAGCACACTTTGGAAGTGTTTATTAATAACTTGGTGAAAAGAAATAATTTGCTAAGCATACAAAGATTAAAGATGACAAGCAAAACAATATTCTTGGTTATTTTATGCCTGATAAAACCATGCAGTGACATGCAGAAAGAGCAAGTCAGAAGACTAGAAACAATCACAAGAAAAATTCAATTTGAATAAGGAAATCAACAAGAATAACCCCTGCCACTGAAACAAAGAATAAAAAATAGAAACATCAAAATTAGGTTATTGTTATTTCAATTTCCAAAATACACAGTCAACTAGGATAAACTGTCAATCAAGGATTTGCTTTTTCATTCTCTCACAATGCAATATATTGACTTAGGAGAAATCATTAGGACACAAAAGATTAAAATTTAACTGTTCCAACGAATTTTCAACTTAATTTTCTTCACTTTTTGTGACAAATGCATTGACGTCGTTAAAAATTCGGCTTGAGGGCATATCTGAAGTGAGCCCATATTGAAGAATATGAACCCACAAAATGCATATCCAAAACGCAATTTCTCCCCAGACATTTTTCTAAGCATCTTAAAAAGTTGAAATTATTCCTAGTCATTACAAAAGATACAAAGCAAACCACAAATTACAACCCAACATATATACGAGACCCAGTTTTCAGCCATTACTTTTTCAACAATCAAACAGTAATCTATAAAAGATAAAAATTAAAAAAAAAAAAAAACAGAAAAAGGAAACTCCAGCGAATAAAAAGCCCAAAAAAACCCCCGAATTAACGGAAACATAAATTCAAGAAGAAAAAAGACTACCTGAAACAAAAACCAACAAAGAAACGAAGAAAACAGAGAATATTACAAAAGCAAAGCAGATCCAAACTTAATTCAACAACATTCAAGAATGGAAAACCCTAGAATCGGAGAAATGAAAACCCTAGAAATTAAAAGAAAAGAAAAGAATGTAAAAGGGAAAAGAGAAAGGGACCTTGAAGTAATTGTAAACCCGAAAATTTATGAGAGTGAGAGATAAAGAGAGTAATGATGAGGCGCAGATAGATTAGTACCGTGCGAGGATTCGGAGGGAAACGACGATCAAGTTAAAATACTGAGAGCCAAGTTGGCGTAGGTTTTTAGTTTTCGATTTTAAACGAAAGGTCAATAAAGCCCCTAACTTTTATGACATAATGTTATTAACGGTTTATTGTAGTGTTTTGGGCTTTTGCTTGGGCTTGGTAGTATTTGATATAACCCGTAGAGGGAAATGAATTTATTTTGAATTTAGACTCCTGATGCTTACCAATGTATTTTATTGCTGATCAAAGGATACTGAATTTTTAACCCTTATTTTAAACCATATATATTTATATATACTACTCATTTTAAATTCTAAACAAAAATATTACAATAGTAATCTCTTTTTTTAAAATACTTCTGTTGATACAACCTATGTAGAGACTCATGTAAAAAGAATACCATAATAGTAATTTTTCTTTTTTACTTCAACCTTCCAGTAAGAGAAAGAAGCTTTGTATCATGAAAAAAATTTGAAGCAAAACGATTTTTCAACTTTGAAAAATAATTGAAGCAAACACGTGTGATTGAACAATAAGACCTGTGAGAGAAATTCCAAGAAAAAAATCACTAGCCATTATAAAGGATTCAACTTGAACACAAGGGAGAGAGAGATGAAAATTGTCAAATTTCTTTAAAGAATTCACATTTGTTGCAAAGATTTCACAACAAAATCATCCAAATTCAAGGCAGCCTTGATCCAAACCCTTATATTATGTGTTTTCTTGCTTAGCAATTAAAAATCAAATAATATAAGATAAATTCATGTTTATAACTTCATATGAAATATAATTTTATGTTATTATATAGTTCAATGTTGTGATTTCATGTTATTATATTGTTTAATATTGTTATAATGTTGTTTAATATTGTATTGATGATTAAAAATGGGAATAAGTTGATGAAAATCTAAGTCTAGATAAAAAACAAATGAAGAATAGGTTGATGTCAACACTAACCCCTAGCGTTAACACCAACCCCCATAGTCCCACATAAAATTGTATGCCTTATACTGCCTAGGGTTTAAGTACAGGTGTTTTTATGTTTTTAGATTTATTTTAAGTTAAGATAGAAAAAGTTGCATTTAACATTCATTATGGAAGACAATGGATTTCAGGTGATGATAATGTGACGCGATATATTGGTGGGAATGAGAGAGGGATGTGTATTGACACAAGTGTTGATTTTCAAGGATTCATAGTGAGAATAAACTATTGTCTAAGACTCGCATCAAAGTTAGTTAAATGAGCATGTATTTATCCTAAGTGATGTGAGTCCAATAGAGATTATAGAGGATAATGATTTGGAGTATTGAAAGAAGTTTACAAGGATTAATCAAACTCTATGTTACTGAGAGTTCAATAGATGAAAGGGACAATCAACAAGCCAAAGACGTTCATGTACAAGAAAGAAAAGATCATCCGATAGATAAGTGGGCACAACCGTAAAGTTTTCAAAAGTTTAGTTGGAATTATGGTGATGATGATAACGAGAAAACATGGATGAGGATTATGAAGTTAAGGGTAATGAGGATGATGATGATGACGATGATAATGATGAATTCTCAAGGCTTGATAAGGACATGTATAGTGTTTCGAGCCAAAACGTTGACAGAAGTCAAAGTCATGCTTGTAATGAGGGGGTCAAATGTAGCATGAGACGTTATGGCTCTATAAATATTAGAGCATAACAAGTCACATCCATAATTCAAATCCATTTTAATGGGTTCTTGAGTCTACTGTTGATGTTGAGAATACAAGTATTAGTAATCGGACAACATGAAGGGATAACTATTTACAAGTGATTGGATTTTATAATTTGAAGACAGAATTGAAAACACTATTTTGGACATATGCATTAAAGACAGGAATTCAATAGAAAGTCGATCACTCTGATAGTATACGATATGAGATTTAGTGTGTATATTCATAATGTATATGGTGGGCATGAGCAACGGAGTGAAAGATGGAGACTATTAGGTGTTACGACATATGGACGAGACACACACTTGTCCATGGAATCAAATATTACCACACTATAGATAAACTAGTGCAGAGTTATTAGGAAATATATTTAAATCGATGTTTGTGGTTGATCACATTTATCGATCGAAGAAAATTATTTTGGACATGACAAACAAGTACAAATTTGACATTTTTTACACTAAACGTGATGTGCCAAGACATATGCACTAAATGCATTATGAGAATCTCCTGAAGAGTCTCATGCTTTTATGTGAATATTGTCACAATTTAAAGCTCAAGAACCCAGGAATCGTGACACGTATTGATATTGACTCAAAAAAATAGGTTCAAGTTTTTCTTTATGTATATAGGTTGTTCAATAAGAGGGTTCTAATAATTTTATCATCTGGTGATATGCATTAATGTTTTACACTTAAAAGAAAAGTATCTTTGGTCTCTTTTCATTATTGTTGTAAAAGATGTTAATAATCAAATTCACCCACTCGTCTTCGATATTGGGCACAAGAAAGGAATCGATATAAGAACCCCCATTTTAATGTGCTTATGCATATACATTGGTGATTTGCTAAATTTGACTATTATTTCTAATCACCATCATTTAATAATTATGTAAATGGCGAACATACTGTCTTATGCCCGTCATAAGTTTTGTAATTACCATATAAAGGGTAACATGTATACATAGTTCAAAAAAATCAAACATATTAAAGGATTATTTTAAAAAATTGCTAAGGCATATTACCTTAGGGGCTTCGAAATTGCCATAAGTAGAATTACCTCACTAAATCCCTGTGCGAAAACTTATTTGGTTGATATTGGGTGTGAAAGTGGGTGTGTGCCCACTTTGGAGGATAGCAGTGCAACATTGCAACGACAAATATTGTTAAGTCCTTCAACATTTTAATACAGATAACTTGTGTTTTGTCTATCATTTATTGGTTGAGTTTATGAGGAACACAATGTAACATTGGTTTTTTAATAGGTGAAACATGGTTGGTACGTATGACTAAAATTGGTTTAATGTTTTTTTTCATTGTGTTTTATTAGTTGTTTTTACAAGTCAAAGATCTCACCCGTTAACACAATGGGCTGAGGACAAGTTTGTTGGACATGTGCTCAAATATGTTAATATAGTGGTTAAACCAATCAATATGTAACAGTACAAAGTCTATGATTCATGATAGTAGGTGTTCATCATAAATATTCTCTACCGAACTTGTAACTATGGAAATTTTCAACTTTCCCAGATTTCATGTGCATACACCCTGTTTGTTGCAAGGTACAATAGCTTTTCAAACTGTAAGATGGGTCAATGCATATTACTCGATGAAATTTTTACGAGGGGTATATAAAAAAGATGTTAATCCATTAGGGGATCAATCAACTTAGGTACCATCAAATATGGTTGTGATTTATCCTCTAGTGATAGAACAATAATGGTCCGGTTATCCTTTCAGCCATACAAGAAAACCTTCACAAGGAGCGTAAGTTCAACTACAAAATTACAATCAATATCATCAACCTACCATAATCGTTTGAATTGTCTAAGTCCAACTCTGATGCTAGTGGTTGGCTTGTTTCGCTCATCAGGTAACAGATAAGGACAAGGTTATTATAATCACGGTGCAACCCATATGGTCGAATAAATTATCATGTTTAATTTTATTTATTGACTGATATTGTAATTTTAAGTATATATATTACATGTTTAATTTATCTTTTGGGTTTTGTCCAAATTTTGATATATTAATTTCTTTATTTCCAGGTTTTTACATGTATAGGATGATAGTGGCTCAAAGCAGCAGAAAAGAATTATCATAGCATTTTTTTATTATTGTTCATCTTATATATATATTGGATTTCATTGTATCATACACCATGTATTTTGTATTAACATATTTTCTTAATTCATTTCATTTCATGAATAAACATTAAGGAATAATCAAAAGGAAGTTATGATAGAAAATGCAAATACATCACTAAAACAATAATCAAATGAAATCCAATATATCTACATGCTCACCTACACCTTAAGTGAAATCCTCGAAACTTGCATTTTAACAATCCCAATTGAATTTAATAAATATGACCAATTAAGTAAAGTTCAAGAACCAAAAAACAAACCTCAAACCCTAAATACTTACTAAGGGCCCTCACTTGGAATATGGTTGTGGTCACACGCCTTCTTAACCTCCTAAAATATTTGGATGTAAAGTTAAATAGACGATCTTGGGCAACGTATTCTATAAACATAAGCAAAAAAAATGCCACAGTCACTGTTTGCTACATTTTGTTTTGACATTTCCTGCACACACATGTGTAGGATCGAATGGCCTAAGAGGGGGGGTGAATTAGGCAATTTTAAAACTATCTTTACCAAATTTGAGAATTAAAGCAATTTATTCAAATCAAATAATGTTGCCTATTTTTAATCCAATGTATGAAAATAACTAAAATATCTCAAACAATCAATACAATCAAAATAACATAACATAAAATATAAGTTTAAAGGAAGAGAAAATCAAACACGCGATGTATAGTGGTTCGGCTCAACCCGGCCTACGTCCACTCCTCCAAGCTTTCTCCCTTGGAGTATTCCACTAATCCTTGGTTGACTAAACCTCAACCAAGCTTTTCTTCACAACCAAAATAGCTTCCAAGGTGCTATTAACCTTTACAAATGTTGAAACACAATTTCTCTCACAAGAAATTTTCTAATCTCTCCAAGAGTGAACCTCACTCTTTTATAACATGAATTTTAGTATGAATATTGAAATATGATCTCTCTCAAAACTGTATATGAAAGTTAAAGCTTAGTACAACCCAAAGCAAATGAAATTACAAAGTGTATAAGCAAGGGTTTTGATTAGAGAGAATAATTTGCAAGTCAATAGCTCAAAACTAATTTGCTCTCAAATATATGAAAGTTTTTGGTGGCAAAAGTTCTTTTCGAACGAAATTGATTGGGTTTATATAGGGGAAAATAAGGAAAGTTACCGTTGTGCACAAAGATAGCCGTTTTAATTTTCCAGAAAATGCACAATTCGATCGACCGAATGGAATTCGATCAACCGGATGTGACGTGACACTTCCATGGAGCTTACGTGGCACTAGCCGTTGGAAAAATTCAAACCAAAATTCGGTCGACCGAATTTAATTCGGTTGACCGAATTTCTGAAGCCAAAAATCATGGCTTCTGGACAATTCGGAAGCTGATTCGGTCGGTCAAATTCGGTCGAACGAATTTTATTATATTTTACCCCCTAAATTTTCAAAAATCACAATTTGACCCCTAAAACTTTGAAAAGTGACAATTTAACCCATTTTTGAAAATTCCTCCAAAACCAACTTTAAGATATGAAAATGTAGTTCACAAAACTTCATCATTTTAAAAGAATTAATAAACTTTGGTGAAAGAATTGGCTTAAACCAATAAGTTTGAAAAACGACATTTTAACCCAAAATGTGAAAGATATGAAAATAAGTTTTCAAGTGAGCTATCTCATGCAAATAAATATTCTAATCAAAACGAATGCTCTAAATTACAAATATATCTACCTAACACTTGAGTTTTTCTTCAAATCTTCAATAATTCTTCAATTGACTCTTCTCTTTCATTTCTATCTTGAAACTCCTTCAAATGCATTAGATAAATTCTTGCAATCTAAGCTCACACTCAAGTAAAATCATTAGTCAATATGTTTAAGGACATATTAGTTTGTTATCATCAAAATAAGAGCATAATGACTCATTGAGTCAACAATCTCCCCTTTTTTGATGATGACAAACACATATGCACTTCAAGAAATTTTATAAAATATATCAATGAATATATTTCCTTGAAGTTAAGAAACACTTGATTTTTAAAAATTTTTGCAAGAATTTGCCTTGAAAAATCAAGTTTCCTCCCCCTGAATATATGCAACTAATAATATGTTCAACATCAATATCCTTATCAAAATATCCACAACATATATCTTCATTAAAATATCCACATCATCAATGAAATGAAAATAGCAATCACCAATCAAACTTTTCTCCCCCTTTGTCATTATCAAAAAGAATAAGGCAATAGATAAAATGAGATAATCAAAGAGACAAAAGAATGTGAAAGCAAATGACCACCAAAATGGCCCAAAAATAATCATCAAGACATAGTGCATGAATATAATGTCTAAATAAGTATGAGCTTCAAAATAAGAGCATTAACAATTCAAACAAGATAAAACATCAAAGCATGTGGAAAATCCATAGACTTTAAATATCACATCCATAATCATAATCAAATGTATCCGTAATCAAATATAGAATATAACATGTATACTTCTCCCCCTTTGTCATTATAAAAAAGAAAATAAGCAAGATATATATCCACAAGGCAAAGAAAGACTAAAATACCTTAACACATACATAGAAGATATGATTATCAAGGCTAAACCAATAAAAAAAATCCAAACAATCATAATCATCCAAGTAAGAGTACTAATGCTTAGACAATGTAAAATGTAAGTTCATGTAAAATACACGAATATATCACATAAACTAACAAGTGCTTAACTATGCACAAACTAATCACATAAGTATCAACTTAAATAAAATGAAGCACAAGAGTAAGTTTTCAAATGGAAAATAGAGAAGAAGTATAAATGTCATATTGAGTGCAATAAAATGAGATGAAATGCACCATGGCTTCAAATGTATGTACAAGGGCAAAAATGTAAATGAAGATTCACACATTTGAAATTTGAATACACACCTAAGGTAAAAATGGTGAGAGAAATCCAATGGTATAGTTGAAATCCAAAAAGAATAACCAAAAAAAAAGTATTTTAAGACAAAAACCGAATTTTGGATGAATTGGAGCAAAATTCAAATTTTTAGGGTTTAAAATCTTTAGAGATTTTATTAAAAATTTAGGTGAACTATGATGTTTTTGAAAGATAATTTTGTTTAGAAAGTGTAGAAAAAATGTTGGGAACCAATTTGAAGAAAAAAAATTGAAGAAACATGATGAAAAAAGGTGGAGAAACATTTTGCCCTTATACATTGCAGAATCACTGTAGCAAACGGTCGACCGAATTTTCCAATTCGTTAGTCGAATTCTGCAAAATTCTGATGTATATTTTATGCACTTTGTTGTCTCATATTGAGTATAAACAACCCAAAATGATCCAACTATGCAATTTTGACTCAATAACATAAAATACAACGAAATTTGATGCTAAATATGAGGAAAAATTAAATCAAACACATCAAAAATCAATACAAGAATAATTGGTACAAGGAAACTATCAAATATGGTCAAACATGAAATGATACACAAGGCATATTTGACACTTTCGATTCAACCAAAACACCACAACCACAATGATATTTAAGTGCAAATGCTAATGTGGTGATTCCATGATCCCAAGTTCACCTCTAATTTTGCAAAAATGTTCTTCTCCAAGAGGTTTTGTAAAAATATCTGCAAGTTGATTTTCGGTGGATACAAAGTCAAGACAAATATCACCCTTTTGAACATGGTCTCGAATAAAATGATATCTAATTTCTATATGCTTGGTTCGAGAGTGTTGAATGGGATTTTTGGATAAGCTAATAGCACTTGTGTTGTCACACAAGATTGGAGTTTTAGATAGGCTAACTCCATAATCCCTAAGGGTTTGTTGCATCCACAAGGCTTGAGCACAACAACTACCGGCGGCAATATATTCCGCTTCCGTGGTTGATAAAGGTACGGAGTTTTGTATCCTTGAAAACCATGAAACTAATGCATGACCTAGAAAATGACAAGTACCACTAGTACTTTTTATATCGACTTGGCTTCCGGCAAAGTCGGCATCCGAATAGCTCACTAGGTCAAAAGAAGTTTCTCTAGGATACCACAACCCTAAAAATCTATTGCCATGTAAATATTTGAAGATTCTTTTTAGGGCTTTTAAATGAGATTCCTTGGGACATGATTGGAATCGAGCACACAAGCATACACTAAACATAATATCGGGTCTACTAGCCATCAAATATAAAAGAAAGCCAATCATACCTCTATACATTTTAACATCAACATTTGGCCCACTCTCATCTTTGGTGAGCTTGATAATTAAACTCATTGGTGTGCTTGAAGCTTTTAGTCCTTTCATGCCAAACTTCTTTAATAAGTCCTTGATGTATGAAGATTGGTTGATGAAGATACCCTCTTTGCTTTGCTTGATATTAAGTCCGAGAAAATACTTGAGTTCTCCCATCATGCTCATTTCAAATTCTTTGCTCATGAGGTTAGAAAATTCTTCACACAAAGAGACATTAGTAGATCCAAAAATGATATCATCAACATAAATTTGAACTAAAAGAATATCATTTTCTTTTCTCTTAATAAACAATGTAGTATCTACTTTTCCAATGCAAAAGTCTTTTTCAAGCAAGAATTTACTCAAACGTTCATACCATGCTCGAGGTGCTTGTTTTAAACCATAAAGAGCTTTTTTAAGTTTAAAAACATGGTTTGGGAAATCATGACTTTCAAACCCGGGAGGTTGTTCAACATAAACTTCTTCCATGATAAATCCATTTAAGAAAGCACTTTTGACATCCATTTGATATAAAATAAAATTTTTAGAACTTGCAAATGCCAAAAGCATCCTAATGGATTCTAGCCTAGCTACCGGTGCAAAAGTTTCTTCAAAATCTATTCCCTCTTCTTGGTTGTAGCCTTGAGCCACTAATCTAGCTTTATTTCTAACAACCACTCCGGATTCATCCATTTTGTTTCTAAAAACCCATTTTGTGTCAATAACAGATTGATGATCCGGACGAGGGACTAGTTCCCAAACGTTATTTCTTTCAAATTGATTTAGTTCCTCTTGCATGGCTAAAATCCAAAATTCATCATTTAATGCATCATAAAATGTTTTTGGTTCAAATTGTGAAAGGAATGCTGAATTATTACAAAGATTAAAAGATGATCTAGTTTTAACACTTTGATTTTCCTCACCAATAATTAATTCTTTAGGATGAGCATTTGCATACCTCCAAGCCTTAGGAAGATCTTTATCTTTATCTTCTTCATGTTTTAGCTCTTGGTTTGCTTCATCCTTATCATCATTTGGTGAATCAAGAATTTCCGTTTGGTCTCCATTTTTAACTTGATCATCATCAATATCAACTTGCACACTAGTTAAAGGATTAGATTCATCAAAAATAACATGCATGGATTCCTCAACTACTAGTGTCCTTTTGTTAAACACTCTATATGCTTTGCTAGATGATGAATATCCAAGAAAAATGCCAATGTCCGATTTTGAATCAAATTTTCCTAAGTTTTCTTTTGTGTTCAAGATAAAACATTTGCATCCAAAAACTTTAAAATAACCAATATTTGGTTTCTTGTTTTTCCAAAGTTCATATGGAGTTAAATCTAAAAATGGTCTTATTAAAACACGATTTAAAACATAGCATGCGGTGTTTACGGCTTCCGCCCAAAAATATTGAGGTAAATTTTTTTCATTTAACATGGTTCTAGCCATCTCTTGAATTGTCCTATTCTTTCTTTCAATAAGTCCATTTTGTTGAGGAGTTCTAGGACAAGAGAATTGATGTTCAATACCATGCTCATCACAAAAGTTTTCGAATAAATGATTTTCAAATTCTCCCCCATGATCACTTCTAATGCAAGAAATATGTATTTCTTTTTCTTTTTGTATTTTCTTGACAAATTTTGAAAATGCGTGGAGAGCTTCATCTTTTGATGCAAGAAAAAGTACCCAAGTGAATCTTGAAAAATCATCAACAATAACAAAAGCATAATGTTTTCCACTTAGGCTTGCGGTTCTTGAAGGACCAAAAAGATCAATATGAAGAAGTTGTAAAGGTCTAGATGTAGAAATATGAGTTTTGCTTTTAAAAGAATTTTTTGTTTGTTTACCAAATTGACATGCATCACAAATTTTATCTTTAATAAAATCTATTTTCGGAAGACCTTTGACAAGCTCCTTCTTAGAGATTTTTGAAATCAAGTCCATGCTAGCATGACCTAATTTTCTATGCCACAACCAACTATTTTCATGCAATGCGGAGAAACATAAACTTTCATGAGATGCATTTTCTACATCTATAGTGTAAACATTTCCATCTCTATTTCCTACACAACTTGTTTTTCCATCATTCATATTTTCTATAGTGCAACTATTTAGCTCAAAAATAACTTTAAATCCTTTATCACATAGTTGACTAATGCTAAGGAGATTATGCTTAAGACTATCTACCAAAAGAACATTTTCAATGATAATATGAGAGTTGTTACCAATATCTCCAATGCCAATAATTTTACCCTTCGCATTGTCTCCAAAGGTGACATGACCTCTATCTTTCTTGCTTATTGTCGAGAAAAGTGAGATATCTCCGGTCATGTGTCTTGAGCAAGCACTATCGAGGAACCATTTGCTTTTCTTCCTTTTATTTTTTTTGGTTCCTAAACACAATGGAAGATTCAAGAATTTGACTTAGGTACCCAAATCATGTTGGGTCCTTGGTGGTTAGTTTTTGTTCCCTTAGGAACCCATACTTTCTTAGTGCCCATATGATGTTTCTTTTGAATTGGGCAAGATGATGAGATATGACCCTTATTTCCATAATAATTGCAAGTTATATTTGATTCACTTGAAGTTGAGGCTTTAACAAAATAATTTTTTAAGTATTTTGCCTTAATAAAAGGTTTATAGCCAAGTCCTCTTTTGTTTAAGACTCCTCTTTGTACACCAAGCATTTTATCAAGAATATCTTTTCCATTTTTAAATTTTAAAACTATTTCACTTAAATCCTTTGCTCCCCTTTTTAAAGCTTTAATTTCATTTTCTATAATTTCTTTTTCCTTTTTAGCTATACAAAGATCATTTTCAAACTTTTGTTTTTCTTTTTCAAAAATGGAATACTTGTTTTCTTCATTTTCTTTTCCTTTAAGCTTAAGGATTTTTTGGTTAAGATTTTCATTTTCTTTCTTTAAGGACTCATTTTCCTTTTCCAGATTAAAATTTTTCTTTTTAAGGGTTGCATTTTTAGACATGCAAAGAGCAAGTTTTTCATTCATCTCTTCAAGTGTATCATATAACTCTTCATATGAGGGGTTTTCATCTATCTCATCATCTATGTCATCTAAATCATCAAAAGTATTAGGTGAGTTAGAGTTAGTTACCTCATTATTTGTAGTTGCCATGAAACACATGTTGGCCACTTCATTATCCTCCTTTTCGGATTCACTTTCATCGCTATCGTCCCACGTAGCTTTCATTGCTTTCTTTTTTGATCTACCAATTTTGAGGAGAGGACAATCATATTTGATGTGTCCCGGCTTCTTGCATTCATAGCACACAATTTGTTCTCTCCTTTGTCTTTCTCCCCTTTCACCTTTAGAAGCATCCCTTTTTATGAAGTCACCATTTCTTCTTAGCTTCCTATTCCTTAGAAGCTTTCCAATCTTTCTACTTAAGAGTGCAATGTCTTCATCTTCATCATTTGATGTCTCCTCTTCCTCTTCTAGGAACTTTTCATTCTCTTTGATTGATGATTTGAAGGCGATACTCTTTTTCTTCTTTTCCACTTCTTCAATTTGTCGTCGCTTCATAGTAAGCTCATGAGTGAGAAGTGAACCTAAAAGTTCTTCAAGAGGTAGAGTCTTGACATTTTTTGCTTCTTCGATTGCCGTCACTTTGGGATCCCAAGAGGGAGGCAAACATCTAAGAAGTTTCTTGACATTTTCTTGGTTAGTATAAACTTTACCAAGATTTTTCAATTCATTCACAATAGTAATAAATCTATCAAACATGTCACTAATGGTTTCATTTTCATTCATCCTAAACAACTCGTATGAGTGTGTGAGCATGCTAATTTTAGTCTCTTTGACTTGTGAAGTCCCCTCATTTGACACCATCAATAATTCCCAAATTTCTTTAGCCGAGGTACAAGCTTGTACCTTGTTAAAGTTATATTCATTTAATGCACAATATAACATATTCATAGCTCTAGCATTAATGGCAATATTCTTCTTATCTTGAGGGGTCATTTCTTCCCTAGTTTTGGGTACTTGTTTTCCATCTACTTCTTTCATAGGAACAAAAGGTCCATCTTGCACAACATCCCACAATTCATAATCACTTTGAAGGAAAATCGACATACGATTTTTCCAATGGGCATAACCGGTGCCATCAAACAATGGCGGTCTATTAGGGGCAAGCCCTTCACTAACGGTATGGAATTTTCCTAGGTTCATGGCCATTGCTCTAAACGGTTAAGTTTATGAGAATGAGCAACCAAGCTCTGATACCAATTGTAGGATCGAATGGCCTAAGAGGGGGGGTGAATTAGGCAATTTTAAAACTATCTTTACCAAATTTGAGAATTAAAGCAATTTATTCAAATCAAATAATGTTGCCTATTTTTAATCCAATGTATAAAAATAACTAAAATATCTCAAACAATCAATACAATCAAAATAACATAACATAAAATATAAGTTTAAAGGAAGAGAAAATCAAACACGCGATGTATAGTGGTTCGGCTCAACCCGGCCTATGTCCACTCCTCCAAGCTTTCTCCCTTGGAGTATTCCACTAATCCTTGGTTGACTAAACCTCAACCAAGCTTTTCTTCACAACCAAAATAGCTTCTAAGGTGCTATTAACCTTTACAAATGTTGAAACACAATTTCTCTCACAAGAAATTTTCTAATCTCTCCAAGAGTGAACCTCACTCTTTTATAACACGAATTTTAGTATGAATATTGAAATATGATCTCTCTCAAAACTGTATATGAAAGTTAAAGCTTAGTACAACCCAAAGCAAATGAAATTACAAAGTGTATAAGCAAGGGTTTTGATTAGAGAGAATAATTTGCAAGTCAATAGCTCAAAACTAATTTGCTCTCAAATATATGAAAGTTTTTTGTGGCAAAAGTTCTTTTCGAACGAAATTGATTGGGTTTATATAGGGGAAAATAAGGAAAGTTACCGTTGTGCACAAAGATAGCCGTTTTAATTTTCCAGAAAACGCACAATTCGATCGACCGAATAGAATTCGGTCAACCGAATGTGACGTGGCACTTCCATGGAGCTTACGTGGCACTAGCCGTTGGAAAAATTCAAACCAAAATTCGGTCGACCGAATTTAATTCGGTTGACCGAATTTTTGAAGCCAAAAATCATGGCTTCTGGACAATTCGGAAGCTAATTCGGTCGGTCAAATTCGGTCGAACAAATTTTATTATATTTTACCCCCTAAATTTTCAAAAATCACAATTTGACCCCTAAAACTTTGAAAAGTGACAATTTAACCCATTTTTGAAAATTCCTCCAAAACCAACTTTAAGATATGAAAATGTAGTTCACAAAACTTCATCATTTTAAAAGAATTAATAAACTTTGGTGAAAGAATTGGCTTAAACCAATAAGTTTGAAAAACGACATTTTAACCCAAAATGTGAAAGATATGAAAATAAGTTTTCAAGTGAGCTATCTCATGCAAATAAATATTCTAATCAAAACGAATGCTCTAAATTACAAATATATCTACCTAACACTTGAGTTTTTCTTCAAATCTTCAATAATTCTTCAATTGACTCTTCTCTTTCATTTCTATCTTGAAACTCCTTCAAATGCATTAGATAAATTCTTGCAATCTAAGCTCACACTCAAGTAAAATCATTAGTCAATATGTTTAAGGACATATTAGTTTGTTATCATCAAAATAAGAGCATAATGACTCATTGAGTCAACAACATGTATTATAATGTTAGTGAAGTCTCTGGTGCTTGGATTCCCTTTGATGTATAAAAATTGTTTACCTTCATTAGGTGTGTTAGTAACCTATATGACATTATCAACTTCTTCATTCTCTCTAAGCTAGTGGTATGTTAGGCTGAGTTGTATAGATACAACTTCCAATTATTGATATTTAATATGCCATAGAGCCCGTGTTGCTTGTCGAAATTGATGAAAATGAATATCTGGCAACCAATGAAGAGAAATAAGTATAGTTATCGATAATCGTAAACTCTAAACAACTTACGTTTGTAAACCACCTTATTGGGTTGTACATATAAGAGACCATTAATTTGATCTATGAAAAACAAGGACCACTCTATATTTGCACCTAAACATTTGAACTAATTTTAGCACTGTAGGAATAAGCAACAAATTGGGTCAAAACAATCATCCAGTTACTATCTTAAAAAGATTTTCGAAGTATTCCTATGAAAGCTTCGATATGTTGTGTATACAAATAAGTTAGACCATAAGTTGAAAGTGATAACCAATATAAACAAAGACAAAGAAATGGTGCATATCGTGTTTTCCAACCGTTGTTCTTGAGTTACAATTAAAGTCCACCAGGGTTTGCTTATATTAGTTGTCATTTCATTCAATCCTTCAAAAAAGACACATCAACTATCATTATTTGAAACACCACAATACCATAATAAGAACTTTGAGTAGTCCTCAACCAATCGAGATTCCATAGGATTCTCCTAGGTATAGGTTGTTTATTCTTTCACACCTTCATTGGATTTGTGAAAAGACTTATTAACTGTTTTCTTTTTCATAGTACACGTTCAAATGTTGACACTTTTTTGGTAGTTGGTAGCTTCTCAACAGTTGTCGATAAGTCCTCTTGTTGTTGCACATCATTGTCCGATGAGTCATCCAATTAGAAAAAAATTATAGTTGTCATTATTTTATAATACAACTAATTGAAATAATAAAAAAAGTATAATGGATAATAACCTGTAATAATCCTGATGCCTGAACATATGAATCCTCAAGTCTCATAATTTGATAACTTAAAAAAGACTAGAGTTCTTATATCTCCCTATAAAGCATCAATGTTTGTTGTTACCACTACTCCTATATCTCCCAATGAAACATTAATGTCTATTGTTGTCACAGCTCTTGCATCTCCCTAAAAAACACTAATGCTTGTTGTTGTCACTACTCATACATCTCCCTATGAAACATCAATGTTTACCTTTATATCTCTCTATGAATAATCGATGCGTATTGCTGCCACTTGGCCTATATCGTCAGAGCCTACTGGTCAGTTGCTACTACATTTGAGAACTGATAATTTTTGTATATTTTGTTAAAAGTTGTTAAAAACGATTATGCTATACATTATTATACGAAATCCTGTGAAATGAGTGTCTTGCCGAGGAGGAGAGGGGGGAAGGGGTTTTTGATACTCTTAAGGATGGGAGACTTAA
The DNA here is from genome assembly GCF_011075055.1 of Mangifera indica. Lineage (NCBI taxonomy): Eukaryota > Viridiplantae > Streptophyta > Magnoliopsida > Sapindales > Anacardiaceae > Mangifera > Mangifera indica. The sequence continues at coordinate 13,253,671 of NC_058144.1, forward strand.
GAGGTAGACATCTATGGATGAGATGCATATACATTATGATACCCTATGTGACTCTCAGGGGGATGCAGTATAGGACAATAACACCTGTGGAAGGGATACTTGTCTAATATAAGAAACACCAAGAATAATAGGTCGAGGCCCTTATGATAAAGATATATGTACAGAAGTAATAACGACCTAGGGACTGGCCACATGGGTAGGGGAAACTTATGTAGAAGGGATGTCATGGGACATGGGAGAGTTGAGACTTGGTAGTTAAGGACCACAAAGACCTTTTAGAAGTTGTCTAAAAGGTAGCAGGATGAATCGACAGGGTATCATCATCATCGTCTAAATCTATAAACTTGTCATTTGATGATGCATGTGGTGTTTATTCTCCTATAAACTCTTAAGTTTGTATGTACCATTCGAAGTCATGCTCAATCTTAGTTGGACATAATGCAATTGTAATCTCCTTTTGGAACATTAAGGAAATTTATAAAAATTAATTAAATGAAAGATGGAATGATAAAATATAAATTTTTCAATGAGCAACTTACTAAATAAGCATCTTAAAATATCAATATATCATCCCAAGTCAATAGTATAATAATCTTCCATTTTAGCATAGGGGGCCCTAATCATCTGCTTCTAAATGGACATAAAGTGATACACTGTGAGTCGTCTCATAAAGCCAGTATTGCACAATGAACAACATTTATAGTTAGCATTTACAATCGTTGGTATGAATGTTAACTTCATGGATTATACAATATTTACTTGGAAAACAATCAGATATCTCAAAAAATTGTAGCTAAGTAGTGGAAGCGAACTTATATAGGGTAGGTAGTATTGTAAACAATATTGATATTTGCTATGTTTGCCTTTTCGTATTGAATCAACCGTTCTGTTTCATGTCACCATCTTCTATGGGTATCGACTAAATGCATATAAATTATTGGCTAAATGCCAAAAACAATCTAGTACTTTTGTTTTGTTGTCTACCCCTAATAGTCTCATAAATGCTAAAAACAACACTGTGAACTTCACAACATGCTCGTCATTGTCTTCCCAAATTTGATCACTAACTGCTTACTCAATCTCCTCATAGGATAACAACATGTTAATACTTGAGAAGTATTCTTTTCTCAATCGAGATATCCTCTTACAATAAATGTAGTTGGAGACCTACGTGTCTTTTTCGAATATCAAACTAGTGACTAGCACAAACTTAATAGGTTTGAATCGGAAATCAAGACGGTTTAATCTGAACCACATTTCTCTCACTAGGTCCCAATGGTTAGTCATACGAAGTAATATCGCATGTATCAAAATAACACTAAACCTTAGCTCCACCAAATCTAACAAGTGTCCAAAATAGGTTGTCTAAAAAATAGCTTTCTGAGTAAACATTAGTTTGTTCCTAATTACAGTAACGATGTTTATCTTTGTTCGAAGTGATATATACACCAGAGTCGTCCATTTCATGGAATTTGTATGCCTCCTCCTGGTAATTGATTATAAATACCTGAAAAATATATTAATTCATTTATTATATTAATAAAAGATAATCATTAATTAAGCAAACTAGATTATCATTAATATGATTAGCGTCAACTAATTCAATTGATTGTTCTGTTTTTCAAAATTAATAATGGCTTTAAAATTATATTTTAAAATGAATTTTTTCATGGCATATAAACTATATAGGAAAACTGTTAAATTTGATGTAAGATTGTTTTTTTTTCTTTATTTACTTTATTTATCTTCCTAATGGGTGTCTCTAATATTTTCAGATAATCACTATACTGTTGATAATTTTCAATCTCTTAAATTAAGGATGGATAAAATTAACCTACATAAATGTCATTTCACCTATGCTAATCTCAAAAATTTAAACTGAGAAGTATTCCTAGTTGATAATTTTCAATCTCTCAACTCAAGGATAGATAAGAGATTGAATAATTCTATACTTGATAATTTAAAAAAATTTAAACTTAATTGCCTATATTTGATAATTTTCAATCACTAGCATACTTGATAAAATAATTTTACTCAACTAACTACCATACTGTTTGAGTTTAAATTTTTCCATAATGTATAAGTGGGAGATGCAACCGTTGGTAGCAGAAACGGTTGGCGTTAATGCCAACCCTTGGCGACTATGCCAATGGTTGGTTTCGATGCCAACCCTTGGTCTTGGCATCGGTGTCAATCCTTAGAGGCAACACCAAAGATTGATGTCAATGCCAACCTGTTCTTCCACTTTCCAAACATTCCATTATAAAAAAACAATGAGTTACCTCACTTCCCAAGCATTCCATTATTATAAAAAAAAAAAAAACAATAGGAAACCTCACCTGTTGTTTTGTCATTGCATCGTTGTTGTCAATCCAAAAAGTTTTGTTGTCAGCCAATGATCAATGAAGTTGTTTACTTAATTTTCTTCGCTCTAATGCCTAAAAATAAGTTGCATTCTTCTTGTTCATTCATGGGAAAGCAATCTAATGATCTCTTATGCTATATTATATGGGGATATCTTCAAGAGAAAAAGAAGCATATGCTTTTGCAAAAATTATTTGCAAAAGCATGCAAAATATGTATGTATTCTACATACATTCATGTGAATAAACACGTGGAAGCAAGGAAGCATGCAAAATATGTATGAATTCTACATATTCCTTAAGAATATATGTTTTGCAATATTCTTTGCATATTTATATTTGTATATGTCATCAAGATTCTTCATGCCAAGACCTTCTTTCAGGCTTCATGCTCTTCACAAGTGTTAGAGGCTTCAATTATTTTATTATTTTTCCATGTGTTGCTTTAATATTAGAATGACACCAACCAAAATTTAGGGAGATAAAATCAACTAAATTTAAAGTTTTTTAAATTTGAATTTAAACTTTGAAAGTTTAATATAAAAAATTTAAATTCAAAAATTTTTAAATTTACTTGATCTTATCAATATATATAAATCTAATTTCAAATATTAATACCAAATATATGTATATGTTCTCTCTTTTAACAATACATAAAGAGAATAGTGTTACCTTATCTAGTTTCTCAAGGTTAAAAATAAAAGTAGTTTAAGTATTCTAACATATAAAATGATAAAAATATTTATGGTATAAAAAGTATGGTATAAATGTATAAATGGACTCAAATTAGGGGAAAAAATTCAATATCCCACTTATTAATGTGTTGGTTTATCAATCAAATTATAAAATACATCTAGGTTATCTAATTTTGATGGACTCAAACTCAAAACCTTGCCCTGATGGCAACATAGTTATTAGGTTTGTTTTTTATTTTAACAAAAGTATATGTATTTAAATTGTATACTATATTAAATATATCTTATTGAATAATTTTGAATTAAAAATATTATAAAGTTTAATTATATAGTCATTCATTATTATTAATATCTAATTTAATATTTATTATAAATGTACATGATATTATTTACTCAGTTTTATACGTAGATATTACTAGACAAATCTTTCAGTTGTGTTTATGAATCAAAATCAATAATCAATTAAATTTTAAATGCAAAAATCACAAGGATAAAGCTCTCTAGTGGGATTGTAAATCAACGAATTTAGATAGGTCAACAGATTGGGCTGAGTCAAGCCAGTAGGTTGTGTTCCATATTGGAAAAATACACTCCAATAACTTTATTTACTCATTATAAATAAATGTTCAAGTATCTTACCTATGCGAGTTTGATCTTAAGAACTTAACTCACTTTTCATAAATAATACTAATTTTTTCATTTCATTTCACACTACAACTTCTTTTCATATTTTCTTTTCCTAGAATATAATTTTTTTTTAAATTTAACAATTAATAGGTTAAAATTTTATAATTTTTTTATATTTTATAATTTTTTTTTCGATTGTTATGGTAGCAAGTCGTACTAGGTCACATGTGACTCTGGGATACCTTGTTACAGTAATAGGTCATGCCTCCTATGAGATGCCAAAATTGGGGACCCAAGTTGGCTTGTACCAATTTGTTTGTACAAATTGATGTGGTAGGTTGTGATTAGATGATGTGGTTATTTGTTTTTTCTCTAATTTCAAAATCATCCAATCAAATATTATTACTTTAATTTGTACATATAAGTTTGGACAATTTATTTATCCATCAAATATAACTCCAAAAAAATAGTCAAACCCTTAAAATCAATGTTATTAAAATACAACAAGCAACAAAACTATTTATACAAATAATGTGTACAACTTTGTGTATAAACAATAATATATAATCACATAATCGGGTATTATTATATATTTAATTTAAAACTATTCAATCATATAATTATATATTATTATTTGTCTATTAAATTATATACTTTATTTATGCGTATAATATATCTCTTTCGATAAGATATCACATTCAAACATGCAGTAATTATCATATATTATCATTATTATTATTGAAAAACACATACTAAGTTACAACATGAAATAATAATAAATGTGATTTTTGTAGTTTCTAATATCCGAAGAAATCTGGATATCAATGAAAAATATAGACAAGAATATTTTCACTTTGTTTATGCAATCAAGAAATCTAGATTTTTGTTGTTGCCGACAAAAACAAACGCAAAACACTCATAAATAGAGTAACCGACAATAAACTTACTCCAATCTTGCAATTCATGCATCCAACAAGCACCTAGACACTCAAAAATGGATTTGGAGGTAAGTTCCCCCATTTTTTTACCTATTTTTTGTTTGGAAGAATGTTAATCGAGATGGTTTTTTTTGTTGTCTATCCCGAAAACACCGATTGGTATGATATTGTTAGATGTTATTTACTTAGGCCTATAGTGGTTTCTAGTAGGATTAGATGAAATGGGGCCAATTTTGGCAACAGTTAAGGTTTTTTGTGTCAAACCCTAAATCGGCCAATTTAATGTTAGTTTGGTTAGTCTTTTGGATGGAAAATACTAAAAATGGTGTTATGATGATTTACTTGGTATATTTTGTCTTTTAAAACTTGTGATTTGGTTAGAAATGGATGAAACAGTCATCATTGATGATGATAAAAACTACATGCAGACATGCAAAAATATAATGTCCATGCAAACACATTGTAACACCTTTCTTGAAGAACATACTCCTCCAGGAAATTTCACCCGAAAAGACATGTATTACTTGACCTCTTAATTAAAAATGACGGAATTAAAAACATGATATTAAATACTTAAACTTAAATGCATGCAAAAATGTGTGAACTAAAATTAACTAAAATACCTTAATTTATTAAAATCATAAGCCAAGTGTCTGATAACCTAATCTTTATGAAAATAGTGCTTAAGACATTCGTACAATGTTAATAGGGGTAACACAATACATAAATATCAATTAAAAAGAAAATGATTGTTTTGCCCTTTACCCTTATGTAATTGTTTAACTGGACCACTAACTTTCTCGTATGTCAAACTACTCACCTTTACTTGCAAAACCACATAAAAAGAGTGCATGAGTAAAAACACTCAATAAGTATGTGGCATTTTAATACTTTGTACAAAGCATAATACTAAAATTGGTGCTCTACTAGTGAATCTCAATATGGTCACAACTTGGCACTCTTGTGCCATAAACATAAGTCATTCACAAATATTACTAAAACCTAAGCTAAACTTAACATATCTAATGCCCTATAAAAGCAATTGATACATTGTTTGTCTATTATCTATTGTGCCTTGCACATATGTCATATATTTTATTGGGCTAACTAACCATGATATCATAGTCACATAGGGAAACTACTTGCAATCTCTTCTTTACCACATACATATAACTACATGACTATTAACTGAAAAACCATCTTTGAATGCCCCTTATCATGAGCATGTATGTAATGCATTTCATTAATCACGTGAGAAACTAATTGAAAGGCCATGATCTCTTACCATTCACACATCAACTAAACTGAGCTATATGGCTAGTGTGTCTTATTGTTGAGTGCATGATGCATCTCATGGGTATTCATTTCTTATAAAGCCCTATTACTTTCACGTATCTTACCATTTACACACACAACTGGTAGTTATCTATGTGTGTACCATTTTTCTTAACTTTACTTATTTTTTTACCCGAATTCAACTTGGTCAGGGTCTATGTTGTCTTCCCTACAGTTGGGAACCTTTTTATAATTAATTATCTTGTCTTGCCTTGCTAACGTCTTTCTATTCACGTCCCCTGCCTTACACTAAACCTAAGGGTAAAATGTTCTTTTTCTATTATTAGTACTTATACAAGTGTGTATGGAAGTTACATCTATGTGTTCTTCTAATGGCACACACACGGGCATGTCCTTCCTTTGCGCCCCTATATATTCCTTATTGCATATACAAAGGTGTGTTATGGATTTGTCTTCCCATGTATCATCATCATACACAACTTATTCTCTATTACAAACATGGGTTTTAGGGAAACCATACATAGGCTTATATCTCATATCACACGATTGTGAAGGTATTTCCCCAAAATGAATGTGATTTCACGCTGAATTTTCTTTTTCATACAAGGATACATGGTCATGTTAGTTACCCTACACAACCATGTATCACAATCTAGATATTGCACCTTATTGGTTTCTATGTATTCCAACCAACTACAAGCGATCCAAACTCAAACATGTCTCTAAACATCCTATATATCACTTTTTCATCCAATAACACAACAAATCAACAATCTATCAAATCATGCATAAGATCATCATGGTTATCTTATTTTTAGTGCAATCAATACAAATATGTTATCTACTCCTTAATTTAACATATTTTAACAAGCATTCAATTCCATAAATAAGTTATATAACCATTGATACCTAAGAACTTGCCATAATGTAAAATAAGCCATTATCTCATCAAAACTTAAGCTATAATGTCCAAAATGATCATTAACTTACTTGTCCTCTAACGATCAAATGAGGTCTTCATATGGCTAATGGTTTTCCAATGATCAACAACCTCGCTCCAATGAATAAAGCTCTCAGTTCTCTTTCTTCTTTTTTTATTTGTGTGACTAAGAATGAAAAAGAATAACTCAAAATTAAGTCTGCACTCTTTTTTAGTTTTGATTGCCAAACATGATACACGGGCGTGTATGGTATTATATAACTAAAGCAATTTCTTATTTGTCGCAATCTTTATCTTATCTAAATTTTTAAATTTTACTAACGATGCATGACCATGTATATCAACATACACGAGCATGTACCCCATTGGAAACTTACCATTAAACATAATTTAATACGAAAAGAAAAGATTGATTTGCCCTTGCGTTTATCTATAGGTGTTACACTTATACACATAAACACCTATACACAAACGCACTTACACAAATGTGTCATTATCATTGTTCAAAAAATGAGGTTTTATATTTCTACATGCATTTTTTATTTATTTAATGAATTAACAATCCGAAATTCGTTTTTGTATAGATTTTCAGTTAATGAACTAGATGAGGAGAAACGGTACCATGATGCTCAGATTTTCAAAGTTACGATAAATATATGTAAGCATAAGGACATGGTTAAGCACATTAGATCAAAGCTAAATCGTGCCAGAATGAGATGTTTAGGCAAACATGTTTTGGATATTATTTGGATATTATTTGGATCTTGAAGTACACGGATATAGCTTGACCCTTATACACTTTGTACTCTTTTGGCACATGAACAGGAGAGAGTTAGGAACGGTGTTCTGCTTTAGACTTAATAAGATCAACTATAAACTCAGCCCTATTGAATTTGCCTTAGTGACTGAATTGAGGCTCAATAAGGATGTGAATATTGGTGATTATGTAACGACAACAAGTCAAACATGTGTTATATGATGATCTAGGCCAAACTTTTATGCCTCAGTCATGAGGCAACAATAATGATGATGTTGTTAAATTAGTCAGTATTTATTTGCTCCATTTTAGATTTATGGGAGTAGATAACTGAAAAGTGATGGCGGATCGCATCTTTTGACTAGTTGAAGATTAAGACGTATGTAATAGATTTCCATATGGGACAATGGTTTAGACGATAACCGTCGAGTCCATGAGTTAAGTGGTGGAAAAGAGGTATGAGGATGTTTTAGAGCAATATCCATTATACAACGAGGACATCCAAGTGTAAAATTATGCGTTAATAGGATATGTAATAGCATTTCAAGTAATCATATTAAGCTTTAATGGAATATATTGCTTTTATATTTTATGATTGATCATTTACAACAACATTATTAATTAAACAACCTTTTTTCTCAAATGTAGTTATACATATATGAAACTCTCAACAATCTAGGAGGTTTCATGATTTGCAAGTCCAGAGACAAGTTTCCTTCAATGTTGAAATAGAGGATTTTTTAGACCAAGGTAGAAGCACATTGATAATATCTTCTCTACTTTTTCAGTGCATTATGACTATTATTTGTTATTGTAGTTAAAAACTATAAGTTTTGTTATGACTTAGAATTTCTCATGTTTAGTAGGATGTTATCACTCTTATTTTGATTTTGTCAATAAAGGAAAAGGAATCATCATGGTACATAGAAACATTAGAATACACAAGCTACAAAGATGAACCTGATTAGTATTATTGTCCTGTTCCATATCTTCGGGCAATCCATTCATCTTACACACCCACCCAACCCTATTGCATGGTCATTTGATATTACTCAACTTGAGGATCTATTATGTGGGTTATGGATAGAATGGATCGATATTTTGAAGAGTTTAGTAAACATGTCACATCGATGAATCTGCAGTACGAGGCATTTGAAGCTAAAGTTACTAAAGAGCAACACATATATTATGCCCCTTTCATAGATGGGGTAAGTATCCCCAAATGAATATTTGTGTATTCTATACATGATTATGTTAAAAAAAACTATGAGGTCATTATTGAGGTATCTATTCAGAATGATGCAATCTCACATGAAATTTCCCTTGATTATGATCCCAAGGAGACACCGATACACACTAGATTGAGAACCTAAGGGATATTATAGGGAAAGATTGTTAAAAAGGGTTGGTTACTCTTTAGCTTGTTTACATACCCTTTTAGGCAAAGGTAATCATGAGAAGTCCATTAACCATCGATATAAAGAGAAACCTACATGAGATGGTTGCATTTTTAAAATGGTATGAGGAAATGAATGATAATAACAAGGCAACTTTTGATAGGTGGTTGCCTCGTATTTTGTAAGAAATGGATGAGGTAAGACATGATCAATACATATGGCCCCAATTATTAGTAAAACCTACAGAAGGGAAAGTGAGAAGAAAGATTGAGGCTTTGTCACATGGGCTAAAATGGACAAAGTATAATTCAAAGTATTTTGAATATTATATCTACATTTGAATTTGGGATTTTTCACTATGTATATTAGCCAATTTATTATTGTTGGTACAGGTATAAATCTCAATGAACTACAATAATAAGTATTGAGCATATGGTGAGCTAGATCTAATAGCATGGACCTTATTGTGTATGACTCACTAAAGAATTTCATAAGGTCAAAGAAGCATTTCAAAGAGATAATGGCATACTATCAATTCCTCCCAACAATTATAAGTGTGTTTAGTAATTAGGAGAATAAAGGTGAAGACTTTAAGACATAGCCATTCACTCTTAACTATTGCATTGATGTACCCTAGTAGGGAATAACATCAGGTGATTGTGAGGTCTTCATACTAATGATACAAAGTACCTTGTTATTGGACACCGATTTGACCTTGCTACTAAAGACGTTGCCAAATTGCGCAACCTCATAGCCATCAGGATTTATATACATAGACATCAGACTTGATTATTGTTTATTTTATTTATTGTATTCTATGTTGTCCGATTTTATTCATGCGTTGTTAAATATTTCATGTGATTCATGAAAGGTGATATGTTGTTATGTCTTTTAGTTTCAGTTTACACTTATTCATTAGGTTTTCATGTTATACTGTTAGTGTGTGAAATTCCATATTTGTAAGCATTTAATTTCGTTGATTTGTGATATTTAATTTGTTAATTATTTGATTAATTACTTGTTTTAGGAAATTAGGCATTAATTGCATTATTCTGAGAAAAGATGCAAAATAAAATGAATTTAGAGTTGTCACGTATCAAGACAGAATGACGGCAAAATACATAGGAGATGGCTGATTGTGGAAAGGAGAGAATCGCGCTATTTATTGAGAAATTCACAAATGAAGACTTAATTAACAATTGGAGGAAGTTCAGGTCCTTTGGATGATATTTGGCACAAAAATATTACTCAATGACTGAAGCAGACTTGGCAGTATAAAAAGGACAATTGCTCTCTGTTTTAGGGTTTTTTTCTGGTTTTTTAGCATCCTTTTCTTTCAGAAAGAAACACAGTCGCAACCTTTCGCTGGTTCTTCTTCAATTAGGATAGGATTTTTATTTTAATTTTCTGTGAAGCCATGAACATAAACATGAGTGGCTAACTCTTTTCTTTAGTCGAGTAATCAGGATCATGGTTCTACGACGATTGTGAGATCTTCTTTGCCCGTTCTTTTCTTTTAAATATTTAATTTATTCCTGATTTTATTTATTGTTGTCTTGTTCAATTAAATATGACACATCTTATTTATTTTGGATTAAAAACAACTTTGCTAGATTAAATTATTGAATCCGTAATTGTTTGATGATTTAATCATAAGTGGCTGGCTAGCATGCTTGGTGAAGTAGAATGATTATTGTATGTTAGTGGAATAGGTTAATCTAATTTAAACAAAAACAGCGTCTGTGTTTTGTTGATTAGAATCGGTGGCTTTTCTAGTTCTTAATTTTGTTTTCAATTTAAATTCTAAGATCGTATCTAGAACTGATTGAAAAACAAGAGAAGTAATTAAAGAACGTTTCTTAATTACCAACACCTAAGGAAAGGCAGAACAACGAGCGTCTCGATGTTTCATAACCGGTTTATTTAAAAGGAAAAATTAATCTTTTTATCGATGATCAATTGAATTGAACCATACCTGAATTACTTGGCTAGAACTCGTCTTTTTATTGTTTCAATCTAGTTTTCTGATTACTTTGATTATTTAATTCTGAATTAATTTATTTTTGTTTATCCGTACGATTCGAAACAACAAAATCCCTCTTGCTTTATTTTGTTATATTTCAGATAAATAACCCAATCTCAGTAGATACGACTCTACTTGCCCTATCTACAAGTTTTCATTGAGAGAGTAGAAAATTTTATTTTTGGTGGATTCGACACCCACCATATACCATGCTATTTAATACATGAACATAAAACCTATAAAATATACCATGAAAAATAAATGAAATTATATCATGACAAAGAACTTTACAAATATACCATGATTATTAATAAATGAACATAAAACAATTCTAAATTACATCAATATTTTGACATATGTCCCTCATATGGTCATATTGTGATTGAAGTCTTGTTGTTGTTTGTAATTACAAAAGTAAAAGCAAATGCATTAAGAAGTTTAACCTAACTGTAAACAATGAAAAATTCATATATGATGATTTGGAAACTTTACAACTTGCATTCCATTATATGCCATATGATCAAGTCAATCACTCGCAATGACCATGCATTGTATTCCCATAGCTAATAAGTCATGTCGTTCATCCCTTACTAGTATACAATCCCCAGATGAAAATGATGTGATTGCTTTAAGTGATGGATTTGAATAATTCAATTTAGTGTGTTTGCACTCATGGCATCAACTGTAATGGTGTTTAAGTACTTTCTTCCCTTGTGAAAATGTCATATTATGTTAAGAAAGTCACCCTAAACATCAACACTCTATTGGAGGTAGAAGGACTAAAGGGATTTCCTTAGGATACGCCTATTTAGATAGATCTTCCAATGGGTTTATCCTCTCCATATGAGTAACTTTCCAAAATTCAATAAAGTAATACTTGCCCACCCATTGATAATAGTCTAAAAGGTTTTGGAACCTGACAATCATTGTAATGTGTATACATGATAAATGTGACAGTTGAAATTTTATATAGTTATAGTCATTATTTAATAGATCGAGAGTAGCAACCGGTTGACCTGTACCATAAACTTCATATCTATGTACAATAATTAGGTTAACAATCATATTGGTTGATTTTTATACATGACTAGCCAATTTCTTCTCAGCCCACAGAGTTAAGGGATTATTACAAACCTTTACATGATTAAACATACATCAAAATATTATTAAATTTCCAAAAACTTTAATGTCAGCAAATATAATAAATGAAATATAAATAACCTGCTAGGTTATGTCGGGTATAAAACCATTTTTTATGGTGGAACATAGAAATTTAAAAAGCATCATGACTAGCAACTTTCGCATGTGTCATGTCAAGAAATTAAATGACTCTACAATGTTTATGGTTATTATCTTATATTGAATGTTAGGGAAGTAAACACGAGTCCACTATTTATAGTCAATACCTCTCAAGTAGGTGGTTGTTGTGAGATTTACATCATTAATCATCTGCATGACCTCCTTAAAATTCAGTATCCAATAAGCTTTCATGGCTCTCTTTTTGTTTATTTATACCTGTTATACATGTTTCTCTTTATATGATGGTTGCACTAACCATGGTGCACATTCGGGACCACCTTTTGCACAAAAGGAGTAATAACACAATGTCTATATGAAATGATTGCTAATTTTGGGATATCACCAATGCATCAATGTAAAGCTCTCAAAAATAGGGTCTACCGTTTCCTCCATTTTCCCTACACTAAATGCCAATAGATAAATCTAGTTATCTTTATCCTTTCCCACAACAAAAAAAAAGTGTCTCTAAGTATCGACCTATCAAGAATGTCCATTAATACAAATGACAAGATGACAGTAATCCCAAAACATTCTAATAGAGCACCCTAAACTTATAAAGATAAATTGGAATCGATTATCTTCATTTATCTTAATGTGTGTAATAGTGTTAGGGTTTTTTTCTTTCTTAGTTGAAATAGTATGTAGGTAATAGTTAAAATGACTCCTCTAGTGAATCTCAGATCGCATTCAAAGCCCAATTCTTCACATGTCAAGTTTGAGTGTAAGAGATATCAATCTTATACCTATCCGCCACATCCGTTATGATATCCTTCAACTTATAGAAATGTTTAACTGCAATAAACATAGACTGCAATATTTAACCAATTGCTCTTTTACCTGTTTATCTATAGTAGGGCATTGTAACATCCTAAGGACAAATGTGTTTTCCCAACCTACGTAACACGAAAAGCTTACAATCACTTAACTTTACCCTTCATGCTCTCCATTTGCATTGTTCATACATGCATTTGATGTCTCGTCTTTTTTGTATGAATTTATCACCTCGAACTGATAACCATTTTTCAATGTATCCCTATGAAATGTATCAATATAAAACCTGTTTATACGCAAATTGATCATCAACTTTGAATCTCTCATCTCGTGGTAGAACTAAATGAATTTCTATATCCCTGTAAGGCTCTAAACCCCAAAAAATGGATTTGGAACTTGAACATTAATGGAAATGGGCTTGCAATGAATTGAAACATCGCGATTTGAACTATCTTGGGCTAATCCACTAAGACTAACCCCTACATCATTACTATCATCTTCACTACCACTATCACTATCAAAATCACAACCACTATCATCACTGCCATTATTACTACCATCATCACAACCACTATCACTACCAAAATCACAACCAATATTATCACTGTTATTATTACTATCATCATCACAACCACCACATTCTTCTTCATCCAATTGAAAATCATCTACTAGAGTGTCACTCGTCTCAAAACATCTCTTAGGTGTACCTTATAATGATTTTTGGTGTCTTGCTTTTTCATCTTATGCCCAATCTTGAGAGAGAGTAATCAAGCCTGCCTCAACCTCAAAACCATCATGTGAGTTCACATTCACCTTATCATATTCAGGCATACATTATAGTTATGTCTCACAATATATGTTATCCAAAGAGTGAATTTCTTCCATGGTTATGGATGAGTCAACCCCTAGCTATGTTTCAAGATATTGTTGTTTATAGTTACTTTTGACTTCTTTAGGGCTTATACATACACCAAGAAATGATAGATTCCTTTTGCATACCTTAAATAACCTCATTATAATTTGAACATTGTAGTTATCTTTTATCACATACGACAAATCACTGAAGGTGGTTGGGTTTTGCATATAAATTTTTACATCATTGAGACTTCGATCAATACCCAAATAAGAATATGAATCCATTGTAATTTATTTTTGCTTTAATTGATACCAATCTCTAAACCATACCATTGTATTTCATAGTGTTATCAACTCCAACAACCCATTGTCAACCATATCCAAACATATATATTACCTTAACCATTTTCATGTATAAAAGAAATTCAATTAAGTGACACTATATTATAATTAACCCACAAACATTTTGACAAATTTTATTGCAATCCAAAATGCCTACACACACACAAGCACATGCAAATGCACACATGCATGTAAACGCACATCCACACACGCAAACACATATGCATATGCACATAACATTTTCTAAGAAAATCACAATTCTAGTTTTCCTTTGATTTGGACACCAATAATTGATCTACTTTGACAAAAACAATAGATATTGCTTGTATTCAAGTAGTGTAATTGTTTAAAGTTTTGAAAAGCAAAAAGAAACATCACATTCTTTCAAATATCAACATGTTTTGATCTTCATTGTCAAATGCTTGAAAGTTTGAAACTAACAATACTAACACAAATAAATGAAACTGAGTCAAGTTGCCTACTTAGACTGCAATGATCTTGTTAGAGAAGAAACATTGCTTGTTTTATGTGTGATTGTTGTTTGTTGTGTTGAAAGGAAAAAAAATGGTGAAAGAGAAGGTAATATAATAGAAAGGGTATTTTTGGTACAATTTATGAGTTTTTCTTAAAAAGGTAAAACTCAAATTTTGTTGCCTAAACTGATATATGCAATAACTATTTTGTTTGTTTTAATTAATTTTCTTAGTGTAGATGTTTTAAAGGGATGCAATATAGATAATGGTATGTCTAATTGTTCTTATTTAATTATTTGTTGAACTCATTTTTTTTCATGCTATTAAATTCATTATACGATAAGCATATCTAATGTTAAATATTTTTTTCTCAAATGGTAAATTTAAATGTTTTATCATTGAGCCAACAACTTTAACATTAGATTTTGCATTATCAAATGCAATAGAGAAAATCGATTTATTTATTTTATATTTATTAAATATGTTAGATAATGTTGTATAAATGGTCACACCAATATGAAGATATTCTCACACTCTAAAGACAATAACTTATTTACATAATTGTTAATAAAAATTAATAAAATAAGTAATTACACACATATGCCCTAACTCTTAATTACAAAATGTCAATTTCAATAAATCAGAAGTAATTGAAATAATATTATTAAACTCACTGATTCATTTGTAGTTTTAATTTTCATTTTTTCATAATTTTTAAGTACGTCATATCTTAGTATTGACTTCGGAAATTTTTTAAAATACAAGTTGACCATTATTTTGTATCATTTATTCTATTATTATATCCTCAACAAAAGAAAAAGGTTAATCAAAAACAACAATGTGCTTGACCATATAGTCTTGTTTTATTTGTTGATTGTATGCAAAGTTCGACATATCTCCCATTGTAAAACTAGCTAGAATACCTGTACAAGATCCACAAAATGATCTTGATCTTGTGAAGATAATTTGTTATTGTCATCTCAAGTGTTATGATATTTTTTACAATGTTCATTTATATGATAACAAAGATGTCATAAATCACAATGTTTACACACTGCACATTAAACTAATTTATTACTTATTATTTCTTCAATTTGATTGACGTGTTCCCATACCATTGATTTTTACTTTCTCATTTTTTTGATGGTGTTGTGCTACAAATGTTTACCTCTGAAACTGTAGTCCTTCATAAACATATTGACTTTCCTCATTATCAAAATAATCAGAAAGATTAAACTTATTTGATCTTGGATCTATTTTGATATGAATGAAACAAAAATAATAATCAACAAATATTAAAGAGAAATTATAACAAATTAGTTTGGAAAATTGAGAATTGATTGTGAGAGTAGAAAATTTGAGAATTGATATAAAAAAAATTGAAATTGAAAAAGCAAAGGAGGGCAATCAATGACGACTGGATTTGTGAAACTGTGAATGTTAAAGGGTTATTTATCATGAATCCATTTAAAAATGGGCTTGCATGTTTTGGGGGGGTAGGGATTTGTTGGACAATGGCTCCCTGGCCCAATTAAAAAAATTTTTAATTATTTTATTTTTTGTCAGGCCAATCCACATGTTGGATCCTAAAGCCCTAAACACAATTGACAAAGTCCACACACTTGGCATGATTTGCAATTTTGTGAGACATGCCTAATAATAGTTTGGGTCTAGGTGTGAGCCGACCTAACTTCCTACCATGTCTAACTATATTACCCTTAAGAGTGTGTTTGATTTCAGTAATATTTTATAACAAAAAAAATGAAAGACTAACACCAAAAATATATTACTTAGAAGATTAATAGGTAAAAATTATTACTATTTTTGGTAATGATTAGTAACTATAAATAATTATTGTATTTGGTTGGAGATAATCAAATAATATTAAAATATTATTTTACTTAAATATCCTTCGGTATAATTATTTTAAAATATTTTTCGTGTTACTTATTATACTAATTGAAAATAAAAGTATTTTTGTCATAAAAAATTAAGGCCAAAAGGCTTAGTGAAATTCAAAAGTGACTTACTCTAATTTTCAAAAACTCAAACACTTATTTATGAGTAAAATTTTGTTGAAAAACTCAACAACAGTTAAAGTTTAGAGCTAGACCGCCATTTAACAAAAATATTTTTAAAACATGAAATTCATTATATTTTCCCCCCTAAGTTTTAAAAACTAACAACCCTAACCCATACCTAAAGTTTTCAAATTTTCAAAAGTAGCATTCCCCCTCCCCCCCCCCCCCCTCCCAAAACTTAGGGTTTTCTTCCTCTTTACTTTGACCACCAACGATGACGCTTTCAACCCTAATCCGTAGAGAAAAGTTTGATCATCTCTTCTTAAGTCATGACATCGTCTGGATTAGAAGAATCAGCTAAACAAAGCATCATTTAGATGACTCCGTCGTTGTCCAAACAAAGTGTCAATGAGTGACTTTTCATATAGATGATGACGTGTCTAGACAAAAATTATCTAGATTTTCAGATAGCTTTCATTTAGATTTTTAAACAAAAATCATCCGGATTCCATATGATTTTCATCAATCTATGGTCAGAGAAGAGAGACGATAAGGTAGGAGGGAGGATGGCCAACGGGTAGAAACAGTAGATTGTCGCTGGAGAAAAGATAAAAAACTTTAAGGGAAATTACCATTTTTCAAACTTTGAAGGAAATTTTAGGGGGAAAATATGACAAAAGTTTTGTTTTTTAATTTTTTTTGTTAAATAATGGTTTTACGCCTAACCTTAATTAAGATTTTTAACAGAAATTACTTAATAAGTAAATATTTGGGTTTTTTAAAATTAGAAGGTAAAACTTTAGGGTTTTACTATACCTTAGGTGGGGATAAGTCTTTTGGCCGAAAATTAATAAGAAAATATAGAATTGTAACAAAATCAAAATTGTATTAGTAATAATTATATTATTTTATATATTATTTGTTATATCACTGTTAATAATATAAAATTATTAGAATATTTTATTACTTAACTAATCAAATAAAATAATATTATTAATAAGAAATAGATTGTTTGAGTAATATTTTATACATACCAACCAAACACTACATGAATGTTCTTAATTAATTTACCATATTACCTATGCAATTAACATTTTTACCCAATTACCCTTCCTGTCAAATGTCATAATTACGTCTTTGACCTACCAATGCTATCTGTCTTCCAATGTTCTTTCTCTAGTCCAATCTTTTTTTCCACTCAATCAAAGATACGCAATCTTGACGACTTTCAGACCTTCAAAATTGAAAGATAAAGATCACTGATGTTTTTAGCTTGAATAGGTGAATAGTTGCCACACTAAATTAAATAATAAATGCGCGTTAAATAAAGGCGTGAGTTAGATTAGAGAATAGTCTTGTACTTATATATGCTGTCATTGTGAAGCCAAATTGAATGGGGCACACAACAACGATCAAGACGCAAAAGATGATAGAGATGGAGCCATCACAGAGGATTTGAGCCGATGACGACATCGTACTGGACTATCTAGAGCCGCCTTTGTACCAACTTTTAGTGTGTAGCAGCGACTTTCGTAGGTCTCATCTCTGTTTTCATATCTAAGATTCATGGTTTCTTGTAATAGTAGTTACTGACTAAATCATTGATATTAGATTGAGCTGTTAAAGTTAACTCAACAATTTGAAATAAGAATTCGAATAAACGAAGAGTTGTCAAAGGGGCTTAGTTGACAGGATGATGTTTGGCATACATATTATTAGTAGATTGGATAATGGTCACTCCTCCTTTATTTCCCACAGTTGTCGATCTTTTTCCTTTCCTCACCCTCACCCACAACTATCGTACATGATGAAGGCCAATGCTTGCCAGTGGGGATACTATCAAATACTAAAAAGGTAAAGCAAAATTTGAGATAGGTTATCAACAATAATAATATTGATAAGGTGATCAACATACATTAAACACGATAGTGAGTTATGTTAGATTAGACCGAGCTAACTTTGGCACAGCCTTCCGTACTTGTAAGTTGTGCCAAGCCTAATGTCTGTAGAATAGCGGGCCTTTGTATCAGGTCTACCTTGAAAAATATATAGGCCTACAACATGGCGTATGTTACAATGGGTCATGTCGTATTGAGCTCGTTAATTATATTTTTTTATTTTTTTGTTATGTCTTTTGGATTTCTCATATTAATCCTTTAGGTTTTCTTATAAGAATAATAACAAATAATTAATAATTTTAGATTCCCCGTATTATATTTTTGTGTTCCCATAAAATTAATAATAAATTTATTATTACTTTTTAATTTTTTATAACATTAATAAATATTTTTGGATTTCTCATATAAATTATTTGTATTTCCTATGTAATAATAAATAAATAATAAATTTTTAAGAATAATTAATAAATTTAAAAAATTTATGTACAGTGTCATGTCAGGCTAGATTAGACAAGCTCACGAGCCAAACTTCATGGTCCACGACACAACCCACATGGCTTGTAAGCTAGCCCATAGGTTGCTACACTATGTTAAAAAAAGGAAGCTTGGATTGTCAAACCCCTATGGCATGTCTATTGTACATTGTTCTTCTTCCTAGGTATAACAAGGAGAACGATGAAGTAATTGAATGTCTTCTCTCTCAAGTTGTTTTTTTTTTTTTTTTCTATTGTAATTATCATTATTATTATTAAGATGAGAGAAAGGAGAGAGAATTTGGAGAAACATTATGATTAATTTTTTTAATTGATGATATTACTTAAAGATGTCAATTGGGTCAGGTCACCCTACCTTCATCCGAAGCATAGGAAAATAGCCCAACTTAGAAGACTTGATCTGTTACTGTAGTGTGTCAGGTTGTGGGCTTAAATATTAGGGCTATGGGTTGAACTAGCTTGGCCTGTTACTATTGCAACATTTAAAAAGATTAAAACAAAAAAACAAAAAACTTAAATGAAAAGTTAGAAGCAAAGGCCAGAACGACTTTTACCACAAAGCATAAGTCGTTTAATGGCTACTGGCCTCTGGTCAATAACCGTTGAACTTTATTTTTATTCCTATTATCCATCCTATACAAACGACCCAAACCGCCTTCTCCCTTTTTCCGAATTTCATTTACATAACTCACACTCTGAATCTCTCAATCTTTCATTATTTTCAATCTCGTTTTCATTTCAATTTTGCTAATAAAAAATATTTAACAGATTGATCTAGTATCAAATAAATTTAATCCATTTGACTATTATTATATTGATATTGATGACATTATTAATGATGCATAATATAGAACAGACGAAACACCAACTAGTGAAAGTGACATAACCATAGATTCAACAAAGAGAAAAAAAAAGCAAAAGTTAATAGTGTGGGATCACTTCAATCTAATAAAAGAAACGATCGAAGGAAAAGTAATTTACTAAGTGGCATGATGCATTTTCGTTGACATATTACTAATTATTGTAGAAAAAATTTCACACGACCTTAGAGGGAAAAAATAAATTATCTTCACCCAAGTGCGATCCATTGATCTCAACACTAGTTTAGCATGAGGTCCAAGCGGTTTCAGATGTATAGGAAAAATGTCAACTTTTACGTACAATCAAATGAAGATGTGGGACTACATAACTAGGTATATTGTTGCTTATGATCAACCTTTCAATTATGTGGAAAATGAAATCTTAGAATATATGATGCAAAATAGTGTTCAACTTGTATTTAGAATAATTCCTAGGTCAACTCTTATGTCAGAGATCCTTAAAAATTATGAATTAATTAAATTAAAAGTGTTTTGGGAATTAAATAATTTTAATGATATTATTTTAATAACTTCTGATTTATGGACAACTACAAATCAAGATACATGTTACATATGAGTAACTATCCTTTTATTAAAAATTATTGTATTTAAAAATTTAAAATATCTACATGAGGGCGTTACAATTTATCGTGCATTAACAAATATTTTTCAGGAATATAAAATTAATAATTTTATTTTTATAATTACATTAGATAATGTCAAAAATAATAATACAGTTATTAAATTGATATATAATCATTTATTTCTTTTATTTAATGAAAAATTATTTCATATTAAGTGTGTAACAATTAGACATGTTATTACATACATTTTATTATCTCCATCACGGGTACAAACATATAATAAAATATGTAAATCAATGAGGTTAAAATGAAAAAAATTAAAAATAGATGTTAAAACTATGTAGAATTCAACATATCTTATTTTGAAAACATATGATGGGTATGCAGTTCCTATAATATGATTATTCAATACCCAACCAAAAGATTTGTAAAATGCTAATTTTTTGACAGATTATGATTGAAAAATTACTATGGGTCTAATGAACATGTTAACGTCATTGAAGATACTCATAGACTATTGTTCAAGTGTGCATTATTTAATAACTTGTTCAATTTTATATAGTATGGTAGAAATTAATGATGTTTTTAAAGAATTTAAGTATTATAATACTTTCTAAAATATATCTAGGCGAATTGGACAAAAATTTAAAAAATATTGGAATGAAATTCTCTTACTTTGTCCCATTGCCACTATCTTTGATCTTAGGGCAAAAAAATTAGGACTAAAAAATTTATTTGATGTTATTAATGATAATTTGTTAATTACCAATATTAATTGTGTAGATAATGTTACACAATTTATAATGGAAATGTATAATTTATATGAATAGAAATATGAAAGGGTTGGACAAAGTTTAGAAATAGTGGTAAGTTTTGGTTGTTCACCCGGAAAAAACACATATATATGACACTCCTACACAAAGGTAAACAAACTGTGGGTCATAGCACAAATTATGATGAATTTTATAGTTATATCAATATTGATTATTATCTAAAAATTGTTCAACGATATAATCCTGAAAAATTAGATGTTTTGACATGGTAGAAAGAAATGACAAAAACTTTTCTTGCGCTTGTTACTATGACCTGAGATCTACTAACCTTTGAGGTATCGACTAGAGTATTGGAATTTGCTTTTAGTGCATTGATGTATGTTGAAAGATGGGTGAGCAAATTTATACCCAAATATAGTTGAGATAATCATGTATATGAATGATTGAGTTAAAACTAAATTTAAATTATAAAATCAGATCGCTAAAAATATCTTTGAAGAATTCAAAAATCTTAACATTTAAGATAAGTAGATAAGAAATATATATATTATTGTATTTATTTTTGTAATTATCAAGATATAAATTAATTAATTTATACTATATTATAACATTTTTATGATATAACCATGATATTTATCTATTACAAATAAAAGATTATTAATAAAAATAGATAGATAATGTCTTTGGTTTTAATAATTAAAAAATAATATAAAAAACATAATTTAACAAAATAAATTAAAAAATTATTATTTTGTTAATTTCTAGTCAATTCAGAACTATAAAGTTAAATATGATTTAAATATAGAGGGTTAGATTATAAACTTTATACTTTTCATGTCGCAACCCACTCTGGTAAAATTTATTTTTATGTGAACATTAGACTTAGCCCTACCCATGAGCCGAATCGGTCTGCCTAAGCTGATCTAATCTACCCTCATCTCTAATTTTTGTTATCGTTATAGAAATTTTATTAATAATATTAGATTATTAATAGCAAAACGTAATACGAATAAAAAGGTGGAAATGTGTTTTTGGCCGTCCGTTGGTGAAAAGGTGTAATTCACCTAACCGACACCAGCCAGCTGTACAACATGTGAGGTAATCAATCATGAAAGGGGCATTCCAGCACACTTCCAAGTGAATTTTGTTTGTTTAGTACATGGGGCTTTAATTGTATTCATTTTTTAAATATGATGAAATGGGTGCCCCAATAGCAGTCCACCACAACATAAATAATTTTATTTGATACACGTGATGTGCTCCACCACCTTCCACCAAACAAGGCCTCCATGCTTTTGACTCTGAGTTGAGAAGATGCAAGAGAATGTGTCAGGACTGTGGCTTTAAATTTGGAGTAAGAGACCTTTGAATTGTGATTTTTGACTGCTTGTGTGAATTAAGCCATGCCCGAATACCCTCTGCCAATTAAGAATAATTTAAATTTGAGATCAAAATTATAATTTGAATTTATGATTTAAATTTATAATTTATTAATAAAAATAATATTATTTTATTTAATAATATGTAAAATAATATTATTTAATGAGTATTTAATATAATCTGAATCAAATTGTAAATCAAATTTAAACTAAATCAAACAATCTTTTAACTCATGAGTTAGACAGAACCAAACTTTTTTTAGTTTAAGTTTGTTCAATTTAAAAAACGAACCAACTTTCTTGACCCTAACTCAAATTAAGTTTGAGCTAAATAAATTTAATCTAAATTGATCAGGGTCTAATTGACTTTTGAATAGACAAACTCAATTTAGGTCTAACTTTATTTTTATGTATGACATTCTCAATTCCAATATCACAAACCAACACTTTTGAAAAATAGCTCGAGTAACAAAAATAAAAAAATTCAAACAAAAAAGTATAAATTAAAACTAGTTATTAATATATCAAAATCAAAATTTTCACTTATCCATTTTATTTTGAAAATATTTTATATTATTTGTTTTATTTTGTTTTCAATAATATTTTTCTATATATATATATATATATATATATATATATATATATATATAATTATCAAATTTCAATTAACTTCAACATAAAAGAGATCAAGGTAATTTTAAATAAAATAAATAATTAAATCATCAATTACATCAAAGGATTATCCCCCTTTCGGCTGTCCGACAATTCAAAAACATTAAACGAGTGCGGCTTAACCCACATGTTTCCCATAACTGGTAATTTATTAAATTTAATATTTTGATTTTTACTTATTAAATCAAATTCTAAGAGAAACTTAATACACTCTCCTCTTCCACAGGGACCATATTTTTTTTCAGATGAACAAAACAAATCATGTCTGACTTTTTTTTATTTAGAAGTGTAAACGTGGCTTTATTATTATAACATTCATCAGTCTGCTCTCTTTCACTATATGCTATAGCCTCCTTTTGTCTTATTTGTTTCTTTCTCTCTTATATTATAAGTTTTGAAATGGGAAATATTTCAATTTTTTATAATAACACAAATATTATTCAACTTTTTAAAAATCATATTTTGTATTCTAAAACAGAATATATAGATTATATAGATATTAGGCATTATTTTTTTACATAATCTTGTTAGTAATGGTGATATTAAAATTGAATTTATTGACACAACTAATTAACTTGCTAATATTTTTAACATGCCACTTGATAAATATAGATTTTTCTTCACCTTGGTTTGGACACATTGTCATCGTCCAGATGAAGACAATTTGTCTGGACAATGAAAATCTAAATGAAAAGTTTCATTTGGATTTCATCTTGATTCAACGAATCTAAATGTCGTCCATTAGAGGTAGAGAGCTTCGAATGGGGAGAAAGTATCAAAGGGAAAGACAACTACCATTGTTTGTCGAAAAGTCACTGGAGAAATTTGAACCCTAGGTAAGGGAAAAATATCACTTTTCAAAAATTAATTTTAAGACGAAATTATTAGTTTTTCAAACTAAAGGGGGGAAAATGATATAAACTGTTATTTTTAAATATTATTATTCAATGATGATTTTATCTTTGACTCTAACTGAAAATTTTAATAAAAATTGACTAAGGAGTAGGACTTTGAGTTTTTGAAAGTTGGCAAATGTGAATTTGATATTACACTATACCTTGGGTGGGAATAAGTCTTCAAGCCCTTTTTTTTAAAAAAAAAATTTATTCAGGGTACATGTAGTATACCCAATTTACCTACAAAATACGAAATGTTATACATGTACAAGTCCAAACGAGTATATGTTCAAATATTTAAAATTCATACCCATTTTCTGAGCAGATACTTCTAAGTACCATGGATAATTTGCCCATTTTGCCAGAGCTAATCGTGCCATCTTTAGAAGTTTCTATCTTTTTTAAACATTAGGAGACGTTTGATTTGGGTAATGTTTTATTATCAAAATAGAAAGATTACCTTGAAGATAGATTACTTAGAAGATTATTAGATATAAATGATTACTATGTTTGATAAAATTTGGTATATATAAATAATTATTGTGTTTGATTAAAGATAATAAAAGATTACTAATAAATTATTTTATTTAAATGCCCTTGAATATAATTATTTTTAAAATTTTTATATTATTTGTCATATTAATTAAAAATAAATTTGTTTTTGTCTCAAAAAATTAATAAATAATAATATAATTATAATAAAATCAAGATTACCTTGGTAATATTTAAATACCTAAGTTGAATGTGGTAATCAGATTATCACTTATATTACCTGTCACGTTAGTATTGGTAATAGGAGATTACTGTAATATTTTATTACTGACAAACCAAACAAGAGAATAAAAGATAGATTATCAAAGTAATATTAAAAAATCTAAACCAAACGCCCTCTTAGAGTTTGTCACTATTGAATAAATAATTATAGGCCAAAAGACAATTTCTCACTCAAGATTTGTTGAAATGATAAATTTTTATTATTTAAATTTAAAAAAGTTATATTCTTATCAATCATCCACTTTATTAATAAATTCTATTAGATGAGAGAGCAAGAAGATAATTTTTCCACTGATTAATCTATTATATTTTTGCTGTTCAAAATGATGTATGTTTGAGAATGAACTACTATTTTTTAAAATGTTAGGTCTAAATAAAATTCTTCAAGGGGTTTTTCAGAAATTTAAAAAAAAAATTTGTGAGATTTTTTAAAAATTTTAAAATCTAATATGCTCCACAATATTAAAAGGAAATAATTATATTCTTAAAGAACTAAATAAAACATAACACTATGAGGTTGAGAGATTTATGATATATTAGAAAACTAAATGATAAATTTTTATATTGATAAAGATATATTAATAAGTTAATATTTATATTAAGTATTAATCTCAGTTCTGTAATATTAATAGAATGGTAAAATTAGTTATTCTTAAGAAAGCCAAATAAATTTTATTTGTAAAAATATATTATGAGTGAGAATTTGATTTTTTAAGCTTAAGCAACAAAAATTTGTCATTTCATCAAACATAGGGTGGGAAATAGTAATTTGATCATAATTACATGATTTGAAATATATGGCGCAACCAAGTTTGATAGATAAAACAACAAAAGGTGAAGAGTCGCTTTACCAATTAATTAGCAAGGATGAAATGAGATGAGATTCCAATGGACACCCACTTTTAATTATAAAATGCTTTACTGCTAATACAAGTAAGCCACTGGCGGTGGCCTGACTTGCGGCGTGAGTGATATGATAAATATTCATAAGAAACACCACCCACACGGAGCTTCTAATTTAGATCTACTTTTAAAGAAACAAAAGCATGATAATCCATGCTTGATCAGTGAAATTTTGTTGCAGAAAGTTAATGTTTTTCTTAAAATATATATTAATTTGTTTTGTACGTGATGCAGTTAATTGTATTTATACAATTCTCCAATTTTATCTAAACTCTTCACTCTTAATTAAATAAAAAAATTGATGCAATAAGAGTGTATTTTAGAAGTTTTAAATGAGTTATTAATTTTTACCGACCCTCTTGGTAAGTTGAAATGCTTGCTGACACTATCGTCCATGTGAAGCTTTTTAATATTTTTAGGAAAGACAGAGAGAGAGAGAACAGAGGCCTACCGTCTTAAAGGAAAGAGGGAGAGAGAAGGTGATGGTGTACTTGTGACTTGTGAGCAACATACAAAGAAAGAAACAAAGCTGTACCTTCTCTCTCTTTGTATCTGCCAGAGCCATGGCAGAGAAAAAGAGAAGAGAGAATGTGTAAGCTTTTTATTCAGATTTATGTAATATTAGGGCTGTGTGTTATGTTATCGTCTGGGTGTTTAACTCTGAAGTTGAAGAAATCATAGCTTATTCGTGCCTACCGGGACATCTCTTTCAAGAATCTGTAAGTTTTTTGTTTTGGAGGGTGTGAATGTTCTTATTTGTCATCATTTTGACTATGTACTGTATTTACTGAACTTGGAATTTGATGGGTTTTCATATTTGTGGGAAAATTTTAAGTGGAGGCTGTGAGATCTGGGTTTCAGTCATTGAGAGAATACAAATAGATAGTTATTAGAAAAAAGTTTTTATGTGTTGCTTTGATTCTAAGCATGCATATATCTCCAGTGAAGCATTTGGTTTCTTAATTAGTTAATTTGCCAAAAAAGGGTACATAATTCTAGCCTTATGAATGGGAGTCCTTAATACGGAATATGGAAATTGGATAGTGACTGTTATGATTAAGTCTTTAATGAATGGCTCTTCACTATATAATTGGAAAATTTATATAACCACCTGCTTTGTCAGAGTTTAAGTTTTTTCTGTAAAAGTTTCTAGTAGAAATATAATTGCCTACCATGAATGGAGTCTACAAATTGTTTAATATTGTGTAGCAGCATACAAACTTTCATTATAAATGTAGATTTCAAACCTCAGGCCAATCCACTATGTGCCCTGCAAGAAACCGTTTTCATTAACTCTTTCTAGTCCTTCTAAAAGGTGATGAAATTGTTGTGCCCCTAACTGCACCGCCTGCTGATTTGAACCAAAGGCTTTGCAATTTCGGAATTAGTTTCCAAAAATTTTCAATTATGGAATTCAATTCCCCACTCTCTGATACCGGTGCAATAGTGCGGTTAGTATGCTTTTAATCATCCTTTTCTGCTTGGTAGAGTCTTCATTATGAATACTTGTTCCTGCTGTGGAGAGCCAGCACGAGATGAATTTATCATCTATGTGTTGGAAGCCTAAAATGTTTGAACAATTGAACTATTTATAGATCCTCTCTTAAGTTTCAGGTTTTTGTGTATATTGTTTGTTGCAGATGAATCCCTTCCTCTTTGAACTGTTCAATATACCCAACAAACATTTGTTTTAGTGTTTTATATTTCCTCCCCTAAGGTTTTTTTTTTTTTTTTTTCCCGATAATGGACTTAAATCTTACTCTGTTGCACGACAGTCTAGATATGGGAAGTTTGGCTCTTGATACTCAAAGTGTAGACCCAGATATATACCACACATTGGGACTGAAAGAACTGGGCGAAGGAGTTGTGGGAAGTCCAAAGATTTTATCAATTATAGCAAGAGTATTGGAGAGATCTGTTCAGAAAAATGAAATGCTACAAGAGACAATGCAGATTGAAGATAACATTACGGTATTTCATGGTTTAAGAGCACCCACCATAACTATTCAACAATATATTGATCGCATATTCAAGTATGCTAGCTGTAGCCCCTCCTGCTTTGTTATTGCTCAAATTTATGTGGATAAATTCCTTCTGCAAACTGAAGTTCGTTTAACTTCTCTTAATGTTCACCGGCTTCTTATAACAAGTGTAATGGTAGCAGCAAAATTTATTGATGATGCGTAAGTACTAATCCTTGAAGTTTGATGTATGTTCAATCATATTATATAGCCTGAAGTGTCTCGAAATATTGGCTTCTGGATATTAACCATGCAAATATACTTGGTCATAAATTCATTATAATTGGCCTTCACATAAACTACTTTGAACATGTATCTTTTGAATAATTTTCGCTCAACATGGCATTCCAGATATGAAACTTGATTGTGAGGCTGCCCGGTGGACACATTATTGCAGGAAAATAGAATTCAGGATGCTGCATTTTTCAGTTATCTGCATTATTTTTATTGTCTTTGTAAGTTGGTGGAAAGTTGTCAAGTGTAATGTTCTACATGTTTTGCAGATTTTATGATAACGCATACTATGCCAGAGTGGGAGGAGTAAGCACAGCAGAGTTGAACAGGATGGAAATGAAGTTTTTGTTTAGTTTAGATTTCAGACTTCAAGTGAATGTTAAGACATTCCAGAGGTTTTGCTATCAGTTGGAGAAAGAAGCTGCAGAAGGTCTCCAGATTGAACGCCCAATTCAAGCCTGTAAAGTTGAGGAGAACTGGTCAAATAACAGTGAATCAGCATGCGTTCCGACAAGTGCAAGATAAAGACAGCAAATCATATCATTACAACCCCACATTGAGCTTGAGCATTTTCAAGTTCTGGATGTTGTTGATTATAGTCTATAGATGTTAAGTGTTTGTCAAATTATGAACTTTGTTTCACATTTGGTTTTGATGTGTAAACATTTTTCCTCATCAAAATATGTGTGCATATTGTCAGAATTTTATGTGAACAATTTCACGTCAGTTTTTCACTTTGTACATGTGGCAACTAAATGTTTTATTTTTACTTAATCAGTTTTTAGTTAAAAAGTATAATGTTCAGATTTGTCCACACTGGGTATTTAACTATTTATGATCGGCTCTTTCAGTGGGTAAAGCAGACAAAAGGATTATCTTTTTGTTTGGTTACGAAAATGCAAAGTATATTTTTCTCAGACATTTTGTTCATTTGCAGATTTGCTTTGTAAAAAAGATCGTGGATGTGATTACCTAAGGGTTCTTTTAAGGGAATTCAAAATCAATAGTTGAAGGGATTTCAACACATCATTCAAGCGGAACCTGAACAAGTAAAGTAGGGTGCTTAAATTAGTAGCTAAAAAGATTTCAACACATCATTCAAGTGGAGTTTGAATAAACATAGCGGGATATTCGGACTATTGCAAATGTTAGCACATCAACTAAGCAATTATAAATTTGGAAATTCATTTTTGTATTCAGGAAGTGTTTGTTTTGTATGTTTAATTTAATATTTGTAATTAATAGTTGGTTTTTTGTTTTAGTGATTTGATTTGAGGTGAACTTGATCTTATTAATATAGGCTATGAAGGATTTTGGTTGAACCATGTAAAAATCATGGTGTTGTTTCTGTAATTTTTGCTTAGTTGCTTTACTTTTAGCTGAGAGTTAAAGTGAGTGTCACTTTCACAATGCTTAATCAAGCGACTAAATCGAACTTGGACCACAAATTTCAGTTGGCATAGTTGATTGTAGTGGATGATCATTGCGGTGGCAGCATGTTTTCTTTCGCTTCATTATTTGTCTGCTATTATTACTCATTATGAGTTGCCTTATATTTCTTTTTTAATCATGTGCTTTGTCTTCCGTTCTGGCATCTGCGTTTATCGGTGTGTCTTTATTTTTTAACCCTATTTTAGTTTGTGGCAGCAGTTGATGATATAGAAAGAGTAATTATTTTCATCAAAATTCGAAAGAAATTGTGGGCATAAATCACTTTGAAGAGCAGAGCTACTACCCCTTGGTTGTGTTTTCCCTGGAAAGTGAGGCATTCAGATTCTTGCGGCTGCCTCGGATTGATTGAATCAAGGCTTCACAATCCCAGTATCCCTGTCAAATGGCTTTTTCTCTTCAGTCGGATCGAATAAGTGGTTCAATTCCTTTCCTTGGAACCATACTTTGAGAGTTTTCCAGAAATTAAGACCACTCTAATGCTCCTTTTTGACCCCTGTACCAACAAATTTGGATAGACATGGAAATGGAGGCTTCTATAAATACTGACATCAAAACTCTATTGTCTATGAAGAAATAGATACCTCTAATAGATCCAAACTCATTTCAACTCGAAAAAACTAGGATAAACATATAATATGAATTCGAAATTGTAACCAAGCATCGCCCATTGGTTTCATACCTGATTCATTTGGTTGAAAGTTTTTCTGCCATAATCATGATCCGAAATGTAATATATGCAAAATTCCAAGTCCAAGTTTCTCTCTTTTTGTGGAAGAAGCTGCCGATTTGTCTCTGCTCCATTTTCTGACCACTATTCTTCACAGAAATGGTTTCTCTCGAATTATGGAGCAAAGCGCAGCCATGAAAACTACAGTGTCAATTGTCAAACTTCAAAATCCCACCTGCAACTGCAGGCCTGTCAAGCTTTGACATTCTCAGTGAAGGAGTTCTCATATTTCTTTTGTCGCACGTTGTTCTTGTTCTTTCCCCGCGTTTACATGAAAACTGCAAGACTGAGGCTAACCATGTCTTGCAGGTGGAGTTGTGAAGAATGACACTGTATCTTTCATGGCCGTACCTTCCTCCATGCCGTGGGCGTTCTCCTTTCAACTTCTTTAAACAAAGTCTCTGGAAGACTGAATAAATAGGAAAAAGCAGAGCTGGGAAACGCACGCCTTCAAGCCTCCCAGTTGGCCTTCACCATCACGAATCATGCCTCGAGTTTTATATTCCAGTTTCACGTCTCGGGCCTCTTTTATGCTACGTAAAAGGGGTGAGACTGATTAGGGGACAAACTCTTTGTCCTTAAAGAACATTTCACTTCGTTTCTAAAAAAAATTATTATCAATTAAAATTAATATATATGGGTATTGATGACATATTTCATGACGTGACCCTATACAAAGTTTTTATTTAATTTCTATAATGATATCCGACGGTCTAAATCAATAGATATCCATAAAATGGGCGGTTAAAATTAATCATAGAATCTTAGTACTATTACAGTATTATGTTTACCCTTTTTGCGAAAAAATATTTCTGAAAATTTCTAGAAAAAAATCTTTAACATAAATATATTTTTTTTATTTCTGAGTCAAAGCTCTCACACGTACATCGGGCTCATCCGTACTTGGGCTTGGTGTAATATATCTTTTCTTTCAGTCCGAAATTTATTAATAAAAATATTGAGAGCAGTAATATTTTGACTAAGGTGGAAAATAATATTATTTATTGTGTATTATTGAAGGATTGTGTAACATGTTGAATAATTTTTAATCCTGATAATATAAACAAAATTACCCTTAGCCGTATCTTGGAGCATTTTACCTTAAAAAAAGCACAAAATAGCTGAAGTTAAATGAATCTAACCGAAAGATTCTTCTTTTAATAATATTTTAAATGGCAACATGGGAGCCATTATGAGTAGACCTTGCAAAATTGATTTATACGTTTATGAAACTGCCCTGCAGTTTCCTAAATGCTTTTAGTTGATCAAAGGCCAATCAAATCAATGGGCCGATAATTGATTACTTGCTCATATGATAAAAAATAACTTAAAATATATTTCAATCATCCAATAACTTGATCAGCCAATTAACTGACATCCGACAAAAGTACATGAGTACATGTACGATTATCAATCGTTTGAATATATTTTAAGTTCAAATAAAAAGATAGGAGAGTTGATATAAACTGTCATACAAATTTACGTTACGTTAATGGTTACATAAGAATAACCCAAAGTGCAATATATATATTTTAATCGTATTTATTAAAGATGGATAGAATTAAGGATTATATCCGATAATGAATAGAAAAAATTAAAAAAGAAATAGATTGTGTTAAAGAAATTACAAATACAATATATTTTTAAACATATTTCAGATCATTGTTTAGAAGTTTGTGTTATAGTTATGTTATTTACGTCTATGAGAAGAATTCTGACATATTATTGTTATATAATATAAAACAATTATTGAGAAAATCTCTTTATTTTTGTATAGTTCTTTATACTTTTAGGAGATGAGGTAGGACAAGAGGTAAAATTGTAAATAATTATAATATTGAAGTATTCATAATACAAACATGAAACTAGAGATACTTTTTTTTATGTAAATATGATAATTATTTCGATTATATGACCCCAATTAGGGAGGAGATGATAGTTTTTTCTTGTATACATGACATGGAATAAGAAGATGGTGTCATAGATACTAAGGAGTCAAACTTTATACATACACACATGCGAATTTCAAAATTTTATACACAATCAAACACCTCAAGATTATTACACTTTGGTCCGTAGGTGTAATAAATTGTACTTTGAGCCTAAAACATCTCAAAACTCAAAATCCTTCATCTAGGTTTTAATCAACTGATCTTGTGTGTGATCTATAATCTCTTCATTAAGTCGATAGTTATCAGATTCGAGTTGAACTCTTGATCTAGTATATACCTGGACATTAACCAATATTGACTTCTAATAAGACATCATGACCATCTAACTAATGGAGTGTCAATGATTGACTCTCTAACTTGTCAGTGATACGATTACTAGTATAATTTGATCCCTTCATCATACGACATCTCTTTTAAGATTGAGGTATTGTAACACTCTCAATTATGCTCCAACGACATTTTGTTATTGTATGTCCTAGGAACTATTCGTGTTATCGGTTTCAGGGCATTTTATATTGTATATATATGTAATAATTCATTAATAAAAGAAAAAGTTCTTTTATTCATATACATAAACTGTTTTCTTTATTTGTAATTGTCTGGATAATTCACTATTAAATGGGCTTTTAGTTAGTTTTAACATACATTAGTTCATTTGAACGAAAAAATTCTCTCACTTCTGAAAAAGCCCTCACTTCTGTCTAGATACACCTCTTGGGTCACCCTTTGGGAGATGTTCACCTCTTAGGACACCTTTTGGCCTTGGTGTTTTTGCTTGCTTGATGCATCTCTTTGGAGGTTTTTCACTTGAAAGGTTACTCTCCATTATCTCCATCAAAGAAAAAAGCAAAGAGTAGGTAAAATTCTAAGCCTTTCCTTGTATATTTAATCTATGCTTTGATTCTTTCATATAATTAACTTGCATGTCACTTTTGCTTCACTATCTTACCCATTTTCTTTCAAATGGTATCAGAGCCATTTTGGCTCCTTGCATGTTGATTTTTGAGCTAAATATATGTAATTTGTGCATAAAAGTATGTATATATGGCATATGTGTACATGCATGTTCCTGATTTGCTTTGAAATCAAGTTTTTTAAGTTTATTTTGCAATTGAAGCTGTCGGCCATGGCTTATTTGTTGGGTTCTTCTTTTTCTTTTGCATGGTCTAATGATTTAAGATGAAGAACATATAAATTGTTGCATGTATATGATAAAGTGTTTTTGAGATGCATGTATATGTGCTTGATTTTGACATGCATGTGCTTTTGTCTTGAAAATTGAACTTTGAATCTTGGAATTTCATGATGCATGTCTCGGCTGGATGTATATTGGGATATACATTGTGATTTTTGTATTAACTTTGTGTATTGTACATGAAATACATGAATTAAGGCCATGTATGTATGGCATGTGCATATAAAAGTTTAATATATGGAGATATATTAATATATGTGCATATATATGTTGAAAAGTTCATATAAAAATTCTGGATTTTTTAAACTATGTTTCAAACATGCTAAATATAGTTTTAATGGTGATTAAAACATTTTTGGGTGAAGATTAAATTTTATGGAATTAATGTAACTGCATATAAATTAAGATGTGATGCATGGTAAAAAGGGTTTTACATGACATGCATATATGTCAACTTCCATTTAATTGTGACAAGGTGTAAGATATGATTAAAGGTTGACATGAGATGAATATATTAATATAATATAAATAAGATACGTAAAATGTTGCATGTACCCTTATGTCATCATGCTGCAATTTAAATATTTGATTTAAAATTGAGATGATAACAAATATATTCATATAATATGAATTAGGGGTGTAAAATGTTGCAGGTACCCTTTTCAATCATGGGATAAAATTAAGTAAAAGTTACTTAAAATAAATATTAGGAATATTTACTCTGTATACATTATGCCATTTGTACTTGATTGCTTGAGTCAATTGCATTTTATTATAATTGTATTTGATTTGGTCAAATTTGGTTGATTAATATTTTTATGGGTTGTGAATGAGTTAATAAGATTTTATAAATATTAATTTAGTTGATGGATGAATGATTTAGGGATGGTCATGAGTGTAATTTGTGATTTTTCAAAGTATAAATATTTGGAATGTAATATATTTTATTAAGGGGTTTGTATAAATAACCCCCCAATTAGTTTTTACTTTATTAGGTCTATATGCCTAAGTCTCGAATGTAATTGAAGCAATTGGACGAGGACCTAAAAACAATCCAGATGGTGATCCAAACAAAGATATAGTCCTAGGCAAATAGTTTGCCGTTAGAATGTATTTTCAAAAACCCTATGATCATCCCATCATGTTTTATTTTATGCATATATGAGATGTATGTATGCCATGTTAAATTGACTTAATTAATCTTAAGTTAGACCTAAAATCTTCCTAAAGAAAATTATTAAATCTTTGCCTTCCATCATGGGATAACAAATTCTATTACATAAATTTTAATATCCCAAGATTTCTATTATGTGAGAGATATGAAATTTATGTCATGAAATTAAGTTTATTTTGTTCCTAGATGGTTATTTTCATCTTGTCCAATATTTCTATTATGTGAGAACATGATAGAAATGCCATTTTAGGAAATATGATAGTTCGGATTTAACTAGCTAAGGGTACTAAAATTTCTATTATGTGAGGTATCCAAAGCAAAAGGCATGAAAAACAAATTGAGTCTTATATAAATATATAAATGGAAAGGGTTTCCTACTTGTCGAATTTAATTAACCAAGATTTTTATTATGTGAGGTTGATTAAATTTAATAAGAATTCGATTCCCCACTACTTGAGGTATTTTAGTGTTATGTTTATGCCTAAATTATTTTGAATGTTTAATTGCTCTTATAAGAATTAGTAGCACTTTATCTCAAAAAATAAGACTTTCGGGGTGGAGTGTTACAAGTATTGATTAAGTGCCTTCCTCAAAGAACTCTTGATACACATAGACTAACTTTTGTCAATGATTGGATTATATTGGATTGAGCAATAACTTAATCCTATTGTGACCACAAATTCAACTGGTTGTTGTCATCCGTTAGTGAACTTATATGAGATATCAGCTCCTCTGTGTGGGAATGACAAATCCTCTGTTGACCAACCATAGCCTATGTACATATCTCGATATGGTCAATCACTACCTTTTTGGTAACCTTCTACAAGTATTACATTAGGCTAATGTTAAACTATACTAATCCTTGTATAAGATGGTTTGGTGACCTCCAGTCTAGGGATCACATGTACTTTCATTCACTAAGAGGATATATTCTATAGACATTAGAGCAACCATCCATATAGAATTCTTTTGGTAGTCTATCTACTAGACACGTATACAATGTGCAATTATGTGTTTCATCAAGCCGTTATCAAACATGTGACATTTGTTACCATTTTTCTATGCTCATCATAGTTTAACATTTCTGAGGACATTTACCTAATTAAAAGAATAAGATAAAGAAATGTTATGTCTTTAATTCATTTAAATAAACATGATTACAAATTACATAAAAGTACATCGGTGATGATTGGATCTAAGGCATTAACCTAACAATCTTTCACTTGCACTATAGCTAATCAGTCATATGTTTGCCTATCATACTTCTATTGTAATACAACTTTCATCAATGGGTTAGTCATGTTGTCATCGGTGTCCAGTCTACTTATCAACATATCAACACATCTCACAAACTTTTTTATTTATATTGCTTTTTTTTACTACAATAACAAAGCAATGCATTTGGACTTGATTGTATAATCAACCATAATGTCTTGCTTGGAGCTTTTCTAGTTGACTATACCCCCATTAAAACAGAAAATAGATTTTGATTAAGATTTAAAATTATCACGATCAGTTTGAAAATTGGCACATAGTATCTTTTCACAATGAGCTCTTACTTTACTATAAACCAATAACATATCCTTAATCCTCCTCTGGTATTTTAGGATGTTCTTAGCAGTTGTCTAGTGAAACTCACCTAAATCTAATTGATATCTTCTATAAATGCTCAAAATATATAAGATATCATCCCTTGTACATAACATGACATGGATGATTAATCCTATCATTGATGCGTATACATCATGAGACATAGAAAGAAATCCAATCTTGGAATGTTTCATATTAAATCGCTTCCTCACTTTATCTATTTAGCAACTTTGACTTAGTCCAAGCAACCTGCATTGTAGATCTTTATTCCAAAGATATAAGATACTTCTTTTAAGTCTTTCATGAAGAAGTACTTGGATAATCAAGTCTGTATTAATTGTAAGTTTGGTATATAATTTCCAATAATAAAATATGTCATCAATATACAATATCAAAAATGCCACTTTGCTCTTACCCAACTTTAAAAGTCCTATCCTTTAAGGTAAAGTGCAACTAAATCAATCATGCATATATGATAATCTTAATAAATCTCAAGTAATCAAAATCAACATGCATTAAATATACTAGCTTGAATAACTCTCAATGTCTTTATTAATAATAATAAAAATGTTATCCAATAAAAATCCTTAAGCATTTAAAACAATATTTTAAAATCAATGCTCATGTGTACTAAATAAAGTCACAATTTGTAAATCAAAATACAAATCATCATAATGTTTATAATGGCTATTTATCACCTATGAATCCATCCATCGCATGTTGCACCATTACTGACTAGCCGTCTCATCATTGTCACCTCTAACTCTTTCACTTACAAAATGCAAATGAAGGGTGTGAGTGAAAAAACACTCAGTAAGTAGAAGTGATTTATCCTATAATCTCCTAATCAAATTTATCCATTTTCCTTCATAACCCAGGTTATCTTTATTCTCATTTAAGGCTATCAAATCTTAATCGAATCAAAGGGAATCAACTTACCATCTCCAGTGACTAATCTTTAAGGCTTATCCTAGTCTTGCTTATCCTATCTCTTTTCCAATCAATGGACTTGTAGTCCTAGCTTATCAATCCATGGACCATAATCGTTAGACTATATGTCTTGGTAAGTTTTAGCCAATCAATAGACATGTGATTTTGACAACCATTTCTTTATCTATAAACACTAATCGATGGACTATATCCTATCTATAGGTTTGCCTAAGTCACAAGTACTCCTTTAATCAACCCATAGTCTTATTATTGATGTCTCGTAGGTATTGTCTTATTTTATATCTCTTTGCGATGCTTAAATCCTTATTGATACCTATCACTCAAAACTCTTTTGGACTTCATTCTAGTCTCTTCTATCTTTACCTAGGTTATCTTGATCATATCTAAGTGTTTACTCAGGTATCTATGTTGTGAATTTAAGGCCTTTAGCAACGAAATATTCAATTTAAAATATAATAATAATTAAACATATCACGAAAACCTCTTCTAAATCACCCTTATAGTATAATTAAATTACAAACATGTTAAACACACATAAGGTGTTTTATAGAAATTATACCTAAATTGGCGGCTCCTTCGTCTTTTCTTGATGGAGACTTTCAGATCAAGTGTAAGCCTAAAGCCTAGTATCCACATGGAGCATGAATAGCGAAAAAGGTTAGAATTCACACTTTCAGTTTACTAAGACATCTAAAGCAAAGAAAGTGTTTGAGAGAGAGGTATAAATGTGTTATATGCATCTAGGATGAATAATGTGTATAAAATTTGTGAGAAAGTCATGTTTTTATAGAAATACACACAACCTATCTGATTCATGCATTTGGATCGGGCGATCTTTGCTTTAAGATTACCTTGTCTTAACTTGGACTTAATGGTCTTAGCCTTATGTACTGCTCAGGTAGTCTTTGCACCACCACCCATATGTTTCATAAGGTACCATGAGCGATCCCTTCCCTTTGATTCCTAATCTTGTGATTTTGGCAATAAAATAATTTCATAGGCATGGATAAGGATAAAACGAAGTCCTTATCCACCATGAATACATTAATAGGAATTTCATAGGATTAATCTAATTGGATACATCCAACCTTATCTTTTTTTACATATACCCTCAAACACTTCAAGATTATACTCAGATTATCCTATGTCTCTAGAGTTTGATTAACTCCTTTATGTGTGTGACCTATAGGCTCTTTATTAAACTGATAACATTAAGATTCAAGTCTAATATGACAATAGATTAAAATTAGTTCCTAGCAAGGTATCATGGCTACTCGGACAAAAAAGTGTCAGTGAACAACTCTAAGCCTTGTCAACTCTATGGTGACGCATAATACGATTCTTTCATCAGTTGATATCTTTTGAGGTTGAGACACAAATATAGTGTCTATCTTAGGGACTTTTTGATATGAACTAATTCTATCAATGTTTTTCAATATTCTCATTAAAGATATATTATTTCGTACTCGAGAGTGATAAATCCTTTATTGATCTATCATAGCCTCCATAGAGATCTTGATATGGTCAACCACCATTTTTATGGTTACCTTTTTTATGATGACACATTAGATGGTGTCAAACCATATTAATCCTTACATGAGATGATTTGGTGATCTCAAATCGAAGGATCACATGTACCTATGATTTACAAAATTTATTTCATATACACTAGAACAACCATCCATATGAAAATTCTCAGGTCAAGTTAGTTTGGTGAACACGTCTATAACATGCACTTATGTGTTACCCCAAACTATTAGCTAACAACTTCGATACATGAGAATTAGCTAACAACTTTGATAAAGTTACTTAACACTATGATAATTCCACATTTATTACTTTTTCCCTTGGTCAAGGTAATGTTGGGATTGTAGAAGTTTCTAAAATAACCATATAATATATACATAAGGCTTCCATAATCAGTTATTTGAACCCTTCATCATGGTTCTACCACTCTAAGGACATTTGTCTAGGCATAATCACATTCTTTCATGGACAAGAAAACCACAGGAAATTACAAATACAACTTCTATTAATGAACTTGTATCACCATAGGGATTAGTAGTAAGACACCAACAGTAGCAATCTCTCACTTGCACTATAACTATTCACCTATGTAAACAACATTAGATGACTGTATATGCCCACTTTTGTTGGAATAGAGCATCATTGTTTTTGTTGCAACAAAGCATCTATTGATACAACTTGTTCATTGAGTTTTCAAATTTTAACTAACCTTTATTCTTGTTAGTGACTTTTAACAAGGTGAAATACCTAGAGTATGCAATCAGACCATTGGGTGAGACCATGACTTCATCAAGCAATTGTTTAATAATTATAGTGCCAAATCACAAATGTTGGAAGTCAAATTTAATGATCCAATATGGCTTTTAAGGCCTTGTATTTTTTTATATCTCATACCCATCTTTTAAACGTAAAATTTTGTTCAACTTGTACATATGTAACTCGATCTTTACATTGATATTCCTTATTTTTAACATGATTTATTTTTTGTCACTATCCTTAATTTAGTAACTTCATCTTTCATAAACCCAAAATTATCCATATTCTTTTTTAGGGATTCAAGGATATTTTTCTAGTGTGCCGTCCAATGACACTTGTTTAGACACAGTTGATATTTATAAAAGTTGAGATATTAGTTTAAGTGTATATCATAATATTTATGATTATTCTAATGGTGGATGTTAGTGGAAATCTAATCATCTTTGCCTCTCAATACATGGATTTGGTGACATATTTTCCAAGAAAGGCATATATTATCATGATAAAAAAGAATCCTTTCGAATTCTTATTTACTAAATCCTTTCAACCTTTGTTTGTTATAAACATGCCATAGACGAAAGAAAATCCTTTTGGATTCATATTTGCTAAATAAAAAGTAATATGGATGTTGTAGTTGGTGGTTCTTTTATGGGGATAACTAAAATATGTTTTATAACTATTAGAAAAAATGACAGCAAATAGCTTCCCATAGGATAATGATGGTACAATTCCAAAGAAATGTTAATAGATTCATGAGGTTGATGGTATCACAATGAGTAATGCTAAATTGGATGCCTTAACAAAGAGATTAGAAATGGTGGATATGAATGTAGTAGATACCACACTATGATATGAAATGTGTGAGGGATGACATATGAGTATGAATGTAATATGATCAACTAATTTTCAATTGATCCAAATGTGGAGCGACCAAATATAGTAAACTATAACCATATTGGTTAAGGAAGCCTGATAACTATAATCTTAGTTGGAGGAATCACCCCAATTTTGCATGGAGTAATCAACATGCCTAGCTAAATAGGAGTTAGAACTTTAGACTAGGCCCTCTAAGATTTTAGCCAAGGATTCTAGCATCTAAGCCATTATATCGACCACTATAAGAGCAGAAGACGACTTTAAAAGTACTTATGGAAAGCTTCATACAAGGACAAAAACAAAAGATTGAAGTGTAGGATGAAGTAATAAGACAACTAACCACGAACATAAACCAATTGGCCATGTATAACAAAATAGTAGAAGTTTATCTATGTCAAGAAGCCAATTCGTCGAGTTCAAGGGACCAGGGAAAATTACCAAGTCAGCTACAAAATCTAAGAGAGTAGTGCAATATTATAATTACTAGAAGCAAAAACATATACAAGGAGTTAGAAATAGAAAAGGAACTTAAGATAGTTGCATTAAATTTTGATGAGCGAGTCATATCAATAGAAGAAATTAAACGATAGATAGGCCACTAATGCAAATAGAGTTGATAAAGTAAACACAATCAATAAGCAATTGAAAATATCAATTAGATAAAACAAATACCATATTACCTTACCTTTTCCATAATAATATCAAAAGGTAAAGCCTGATCAATAGTTTGACCAGTTCTTTGAGATATTTATACAAATCCATTTAAACGTGCCATTTATGGAAGTAATCACTTAAAAACCCACATCCACAAATTTTCTCAAAGACATTATATCTAATCGAAGGAAGTTAGAATTATTTGAAACCATTGTATTGTTAGAAGAATGCAGTGCTATACTCTATAATAAATTGCCATTGAAATTGGAAGACCTAGGGAGTTTCTCTATCCTTTTTATTGTAGTAAATGAATCATTTTATAAGGTATTATGCGACCTAAGATCTAGTATTAGTTTAATGCTACTTTCTATTTGCTAAAGACTAGATATTGGAGAACTCTTTCCCACCACAATGATGTTGCAACTAGCAAAATGTCGATAAAATACCCTATGTTAAAACAAGTTGGAAAATTTTATCTTCCTGTTGACTTCATAATACTTGAAAGGGATAAGAATGCTCATGTTCTATTAATTCTCAAGAGACCATTTTTGGCAACAATTAAAACAATCATTAATGTGAAAAATAAAAAGATGACCTTTGAGATTAGAGACAAGAAGGTGAAATTTAATGTTTTTCATCTAACTAAACAACGTTATTGCATAAATTCTTGTTGTAAGGTAGATATAATTAGGAAATGCATAGAGGAGAAATACCTAAAAGAGCTGTTGGAATCATGTCTTGTTCATCATGGGATGGTAAACAATGAAAATGTCAAAATAATAGCCTATGCGTAACATTTGGAAGCAAGTGGACTAATAACACCAACATTAATAAATAAATATAAGTAGATATGGACAAATATACAAGCAAAAGTAGACGTATTCCAACTATTGGTAAAAGATGCCTCTAAGATAAACCTTAAACCTATACCTACCAAACTAGGGTATGCATTTCTAGGATTGAATTTTATGTATCCCATGGTAATAAATGTAGATCTCAATGCTAAATAGGAAGAAAAGCTAATACAAGAGTTGTACATGCATAGAAAGATTAAAAGATACAATATACATGACATCAAGGGTATTAGTCCCTTTATATGCATGCATCACATGCACATGTTAGATGGTTATAAGCCTATTATAGTATATTAAAGAAAATTAAACGTTAACATGAGAGAAGTAGTGTGAAATGAAATCATTAAGTTAATGGACACAACGATTATATATCTCATATCTTATAGTAATTAGGTGAGTTCGGTGCATGTAGTTTCTAAGAAAGGTGAGGTCACAGTGACAAAAAACAGAAAAATGATCTAATAACCACAAGGACAGACATAAGATGACATGTGCATTGACTATAGAAAATTAAATAGTGCTACTAGGAAATATCATTTTCCTTTGCTCTTCATTAATCAATTGTTAGAGAAGCTAGCTAATTATTCATATTTATGTTATTTAGATGAATATTTGAGTTTTTAAAAATCCCTATCTATCTAGAGGGCCAAGAAAACACAACATTCACTTGGCTATATGGTAGATTCGTATATAGAAGAATGCCTTCTTGTCTTTGTGATGTACTTTCCATGTTCCAATAATGCATGATGGTAATATTTTATAATGTCAATGAATGTAAAATGAAAGTTTTTACGAATGAATTTTTAGTTTATGATAGTAAATTTGAGAGTTGTTTGGCTAATCTTTCCAAAGTCTTACAAATATGTGAGAAGGTGAATCTACTACTGAATTGGAAAAATGTGTCACTTCATGGTTAGAAAATGAATTGTTTTGGGACATATGGTATCTGAGCAAGGGATGGAAATTGACAAAGTAAAAATAGAGGTGATCGAGAAGATGCCTTTGCCAACAAATATGAAAGGAGTAAGAAGTTTTCTTGAACATGCCAACTTTTACTGCAAATTCATTAAGAATTTTTCAAAAATAGTAAAGCCCTTATCAAATCTCCTAGCTAAAGATACCCTATTCAATTTTAATTATGACTGTGTTAATGTGTTTTGCATGTTTAAGGAAGCACAAATCTTAACACCAATAATGGAAACACCTAACTGGAGCTTACTATT
The DNA here is from genome assembly GCF_011075055.1 of Mangifera indica. Taxonomy (NCBI): domain Eukaryota; kingdom Viridiplantae; phylum Streptophyta; class Magnoliopsida; order Sapindales; family Anacardiaceae; genus Mangifera; species Mangifera indica. The sequence goes on from NC_058144.1 coordinate 13,296,887, forward strand.
TGAATATATGTGTGATTGAGTGACTATGCTATAGAAGCAATGCTTAGACAAAGAATATAAAAAAGGCTTATGTGATCTAGTATATAAGCCATACATTAGATGAAACATGGATAAATTATGAGATAACTAAAAAGGAATTACTAGTAATGGTATTCGCATTTGATAAATTCTGATCGTAAACTACCTAGTATGCAGGGCATTACGACCTAAGTTGACCTTTCATCAGAAAAAGAAATTCCTTTATGACATAAAGAGTTATTTTGGGAGGAACCACTACTATACAAACGATGCCTTGATGGGCTTATACGATGGTATGTGTCATATGAAGAAGGATAAAACATATTGGCTTATTGCTTTTCATTGGAAATTAGAGGATATTTTAATGCATCCAAAACAATCGCAAAAGTATTATAATATGGATTATGTTGGCCCACATTATTCCAAGACATTTAGAGGTTTGTAAGTAGATGGATATGTGTCAAAGAATTGAAACCATTACAAAAAGAGATGAAATAAACTTGAGTAGCATATTGGAAATTAAATTATTAAATGTTTGGAGAATAGATTTAATGGGACCATTTTTGGCTTTTTATCGATGGACTATGTGTCTAAATAAGTTGAAACATTAGCAAGTCCCACTAATGACACAGGTAAGTTCTAAAAAATTTCATCTTTGCTAGATTTGGAACTTCACAATGATCATTAGGCCATATGTCTGTACCCATTTGGTTGAAAAAGTCTTGAAGAAATACAAAGTAACACACAAGGTTGTAACACCTTACCATCTATAAACCAATGAATAAGTCGAGATATACTCCATCATGAACACATCAATAAGAATTTTGGACTAAGCTTGGATTGACTGGAAACATCTAGCCTTATTCTTTCTCACATACACCTCAAACACTTTAAGATTATACTTGGATAATGTTATACCTTTAGAGTTTGATCAACTCCTTTATATGTAACCCATAAGCTCTCTATTGAATCAACAATATTTGGATTTAGATTGAGTATAGACACATACCAAGATATGCCTCTAGCAAGACATCATGGTTACTCAAACAATAGAGTGTTAGTGAATAACTCTAAGCCTTGTCAACTCGATGGTTATGTCTAATATGATCCTTTTGTCAATTGATCTCTATCAAGGCTGAGACATAGATATAATTTCTATATCATAAACTCCTTGATATGAACTAATGTCTATCAATGACCAAACCATTCCAATAGGCTCTGACCAAATCTTATTTGTGATGCCCCTCTCTAAACACATACCCTTAGATGAAATATGACTAGAACAAATGTGCACTACTTAAGTACTTAACTTATGTGATAATGGAATAATAAAAAGCATGTATTAAGACACTTAACTAAAAATGTACATGTAAAAATAAATAAAGAAATCCTTTGAGTCACGATCATTCATGCCAACATTAATAATAATAATAAACTCCTTAATACATATGTATCTAAAATACTCAACCATAAAATTAAGTGCATAGACTCGATAAAGGTATGTAATAATTACGAATGTTTGTAAAAATAGAAAATGACTTTCTAGCCTTTCTACCTCATGCAACAAATTAAGTTAGACTGTTGGCTCCCTCACATGCCTCACTACTTATCGTTACCTACAAACAACCAAGAGTACGTGTGAACGAAAGACTCTTAGGAAGTAGGTAACCTTTTAGCACATAGCAAAATGCATAAATTGAAACTCGCGTTCTATCACTAAGTTGCTTTGTGGTTACATTTGACACCCTCACGCCTTATCATAGGCCATACATAAAGTCCACTAGGTCTAAGTTAAACTTTACATATATGATGCCTAGTGAAAATAGTTAACACCTCACATGTCTATTAACTAACTACTATGCCTTGTGTATATATAATTAGACTGCCAGACTATCTAACTATGATGATACCCTAATCACACAGGGAATTAGTCATAATCCCTCCCTTACAACATACACATAGCTATGAGACTGCTAACTAAAACCCATATTTGGATAACCCTTATCTTGGGCATGTATGTGATGTATCCCATTGACCATGTAAGAAACTAACTATAAATCCATTTCCTTAGCCATTTATGTAAATAGCTAGTGGTTATCTAAGTATACTTCTCTTTTCTAGACTTTTACTATTTTTGACTTGGATCTGACTCAAATAGGGTATGATGCCATCTTCCATACAGTTAGACACCTTTACCCTAACTAGTTATCTCTTTTCCCAATATTTTCTAAGCTTTTCTAGCTTAATTCCCCATTTTGCATGTAGCTAGTGGTAGTTTGGTAACTTCCTTCTTTGGAATGGATGCTAGGAGCCTTTTCTCCCTTTATACTTTTTTGGCCCTAGGAATGAGTAGTACTTCTAATTAGGAATGATCAATACTCCTTGTGAGTTTACTGTCGCTTGTTCCTGGTCTCTTCAACTTATTCCTTGCCCATTACCATGAATAATCGTGCATCTTTTATATAATGGTCATGCGTTGAATACTTGTTCTAAACATTTGCATCATCCAAAAATAAGATTACCTACTGCTTAAAGGACGAATAAATGTTACCCTTATGGTTCCAACCATTTATAACATCTAGAACTTGTGCACTCTATTGGTTTCTACAAATTTTAAGCTACACAATGGTAGTCTCATGTCTTTAAAGCAACCATGAACACTTTTAGATATTTCTAATCATAATCTCAATCATGTGTAACCATAAAATATCTTTATATTCACATATCATGAATTAAACATGCCATAATTCAAAACTTATCCCACATAACATGTTTGAATCTTATCAATTGAATTGTAACACCCTTAGGCACATTTCAAGGGCCTAATGGTGATTTCATATGATTATGTAGATATCAAGTAAGTTTAAAGTTGAAATGTGAGTTTTGGGTGACACACGACCATGTATGAGTAAGCCACGCCTGTGTGTCAATGCCACGTTAGCTGAATAAGGTGATTTCTATATGAAATTTAAATTGAGTGATACATGACCGTGTATTCTAGATACATGCTTATGTATGATACTATGAGGATTCAATTTAAATAAGGTATGAAGGTTGCATTTTAGGTATTCTACTCACTATCTAAATGCATGTCTTTGATCAGAGAGAGAGATGAAAGTTGACCCTGATATTCAAACTTTTCTATTGGTAGTTTTTGGTTACTTTTTTTGAATATGAGGCAAGAAGAAGGTTAGAGAGAAGGGGGCTTAATTACCAAACTTGATCATATTATTTCTTGATACATTCTCTAACATCATGAATCATTAATAGATGTTTAAATATTTGTATGGATATTGATAAAAGTTATAACACTTGTTAGAAGTACATTGCTTGTTTTTTTAAATTATGGGATTTTGTTTGTAACATGTTATGGTGCGTTGTTATTGAAGAAATGACGTTACCTTTTGGAATTGTATGTGATGAGAATCCTTGAATTGTTATGTAAGGGATAGAGAATCGTAGACACCAAAGTAGGATGTGAAATTAGGTCTCAACTTATCTTTTTGGGTTTGACACATGACCATATGGTATAGGACACACGCCTGTGTACGTGAATTTCAGAATTCAAGTTGAGTTTTCTAGCATTTCAATGATCTTTGGATGCCATTGATCAATGAGTAATCAACCAGGACATATAGGTTACCTGTAGCACCCACAAGTAAACCCAAAGGTATTTCAGTCTTTTTTCTAGTTTTAAATTCGGTGTTTAACGATTTTTCTCAAGGGTAAATACCTGTGTATGCAGGCATACACAGTTGTGTATGGTCAACAGAAGGTCGATGAGTGGATTGGATTATGATTGCAATGAAATAGAAGGTTGCCTTAGTTATGCAACTAGACACGTGACCGTGTATGGTCTTATACATGCCCATGTATCGCGTCTTAGAGATAAAATAAAGATGTAATCAACTATAATTCTCTCACATTCTTTTGTTTCCTAGCTACTTAAAAAGTGAGAAAGTGAGAGAGGAGTTTTTGGTTGCCTAAAGAGTCACCACTAGTCATTGGAAGTCACCGAAGAATGTATCACCAAGCATAGAAAGACAAGTAAATGGAGCGACTTCTCTTGTTTGGTCATATGATCTTTGGAATGTTTCTGTTATATGCATAATCTAGGGATGTTTAAATAAAGTAGTAATGATTTTGTTGATGCAATTGATAATTAGATGCAAACATAGAGTTATATGCATGTCTAACCTATTGATTGTATAAACGTTTAAGTTTTTAATTAGATTGATGCCTAAAAACCATGTATGTGTGCTTTGACTAAATAAATCGTATGAATATCATGCTTAGAATGTGTAGAGACTTCTATGTATGCCTCAAGAGAAGTAATCTTACTATATTTGCAATTGAAAAAGTGCAAAAACCCTAGGACACTATTTCCAAATTACAATACACAACCATGTGTGACCTTATACATGTCCATATTTTATTCTAGAAATTTTGAAAGTCTAAAGAGTCTACGCTTGTTTTGAGGGGAAAAATGCATGGTCATATGGTATAGGACACATACCTATGTATAGCTTCCCAAAGTGGATGACATGCATCAAATGACACGTGGTTCATACATATAGATCTAAGTGCACAAGAGTGTGTCCAGGTTAGCTCCTTGTGTGCATCTACTTTATACATGACTATATGTTTAGTGTCACACACCCGTGTAAATGGTTTAAGAGGCAGTGGGTTGAGAAGTACATAACTATGTACGCTTAGACAAAGACAAAAAAAGATTATACCCCTAGGTTATGTGCATAAGTGGGGAGAGTTATGAGAGAAGAATAATAAGCTAATAGATGATAAAGAATTCAAGAAAGACATAGATGAAATGTTTGACTATATGGACGATGACATAAACTCATATTCGAGTTAAATCAGAGTTGAAAGTCAACAACCTTAACGCTAATGTCATATAACTAGATAGTCACCAGTTATATGCATTAGTGATGGTAATTGTAGAAGCAATAGGGTTGGATACCCATGAGATGCATTATGCACTCAGTACGAAGGCACATAGCCACCTAGTTCAGTTCAGGTGTGTAGGTAAAGATGTATCTTTTAGATATTCCTCACATGATTAGTGGGGATGCACTATGTATGTACTTAAGATAGGGGTCATCTTTGGATATCTAGTCAGTGGTTTAGATCAACTTATATGGTAAAGGAAGGAACTACTATGAGAGATTTCTCCATATGATCAAAGTGTCCCAGTTATTCCAATAGGTCATTTGTCATGTACATAAGACATAATAAAAGCATCAACCAGGGCATTAGATATGTCGAGTTTAACTTAGGTCTTCACCATTCTTATGGATGATCCATGTCAGGGCACCAAGGTGTCATAATGTGACCACATTTAATTTATGAATGGAACATAAGTTTTACTATCAAATATATGTATAATAGTCACGTGTTTCCTTTTGTTTGTTTGTAGATAGAGGTGAGTAATGGGACAAACAAGGGATCCAACTGTCCAGTTAGCAACTACATGAAGAGAAAAGGTTTTTTATTATTCAGTTTTATCATACACATAATTTTGTCATTATTATTATTAATTTTATTATTATCATTGTTTCTAGTAGTTTCAAATACTTTGATCATATGAGTATTGATCAATAAACCATTTTTTTTTTTGTATAACCTTTTTGTACGCTTTCTAATTATGATTATGAATTAAAGTTTTAAAATAGTTCAGTTGTGCATGTCTCTTTTGTTATATTTATGGTATCAAAGCATGATCTTAGTACCAAAAAAGGTGAAAAGTTTATGTGTTTAAAACATGCATATAAAGTTAAGTAAGAAAGTAGCTCCCCATGTAGTATTGACCAGCCTTAAATACCTACCATTAATCAAAGATGCCCCAGAGGTTCCTAGTCAAGAGAAGAGCCAAACAGAGGCTCAGGGACAAACATCTAGTATACTAGTTATACCTTTCATTGATAGTGTTATCATTCACCAAATTGTGGAAGAAGTTTTAAAGTAGAACATAGAGGTGTCGACCAGTGTAGGGCATTCAGCCCAGGCCTTACTGATGCTAGAGTAGTATACAAATAAAAAAGTACCCTCCTAATAGAGTAAGGATGCATGAGTAGTTTGAGTAAAGTTTGAAGGTAGTAGCAGAGGATATACACATCCTATTTATAACTTGTTTAGTTATTATCAGCCCTAAAATTTTAGAGATAGTGTAGTGTCCGAGGGATTACCAGTCGAAGAGTGGCTGGAGGTAGTGTAAGACATCATAAGGATTTACTTAATGACAGATGCAGATGAGTTATAGTATACTAGTCTTCTACTAAAAGATGATACTAAGGTCTAGTGGCAGATATTATATAGGACCTACTGAGTTTCAGAAATGTCATAGGTAGACTTTAGACAAACCTTTGAGTCAGAGTATGTCTCAACTGATGTTATGTATATGAAGGCCCAAAAGTTCCTCCATTTGAGGCAAAAGAACATGTCAGTTAAGGAGTTTTTGACTAAGTTGAACTTATTGGCCAAATATGCTTTTGACATGGCAAATTTAGAGAGGGCAAGCTAGATATGCTCATATGAGGGCTGAGATCAAACATAGCCAAACATGTGATGATGAGAGATAATTCTCCCAAGATTTTTTTAGAGACCTTCAATTAATCCCTAAGATATGAGGCTATAAGGTAATGCATAGCTAAGGATAAATAGTTGTCAGAGAAGCCTATTCTACCAATCTTAGTGAAGAGGTATAGTCAGTTGCTTATCAGTAAGAACTGAAGAGATGACAGTAGATATGGTCCTTATAGAGATAGTAAAGGCAAAAGATCTTTCCATCCTAAAAATAAGAAGAATTGAAGGAGTAAGAAACAGAGAAAAGGAGTAGCCTAGACACGATGATTCCTTTACATGTCATTGTGTGATAGGAGGTATATTGACCAGTGTTTAGCCGGTTAAAGGGTATGCTACAGATGTAAGCAGCTAGGACATTTTACCAAGTAGTGTATAACTTTAGTAGTGGTGCTAGCCCCAATAGAGTAGACAATTAAAGGAGGACAGGCTTAAGTTTTCACAATTACTCAAACACAGATCGGTGCTAACCCTACAACTGTGACAAGTCAGTTATTGTTTCATACTTGTCCTTTATATGCTTTAATCCATTCTAGTGCCACACATTATTTTCTTAATAGAGGTATAGTTGAGAGATTAAGACTGGAGCCTTCAGTTGTTCCCCATATCATAACAGAGATGCTAGATAGGAATAAGGTTTATAGTAGTTTAATGTTAGTAGGAGAGGCAATTTTCCTGAGAGGTTGTGCAATAGCTTGGATTCAATAATCATAGACATGTCAAACTTCGATGTAATATTAGACATGGACTTTTTGAGTAAGTATAGAGTCAAAATAGACTGTAAAAAGAAGAAAATCATATTTAGTATGGATAATGGTGAATAGTTCACATTTAGAGAGGGTTGAATCCTCAACATGATGGTTAGTAGTATCAAGACTAAGAAGATATTAAGTAAGGGGTGTATGGCGTATTTGGTACATATGGTTCAGTAATCAGTATAGATAGTTTCAGGTATAAAACATACTCTAATAATGAAGAGTTTACAGATGTATTCTTTGATAGCCTTCTAGGGTTAGCACCAGAGAAGGAGTTAGAGTTTAACATTAAGTTAGTCGCAGGAATAACACCAATTTCTAAAGCCCTTTACAAAATGGCCCCAACAGAATTACAGGATTTAAAGAAGTAATTACAAGAACTATTGGATAGTGGATTCATCAGACCAAGCCATCACTATGAGGTGTACTAATCCTCTTCGTAAAGAAGAAAGATAGATCAATGAGAATTTGCATTGATTATAAGGAGTTGAATAATGCAACGATAAAGAATAAGTACCCACTTCCAAGGATTGATGATTTATTTGACTAACTCAAAGGTGTCTTAATGTTCTCTAAGATAAATTTAAGGTTAGGGTATTACCAAGTCAGGGTAGCAAAGTAAGATATACCCAATACTGCCTTTAGAACTAGATATGGCATTATGAATTTGTAGTCATGCTTTTTGGACTAACCAATACCTTGACACTATTTATGAACCTCATGAACTGGGTTTTTCAGGATTATCTGGATAAGTTCTTGGTAGTATTCATTGACAACATTTTAGTCTGCTTTAAAACTTGAGAGGAGTATGAGCAACATTTGAGATTTGTGCTCCAATGGCTAATAAAGAGGTAGTTTTTTGTAAAGTTTTCTAAATGTGAGTTTTGATTGGATAGAGTGACATTTTTGGGTCATATGGTTTCAGTAGATGACATATTAGTAAACTCTAGTAAAATTGAGATAGTGTTAGAGTGACAAAAGCTTAAGATAGCTAAAGACGGAAGGAGTTTTCTAGGATTGGTAGGCTATTACAGATGTTTGTTGAGGGACTTGCTAAGTTAGCTCGACCCATCATAGAGTTGACATGCAAAAAAATTCTTTTCAGACAGTTAGAAGCCTGCAAGAAAAGTTTCCAAGAATGGAAAAAGAGATTAAACTTAGCTCTCATCTTTGCCTTGTCACAGGAAGGCGAAGACTATGATTTATACACAGATGTCTCATATTAGGGTTTGAGAGTAATGCTAACACAGAAAAGGAAGGTGATAACTTATGTTTCTCGTTACTTAAATGAGTATGAGACCAGATACCTCACTCACAATCTTAAGTTGATAGCAATGGTGTTTGCATTTAAGATATGGTGAAACTACTTATATGAGGAGTAACGTATACATTAATCACAAGAGCCTCAATATTTTTTCATTCAAAAGGAATTGAACATGAGACAAAAATGACGATTAAAGTTGGTAAAAGACTATAATTACGAGATTAAGTACCACTAGGTAAAGCCAATATGGTTGTTGATGTCTTAAGTAGAAAAGTGTTCCTAGTGTAGATTACTGCTCACCATGAGTTACAACAGAAGTTGGTGAAAGAGCAGATAGAGGTAATTATAGGGTAGTTGGCAATACTAAGATTGAGTTCTAGCAGAACTTAATAAGAGAACAAATAAAGGTCATTACTTACTGAGTTTTATTCACACGTTTCCTTTCGTATGTTTGTAGATAAAGGTAAGTAGAGGGGTAGACGAGGGATCTAGAGGTCTAGCTAGCAGCTGCATGAGTAGAAGGGCTTTTTATTATTCAATTTTATCATACACATAATTTTGTCATTATTATTATTACTTTTATTATTACCATTGTTTCTAATAATTTTAGATACTTTAGGTTATATGAGTCTTGATCAATAAAGTGTTTTTTTTTTTGCATCACCTTTTGTATGCTTTATAATTATGATCATGTATAAAAGTTTTCAAATAGTTTAGTCATGCATGTCCCTTTTGGTATATTCCCATTAGAGGTATATATTTGAAGAGGGGTGTTACACTACCTATGTATAGTTTTAGCATAACCATGTATGGGGTGAAATGACTAAAATACCCTTATAAAGTGAAACAATTGAGACAAGAAAAGTAAAAGAAAGTGCATTAATTTACTAGAAAGGGCATATGCCCGTGTTAGTAAGGCATAACCTCATGTAGATGGAAAAGTGATTACATGAGGAAAGGCTACAAAAAAAATGGTCATGTTTTTATAAAAGAGATACACCCTCGTGTATCAAGATGCACACGCCTACGTGTGTAGATCATAACAGAGAAAAGAGTTAAGGAACTAGGCTAAAGGGTTACCTCGAGAAGCAATATAAGAATCTCGAATACATAGTGGTACCCTATGTGCCTAAGAGATGAAGCTTTAGTAAGACACGAGATAAGCTTTAAGTGGAAGTGAAAGTGAGTCAAGTATCGTTAAAGCTCAAAATGCATGTATGCTAGATATCATAAGATTATTTCGAGGGGCCATCGTGAGTACACATTCCTTACACCAATTATAGTTAGGTATATCTTCAGTAGGATACCATACCTACAGTAGGGTCTCTACTCATAATAGAGCCTAGTTAAAACATAGTTGGTATAATGGAACAAATCGATAAATCACATGGCTAGGGTGTGATATCCTTGTATTCGATCTAGTCTAATCAACCTAGTATATATTCTTAGTTGTAACTTCTTGATGATGATGCTTCCATTAAGTAGAGTTATGGTCATGCTAGGTAGGGATCATAAGAATGGTTCTTTAATGACCAAATGGGACATAATTTGACCCGAGAGTTAATATATATAGCCTAAACATTTCTTAGAGTTCAGTACGAGCACAAAGATGTCAGATAGGACCCACCATCATCCTAATAAGAGTTTAATAACAACTCCAGATGACAGAGAAAGTATGGATGAAAACCAAGGTTATTTTGGGGATTACACAAAACTTAGTAGTAGAGTTTCCTGCATATTAAGTTTTTTGTTACTTACTTTCATATGCGTAGGTGTAGGTGATTGTGATGGTTATGAGAAAAGTAGTGGTTAACAGGTATAGAGTTGTGAGGGTGATTCCATCATTTCATCTTTTATCAGTTTTTATATTACCTTGGATATATTTGTATTTGGCTACACATATTCAGACTTTTCCATTTATATTTTAGTTTGGGACGTTTTTTGTATGCTTCCGTTACACGTTTTAATAAGGGTATTTCAATAATTTTCTTCAAAAGTAATAAATGAGGTTTTATTCAAGTTTTTGTGACTCTTATTATGTGTTTTGAATTAAATGCATGCTCACATAATCCATTTTGTGACAACTTCCTTTAGAGGGTAGTATTTTTGGAAAGGAATGTTACATGAATTACTTATACTCTCTTATTTGGTTCATCACTGTTATCATGTTTATTAATCATCAACATACCATGATCTCATATGTAAATAATCACTTAACAAAAACATGACAACAACTAAACATTAACTCATTAAAAAGGAAGGAAGAGAGGCTAAATACTTACCTTTTCTCTGTCGACAATAAGTTCTCAGTGTGGCTAGGGCGATTTCAACTATCCAAGGCTTTTCCTTGCACTTATGGGATTCCAACTCATAGCTTTCTCTCTCTATGTCTAGCGTTGGAAAAATAAAATATCTTAATGTGAAAACCCTAGCTCGATGCCCTTTTTTATATTTGGTAAAAACATGACAAACAAGTGGTACATTTAACCTACACTATTGGTATTGAAGTTAATGAATGGAAGACACCCTTACAATGCATGTTCATTCGTGCTTATAAAATTGAAGAACTTACTTAAATCATAACTAATATAGGGAAAAAACAGAAATGCTGTTAGGGCTTACCCATGGGTGTTACACTATTATGGCCACAAATTCGAGTGGTCATCAATGTCTTTCAATATTCTCATCAGAGATATTTTCTTTTATGCTTGAGAGTGACAAATCCTTCAAAAAAGTATTAAGAAAGAGTAACTAGCCAGTCATTATAGCTAAGTTAGACTTTATCGAGCCTTGAGTGATTATAGACTCTTGTTGTGACACCTTCCTTAGTCTAATCATTCGGGATAGGGCTACAGTGCAATGCTTTGCAAAATGTCCAAGTTGGCAATAGTTGAAGAACACTCCAATCAAACATTCTCTCTTATGTTATTTCTCACATTTTTAGCACGTAGGTGCATCATTTTTCTTTTGCTTTTTATGTCCATTCTATTTCTTCTTATCTTTTGACTAAAAAGGATCTTTTTCCCTTATTAGAACGTTAGGCTGGGATTGAGTTAGCTGAATCATCACACCTATTGTTAGGGTTGGTAGTAAGTCTTTTACCATAATTCTTATGAATATCTTAGATTTCAAGGCACAATCCATGACTTTGTTGTAATCTCTTAAAGGGCTGTCTCTTATCATTACATCTTCAACAATAGTTAGATTGAAGCCAGGGACAAACTTTTCCATGCACCCTTAGCAAAACTCGTTACTGTAGGAGCACATCATGCCAGAGAATTGAATCAAGTGGCATAATCTTTCATTGAGCTCGACCCCTATTGGAGATAAAGGAACTTATAAAATTTTACAAAGGTTATGCCAACAACCTTGTACTTGACATCAAACAACTCTCAAAACTTTGTTCAAGTCAATCTAAAAATATCCTTTAATTCTAAGGTCATCTTTAACCAAGCTCAAACATCTACTTGAAATAGGTAGGTGACATATCTAATATTCTCAATGTCTATTATCATGAATAGAGACATGACACTCTCTACAATTTGCATCCACTCTTTAGCAACTATGGAATCATTCATACTAGAGAATGTTTATAGCTAGTATGGTCCCATCAATCTATAAATAGGGTGTAATTACGTCTTTCTCATAGTTGGTGTTTATCCTATTAGCTTGGATGGTCCCCCAGTCTTACCATGTGTTAGTGATGCTTAAAAAAACTTGCTATCGTCTTTAGAAACATCTTGTTAATCCCTCAACACCTCTTGAACAATGTTTTAGATGACCACAACACTTAATATGAGGGCAATAGTCTCTAAATTTTGTGCCTCTAGTGGGTTATCCTTAAAAGGATTTCTAGCGATTCTTGGTGTCCTTATCATTCTCAATCTGTCAAAACCCACAACTCATGAATGATATGATCAATCTAATTACATGAATTAAAAATCTTACTTACATTGATAGGCAAGCATGGGTGATCAAGGTTTAGGGTCAGTTAATCTAAAAGATAAGTGATATTCAAGAGGCCTTCATAGATATAGATTTTAGCATGATAGTCACCTTCATTTCTCAACACTTAGGGATTGATCTAGAGGATGACAATGAAAGCTATATCAAGAAATTCTCTAAAAGCAATTGGTTTAATGCAGAAACACTCTTTCGATGAAAGTCATTGAAAAAATGGGAAAATGAGTGAAAAACTTGTTGGTACGACTTTGATAATTCTAACTCTATTGCTTCTTTGATGCTAGAACCAAGCTGTAAGGAAAAATATGTGTGGAGGAACAATCCCTAACTAAAATGTGGCAAGTAATGGAATACCTTTAAATGTTAAATAGAAAGATGACTTTTTGCGTACTAAGATTGACGACGTGGATGGAAAGTTTGAACGACTAAGTCAAGAAGTTTGAGAACTTAGTTCTTGAATTCCTCACATGAGGATGGATGATGCCCATGATCTCTCTTGCATCTTTTTTGTTCTTAATTTTTGCACTTTATATGTTTTTTTTCAAAATTGTACATTTAAGGAACATTTTGCAATTCACTTGTTTTATTGTGTTTAGTTGAACTCATGTAGTTTGCACTAACTTTGTTGAACTTTTGTTAAATTTGGATTCTAGATATTAAATTGTTGGATGTGTTGGTTTAATATGTTGGATGATTAACATTAAGATGTATTTTTATTGAAATATTGAATATGTGTTAGATATGTGTTACAGTTTATTGCAATTATTGGAGATGTTTTGTTGTTGCCATCTTTTCCTTTTTGATTTGTGACAAAAAGGGATAAAAATGTGAATAAATGTTGATGTTGATGCAATTGATGTTAATGAAAATTTATATGTAAATATGTTAATGTTACACAACATGCTAAGTAAAATGCAAATAAATTGATAATGGCTTAATAAAAATACTTGGTAATCATAAAGCCTTAAAATGTTAAAAATAGGGGAAACATATAGGTTTTTTTAAAGAAGGAGTTTAAAATCACAAATAAGCAAAAACCCATCACATTTTTCATATGTTTAAGCTAATTCTCAAATTGTTTTTGTCACCAATAAAAAAAGGAGAGATTGTTGGACCCTAAAGTATTTTGATGACAACAAAAACAAAGTTAAATGCACTAATTTGTCCATGACATGACTTAAGTTATGACCATTTTGGACAAAAATGGAAAAATGAAGGTATCAAGGTGATGCACTATCATGTACCTATGATGCATGTTTGTGCATAATTGTTTTTTTAACTGTGTATGCAAAGGTACAAGACCGTACGTGAATCTCATTCATACCTCTAGACTTTTAGGCTCAATCAAACATATGATGCATGTCGGTCCATACTTGATGCACTATCTTGCATGACATATATGAAACTAGTTATTTGCAAGCCTTCTTATACACAATGTCCCATTTGTGCTTCAATTTAAGTCAATGTAGGATTTGGTCAACAATTGATGCATGCCCATACATGACACAAATGAAAAAGTCATGAGCAACACATTCGTGCAAAGGTGTCCCATGCACCAACATGTTTAAGTCAACTCTTGAAAAGTCAACATTTGATGCATGCCTATGCATTCGAAACATGCATGACCATGTTAGTACATTGAAGAGGTCATGACCAAGAGTAGTCATTCATGAGCAAGCCAAGCATCATAGCTAAGTCAAATGCATACCCGTATAAGAGGTATGCACACCCATAAACAAGCCAAATCTCAAGAGTACATACTCTTATGCATACAAGGCATTCAATGTAGTAGATTTTTCACTCAATCATCATGTGAAGCAATGTATGATGATGCATGATATATGGATAACTGTACACTCAATTGGTGCTAGTGAAAAGTTGACCATTAGGTGTGTTGATTGAGGTTCACTTGCTTTGAAAAAAAAAAAAAAAGCTTTTTAGGTCAGTCACAATTGTGCACACGAGTTGAACACCCATACATTTAACTATTTTAAGAGAAAAATGTCATTTTCATATGTCAATAACTATCTCATTGTGTCCAACGGTTATTTCTACATTTCCAACCCATGGAGCTTATATCTCATTGTGTCCAATGGTTAGAGAACATACTTGATCAAACTATACTCATTTTCTTTTCTAAAGCCTTCAATACATTCTCCCACTAAACTACTCATTCTTATTTTTGAAGAAACTCTAGTACTTAAACTTTTGTAATCATCCTTGTAAAGGTATTCACATATTAATTCCCTTATTTCAATCACTTGTGGTATGAAATCTCATATAGCTAGTGTAAAGTATTCATCATCTTTAGTGAAACTTTAAACCAATTGCTTAAAGAAGTGGATGTAAGATGCTTAGGTGGATTAGCTTGGAAACACTATAAATTTTGAGCACTCTCTTTCCCTATATCTCTTATATTTGTGTTTATAATTGTTTTGATTGAAACTTTAAATTGTGTTTTAATATTTTTGTATATCCTATTCAACTCCTTATAGAATTACTTTAGCCATTAGAGTATTTTCACCTCCGATTAGTGTCAAAATGTTGATGTGAATTTACATACTTCAATGAGAAGGCTACACCAATGGCAAGAAAGTTAATAATGGTGATTGAAATTAGTAAAATAATTTTGTATCCACTATTGATGATAATGAATGGAAATAATTATGAAGAAGAAAGATTGCATACGAAAATTGTGAAGATAAAAAATGGTTTTAATGTGGTTCAACCTGTTAGTCAGAAGTCTACATACATGATTATATTATTTACATCTCTAAGAAAAGTTTTTAATAAGGTGCTATTATGTAATACAAAAGAATTATTGAGAGAATCCCTTTTAACTTTTGTACAATTTTTTATATTCATTAGAAAAGAGATTGGGTTGTGAGTGATTATATGTAAATAAATTAATTACATCAATTATATGATCTCAATTCAATAAGGAATGGTGGTTTTCCTCTATAGACAAAATGAAATAAGAAGATAGTCTCCTAAATGTTGTAAAGTGAAATAGTTAAGTGTTTCTCATTATATTCAAGTGAAAAATTTTATATTCACATCTTTAACTTATATGCGACTAAATAACATGTCTAATTGTTGACAAAATAGCTTGTCTCGGTTAAACCTCAAGTGTCATTTCCATGCGTATAATCATTGAAAAGTTTTACCGTATAACACTAACCAAAACAACTGCATTTGCCAAACAATCGCGGCTCTTTTAAGTCGATAAATCAAATGTGAAGTACATAAATTTGGAGCTCAGTTTTTCACAAACATTTGTTATACGAGAGTACAAAATATGGTAAGAGCCTTTGATACACTTGGGCGGCCTGGACGAAAACATAATGGAAGTAATAATATGATCCAGTATAACTAACCCCATTTCCACTATGATTCTACAATTTTGGCCCCGCTGAAACTTACTAGCAGCCTTGTTTGTCATTTTGACCAATATAATTACAACAAATTGAAGCTATTCTATTTACTAAGACACCTCAGTCAACCGAATGAAACCTATAGGGTTTCTAAATTCTCTAGTTGGTAGCTTTCACCTTTCAGCACTCGAGGCATCAGGTGGTGCTCACAGAAGCTTTAAATCATCTTGGACCCAAAGCTAGCACCCTGAGACATTACCTGGGGGGCCTCTCCAGTGAAGTCCAACCAAACCTTCCCTTCCGGAAATCTGACAAGACCCGGTATGCTGCCTGGTGGGCATCCCCATTAAACAAATGAAGAGCAAGCTTCTGAATAAATCTGCAATACAACAGCGTTACTAGATCAATGAGATATTGTTGTGCAATGAAACTTCAGAGTGCTTGTACATCCTGAGAAAGATTCCAAAGCCAAAAAGATATCGCTTCTCCAGATCCAGAATAAGTTTCTTGAAGAATTTGGCATTAGGAATCTTTCAAAGTGTGCCATATCACCCTTTCAAGTGAGAACTACAATCACTGAGACATACGTTTTACCACAGTTACCATCCACATCAATCTTGTAACGGTTTTGAAGTGCCTTTGAACCTGGAAAGGAGCATAAATTAGATTACAAGTTGTACTCAGTATATTGACCCACTGAATTGCAGAATTTGAACTCTCTGGCATTTCATGTTGATGAAATTCCACCTGTAATCCATAAATCAGAACCATCTAATGGAATTTCTGTTGACCATATTTCAGTCATTTGCAATTTTTTCCCTTAGGCCAGGATCAAAATGAACCCTAGAATCAGATTAAACCAAGCTCTTGCCCGATTACCAACAGTTAAGCAATAAGACACCAAATGAATAGTCTAGTATCAGTTTGACTTAGAAAACCTTTTTTTCTAAATGGAAGTGTGTCTAACTTAATGTTAAAATAATAAACATGAGCACATGAGTACAGAGTCAAGAGAATACCATACCTACTGTTGGAATCCTTGTCAGCATTTGGACAAGAACCGCTGCAACATCAGCAACATCATAGGATCTCTCTCCAATGTCATCACATATGGCGAGCTTTATTGCAGCTGCTTGATCACTAATCCTCATAGGGATTATTCCAGGAGAATCCAACAATTCAAGATCTTTACCAAAATGAACCCATCTTCAAAGAAAATAAGAAGGATTAACTAGGTAAAATAATGGATTATAGTCAAACAATATAAATATTTACAAATAGAAAGGTTAAGATCAAAATAACATTTTATAATTACGTTTTCTATTGACACAGAATAAATCCAAAAAGAAAAAAGTTCTACAATCTAAGAGAACCTAATTTTGAATTTTGGTTAACTTCCAAACTAATTAAAAGTTATAGACGTTGTAAGCACATAATCAGACCTTGTTCTTTATTAAGTTTCCAACAGCATTAGTAAAATGTGAAAAGAATTTCAACTTTTTTGGAGCTCTCAGTATTTATAAGACTACATGAATTCAGGGATTAGAAATTTTAACTGCAAATCTTACGCCAAAATTCCATGTCAATGTTTCAGCTTGTTAAAACCACCATTTCATTTCTGAGCCACTCCAACACTTTTGACAAGGTAAGCATCATGTGCTTCCCAAAAACTTAAACTTCTTCTACTTTCAAATTCCAGTAAAAATTGAAACAAGCTATCTCTTGATATTTTCAGAGATATCTAAGCAATAAAGACTAGAATACGTACTTCAATTCTCTTGTAACACCTGGTCTGGGAGCAGCTGGACACATTCGTCGCTTTAGCAAACGATTGATTAAAGATGATTTCCCAACATTCGGGTATCCAACTATTCCAGCTCGCACCTGTACAATGATCAGGGACAATGCTTATTGTTTGAAAGTGAAATTTTTATCAGGTAAAAATTAAGGGGTCGGCAATCATACACATCTGGATACAAAATAAATAAAACTAGCATACTGCAAGACAGCATCACAACTTTATTTCATCTGTAACTGAAATTAAGACAGTAAGCAAGACACAGACACACACTTGTATATGCATAATAAGGTTCAATATGAATATGCAATTGATCAAGGGAACCCACCGGACGAGGAAGGAGCCCTTTAGCTCTGCGTTTGACATTAACGCCAGTTGCCAGTGTCTTTGCTAACCGACTCAACTTCATTGTGCCCTGTATTTAACACATTATTTAATTTCTGCTATGGTGCAAAAACTACAGATAGCTAAAATAACATTTCCCACTGCTATACCATTCCAAGTTGTCCATTGGAGAAAATAACTTTAGTTCCCTGCATTGCATAATAAGTAGCCCAGGCATTCCTATCTGCTGTAGATATCATGTCTTCTCTATTCAACACTAAAATTTTTTTCCTATTACCGAGCCACGAATCCATCTGCTCAAGAATTAACAGTAAAAAGTTAAAAATATTAAAATATTATAAAGTTTGAATAAGCAATAAACATCAAATTTCCCAAAACTTTCAAAATTTAACAGAATTAATATGTAAATGTTAAAGTTGAACCTGAGGATGGCTAGTGGACAAGGGAATTCTAGCATCACGCACTTCAATGACAACATCCATCAACTTGAGTTGTTCTTTAAGTTCTTTTTCAGTTTTCGCAATATGACCAGGATACCACTGTAGAATTATCATCAAATAACATAAACAAACAATTAAAATTAAATAAATGGCGTTCTGAACATAATAATTTTTTTTAATAAAGATATGATAATTTTAATTATTAAAGTACCTGAACGGGCCGCAACGACTTGGTCCAGTAGTAAAGATCAGCATCTAAATCAACCCAATCAAACTCTTCATCGTAGCTCTGAAAGCCGCCATTGGAATGTGAATTTCCATGCTGAGTCAATTTTTGGCCACCAACAATCTGAAATAATTTCCATTTGTCTCGTCAATTTCCGGTCAATAATATATAATAAAAGTGGAGGCAATCAGAAAGAAAGGAGAAGTTGGCGAAAAAAGTTGCCTGAATTGAGGAGAAAGATGGAGTGGAGGCGAGAGCTGAAATAGAAGAAGACGATTTGGTTTTGGTAAGGGAATAGACGACGTGGAAGGAGTTAGTGAGAGAATGTAAGGGTAGAGTTGAAAGCTGAAGCGCCATCGAAGCTATTTCTTCTCGATTTGGTGTGAGGTCAAAATGAGATGAACGGCATATTCAAGTGTTATCTTTGGCTTTCTTCTGTTTAATCAAAGCGAGTGCGGCAAACAGACGGATGTATTTGTTCGAAACGTTTCACAAGTTTAAAAGGTGCTTAAATGCCCCCTAGTTCAACTTTTATAAATAAATTGAAAAAGATAAGGAGTAATACGATATTTACTTAATACTATGTGGTGCTAAAAAATATAAAATATTTATTTTTAAAAATTAATAAAGAAATGCAAGGTCATACAAAAAATTAGAACCCGAAAGAAAAATAATGGTTTCTAGCCATATAGGAATTTACGAGAGACGCTTTGAACAGATAGTACTATGACTTAAATATTCAAGAACTGTATTGACTCAGGAAGATCAATAAGTGCCTTGCCTGGGATTTAGGAGTTTGCATTATCACTAAAAAATTGCTACATTTTGAGATCTGCAAAATTCCTTCATTGGCCCTACTCTTCCATCTTTGCATTGTCAAATTTTTCTAGTGTAAAGAGTATGCATGATTGCTAAAATGACAAGGCATTATAGGCCTCAGAAAACTGAAACATGAATGGGACATTCTCGATTGAAATATCCTATAGAATGAGGGTAAGTCATTAGATTGGATTGGCGTCTAGTACAAATATCATGATATGTAAAAGAGCACTTACCAAAATAATATTGTACCCAACCTGTGCAATGGCAACCTCACAGAGACGTTTGAGACCATCCAAGAGATACTGATCAGCAGCCCTGAGGAGACCTTGAGCTACATCTATGTTAACGTCTACAGATCCTGTACATATGAATCTAATATATTAGCAAAGAGAACTACGACATGAAGCACCTTTTGGACAGGGAATGTTCAAATTGTTAGAGTTGGTGTCCTAACATAAGTATGATAAATTAAACCTTAATAAAAGTTAATTAATTTTGTGAAATATGAATTTCGATTTTCATATTTATAGGCGAAATATATTTTTATATGGTTTCAGAGTTTAAAACCAAATAAATGGGTCTAATCACCTAAAGTGATATTAGATACCAAGTGGTAACACACCCAACCAAATGGTAAGTGTAACAGTTTATGTTGGTTGCACGTAAAAGAAAATGTTGGAAAGTAAAGAGTCTCACATCAAATAAAAATAATATAAGGGTAGTAGATTGGGCCTTAACACATGTCAATTAGTTTTGTGTAATATAAGTTTCGATCTTCATACTTATAGACCAATATATTTTTACTTGATATTAGAGCCTAAAATCAAATGGGCAGGCCTAATAGCCTAAAGTGATTTTGGATACCAAGTGGCAACGCATTAAGCCAAACGACAGGTTTAACAGTCTATAGTAGTTGCATTTAAGGGAAGGTGTTAGAGACTCAGTAGTCTAATATCAAATAAAAACAATATAAGTGAGTGGTATATAAGTATTGTAAATTGAACCTTAACAAAAACTAATTAGTTTTGTGTACTATGAGTTTTAATCTTTACACTTATAAATCAAATATATTTCTATATGGTATCAGAGCCCATAATCATATGGGTGGGCTTAACAGCCTAAAGTGATCCTAGATACCAAGTGGCAACACACCTTGTCAAACCAATATTGGTTGCACTTGATCAAGGATGTTGGAGACTGCAAAGTCTCACATCAAATAAAAACAACATAAGTGAGTAGTATATAAGTGTGGTAGATTGAATCTTATCACAAATTAATTGGTTTTGTATAATATCAGTTTCGATCTCTACACTTATTGGCTCAATATATTTCTACACTTGGAGCCAATCCCCATAGTAATACAAGTTCATTAATAGAGGCCTGTGACATTCTTTGTCCAAGAAGGCATATGTTTATACATAGATAAATGTTCTTAGAGTGGTTAAACCGTAGCAAGAGATCAATGTATGACATCTAATCGTGAGAACTATATGTACACATTAGGTGGTTATTCTTAATGATAAAGTTATTATAATGTTGAACAACCTTATCAAAAAATGATGATAGTTCTCACGTGTTAGTGTTATTTGTTGACAATTTGGTGTAAAATATGGTGTACATTATAAACGTATTCACTGAATTGACCTACCAAAAGGATTTCATATGGATAGTTACTGTAATGGTTATGAAATATATCGTCACAGTGAACAAAGATACATGTGATCCTTAGACTTGAGATATCAAACCGTTTTATGTAAAAATCGATATAGTTTGACACTAACCTAACATAGTCTGGTTTGAGGATCATTTAAAAGGTGGTGATTGGCTACATTGAGATTTGAATGAAAGCTATGATGGATTAATAGAGGATTTGTCACTCTCCAACATAGGAGTTGATATCTTAGTTAGAGATTTCTAATGGACGACAATGACCAATTAAACTTGTGGCCACAATAGATTGAGGTGTAGCTTAAACCAATATTATTTGATCGTTAATAGAAGTCAGTTAATTTAATTCAAGGATTTTTGATGGAGACACTTTATAATAACAATTATTAAACAATGTAATATTAAATGACACAAAAAACTAAGTCATGACTAGAATTTTAACTCATTTGACTTTTGTCAAATGATGGATACTAGTTATGTTTTTCAGACAAAGGTGATTACACTAACCTTTAATGTTTTCAATAGAAGCATTATTCAACTGTTGAATTTGGTTTAAACAATGAGAATTAACCATTAATGTTGAACACAACAAATTCCATATTTCATCTGATTCATTGGAAATTTCAGTGAGTATGATTTGTAAATCTTTGTAAATACAAATTTGAATACTTTAAAGAAATTCAAGGAATTCAAGAATGAAATAAAGAATTTGTTAATTTGTGTATTTAGTCACTTGGAGTAAACCAAGAAGGTGATATACATAAAACAAATTATCCAATTTAATACCTAAGGTGTAATGGAAGTTTTAATACCTACTAAATATTTTAAGGTAATACTATAGAGATTGTAACCCACGTTTATGTCTCTACGTACAACACATTTTATATGTGTTATATGCATTGGATTGAAGTTCAATGATTCATTCAACAATGAAAGTGGCACTAATGTTAAACAAATAATTTGAGTTATGTAACACCATTCTTTAGATACATACCCCCTAATAGAAATATATAAAAAAAGATATGCACAATCGGACAATTTAAAAACTTTAATGAATGATCATCATTATAAAACGTGTAAAAAGGTAATGTAATAAAAATAACTGCTTTAATAATCAAACTTAGAAATTAGCAAGAATATAAAATCTCTGTTATAAAATAATCATACAAATCTTGAGTAAACTCATGTGTCTGAAAGAAATAATAATAATACTAATAATGCTATGTGGCTGACAAACTAAATAACAACCCCTCACCTCTTATAGGTGCTAGCTGGACCGTTGGATCCCCATCTATCTTGCTACTCACCTTTGCCTATAAAACATACAAAGGAAATGCATGAAAAAAACTCAATAAGTGGATACCTTTCAACATCCATGGCCAATAAATTATCTGGCGTTAAAATCCTTTCTTAAATTGATGAGTTATCCTTGCATGTCTTTGATTACCCTATGCATACCTTAGTTGCATCAAACCGTGCTTTCTAAGATGACTCCATAATATTGAATCTGCCCTTCATATACTGAATTAGTTGATCCACACTACTAAGAAGCGTATCCTCATTGATCCTTGTCCTCTTACTCTATTTAGAGCTAGATTTTGGTACAATAAGATCACTGGGCTTGTAGGCAACACTTGTCCTTTCCCTATTGGCTATTCATCTAACTATTCTTCTTTTGCTTGACCTTTTTCATTATTTCCTCCAACCATGATCAAATGTCATCCACTATTTTGAGCTTTCTCAATCATCCTTATCTTTGAGAGCACATCGACAGTTATCTAGTGGGTCGCTTTGAATTATCTCATATATGCTCTATCACTATCATCAAAAGTAATTTCCAAGTTTAACGCAATGAAAGTGACAAGCATGGTTAACTAACTCTTCAACTTTTCACCCTGAATCTCAAGCAATTTATAAATCAACCATTTTGCTACTTCTTTCCATCCATAATAGCTTTTAATAAAACCATATCTTGCATAAATACATGCCCACTTGTACTTTTTCTAGGTTTCAAAGAATAAGTAATCATCTAGTACAGAATTCTTACCAATAGATAGCTAAACCTTATCAATTTGGTCATGATTGCATAATAAGGCCCAATGCCACCAAGATCACACCACAAAAAGTTTGATGCCCACCTCAACAGAGTGTTCAAAATACTCCCATTATCACAGTTCAACCATTCAACAAATTTTTTAGGTTCAACCTTATAATCATCTCCCTTCATTCTAAGGCTTATAGTATATTCAATTATATTTCCACGTTTATTTATTGGCACTAATAATGAACTATAAAATTCATACACTAAATCCTTATAAACATCTAGATACATGAAGAATAAAGTTTCCCATCTCATCCTCCTAATAATCTCTAACAATTCATGCCCAATACCAATTTCATTCATAATGTCCATATCAATGCAACACCCTTTAATAGTACCTCTTAGTTGAACACCCTGAAGCTTGTTCCAGTAAGTCATATTCTTTGTTTCAATCCCAAAATTGTTGTATGTCCATTGCACAACCATTTTTCTCTTTAGAGCCATTTCCATTTTTTGGATTCAAACCAAGATTGAGCAATGTGAACAAATAATAGAGATGTTGAGACTGCTAAGGCTACTTTCATAGATGAATGAGACTTTTGGTGGTTGAATACTTGAGGAACTATGTCAATTTTGACATGAAAGTAGTTAGGGCCGAGAGATGGTGAGAAATTTGGTGAATTTTGGGGAGTCTAAGGCTATTAAGGTCAGTTTCATTAACAATTGAAGTTTAAAATGGCTAGAGATGTGTTTGCCAATGTTGATTTGATCAGAAAAAGCACTGTTGAAGATGATGATAGGTAGAGGAGATGGCAGCTAAGGTTAGATTTTGATGTATATTTGAAATGAAAGAGAAAAATGTGATTTTTCATGGACATAGATGTGTTCATTAGTATACACGTGTGTGTATCTACCAAATTTGAAATTCAAAATTCCCAAGAATACACGTGCATGTATTGTAAAAACATGACCATATGTTGCAAATTTTGAAAGATTTTTGTGCACAAAGCACACTGAGGTGTATATATAGAAACTTAAAGATAAAAAATATTTAACATTTTATATAAAATTGTTGACACATAATTTTTCAAAAAATTTGAAGTTGAAAAACATGCAATGAAAACACATGAATAATGTATCAAATTAAAGCACCTCAAGATACAAATATTAAATATCTTGATCTATTTTAAGGTGAATTTATGTACATCACATCATAAACAATTTTGAACACAAATTCAAATTAATTCCTCTTGATTTTGCAATAAGCATTAAACACATTTATGTACCCAAATTATATCAAATATCACATATTCATTTACTTTTGAAACATGTCAATCATAGAATATGTAAGCATGTAAAATATATCATCATCAAAATACACAAAAAGTCATTCAATTAATTCATAGGAACCATTCAAATATTATCATCATCATATTAATGAGCATTCAACCCAAAAATATATCAAAGAACATTCATTCATACAAATAATACACACATATTTGAAATAACTTAATCATATATCAATTTTGGCATTTCCATAAAATTTCCATGAAACATAACAACAAATATCAGGAGAATGAATCAAAAATAAAACTTAAGAGTAATATCCATTCAAGCATTTAATTTCAATTAACTATGCTTAAATATGCATACTCAAACAATCAACCAACTCAATAACCATAAACATATGGTTATTGAATTTTAAGAAAAAGTTTAGGCACTTACTTGATATCACAAGCTTTCAACTTGAAGAAATTTTAACTTTTAAGGTACCTTGGTGCTCTCATCTCCATTACTCAGACATGTGTCTTGCATAGCCATACATTTTGCAACATTTTGATCCTAAAGCTACAAGACACACCTATAAAGAATTTTAAGACTTCTTTGGTACCCAAATAGTTTTGGTTCCATTAAGGTTAGTTTTTAATGTCACTTTAGAAACCTAAAACTTCCTTATTTTGGATGGTTTGTCATTTCTAATTAGACACTTTCCAATATTATGACCAATAAAAGTATAATATTTTAAATGCAATGAGTGATCATTCTTTAATGGCCTATTTGATTTACCAAAATGATTATTTTCATTATACCTTAGGCCTTCTTTGTTTAATGCATATCTTTGAGATGCAAGCATCTCATCTAATCTTTTTGTACTTATTTTGGATTTTTCTAAAATTTTATTTGAGTTAGTCACTTTTCCAAACAATGCATCATTTTCATATCTAAGTTTTTCTAACTTATTTGATGCTAAAATCTTTTCATTTTTTATTATTTCAAGTTCTTTCTTGATTTTAACATGTTCATTTAAAAGATTTTCATGATCATTCTTGATTCATGTTAATTGTTTTCTCAAAGATTTATTTTTAGCACACATGTATTTGTCTTCATCCATAAGGCAATTAAATGTTTCATGCAATTCAATGAAAGAATAAGAGTTAGAGTTGTTACCTTTTTTCCTCCAATTCGCTCATAGCCATGAAGAATAGATTGGATTTTTCTTGCTCCAACTCATGTTCATCATTTAAATTGTCATTTCCACTCTAAATAGCTGTAAGCACCTTCTTTTTTAGATTCTTCTCCTTCTTTCTCTTTATGAGTTAAAGACATTCTTATTGGATATGATCTGTTTTCTTGCATTCATAACATATTATCTCATCATCACTATTCTTCTTGTACTTTGATTCCGGCAACAACTAAATAATCTTCTTAAAATATCCTCAAAGATCATTAATCAAGTTTGAGAATCTCTTATACATATCGATTATATTCTCTTCTGACTTCATTTTGAACAACTTGTATTCCTGAAAGAGGAGCTCCATCTTAGACTCCTTTACTTGATTTATTCATTCATTAGTGATTTGAAGGATAGTCCATATCTTTTGAGCTGATTCACATAAGGAAACATGATTAAATTCAATTGAGTCTAATGCACAAAACAACATATTTATAGCCCTTGCATTTAAACTTATTAGTTTCTTATCTTACTCATCAAAATCTTCTTCATTCTTAGGCAAATTTGTTCTAGGATCCCTAGCACAAAGGCACCATTTTTAATAATTTTTCATAATTTATAATCTATCGATTGTATGTAAAGTTTCATCCTAATTTTCTACTGAATGTAGTTTGATCCACAAAACAATGATGGTCTTGTAATGCTATATCTTTCACCAAAAACCAAGGTAGATCTACTAGTTATTCTAAATTCAACCTTAAACTATAAAAATCATTAGATTTTACAACCTAAAGTCTAAGCTTTAATACCAATTGAAAAACTCAAATGACTAATAATCTTAAAGAAGGATGAATAGGATTATTTAAAAATTCTAACCAAAAAAAATCTTTTAAACAAATTTCCAATCAACCATAACTTCATAAACAATTTCAATAAAGTAGTAAATCAATCAAGTATAAACACAGTAGTCTTTTAAATGAATATTTGATCAAAGTCATTCACTTAAGCAATTTTAATAAATATATTCAAACAAAACCAATTACCAACAAATTCTCAAACACACAACACAAATATATAAAACTTAAAATAAAAAGAGAGGGACAAAAATGCACAAGATTTACAATAGTTTGAAGCTTTTTCTTTCAAGCCTCTTATTTTCACTTTTCAAGCAAACGGCTTGAAGTTCCACTTATAAAAATAACTTCTCTTTATAATAGTTTTTTGAGATTATGTCCACCACAATAGTTTCTTCGAGATTTCACCAAAAAAAGTTTCTATACAAAAAAATAAATGTAAAATGACTTTATAAGCTAATATAAAGAATTAAGCACAAGTGTACCGCTTAAGAATTTGAGTCATGAGCTTGTGAGAGAAATATTAAAGAAGAAAAGAGTATAAGCTTTTACATTAAGCACAAGTGTACCGCTTAAGAATTTGAGTCATGAGCTTGTGAGAGAAATATTAAAGAAGAAAAGAGTATAAGCTTTTACATTAATGAGCTCTAACCTATTCTCCATCAGCGAGTCTTCAATTTATAATCTTGGATGACTAGAATAGCTCATAAAATCATTAGTTGGGATAATAGATTCATTGAACTTCAAAAACAAAGTTTTCTTCATAAGTTTGATAGACACATGGGTGGGTGTGTGTTTAAGGCACACAGGTGTATGTCATTTAAAATTTCAATTTTTCATGCTTGGTAAATCTTCAATTATGTTCTCAACAGTCAAAATTTCTTCTTGAAAAGCGCATGCACAGGCCTTCCATCCTTATATGTGATTTTCTCCCAAAAAATTCATAAGCTTGAATAGGGAATCAAACTTGAAAGTAACAAAAAGCAAATGGTTGAATTATAAGGCACTCAAGCATGTTTTTAGTTGACTTTGCCTAAAATTGCACATGGATGCTACATAATCACTTTTTTCTCATGTTTGGTTTGACATATAAGCATGTAGGTATGAAACATAGGTGTTTGGTAAATCTTCGGTTAGAGCTCCAAATAGATGGATTTTCTTCTCCAAAAGTGCATGCATGGGCGTTCCATGATGAAACATGATCATTCCATCCTCATCTATGATTTTCTTCTAAAACTTTTAGAAGCTTTAATGGGGAATTGAATAGAACAGTAATGGGAAGCAAATGGTTGAATTTTTGCATATACACATGCGTTTATTATAAGATACATGGGCATGTGTTTGGTTGACTTTGCCCAAAATTGCACATGAATGTTGCACGATCACTTTTTCCTCATGTTTGGCTTGACACACAAGTACAGGCATGGTTGCTCTATTTATGCTTTCTTCAAATTGTGTCTATTTGGTAATTTTTTCACACATTCCTTAGACAATGTTAGACATTTAAACTTGTGTTTTTAGCATCATTAAAACATTTAGGGGTCTAACATAAACCATGTGTTAAATAGATTATCTTGTATAATATTTCAAATGAAACATAAGAATATTATTCTTCCAGTATCAAATGAGTTTTAAAATTTGTTTTGAAAGATTCTTTTAGATATGATTCTCTAAAAGAACAAATGGGAAGATAATAAAACTCAACTAATTTCTAACTCAGAAGAAAGATAGACATAAAACAAATAATGTGTCATTGAAAGATGGTTAATTAGAATTAAAATTCTCATAACTCTTGATAAACACACTAGTGATATATGACGTTAAAATCTAAAACCTACAAGTGATGCTAAAATCTAAATGCATTCATAGCTGCTACATACAATTAAAGGTTTGACAATTAATTGTCAAGAGTAGCTCCAATGGATAAAACTTAAAATAGTTCTGACCATATCATAACCAATGGTATCAACCTTAAAAAAGAGTTGATCATGTATACAAGTTGATGAGTTCTATAAAAAAATCATGTGAATATTGGAATCTAGGAATATTCACGCAAACAATACCATAAAATCTTTTCATTTTACTAAAGTAAATATAAATTTTGTGTACGATAGCTAATAAGAGTACAATGACAATTCTAACATTGTGTATCTATACAACGATAAACATATCAGAATTAAATGTTGTATTTGCAGCTGATATAAGAATTGGGTAACCAAGTAATCCTTCGTAGAAGGACTTAAACTCAATAGTCAATTTCCTTATTTAATCTATTATTGTAGATCATATAGATTGTTGAATTTAGTTGGAGTGTTTATAATAGACGAAGGCTAAAAAGATTCAACAAATAAGAATCCGAAAGGATTCTCTTTCATCATGATGATAAATGCCTCTCTTAAATAATGTGTCACTACACATATGAATTGAGAGACAAACATGATTAGATTTGTCCTAGTGGTAGCTGTTAGAATGCTCATCAGTATCATGATATACATTTAAAGTTGGTATCTCAACATTTTAGAAATATTAATTGCACCTAAATAAGCATCGTTAGATGACACACCTAAAAATGTACTTGAATTCTTGAAAAGGAATATGGATAATTTTTGGGTTCATGAAGGATAAAGTCACTAGATGAGGAATAATGATATTGATCAGGCTATGAAATATAGAATATCAATAATACAAATAGGTCATATATGTTAAGTAAATTCTATGTTGAAAGTTGAGTATGAGACATTTAAAATGCAAGACCTTAAAAGACTTATGAGATCATAAAATTAACTTCTAACATCATTGATTTGGTGTTATAAGTACCAAACAAATGCTTCATGGAGTCTTTGTCTTACTAAATAGTCTAATTACATAATCTGGTGATTTCACCTTGTCAATTATGATTGACAAGAAAAAATGTTAATTAACCTTGTAAAACCTCAATGAATAGCTAAAAGGAACTTAGAGTGGGGTGAATAGGTATTTTAAAAAATTTCCCTTGTTAAAACACTTTAAAAAAACTTGAGATAAAGATAACCAAAGCTTAATAAGATATTGTAATAACTCAGTCATAAACACAATTAATTCTATCTTAACTAATAATCAAAAAGTAATGAATGAAAAATAATAAATATAATTACATATGAAATAGTAGAGAGAGTAAAGAAAAGCTCAATTGCTCATGCAAGCCTCCTACGTCCACTTCTTCAAGCCATTTCTCTTGGAGTTCCATTATCATTTGAATGTTCTTTACAAGTAGTTTTTCTGGGGTTGCACCTAATACATTAGTTATATGGGATTTCACCCTCAAGTGTTTGTTCACAATAAGTTTTGTGTACCAAATTGCCTCTCTAAGGCTAAGAATACAAGTTAGCACACAAGGTCTCTCAAATGATTACAATTGAAGGATTTTAAGAAAGTAAGAGAAAAGAGTAAGAGTATTGTAACACCCGGATTCAGGTATGTCAGTAAACTCCACTTTCAAAATTACCCCTAGAGTTGATTTTATAACTTGTTGTTTAAAGAAATTGTAAAAGAATTATAGAAAACTATTATATGAGCAATAATTTTCAAAGGGGGTAAAATGTTCATTTTAGAAAGATTTAAGGGTCAAAGTGGGAATGAAAATTGAATAGCACACTTGAAATTATATGGTGGTGCTAAGGGTTTTTGGTAATTAGCTAAGGATAAAATAGTCATTCATAGAAAAGTTTAAGGGCAATTTGGTCCAAAAAGTTTATAAAACCATCAATTATTCATCTTCTTCTTCATTTTAGCCGAGACCCTCCACCATTTTAGCTAAAACTTTTCCCTTAAGCAAAATTCATAAAAAACCTAGCTAAACCACCTAATTTCAAGAGCCTCCAGTTATAAAAAGTGTAGATCTGTCAATTCTGGTCAGTTCTAAGGTAAGAAATTTAATTTTTTAAGAGATGTGAAATTTAGAGTTTTTATGGATGATTATACTTTTGGTTGATTAAGGTTGCTAGGGAGAAGAAAAGAAGGAAGATAAGCTTAAATCACTTAATTACCAAGAAAAGGTAAGAATTTCATACTTTACATGCTTGAAGTAATTTGAGTTAGGTTATTTAAATAACCTTTATTTATCTAAGTGTGTAAGGTATTAGAATTAAGGTGATTTTGGTGTTAAAGGAAACAAAACAAAGAGAAAGAACCAAACTTGCAAATGTTGATCTTGAAACAAGGTAAGAGGAATCATCCTTGATATGTTGTATGTTTTAGGATTTTGGTTCCTTGGATCTATGTTATAAATGATGATTTTGAAGTTGAAGAATGTTGTCTTGTCATTTGGGATGTCTATGTGTGTTATTTTGTTCATGACAGAAAGTTGCATGATATTTACAGTTTTTGCCACTGAGTTCGTCCCATGTTTTGGTTATCTTATCTGATGAATTATGAGTGCTATTATATCTTGTTGGAAATCTCTTTGAATCCTATTTCCATTGATATATAGCTTGTATGAATTAGAGATCATTTGGATTGTTAAATATTGCATGAACCACAATGACTGCTTTACCAAATAAACAGGGGAGGCAGTTTTTGCCACTGACTTTAGCTCACGTTTTGACTGCCTTATCTATTGAATTATGAGTGCTATTATAGCTTGTTGGAAATATCTTTGAATTCTCTGTTCAACGATATATAGCTTGTATGAATTAGAAACCGTTTGGGTTGTTAAAGTGTATGAAAAAGAAGGCTACCCTGCTAAATGACTGTTCTGTGAACAGTATTTCGTAGTTCTGGGCAAGAAAGAAAGAAAGAAAAGGAGGAGAAAAAAAAGAAAAGAAAGGAAAGGAAAGGAAAGAAAAGAAGAAAAGAAAAAAGAAAGAAAAGCTAGAAAAAGAATTCGGGGCTCAAGATTTAGGGGTTGTCCCAAGAGTAATGTCTGGTGAGTTATGAATAAATTTAGATGGAAGCAAAATTAGTAAAATATAAGACCCACAACATGCTATAAACTATGAGGGGGCACTTTACACTACACCGCCCGTAGTAGGGCACATTCGTAGTAGGACACGTCCGTAGTAGAACATAGACCCACAGTAGGGTCTACTCGTAGTAGAGCACAATTCAGATCACAATTGGTGTAATGAGAGAAAGGAAAAGAGCTCGAGCTTAGAAAAGTGTCAAATCCCTATAGTTAGCTTCTAGAAAGTATGAAATAGACACCAGATGGGACAAAGTATGACCCAAATAGTAAAGAATGAGCTAGATTACCCCCTTAATCTCTTATAGAGGTTAGGATGTAAGGTGGAGTCCTGAAAGTGAGTTAGAACAGGAAAAGAGATAGTTTACTTGATTCCTTCCCCTTACTGAGTGTTCTTATCACTCACTTCCTTTTCTTTCCTGATTGCAGGTATAGGTGATCGAGGTAGCTGTGAGGCAGGGTCAGGTCAGCGTAGGTAGATCCGGTTAGAGCAGGTTATCTCTGGTTTATATTACATGCATATAGTCACATGTTCTTATTGATTTTTGACTTTTTGAGATGATGGTACACTGGTATATGATTACTCCACGTTTTCAGATATTTTCAGATATTTTCAGATGAGTTTTCACATAAGTATATACATCTTTTAGTTCGCTTCTAGATATTCAGTTTTAAAAATAATTTATAAACACTTTTAGTGATGCATTCATGTTAAAGTAGTTTAAAAGAAAAAAAAAATAGATGCTCCGGATATTAATTCGTAACATTTCTCCTTTGGTAGGTAGTACTTCTAGAGGGGGATGTTACAAGTATGAATTTTTTTAATATGGTTATCTAATCACTCTTTAGTTGATTATGGCTCCTTATATAGTGAAAAATATTACTTGAAACAGAATAAAGTCGTTATCTTGAAAATTTTCTTGTTGGAAATGAAGAAAGTGGTTTTTCTTTGGAAAACACTGCATAAATGGGCTAAACACCTTTTGTAAATGGTCTATATTGACAATTTCAAGGTAAGGTCAATCTTGGTCAGAGTTTCCAATGGTCAACAATAAATACTCTTATCAATAGGTACCAATTGGTACATTTGAATAGATTAGTCATTCTTAATGATTCTTTCTTTAAAATTTCAAAAAGGGTAATGAAGGGGGGAATGATTGAATAAGCGACTAATATTTGAGCAATATTTGCAATGTGAACAAGTTAGATGCCTTTATGAATAGTCTTGACTTTTTCTTCGACTTTGATTCTTCATTTCTTTGACTTTGACCATATTGACTCCAAGCGAACATGCATAGCAACAAGTTGATAAATTTTTTTGTACCCAAAATATGCCTAGAATGGGGTTGTACTTCTTATGGAATGGTCGGTGCAGGCCAAATGGAATTTTTTAGAATTCCAAAAGTGTTAACGACCATGAATGATTGATGCATGGGTTGGTTGATGAAAAGAATTTTGTCTTGTCTTAGTTGTTCATGTAAGACTAGTAGTGGTTCGTCCTTCAATTCCTGTATTTTTCATAATTTGTCCATCTTTGCAATGTTTTAATGCATTTCATGGACTTTGTTAGACATTCTAACTTAGGTTTTTATCATTATCAAAACACCAAGGGTCCAACAATCTCTCCTTTTTTTATTGATGACAAAATCTAAGTTGAGATTAAGAAATAAGTTCAAATTTGAAAAGTTCTTATTTGGACTCCTCCCTATATAAAAGCATGTAACTCCCTCTTTCTTTTACATTCAATTACCAATTATTTTTTTAAAAAATTGGCATGACTATCTTTTTTTTTTTTCTCATACCTCTTTCTCCCATTTTTTTTGTTAATAATAAAAAGCGGACACAACATATAAGCATAATTAACATTATCAACATAATCATCAAAGTATAAGCATCATCAACAACAATCATCATCAATATGAAACATGAAAATTAATATCAAAGCATTTCATAACATGGAAAATTAGAAATCCTAATAAGCATCCAAACACAAACATAAAAGACAAGTAATAGAAAATCTCAAAGGTATGCAAAATGAGATAAAATGCATGGATAAAGGGATGCTTAATGATATTTCTCTATCCATTCCCATAGCTTTTGCTACAGGCGAGCTTGGTCTTCTACATGATCTGAGTCTAATTCTAGATAATCTACTCATGTCTTTAATAGAGTTCATCTTGGCACTGAAAGGAGGTTAAGTGATATGTATCCATGGTTATGATCATAGAACTCATCCCATTCATTTGGTCCTCTTGTCTATTCAGATGAGTCTGGATCTTTCCATACTAAGTTGGATGGTTCCTTCTAATTCATCTTTATCTTTACATCTCTTCTTAGGTCTTGAGCTAAAATTTGGAATGTCACTTGACTAGATAAGAGGTAATTCAAACTGATCAAGTGGCTCAACTATAAGTTTAGAAAGAGGAATGTCTTCAATTGGCTCATCTACAGTTTTTAGAGGCAGTGCTTGTTCTTTATCATCTTCAATGAATCGACAACCTCTTGACCATCTGGCTTAATTATTTTCATCCTTATTGGGGATTGAGCAATAAAAGAGTCATTGTCCTTGAATTTCAACCTATGAACCCATTCCTTGTTATTCAAATTAAATATCAGATTTTGAGCAATGAAAGATATCAACATTCCAAAATGAATCTAGTGCTTCTCATGGTGAATGTAGTGGATAAGAGTAAATAACCATCTTGTCATGTTAACTTGCATATGATTTACCCCACAATACTTAAGTGACATGTCTTGAACCATAACTTGTCCATTTGATCTATTTCTAGCATTGGGCATGTATAAGATTATTCTATGGGGCATTCTCAGAATCAGACTTGCCATTTTAGAAGATTTCAAAGTATAAGCATTGTAAGTTCTTTGACCCATAAAGTCATCCTAAGCTATGACTGATCTGAAATTAGATGAAGCATTCAAAACAACCTTATGATCATAGTCTAACCATTTGACAAGTATTTTAAGAGTCACTCTGCATTCTCTACCATGCAACCAGAATTCTATAACATAATTTACTAGATTTTTCTAGACATTTGTAGTCATCCTTTAACTAAAATTAGTAAGGAGAGACACTTACCAATACCAATTAAACTTGACAAATAACTTCTAAAGCTTTTATTTGGTCATCATCTCATACCTAAATGTCATAGTGTATAGGTCCGTAATGGTTTGAAGAAGAATTTTTTGTTCTTTGAGGCATTTTTTAGTGGTACTGAGACTTCTTTATTGAGATAACTTATAATTTATGTGCTGAAAATGAAGAGAAATGATATGGATACAAGTGAGTATGCTATTATGTGCTCAAATCGCTTAATTTTTAGTCAAAAAAACAATTTTGGCATGGAAAAGAATGACAAACGATGACAACTAGGGTTTAGAAATATTTTGGAATGGACAGACTGATGATCTATATTTGATATAATGCTTTTTTAATTAGGTGAACGATCGGTAGTTGTTAGGAGTACCGATCATTACTTAAACAAGATTTTCAAAATATTAAAAAATTGATAAGATGAACGATCTTTACTGAATTAGTAATAGTTGTTCCACAATAAAATTCATCTATAAAATTTGAAAATTTTAAAATCTGATTAATCAAACCGATAAACAAGTTGCATATATAACGAATGGTTGTTTATAACCTGAACTACATATATTCAAAGCATTTTGTAATTTTGTAAAGGTCAAAACACCTCAAGGTATAAACCTTGGATATTTAGATCTATTTGAGGACATTTAATGTGATTCATTGTTTAATCAATTATGAATACACGTTCAAATTGATTTGACTCTAATATGTAAGGTGCACTTATGCAAATGTATATAAAGATGCAATTCCACTCATTCATTTTCAATCACATACATCAAGATATGTATAGGTACCATATAAACAATCAAGATAGCTCATAAAATCAACACAATCAACATATATATTCATAAGAGCATTAGACACTTATTTGATTTGCATCAATCATACCAAGCTCTATTCAAATGAAGCAAAATTTATCCATATCAAGAAGCTTAGTAAAAATCTCAGTAAGTTGATGGTTAGTATCAATAAATTCAATTCGAATATCACTTTTACTAACATGATCAAGCAAAAAGTGATGTCTAATATCTATATGCTTAGTTCTTGAATGCAAAATATGATTTTTGAAAAGTTGAATGACATTTGTATTATCACAAAAAATTAGAATATTTTTCATTTCAAAACCAAATCCATAAGTTGTTATTTCAGCTATAAAAGTTGTGCACAATAACTAGCAACAGAAACATGTTCAGCTTCCATTATAGATATTGCCACTAAATTTTATTTCTTTAAAAACTAAGGGTCGAACATGTTTTCTAAAAATTGACAAATGCTACTAGTGTTTTTTTATCTATTTCACATCCTCCAAAATCAACATTCGAGAATGCTTGTAACTTGAACGACAATCTCTTATATCACAAACCAATAGTAGGAGTTCCCTTAAAGAATCTTAAGATTCGTTTCATGGCATTTAGATGTGATTTTTTAGGATTCACTTGAAAACGTGCACACATGCAAACACTAAACATGATGTCAAGCTTAGATATGGTTGAATACAATAATGAACCTATTATGCTTCTATATGCTTTGGTTTCAACACTTTTACCTCCCTCATAAGCATCCAATTTGAGTGAAGTGCTCATAAGAGTAGGTTGCTCCTCAGCATCTTGCATATTAAACCTTTTAAGTCTTTGATGTACTTAGCTTGGTTAACCAAAATCTCTTCCTTTGTTTGCTTGATTTGGATTCCTGAGAAATAATTTAGCTTCTCTATCATGGTCATTTCAATCTTACCCTACATCATCTGAGAAAAATCTCTAAAAAGAGACTCATTAGTAGCACCAAAGATAATGCCATCAATATGAATTTGAACAATTAAAATATCTCGTATATACTTTTAAATAAATAGGGTGGTATCCATTTTTCTTTTTGAAAACCATTTTCAATTAAAAATGACTTAGTCTCTCATTCCAAGCTCTAAGAGCTTGTTTTAAACCATATAATGTTTTTCTTAATCTAAACACATGATTTAAAAATTCATGGTTTTCAAAACTGAGAGGTTGTTCAGCATAAACCTCTTCTTAAATAAAACTATTTAAAAAAACACTTCTGACATCTATTTGAAAAAGTTTGAAATCAAAATGACATGCATATGCAAGCAACATCCTAATTGCTTCTAATCTAGCTATGGGGGTATAATTTTTATCAAAATTAATACCTTCCTTTTAAGAGTATCTTTAAGCAAATATTCTTACCTTTTTTAAACAACAATATTGAAATCATCCACCTTATTTTGGTATACCCATTTTGTGCAAATGGTGGGATGATATGTTGGCCTTAGAACTAATTCCCAAGCATTAATTCTCTCAAATTGGTCCAGTTCCTCTTGCATAGTAAGTACCCAACTCTCATCTTCAAAAGCTTTTTCTACCTTCTTGGGCTCCAATTGTGACAAGAATGGCACAAATTGGCATACATTCCTTAATGAAACTCTTGTCTTCACTTATTGGGTAAGATCTTCAATAATCTTTTCTTCTTTCACTTCATCCTTCACCCTTCACCCTCGGATATGAGATTTTCCTTTGTGTTTCTTGAGGTTGCATGAGCTTATCTTTTTGATTTTCAACCTCTATTTGATGATCTTCCTTCTCCTCTATTTGATAAGATGAGTCATTGATTTATAGATCCTCTATAAGTTCAATAACATCATCTTCATTTCTCTTTCTTACATAATTGGAAGATTCATCAAATACCATATGTATAGATTCTTTAACCAAAAGAGTTCACTTGTTAAAGACTCTATAAGCTTTGAAGGTGGTAGAATAACCTTGGAAAATTGTTTCATCCAACTTAGCATTAAATTTTCCTAGGTTGTCATTTCCATTATTTAGCACTAAGCATTTACAACCAAAGAATTGAAAATATGCAATATTAGGCTTTTTCCCTTTGAATAACTTATAAGGAGTATTCTTAAGAATTGACCTAATTATGAACCTATTAATGATATAACAAGCAGTATTTATGACTTCCCTTCAAAAATACTTAGACAAGTTATTTTCACACAACTTAGTCCTAGTTATTTCTACAAGTGTCTTATTCCTTGTTACAACAACTTCATTTTGTTGAGGTGTTTTAAGTGCTATAAATTATGATCAGTGCCATAATCATTATAAAAAGTTTCAAAATCTGAATTTTTAAACTCTTTTCATGATCACTTCTAATGCTTGTAATTGCATAGCCTACTTGGTTTTGCAATTTCTTAATAAAAGCAATAAATGTAAGAAATGCATCAACTTTATTTGTAAGATGCAAGACCCAAGTAAATCTAGAAAAATTATCAATAATTACAAAGCAATAATGTTTTCCACTTAGACTTGTGGTTCTAGATGGCCCACACAAATCTATATACAAAAGTTAAAAGGGTCTTGAGGTTGAAACACAATCCTTTGTTTTAAAGCAAATTCTTGTTTTGTTTGTCTTTCATGTAAGCATCACACACATGGTCACTTTAAAAAATTAATTTAGGCAAACCCTTTACTAAAACTCTTTTAGAAAGTTTTTGTAAAATATCAATACTTGCATACCCTAACCTTTTAAGCCATAGCCACATGTCCTCCTCTTTGGTTGACATGAGATATAAATCTCTACATTCTATATCATGCAAATCTATAATGTAAACATTTGAATGCCTATAACCAATGAGTACAATTGCATTTGTGCTAGCATTAACTATTTCACAACATAAAAAGTAGAAACTAATTTTGAAGCCCTTATCACATAATGGACTTATACTAAGTAAATTATGCTTAAGGTCTTCAACAAGTAAGACATCATTGATAGAAAAAAAAAAAATCTATAATGCTGATGTCGATTACCTTTTCCTTAGAGTTGTCTTTAAAGTTGATATTTCCACAATCCTTGGCCTTCAAAGAGGAGAATAGACTTCTATCTCTTGTCATATGTCTTGAACATCTACTATCCAAGTACCACTTGCTAGAGAACCTCAATGATGACTCATAGCACACCTATATTACAAAGTCATTGATTCACCTTTTAGTACCTAAATGGTTTTGGGTCCAACAATGTGAGTCTATATTGTCCCTTTAGAAATCCAAACCTTTTTAATCTTGAAAGATTTACCATTCCTAATTAGACATGACCTGATAGTATGCCTAATAAATACACAAAATTTGTATTTCATATGTAGTACATGTGGTTTCTTTAAGGGCCTATATGAGTTTGTGAAAAGATTATTTCCATTATAGCCTAACCTTTCTTTATTAGAACTACTTCTTTGAAATGCAAACATCTCATCTAACCTCTTAATACCTACTTAAAATTTTTCATTAGAGCTAGACACCTTCTTTTTCATTTTTTCATGTTCCTTTTTTAAACTTGTTAACTCTTTTAGGCATGAATCCTTTTCATTTGTGGCACTTTCTTATATCTTAACCACATCACTATGATCATGTAAGGTGAGTCATGTTCCTTCTTAATGCATGTTAGTTGTTTCTTTATTGTATAATATTTAATTTGCATGCTCTTATACTTATCCATTAAAGACTAATACATCTTGTAATTTATGCAAGAAGTATGAGTTTAAATTGTTTACCTCATCCTCCGAATCACTTTTAGCCATGAAACATATGTTAGCTTTTTCTTTCTCCAACTTACTTTCATTGCTTCAGTTGTCACTCCTACTCCAAATAGTAAAATAACCTTCTTCTTTAATTTCTTCTCCTTCTTGTCCTTTTTCTTCTTCCTCAAGAGGCACTCTTGATGTATGTGACCTAGCTTTTTACACTTATAGCAAATGATCTTGTTGTTGTTTTCCTCATCTTTCTTTCCTCTTTTTTGCCTAGCAAATCCTTGTCCTTTGTTCCTCTTAGATCTTGATAGAAATTTGCTGAAGTTCATTATAAGAAGACTTACATCCTCTTCTTCCATAGAAAAGTTTTCTTCCTCTTTTTTGTCATCAATCATTTTCTAAGCAATGTCATTTTTTGCCTTGACTTCTTCTTTCTTAAGTTTCCTCGTTATCTCATAGGTAAGGAGAATTCCTATTAGTTCATCCATTCTTATCTTGCTTAGATTTTTAGACTTTTCAATTGTCATGACCTTTATAGCCAAAAAGTGTCAAAATTTAAGGTTATTAATAAAATCTCTTTCCCAGTCCTTTTAGGTCATTAACAAAATTTAAGAACCTCTTGTGCATGTTAGTGATGTTCTCTTTAGATTTCATCTCGAATAGCTCATATTCTTAAAAGAGAAGTTATATCTTCGACTCTTTGATTTGGCTTATGCCCTCATGTGTGGTTTAAAGCATGGTCCACACTTTTTTTGTAGACTCACTAGCTAATACACTATTGAATTATGTACCATCAAGAGCACAAAATAAAATGTTAATAATTTTAGCATTTAAACTCATCATCTTCTTATCCTCATCATTAAAATCTATCTCCTTTTTAGGTTCATTTGTCCTAGGGTCCATTGGCACTAGGTCTTCATGCTTAATAATTCTCCATAATTTGAAATCAATAGGCCTAACATAGAGTCTCATTCTAATTTTCCATTATATGTAGTTTGTTCTACAAAATAAAAGAAGTCTAATAGTGCATTGCCCTTCAGCAAAAATAAGTGTGGAGGTGCTAGTTATTTAAAAAGATCATTTAACTTAAAAATCGTTAGATTTTAGCAAAACCTGAGCCCAAGCTCTGATACCAATTGTAAAATCTTAATGAATGGCTAAAAGGAACATAGAGTGGGGGGTCAATAGGTTTTTTAAAAATTTTCCCTTCTTAAAAACACTTTAAAAGAATTTAAGATGAAGATAATCAAAACTTAATAAGAGAGTACAACAACTCAATCATAAACACAATTGATGTTATCTCAACTAACAATCAAAGAGCTATGAATGACCAACAATAAATGTAATTTACTATGAAATAATATGAAGAGTAAAGAAAAGCTCAATTTATAGTGATTTGGAGCTTTCTCATGCAAGCCTCCTACGTCAACTTTTCCAAGCTATCCATTTTAGAGTTCCACTATCACTTGAATGTTTTTAACACATAGTTTGTCTGGGGTTACACCCACTACATTAGTTATACAAGATTTCACCTTCAAGTGTTTGTTCATAATAAGTTGTGTATCAAATTACCTCTCTAAGGTTGAGAATACACGTTAGCACACAAAATCTCCCAAATGATTACAATTGAAAGCTTTTGAGAGAGTAAAGAGAAGAGTAAGAGTAATAATTTTTTAATATGCTTTTCTAACCCTTCTTCAATTGATTTTAGCTCTTTATATGGTGAAAAATATTACTTGAAACATAATAGTGTCATTATCTCAAAAATTTTCCCATTAGAAATGAAGAAAAAAGATTTTCTCTGAAAAACAATGCATGAACAAGTTAAACACCTTTTAAGAATGATCGATACTGGTAATTTTGATGTAACGTTAATCTTGGTTAGAGTTTCCAATGATCAACAATAAATGCTCCCTTTAATAGGTATCGATTGGTACATATAAATGTATCGATCATTCATGGCCTTAATGACTTCTTCTTCAAAATTCCATAAGGGTAATGATGAGGGGAATGTTGAATAAGCAACCAATGTCCTAAGCAATTTTTGCACTGTGAATGGGTTGAATGCCTTTATGAACTGTCTAGACTTTTTCTTTGACTTTGACCATATTGACTCTAAGGGAAAATGTATAGTAATGAGTTTACATATTATTTTGTTACCAAAATATGTCTGGAACGAACTGTACTTCTTCTGGAACAGTCGGTACATGCTAGATGAAATTTTTCAAAATTCCAAAAGTGTGAATGATTGATGCACAGGTTGGCTAATAAGAAGAATTTTGTCTTGTCCCAATCGTTAATGCAAGACAAATGGTCATTTGTCCTTCAGTTTTTGTATTTTTCATAATTTTTCTATCTTTGTAATATTTTAATGCATTCCATAGACTTTGTTGGATATTCTAACTTAGGTTTTTATCATCATCAAAA
Source organism: Mangifera indica (assembly GCF_011075055.1). Taxonomy (NCBI): domain Eukaryota; kingdom Viridiplantae; phylum Streptophyta; class Magnoliopsida; order Sapindales; family Anacardiaceae; genus Mangifera; species Mangifera indica. The sequence continues at coordinate 13,338,504 of NC_058144.1, forward strand.
TACTGAGGGTCCAGTAAACTTTTGAAAACTCAATGAATAAAATGTATCAATAAATGTTTTGTTGTAATATAAGCAATGATGGGCACATTTGGTAATCCAATATTGTTTGTATCAATGATTAGCTATAATGCAAGTGGAAGATTATTGGGGTTGGCACCCTAGAGCCAATCCCTATAGTGATACAAGTTTATTAATAGAAGTCATATCTATACTTTCTTATGGTATTCTTTGTCCATGAAGACATATGTTTATGCCTAGGCAAATTTCCTTAGAATGGTTAAAACATGATGAGGGGATCAATGCATGACACTTGATCATATGAACCCTATATGCATATTAGGTGATTATTCTTCAAACATTAGTAACTCTGATATTACTGTGACTAAGAGCATGGATAATAGTGATAGAGTTATCATAGTATTTAATGACCTCATCAAAAAATGATGATAGTTTTCACGTGTCAAAGTTTTTTGTTGACAACTTGTTATAACATATGGGTGCAAGTTATAGACGCGTTCATCAAACTGACCCATTAAGAAGATTCCATATGGATGGTTGTTCTAGTGTCTATGGAATATATCCTCTTAGAGAATAGAGGTACAATGATCCTTAGACATGAGATCACTGGATTATCTTGTTTAAAGATTTTTGTATGATTAACAAATTTGGATCTTGGATTAGGAGAAGTTTTGCAGTGATTTTGAAAACTATCATAATGGGAAACGACAAACACGCTCTTGTGTATGATGACACATGACAGTGTGAGACTTTTTTTTTGGCAAAATAAAAAGAAAGCAAAAATGTTTGGCTAAGGGCATATTTAAAAAAAAAAACATAAAAAATTGAGGAAGAGTTAGAGAAGACTTTGAAGCCAAGGAACCTATGGATTTGATAGGGAGTTTATCTTTACCAAGTAAAGACCGTTATTCGTCAGAATAGAAATAAGTAGTGTGGCCTTCCTCTTTGTATTTTGCTTTGATTAGTCATGAGGATTTATGAGATAATGTATCAATGGATCAAGACTTTAGCATGTATGTATTAGATATTAAATTGATTGCGTTTCTATTTTAGTTTTGATATACGTATATGCAAACTTATAAGTAATAGCCCTTGTAAATATTTGTTTATGATGTTTTAGTCTATAGGATGATTTGATTTTCATTATAATGCACTTATGTGTAATATGCGAAATACAATGGCCTAATTTTGATTTGGATAAATCAATAGAAAGACTAAATAAAGCATTAAGCTCAAAACGTTTGTGAAACTACGTTGATAATATGCTGAATTCATTATATTTATGTAATTAAGGTTGTCATTTGTTATTTGTTGTAAGCTTTATCGTTTGTAACATTGAAGAAACAAGTTAGGGTACTTTGAGACATGTTAGGTTGACTTACACTTGGGTAATTGTGGTGTATTGGATGGAAAACATATATTTAGATTAAGATGTAATCTGTTGAAGTGCAATGCATGCCCATATAGGATTAGAAACACACTCGTGTATCTTTAGTCATAAATAGTCCCCATGTGCATTAAGAGAATGAACATTTGGAGTTAAGAAATTGCACACGTCTCTATGGTATAAAACATATAGTCATGTGTCCTAGCTTAGGTTACACACCCATGTAGATGTGAGACAATATCATGTGTTTTGGGAATTTTAGAGATGTGCATGTATGACATAGCCACGCTTGTCCATGGTTATGTAAATGACTATTTTACCCTTAAGAAAGAAGAATATGAGGATGTTTGATTGTATAGATGATGACACAGAACATGATTGTGGTGATTCTGAGTCAAACTAAAAACAATGTATATTCTTATTTTAAGTATCTGAGATTTAATGCTGATTTCAAGATGAAGAGATCCAAGAGGCTGAAAGGTCATAATCAAGAAAAGAACCTTGAGGTATCTGAGACTATGGGACACCCAGTTAAGGTCCCTCCAGTTTCTAAGCAACCACCAATAATGGATCAACTGTCTTAGTAAGATAGAATGGGTAGAGAGGTTCAGAGGATAGTGTTACCAGTGTTAATAGAGGATAACCTTACTTGATTTATAGTTTGGTTGTAGACATTAGCCATTAGAATTTAAAGGTTACTCAAGAATCAGATATGTTTTAACTAAGAAGTGGCTTGAGTTTGTGAAGTATGCCAAAGGCTTGTTTGGGATGACAAACCATTAAAGAAAATCTATTTGTTGATATGTTATATGCCTAAGCCCATGATTTAGTAATTTGAGACAAAAACAGATTACTGTCAAAGAGCACTCTACTAGGTTAAATGCAATTACCTGATATGCCCTTAGTGCAGCCAATATTAACTTAGACAAGATAGAGATTTTTATAAATAGGTTAAGGCTAGACATTGTTAAGGATGTCATGATGAGAGATAATACCTCAAAATCATATTTAAAGGCATTAAGATGAGCCCAAAGGCCAAAGACTATGAGATTGAGGATAGTTAGAAAGAGATATTTCAAAGTAGCCTCAATCAGTAGTCTTAGCCATAAGATTTGATCAAACAATTATAAGTAGCAATTATTAAGTAGATAGCTAAGAATATAATGGCAAGAGGAGCTTTTAATCTAGAGGTTTCAAAAAAACTAGAAGGTAAGAAACTAACTATGATGAACAACCATGGTGGGATGATCTTCTTGTTTATTATAGGTGTAAATGTAAACATATTAGACATTGTGCTAGGCAGAGGCTATACTTTAGATTGATATGTGTCAAGCGCAACAAAAAATTAAATTTATCTACTTATAATTAGTAGTAATGACAAGTAAAGACCGATCCATATAGACTAATTAATCAAATTCACAAATAATTAATAAAAAAAAAGAGGCATTGATAGACAAGAAAAAAATTCCTAAAAATTGAATTAAGTAATAAAAACTCAATTAAAGATAATCTAGATTCAAGGAAAATTACTACAGTTACAAATTGATCACTAACCTCTTATATATAAATTTTATTTTCTATACAAATATTTAACCTTAGATTACCAAAGCCAGATAATCTATACCTTCCTTAATTTCGTTAATTTGAGCCCAATAAACAAATTAATTCTTATCAATAAATTAGTTTGCATTAAGCAATCCTCATGGATTTACTAATAGCATTACGAACTAGGAAAGAGATAAAGATGAATTAAAATCTAACAAGCATTAAATTATTTAATTCATTTTATGTCTTTTTTAAACAAACACCAAAAACTTGGATCATAATTATTCTTGCTTAATTGCTACTCTAATTAAACATCATAATGATTACAAATTATGGATTCAGTTTAGCTATAGACGACACAATTCAATCAATTAATAGGCCTCTTAATTAAATTAATCATGCAATCATTAACATGTAAAATAAAAAAACATAGATATTTGAATGGAAAAATAAATAAGATTATGAACAGAGCCTCACAGTTTTAACAACTGGAATGAAATTCCTTTGAATTCAACTAAAGAATTTAGCCAAACATTATTGAATGAAGAACACGAAAGAGAAATAAAAATTATGTTTTGCATTTTTCTCTTCCCAAACCTAACAACCTAAGGGTTATATTTATACCAACTCCTAATAATTTAGGGCAAATAATTTTTTAGCTAAGATACATGTATTTCCAGCCTTCTAGACTTTATTAAACTCCCTCTTGAAGTTGGACCAAACCTTCATGTAAGTTGTGCAAAAATTAATTTAATCTAAGGATTGGGGCTTCTAGATTCCAGGGATAAAATCTAACCTAGTTTTGGCTAGGAAAAAGATCTTTCTAAGCTCTGTCATTCATAAGAATTTTATTTTAGGATGTGTAGATGAATTTGGGCTTTTGAATCACCACAATTGGACATTAGAAGCCTTGGATATGACCTTTTAAAGATTTAGTGTTCAGACAAATCCTACTATGATTAGGATTTCTAGATTTACCTTTGAAGTAATGTTTGGTAACATAAACGAACTTAGATTTTGGCCCATAATACCATTCTAGAAAGCTCAAGATGTCCTCTACAAAAACTCTATAGACCTCTTCCTTATTTTGGAACTTTAAGTTAGTTAAACACTTGTAAGAAGCATAAAAGGTTGAAATCACTAAAATGCTAAAATTTTCTAATTAAATGCTCAATTCATTCTAACCTATCCAACCATGCCTTAACCATAAGACCAAATGTAAACTAAGATAGTAAAGCATAAAATACTCTCAAAAGATCAAATGCAAGGAAAGTACATTTATGAAAATACATACTTATCATAGATATAAGAAACCAGGTCATTTTTTCTATGAGTGCATAGTAACAACACCACTCCAACTGAGTAAACTGTTAGGAGAGGACATGCTAAAGTGTATGTAGTAACTCAAACCCAGGCTAAAGCCAACTCTTTTATAGTGATAGGTTAGTTAATTTTTTTCATCTTGGTCCATTATATATGATAATTGATTTTATTACCACTGACAATTTTATTGTATGAGATATAGTTAAAAGGTTAGGGTTTTAGTCTACACTAGTTAAACATAATAGTCTAGAGATTCCTGATAGGGATAAAATTGAGAGTAATCAGATACTGCTAGAAAAGTCAGTAATGTTGAGAGGCCCTGAGTTAGTCATTAACCTTATTATGTTTGACATGCTAGATTTTGATTTTACTTTGTGCATGGACTTCCTGAGTAGATATAGGGTCAAAATTAACTGCAGGAAGAAGAAAATTTGATTTTGTTTGGATGATGGTGATAAGTTTACCTTTGGTGATGGTTGCATCCTTAGTATGATGATTAGTAGTGTGAAAGTAAGAAAAATATTGAGTAAATGATGTTTGTGTTATCTAGCACATGTTGTTAGTAAAGTTGATGATTTAGTCTTAAGCTTGTAAAGTACTCTCATAGTGTGTAAATTTCAAGATATGTTTCTTGATAACTTGTTAGGTTTGGAACTTGAGAGAGCGGCTAAGTTTAACATTGAATTAGCTCATAGGACAACGACTATTTCTAAAGAACCGTACAAGATAGCCTTAACAGAACTTCAGAAATTAAAAAAATAGTTCTAATAATTGTTCAATAATGGCTTTATCAAACCAAACCATTTATTTTAGGGTGCACTAATCCTTTTTATGAAAAAGAAGGATAGGTCGACACTTATATGTAATGATTACCAGGAATTCAATAAGGCAGCTATCAAGAATAATTGCTAGCTTCTGAGGATTGATGACTTGTTTAACTATTAATATAGCACCCACAAGTAAGTCCAAGGGTATTTTAGTCTTTTCTTAGTTTTTAAATATGGTGATTAATGAATTTAGGGGCACACGACCATGTATGGAGGCATACATGGCAGTGTGTGGTTAGTATAAGTCAATAAGTGGATCAGATTGTCATCATGATAAAACAAGAAGTTGTCTTAGTTGTGCAACTAAACACACAGTCGTGTATAGTCCACATATGCCTCTGTATCGTGTCTTGGAGAAAAAAATAAAATGTGATCAACCCCTAATTTTCTCACATTTGTTTTGTTTCATAACCGTTCAAAAGCGTGAGAGTGTGAGAAAAGAGTTTGTGGTTGCTTGAGAAGCTATCATCGATCACCAAAAATATAATTGTTGTGCAAAAGAGGCTTTGTCACTGGAATCCAAGTAAATGGAATGGCTTTCTTTGCTAGATGATGATCTTTACGAAGTTTTTTTCAGTTAAATACACGATCTAGGGTGATTTATATGTGATTCTAAATAGGATAAGTTATAAGCATGCTTAGTTTCTAGATTGTATGATGAATATATGTTTTGGCTTGAAAGATCTCTTTTTGTTTTTTTATTTGATGCCATGAGATTTCGTTTATATGTGTTATGGTTAGAAAGATAATGAAAATAATATATCTAATATGCTTAAAGATTGCTATTATGTATTGTCTGCGAGTGTATCATCGAGATTATAATCAGAAAGGCATAGAAACCCTAAGATGTGACTTTTAGATCGTAACATATAGTCATGTATGGAATTATACACATTCGTGTGTTGTTCCAAAATTTTGAAAACCCAAGGATCCCATACTTATCTTGAAGGGAGAAATGCACAGTCGTACAGTATATGACACACGTCTATGTATAACTTTTCAAAAGTGGACAACGTACACTAGAGGATAAATAGATCCAAGTACATGAGAGTGTGTCTCAGTAAACTCCTTGTGTGCATCTACTCTATACATGACTGTGCGTTGAGTGTCACACACCCATGTATATAGTTCATGAGGCATACAAGCATAGGTTGAGAAGCACTTAGATGAAGTGCCCAATTGTATAGACAATAAGACAAGCTTAGATCGAGTTGAATCCAAGTTGAAAAGTTAGCAACCTTAAGGCTAATAGTACACGACTAGATAATCACCAACTATATGCATAAGTAACGATAATTGTGAGAGCAATAGTGTTGGATACCTATGAGATACTCTGTGCCAAGGTGCATAGTCACTTAGTTCAGTTCAAGTATACATAGAAAGGGTATGGCTTTTAGATATTTCTCACATGATCAGTAGGATGCACCATATATGTACTTGAAGTAGGGGTCATTTTTAGATGGTTAATTGATAGTTTTGATCAGCTTATCTGGTAAGAAAATGAGCTGTTATTAGAGATTTTCTCATATGATTAGGGTGTCCTAGTTAAATAGCCTAATAGGTTATTTGGCATGTGCATGAGGCACTATAGTAACTTTCACAAGGGCATCAAATCTGTCGATTTTAGCTTGGGTCATCACAGTTTTCGTGGATAACCTATGTTAGGACACCGAGGTGTCATAGTGTGACAATAGTTAGCTTACAAGCAAAACACGAGTTTTACCATTGGATAGTTTAATAGCCATGGATGCTAAAAGGTCTCTACTTACTAAGTTTTACTGATGCATTTCCTTTATATATTTTGTAGGTAGAGGTGAGTAGTAGAGTAAGTGGGGATCCAATAATCCAACGAGCAACTACACGAGGAAAAAGACGCTTATGTCATATCAGTATTAGTAGTCATGGGTTTGTTATCATTATCAGTATTTTCAGATACATTAATATAGTTATTATATAATAGAGATTTTCAAATAACTATTATTTTATGAGTTTGACTTATAAAGTGTTTTTATTACTTCACCTCTTTACACACTTTTTAACTATGATCATACGTCAAAGTTTTCAAATAGTCTAATGGTGTAGAGTTTCCAAGAATTAAAGAGAAAATTGACCTCAACTCTTATCCTTGCCCTGCCAAAGGCAAAGATTATGATTTATACATAGATGCCTCACATTAGGGTTTGGGAGTAATATTTATGCAGAAAGGGAAAACGATAGCTTATGCTTCTTATCAGTTAAAAGAGTATGAGACTAGATACCTCACTCATGATCTTGAGTTAGTAGCAGTGGTGTTTACACTTATGAAGTTTGCTTAGATAAAGGAGTGAGTTAGATGATGTGTTACCATTTATAGAGTTTGCTTACAACAATAGTTACCAGGTAACTATCAAGATGACTCATTATGAGGTTCTATATGGCAGGAGATGTAGATTACTGTTACACTGGGATGAGATAAGAGAAAGAGATGCCTTAGCTTAGTCATTAGGACTTGGGCTAACCCAAAGGATGATTAAGGATGTGAGGATTATTAGGGAAAGAATAAGGCAAGCCCAAGACCACTAAAAGAGTTATATAGATCAAAGAATATGTGATCTTAAGTTTCATATAGGTGATAAGGTGTTCATCAAAGTAGTCATCTACAAGCATGTTATAAGATTTGGTAAGAGGTAAGTTAGCTCCGAAATTTATGAGACCCTTTGAGGTACTAGAGCATAAAGGTAAGGTTGCATACCAACTTATGCTACTAGTAAGCATGAATTGTATTCATGACGTGTCTCATTTATCATTGTAACACAAGTATATCAATGATCCTACCTATGTGCTTAATTTTGAGAATGTCAAGCTCGAGGATAATCTGGTCTACGAGGAGTGACTAGTTCAAATACTAGATAGACGAGCTAATGAGCTCAAACATAAGTAGATTCCCTTGGTAAAGGTTCTTTAGAGGAATCACCAAGTTGAAGGCATCACATAAGAGGTTGAGTAAGATATGCAACAAAGATTCTAACACCTGTTTAAGTGAATTTTTAGGATGAAATTCATATTAGAGGGGAGGATTATAGTACCTACATGAAATTCATATTAGGGAGAGAGGAATTTGTGGTCGCTTGAAAAGCTATCGTTAATCATCAAAATTGTAATTGTCGTGTAGGAGAGACTTTGTCACTAGAATCCAAGTAATTGAAATGGCTTTCCTTGTTGGATAAGATCTTTACAAAGTCCTTTTATACTAAAAACATAATCTAGGGTGATTAAGAAGTGATTATGAATAAGATAAGTTATAAGCATGCTTAGTTTTTAGATTGTATGATGAATATATGTTTTGGCTTGAAAGATCTATATTTTTTTTTAACTTAATGTCATGAGATTTTGTGTATGTCTGTTATGGTTAGAAAGATAGTGAAAAAAATGTCTAGGATACTTAAAGACTACTATTGTGTATTGTCTACGAGTGTATCACCAAGATCATAATCGGAAAGGTATAAAAACTTCTAAAGTGTGATTTCTAAATTGTAACACACAGTTGTGTATAACCTCATACAATCCTGTACCATTCTAAAATTTTGAAAACCTGAGGATCCCACTCTCATTTTGAGGGAAGAAATGCATGGTCATGTTGTAAGGAGAGACACCCATGTATAGTTTTCCAAAAGTGAGCGACGTGCATCAGAGGACATTTAACTTGTACACATGAATCCAAGTACACGATAGTGTGTCCAAGTTAACTCCCCATGTGCATCTACTCTATACACAACCGTGTGTTAAGTATCACATGTCTGTGTATATAGTTTAGGAGGCATATGAGGCATGGGTTGACAAGCACAAGACCGTGTACCCTTAGACAAAGTCAAAGGATGATTATACTCGTAAGCTATGTGTATAAAGAGGTGAGAGTTATATAAGAAGAATAATGAGCTAACAAAGGTGCACGACTATATAGATAGTAACACAAGCTCAAATCGAGTCAAATATGAGTTAAAAAGTTAGCAACCTTAAGGCTAATGTCATACGACTACATAATCACCAACTATGTACGTACGTGACGATAATTGTGAGTGTAATATGGTTGGCTACCTATGAGATACATCATGCACTTGGTGTTAAGGTGCATAGTCACCCAATTCAGTTCAGGTGTGCATGGTAAAGATGTGGCTTTTAGATATTCCTCATATGATTAGTGGGATACACCATATATGTACCTGAGGTAGAGGCTATCTTTGAATAGTTAATGTAATACCCTCAGACACATTTCAAAGGCATTTATGCCTTTTAGCCCTCCTTTGAGACATTTCTAGTTTTAAATATATTTGTTCACATATTTGTCTATATATATATACATAAAATAATTATAAAGAGACAAAGATATATATATATTAATTAAAAAGTTTGTATGTATCTAAAGAGAGAAAAGACAAAAAGAAGAATTTGTGCCTTTTCCATCATCTTCTCATGTCCATTCCAGAAGCTAGCCTTCTTCATGCTTTTTTCTTTTGTTTTGTGAAGAAAAATGAAGTAACTGAAGGGGTTTTGGAAGGTAAAATAAGAAAAGAAAAAAAAAGAAGCACTTTAGAAGCCTTAGTAACCAAAAGATCTCTTTCTTTTCCCTTTATCTATATTTATATATCTTGGATGCATGTTATATGAATATTTTAGTGTGTTTTGGTGTTGATTTAAGGTGGTTTGGTGATCAAAGAAGCAAGACAAAGAGAAGGGAGTCAACTTAATAAAGATTGGCTTGAAACAAGGTAGGTGGTTTTATTCTTGGTATGTTTCACGTTTTATGCCTTTGGTTCCTTAGCTCTATGTTATAAATGATGATTTTGAAGTTGAGAAATATTGTTTTGCCATTTGGGGTATCTGTGTGTATGATTTTGTTCATGGCAGAGAGTTGGATAATATTTACAGTTTTGCCACTAATTTCATCTCATGTTTTGACTGTCTTATCTGATAAATCATGAGTGGTATTATAGCTTGTTGGAAAATTCTTTGAATCCTCTTTTTAATAATATATAGCTTGTATGAATTAGAGACTGTTTGAACTATTAAATTACATGAACAAAAAAACTGCCCTACTAAATGAATAGTCTCATGAACAATAATGTATAGTTTTTGGAAAGAAAGAAAGAAAGAAAGAAAAAGAGGAGAAAAAGAAAAGAAAGTAATGAAAAAAAGGAAAGGAAAGAAAGAAGAGAAAAAGAAAGCAAAAAATGGAATTTGGGGCTCAAGATGCAGGGGTCGTCCCAAGAGTGTAGTCCGATGGGTTATGGATAGTTTTAGATGGAAACAAGATAAGTAAGAGATAAAGCACACATGCATGCTACGAACTATAAAAGGGCACTTTACGCTACACCGCCAGTAGTAGGGCATATCCGTAGTAGGACACATCCATAGTAAGCTATAGACCTACAGTAGGGTCTGCTCATAGTAGAGCATAATTTAGATTAAAAAATGGTGTAATGAGAGAAAATAAGAGAGCTCGAGCTTAGAAAAGTGTCAAATCCCTATAGTCAACTTCCAAAAAGTATCAAATGAACATCATATGGGAGAGAGTGTGACACAAATAGTAAAAAATGAACTAGATTATCTCTTTGATTCCTTGTGGAGATTATGATATGAGATTGAGTCCCGAAAATGATTTAGAATAGGAAAGGAGATAGTTTACATAATTCTTTCCCCTTACTAAGTGTTCTTATCTCTCACTTCCTTTTCTTTCATGATTACAAATATAGATAATCGAGGTAGCTGTAAGGCAAGATCAAGTCAGCGAAGATAGATCTGGGTTGAAGTAGGTTATCTCTAGCTTATGTTACATGCATACAGTTATATGTTATTATTGACTTTTAGCCTTCTTCAGATGGTTGTATAGTTGTATATAATTATTTTATGTTTTTCAGATGCTTTTCAGATAAGTTTTCATATGTGATATTGACATCTTTTGTTCGCTTCCAAATTTTTAGTTTTCTTAAAATAATTTTTAAACATTTTTAGTGACGAGTTCATTTTAAAAATTTGATTTAAAATAATTACTCCAGATATGAATTCGTAACATTTCTCCTTCGAAGGGTAGTACTTCTAGGGAGGGATATTATAGATAATTAGTAGTTTCAATCAGTTTATACAGTAAAGGAATGAGCTACTACCAAAGAGTTTTTAGTGTGATCAGGGTGTCCCAACTAGATAACCCAATAGCCTATTTGGCATTTGCGTAAAACACTATAATAACCTTCACAAGGGCATCAGATATGTTGATTTTAGCTTGAGTCACCATAATTTTCATGGATGAACTATGTTAAGACACTGACATGTCATAGTGTGATAATAGTTAGTTTACAAATGAAACGTGAGTTTTACCGCCAAATAGTTTAATAGCCATGGATGATGAAAGGTTTCCACTTACTGAGTTTTACTTATGCGTTTCCTTTGTATGTTTTATAAATAGAGGTGAGTAGCGAGGCAGACGGGGATCTAGCAATCTAATGAGCAATTACACAATGAGAGGGGCACTTATGTCATCTTAGTATTAGTTGTCATGTGTTTGTTATCATTATCAGTATTTTCAAAATATGTTAATGTAGATATTTTATAATTGAGATTTTTAGATAACTATTATTTTATGAGTTTGACTTATAAAATGTTTTTATTATGTTACCTCTTTGCATGCTTTATAATTATGATTATGGGTCAAAGTTTTCAAATAGTTCAGTGATGCACATCTCTTTTGGTATATTCCCATCAGGGGTATGTATCTAAAGTGAGATGTTATAGTTAAAAGGTGTCTTGATGTTTTCTAAAATTGACTTGAGATATGGGTATCATCAAGACTAGGTAGCCATAAGAGATATCCCCAAGGCTTCGTTCAAGATGAGATATGGACACTATGAGTTTATGGTGATGCGCTTCAGTTTAACAAATCCTTTGGTAGTATTCTTGGATTTAATTAATAAAGTGTTCTAAGATTGGCTTGACAAATTCATCATGGTTTTTATTGATGACATCCTAGTGTATTTCATGACTCAAAAGGAACACAAGCAATATTCAAAGGTTATAGATTGATAGATAGGCAATTGCATGCCAAATTCTTCAAATCAAGTAGCATATTTTGAACATATGGCTTAAGTTAATGGTATCTTGGTGGACTTGAGTAAGATTAAAGTTATATTAGAGTGGCAAAAGCCCAAGATAGCTAAGAAGGTACAGAGTTTTCTATGATTGGTTGGGTATTACAAACAGTGTGTGGAGGGTTTTGTTAAGTTAGCTTGATTGTTAACTCAGCTAACCTATAATAATGTTCGCTTTAGATAGTTAGATTCCTATAAGGAGAACTTCTATGAACTAAAGAGAAAATTGAATTCAACTTCTATTTTGATACAAATGTTTTGTATACCACCTAGGTATATGACTGAGGGTAAGGATTATGATTTGTATGCAATGCTTCTCACTAGGGTTTGGGAGTTATATTGATATAGAAAGGAAAGGTGATTGCATATGCCTCTCGTCAACTCAAGCATCATGAGACTTGTTGCCTTATTCATGATTTGGAATTGGTTATAGTTATGTTTGCTCTAAAAATCTAATGGCACAATTTGTATAGAGTTAAGTGTAACATCTACACAAACTTATTTAGTCTAAAGTACTTATTTAGTCAGAAAAAATTAAATATGTGAAAAAAGAAGTGGTTAAAGTTGGTGAAAGATTATAATTGTACTATCATATACCACCTAGGTAAAGCTAATGTTGTGGCAGATAGTTTAAGTAGAAAAGTGATATTATCTCATATTACTACTCGAGTGGAGTTACAGCAGGATTTGGTAACATAGTAGATAGAATTGGTTTCTAAGTTGATGACTAGTTTATAGTTTCAGTTGACTCTATTGGATAAGATTTGTGTAGCTCAGTCAATCGATGAGTAGTGTGTATAAATAAGGCAAAGAGTTGTCAAGTCTGTGAAGATAGAGTTCATTATGGTTAATGATATGTTAAAATTCTAAGCTAGGATTTATGTTCCCTATAATGATGATTTGAGAAGTAAGATCCTCATAGAGAATCCTAGTTTCCTTTACACTTCTCACCCTAGGAGTGTAAAGATGTATTAGGATCTAAAAAGATTGTTTTAATAGTTTTGCATGAAAAGGTATGATTGATTCTGTTGTCAATTATTTGGTGTGTTAACAGGTTAACATTAAGAATTAAAGACCGTTAGGTTTGTTGTAGCCTCTAAGTAATTTCAAGTAGAAATGGAAGCATATTTTTTTGGATTTTGTTGTCAATTTATCAAAGGTTAGAGATGGATATAATGTTTTGTGGGTTATAGTGGATCATTCGACCAAGTTGACATATTTCATTTTTGTTGAGGATTCAACAATTACTGATCAATTAAGTCAATTATATGTTAAAGAGATTGTAAGACTACATGGTGTGTCCAAGACTATAGTGTCAAACTGACACACAAGATTTGTATCAGTATTTTAATAAAATTTGTAGAGTTCTTTAGGTACAAGATTGGCATTCAATACCGTTTATCATTTTAAGACTGATGAGTAAACTGAAAGGGTGAATCAGTTAAACAAGGACGTGTTGAAGGCATGTTATATGGATTAAGAAGTAAGATAAATTGATGTGTTACCATTTATGGAGTTTACTTATAATAACAGTTATCAGATGACTATTTGGACGGCTCCTTATGATGTACTTTATAGGAGAAAGTTTAAATTATCTCTTCATTACAATGAGATAAGTGAGAGAGATGCTCTGATACAAACTTTGGACTAGAAGTGACCCAAAAAATGATTGAGGATGTCAGACTGATCAGAGAAAGGATGAAACAAGCCTAAGATCAACAAAAAAGCTATACAAATGAGATGAGGTTGGACTTGGAATTTGAGATGAGTGATAAGGTAATTGTGAAAGTTTCCCTTTACAAATATATGTATAGACTCAATCAGAGCGATAAATTGGCTCCGAAGTTTTGGGATCTTTCAAGATTCTAAAGTGTGTAGGTAAGGTTGTCTACCAACTTACATTACTAACAAGTATGAATCGTATTCATAACGTGTTCCATGTGTCGTTATTGCATAAGTATGATAAGGATTGAGGATAATCTAGTATATAAGAGAAATCTGGTTCAAATTCTAGATAGATAGGTTAAAGAGCTTAAAAATAAGCAAATTTCTCTAATTAAGGTTCTTCGGAGGAATTATTAGGTCAAAGAGGTCACTTGAGAGTGAAACAGAATATGAGATAGAGGTTCCCATAATTGTTTGAGTGAATTTCAAGGACAAAATTCTTTTAACGAATGAGAAATGTCACCCATAACTACGTCTAAGTTTATTTCATTGTTTGCCTTTTGATTATGCTTATTTTATTGTATTATGTGATTTTGGATGTGCATAGTCATGTGAAGGGTTTTCACACTTTTATATGTGTAGGCAAAAGTAAAATGGTCATTTTCCACAAAGCATGTGAAAATAGCTAAATTTTGGATAAACACATACTTGTGTATAAAGGAATACATGCCAATATGTGGTGAGAAAATTTGAATCCTAGATAAAAAGTAATTTCGTAGCGATTTTAGACACTACCATTAATGGGTAACAACAAGTATAATTATGTGTATAGTGGCATATATATGTGTGAGGCATTTTTCTAGCAAAATAAAAAGAACGCTAAGACATTTGGCTAAGGATTATTCATCATATTTTCAAAAATATCAGAGGGAATTAAAAGAGAGTCAAATGAGACTTTTAAGCCATAAAACATAAGGATTTGTCGAGGATTTTGTCTTTGCCATATGTAGATTGTTATTTGCTAGAAGAAAGGTAAGTAGTATGGCCTTCCTCTTTGTATTTTGCTTTGATCAGTCATGAGGATTTATGAGATGATGTATGAATGGATCAAGACTTTGGCATGTATGTATCATATATTAAATTGATTAAGTCGCTATGTTAGTTTTGATATATGCATATGTAAATATGTAAACTTGTAAGTAAAAGATCCTCACAAATATATGTTTATGAAGTTTTAGTTTATGAGATGATTTGATTTTCAATGGATATAAGCTTATGCGTAATATGCGAAATACAGTGACCTAACTTTGATTTGGATAAATCGATATGAAGACTGAATAAAGCATTAAGCTTAAAAGTTTGTAAAACTATGTCAATAGTATGCTAAATTCGTTGTATTTATATAATTAAGGCTATGATTTGTTATTTACCGCAAGCTTGATGGTTTGTAACACTGAAGAAGCAAGTTATGGTACTTTAAGACAAGTTAGGTTTGATTACACTTCAGTAATTATGGTGTATTAGCTGAAAACATACATTTAGACAAAGATGAAATCTGTTGAAGTGTGGTACATGCTCATGTAGGATTAGAAACATGCTCATGTGTCTTAAGGCATAAATTATCCTCGTGTGCATTGAGAGAATGAGCATTTGGAATTAAAAATAGCATGTGCCTGTGTGGTATAGGACATATGGTTGTGTTTGTTAGCTTAGGTTACATACCCATATGAAGATAAGACACCATTGGTGTTTTTCAAATTTTGGAGATGCTGGTGCATGGGATAGCCATACCTATCCATGGTTATGTAAATAACTATTTTACTCTTAAAAGATGAGAATATAGGGAATGAGAATCTGTCATCCCTAATGAAGATAAACTGAGTTTATTAAGTATCTTGAGGGTGTCTAACTATAAAGATGATGACATAGACCCCAATTGAAGCAATTCCAAGTCAAAAATTGAAAAAGATATCTATCTTTACTTTAGCCATGAAGCTATATGTAATGTAATAGTGAAAGCATTATGGTTAGTCTATGTGACCACAATACTCATATGATTATTATGCAACTGTGCAAGGAGCCTTAGCATCTAGGATACTTGTGCATACAACACACTTATGTTCGGCCGTCCTAGTATTTAGGATATTTGTGCAATATTGAGAGAGGTCTGGGGTCTTACTCCTCTTGTGATAGAGTATCCTTAGCTCGACGCCGAACTAGTAAGTGTACTAGATATACCTTATGTTTGACATCTAAGATGTCTTATGCTTTCACTAGACTTTCGAGACACTGACATATATCATTTGATATTAATCATCCGAGATGACACCATCATTGGAGATTAGGCATTGGGTGCCAAAATAGTTTAGATGGGCATTTGGGATGCTAGCAAAATATCTAAGAATACCACATCAAGATTTGGAAATGGAACACGTATATGGATTATGGATATTATAATTTTGTGTGCAAGGTGTCGAGAGGTCACCTACTTATTGAGTATTTATTACTCACCGTGTTCTTTTTATAGTTTTACAGGTAAATATGTAGAGTTATAGAGTGACAGGGCAGCTAATGGGTTGACTTAAGATATTGCATGAGTAAAGGACGTTTTGGTCATTTGTGTTATGGACCATTACTATTATGATATTTGTATTAGGTTAATTGTTATACATTGTTGTTTATTATTTGTGTATTCTAGACACATTGGTTTTTTTATTTGGATTATTTAATATTATAGTGATGTTGTTCTTAATAAGTACAACTTTTTTTGCATGTGTAGGAGTTTTATTTGTGACCTTGCATTTAATGTCCATTGTATGTGTTGAAAAAGTTTAATTTAACACGTCTATTTAAGTACATATTCAAAGTAGAGGTATGCGTCTATAGAGGGGTGTTATATAGTGGGACTGAGTTATTGTTTAAACCGATATTATCCAATCGTTGACAAAAATCATTCTATATAATTCGAGGATCTTAGAGGATGACATTTTATCTATACCTTAGTCTCGAAGAGATATCCTGTGATAGAATGATCTAATTGTATAAGTAACCATATTATTAACAAATCATGAAGTCATATGTTGACCTTCCACTAATCAAGTGGTCATGATATCTTGTTAGAAACCAATCTAGATTTATGTCTGAATAGATGTTGGTTGGAAAGCTCAACACAAATCTGATCACTGTTAACTTAGTAGATAGCTTATGGGTCAAACATAAAAGGAGTTGATGAACTCTGAAAATGTAGGATTATCCAAGTTGGATTTGGTTCGAATTTTAGATAGAGAATTTAAAGCCTTGGAAAGATCTATAGGCCCAAAAATATATTTTATAGTATTTAAGGACCTTAGTGTAATAATCCTAAAAGACTAGTGGTATTTGCGAGAATAAATAGGATTGGATTTATTCAACTAGATAAATCTAATTAACTTGAATTTTAACATTGCCTAGGATAGAATTTTATCATATTTCTATCCATGCCCATGATTTAGGTTAATTGCCTAAAATCATGGAAGGGAATTAATTAATGTACACCCAATCCAAACACCATAAATCGAGCATAGCAAACATGCTTGGGCATGACAAAAATCACACCTAGGTGTGATTGAAAAAGAAAAACAAAGGCATACATCTAGTCTTGAAGCATAGACTAAGTATGCATGAGATATACATTGAGGCTTGGTGCATGGACTGGCTGTACATGGCAAAATACACTCAATTTTTAAACCTAGATCAAGTACACCCAGGCCTTGCGCTTAAACCAAGTGTACATGTTAGTATATTACTAATACACTTTTTTTCTCTCGATTTTCTCACGCATCCTTTTAAATATGCAAAACCCTAGCCACATAGAGAGCTTTTCACCCTTCTCTCTCAAACTACAAACTATCCTCAAGTTCTAACAAACCCTAAGCACAGTTTCAGCCTCCATTTGACTACTTTGTATGGACACCAAAAAGCAGACCTGCATTTGGTTCTGAGAGAGTTACTTTGCAAACTTTAGTTGTCAACGAAAAACAAAGGAGTCATCAATGTAAGTATATTCATAAAATGCTTTGTATGTGAAAATAACATATCTATGAATTAATTATCCTATAAGGGCGATCTGAAGTAGGATTTGTGATGCTTGCAAAATTTTTGTAATTAATCTCGCTATTGAAGACCACAAATCCCTATACAAATCTTCACAAATGTTAATTTTAAATCATAATTGCTTTTTAGTTAAGCATGATAAGTTCAACGGTTGGAGGATCTATTTCTAAACAAATAATGGACAGAGAAATGAAAAAAAAATTAAAGCTTACCCTATAACCACCACCAAACATTGCATGAAAAGCATTTGAAGAAGCAAGCAAGATAATTTTGTGGGCATGGAACAGTTTACCTGATAACATAAAAGAAATTTTACACATAAAAGAAGTATTAAAATTAATAAATGCATACATAAGAAAAACTTTATACTTTCAACTAGAAATGATACATCAAACAAAGTTGGATTGTTTACATATTACTCACCCAAATACACCTGCAACAAAATTATGTAATTTTAAAAAGGCCAAAGGATTATTTCCCACCCAAACTATGCTGAATTCTCAAAGTTTTCCCTGTTAACTTTGAAAATCTCATTTACCTATCTATGACCGTTTAAATCTGTTAATTTTTAGGGTAAAATCATCATTTTATATTTAATATTAAAAATAAACTTAAATATGATTTCATTTCCCCCCCTAAATTTAAAAAACTAACTTTTCTCCCCTAAGCCAAGTTTGAAAAGATCACATTTACCCCTATAGGGTTTATTTCAAAACTCATTCACTTTCTCCCGAGTCATCGTCGGTCGTCTCTCTCTCCCGACGGTTTCCCTTCCACCGACGGCTCGCCCCAACCCATCCGGTGTTGAGAGACGTCGTTTGTCATTGGGATAGGTCGTCGGTGGAAAGGAAACTATTGGAAAGGAGAGACGACCGACGATGGCCCTGGAGAAAGTGAACGGGTTTTGAAATAAATCATAGGGGGGGAATGCGATCTTTTCAAACTTGGCTTAGGGAATAAAATGTTAGTTTTAAAACTTTTAAGGGACGAATAAGATTAAATTTTCAAGGGTTAGGGTTCCGTTAAATTTAACTGGTCATGGGTGGGTAAATGGTATTTTCAAAGTTAACGAGGGAAACTTTGAAAATTCAGCATAGTTTGGGTGGGAAATAGTCTTTTGGCCTTTTAAAAACACTAAATGTGAATCAGAAGAAACTAAAAATTTTCACTTCTAGCATCCAAGAGATGCAAGTCAACATAACAAATTATTCCTCATGAAACTCTAAGAAGATTAAAAGGGAAAGAAAAATATGTAAAATGGCGATAGAGGAGCTGTATCTATAGGAGAGAGTTAAAAGGATTTGGTAGCCAACTTATACAAGGCCATTGAACTGTCTTTTTGCAGTTTCACAGTTGTTCCCCTAAAAAGCTCCAAAGTAATTCTTATTCTGCAAGTAAAAAATGTAGAATTACACACAAGCTAACAAGGGGAGAACAAATATAAATGGAACAACTAAAGATAATTGTGACTAAAATTGGCACAAATACCTATACCATTATTATCAATGAAAATAGTTTTACACACAAATGAGCTAGAGCCAAGGCAACTTGTCTTTGAACAGCCTCATCTACAACCCGCATCATGTACAACAGATGGTTCAACACCTATCAAGAAAAAAGGAGAAAAATATTAATGTTATTAAATTGATGTCATCTATTAAACCAAATTATAATTATACACTCAATTTATTTAATGAATCTCTTTCAAAATTTAACACATTAGTCATATAATTGCATGCAAAAAGCTCAAAGAATCTATCTTTTGCATATGAACCCAAACCCAATCACCAACCTCAAAAACAACTTTCTTTCAACCTTTATTGTTTTGATTTGCATATTGCTCGGTCCTTTTCTCTATATGTTGTCATACCTTTTCACGCAATTGCTTAACCAATTCAGCTTTCTTCTTGCCATCCAAACTAACTCTTTTCCTCAATAAGTAAAGGCAATAAATCCAAAAGGGTAAGCAGATTAAAACCATAAACAACTTCAAAAGGGTGAGCAATTAGGTGTTGAATGAATGCTTCTATTATAAGCAAATTCAACATGTTGTGAACACTCCTCCCAATTCTTCATAATTTTAGTCAATGGTACAACTAGTATGCCAAAAACCTAGCCAAGCCAAGAAAACTTCACACCTCAGAAACATTTTTAGGTGTCAACCATTCTTTAATATATTTAACCTTTTCTTCATTAACTGTTATTCCTTTAGTCAAGACCATATAACCTAGAAACACAATCTAATTTGTAAAAAAGGAACATTTCTTAATGTTAGCAAACAATCTTTCTTTTCTTAAACATCTAGCTCACTTCGCTAATGCTCAGTATGATCATTTAAATTCTTACTATATACCATAATATCATCAAAATAAACAACCACAAATTTACTTATGAAAGCGTGTAAAACATGATTCATTAACCTTATGAAAGTATTAGATGCATTAGTTAGTCCAAAAGGCATAACTAACCACTCATATAAACAATATTTTGTTTTAAAGGTTGTTTTCTATCCATCCCCCTATCTCATCCTAATTTGATGATTCCCACTCTTTAGATCAATTTTAAAGAAAATACAAGAACCATGCAATTCATCTAACATGTCTTCTAATCTAAGAATGAGATGCCTATACTTTACAGTGATTTTGTTAATAGTGTGACAATCAATGCACATTTGCCAAGTTTCATTCTTCTGAGACATAAGTAATACAAGAACTGTACATAAACTCATGTTTTCTCTCACATGCCCCTTTTTCATGAACTCTTCAACCTATCTTTGAAGTTCCTTCATTTCCTCAAGGTTACTTCTATATGCAAGTTGGTTTGGAATTGTTACACCAGGGATAGAATCAATTTAATGTTTAATTCCCCTTATAGGTGGTAAGCCATTAGGAATGTCTTTAGGAATCCTATAAAAAAGATTTAACAACACTAGGCAAATAGTGGTTAAGCTTGTTAGTATTAAAAACATCATTGTACAAAAGCACAAAGATAGGTTGTTTTGCTAGAAACATAGCCTTAACATTACTCTCTTTTGCATAAATTGTAACACTCCTTTCCAAATACATATTCTTACACAGAATATGACCCCGTAAGGCATGTACAACCTGATTTCTAAACTTTTAAAACATAAATTCAATGCATGATTATAAATATCCAAGCTTGCAAAAAGGTGATAAATAAATACTAAAATATCTTGTTAATTGATTTTCAAAATAAAACTATCTCAAGCTTAATATCAATAATCACCATCCATAAATTAGCTATAAAGCTAAAACTAAATGTCAAAATACATAAATATAAAAGAAATATGGAAATGATTATTTTACTCGTTACCTTCGTTCGACTGCTCATAGGACTACTGAATCCCCTGTCTACCTTGTTACTTACCTCTACTTGCAAAACATACAAAACACCTAGTAAATTGGTCACCTCTCGATGCCTTAAATAATATAAGGAATATTGATAAATCTAGCATTTCATTTGCAAATCTGAATATGGTCACAATTCGGCACTCTCGTGCCCTAACATAGGTTGTCTACAAAGGTTACTATGGCCTAAGTTGAAATTGGCATATTTGATACCCTAGTGAAAGCATAAGACACCTTACATATTACTATCTGTTATGCCTTACGCACCTACCATATGACCTATTGGGTTAGCTAACTGGGACACCTTGGTCACACGGAAAAAAATCAAGTAGCAATTTTTTCCTTCACATAAGCTAATCAGAACTATTGTCTAAACCATTTTAGGATGGCCCCTACCATGAGTACATATATGATGCATCCCATGACCACATAAGGAAATATTTGAAAAGCCATTATTCTTACCATGCACACCTAAAAAAATTAAGTGGCTATGAGCTTTGGAGTCGAATGTATGAGGCATCTCATAGGTATCCAATCGTATTACTTTAACGTATCTTGCTACTTATGCACATAATTGGTGATTATCTAGATATGAACCACTTTCATTAGTTTTTTTTATTTTTGACCCAAATCCAACTTAGCCGAGGTCTTGTGTCGTTTTCTACATAGTCGAACACTTTTGCTCATTCTATTTAGCTTTTTTTTTTTAACTAAATTCTCTTATTCTGACTCTTTCTTCTTATTCCTCTTCACTATGCATAAACTAGTAGTAAAATGGTCATTTAACTGGTTACATAAGTGTGTGCCTAGAGTGCACCCCATTGTGCCTCTTTTAAACACGATGTCCACTTTTTGAAAGTCATTCACGGACGTGTGTCCCATATCACACAACTGTGTATGACTTTCCTCAAAACGAGCATGCGAAATTTGTGGAACTTCTTAATTTAAACTAAAGACACACAAGTGTGTATGAGGCTATATATGTTCATATGTTACAATTTGGAGATTGTAATGTCTTAGTTTTTATGGTTTTCCAACTAATCTTTTGACCATACAAGGTTCAAAAGAGTCTTAAAACATGTTTCTAATCCTCTCTATTCCAGTTAGCATACTTGTAATAAAAAAACAAGTTCCATACCTATCGTCTACTTATCATTAACATCAATCTACTATAACCTTCTTAATTTCATGACATATAACTTTATACATGGAATATCACACAAAAAGCTACCATATTCAACATACATACATATATCTTTAATCAATCAAATAACCAAAAGCATGAAGTCAATCATAACAATGACATATAATACCCAATATACACCCATAATTGCCTTTGAATCAATTTTTATGATTTTAAATAAAACATGTTTATAAAATCAACACATTCGAGTTTATACATAGATTAACATATGTAACAATGTTATCAACCCATTTAGAATCAATCATTCATCAATACAGAGCGTATTTCCTTTTAATCAAATCCTTAGACCTCTGAAAAGGAAACTAATCTATTTGACTTCTAGTAATCAAGCAAACTCTTGGCGTAGTTGATGGTTTTTCAATAATTGATGGCTTTTTCATTGACTCAAAATCATCCCTTTCTTTCTATATTTTTACTTTTATCTGTTTAGGTGCAGTTAAAGGGGAGAAAAGTGAAGAGAATTAGGTGAAACATGGTTTTATTTTTGCCTCTTGGACATGACACACGAGGATGTGTCTACAATACACAGGTGTGTCATGTTGCACAACTAAGACAACACCCAATCTTACCATGATTCTAATCTTATCTGAAAATTCTAACTTGCTAACGATATACGATTATGTATACCCCAACACAAGGGCTAGTATTGCTTAGAAAAATATTTAATATCCCAATTTAAAACAAGAGAAAAGACCAAAATACCCTTAGGCTTACCTGTAGGTGTTACATAAATGTTCACTATTTTTTTCTTTTTATTTTCAACAATTTCACTATTTCCTCTTATTTTTCCCTCATTCTCTTTCTTTAACTCACTCTTTTTTTCACGCTCAATTGAGAATGACACCAATACTTGTTTATTTACCTTAACTTCTCCACAATCGTTCATATATTGTAGTTTATACAGCCTTAGAAGCTTTGCAGTAGGTAAATTCAACTTTTCAACCAAAATAGTGCCAACTACATTAGTGAAACTACCTTCATTAATAATCACACTACATACTTTATCTTTGATATGACACCTTCTCTGAAATATGTTGTCGCATTGTACTTTTTTCTCATCTTTCACTTGCGCATTCAAAGCATGCCTTACTATGAGTAGTTTTCCATCAACATGGTAGTCCACTCCATTGCCATCATTTTCTAATGGCAGTAGAGACTTATCATTGGATTTATCCCTGGTTTCAATTTCACTATGCCCTCTTAAAATCATTATATGCTTATTAAGGCATTGTGATAAACTGTGCCCTCTCTCTAAGCAACAAAACACTTGATATCTTGATTTTGGCCTTCTTTAGCTACCGTTTTACCTTTCTTATTACCACTTCCAAATTCTTTTGCCTTAGAGGCCTTGGCCCCTAGACTTAATGATAGTCTTGTCATCTTTTTTGCTCTAATTTACTTTTCAAAAAGATGAAGAACTTGAATTATGTCCATATCTCATAGAGATGCTCTTCCTCTTGAGTTACCTTTCTACTTTTATTTTCATATGCACCATATCTTCAAATTTAATATAGTGTTGTAACTCTCCCATGTTAGCTATATCACAATTTAACCTCAATAAAAATCCCATACCTTTCTCTACATTTACCCTAATCGTGACGATTTCCATCTCCTTGTAGTAGTCCTCAACACTCATAGGCCCTTAATTAAGGCCTTGTAATCTTTGATAATGATCATGATAGTAATGACTATGAGCAAATCGCCTCTTCATCATAGCCTTCATTGTTTCCTAAGTGTCAATAGGATGTTTCAATTTCTTTGCCTATTTAACATAAGTTGATCCCACCAAATCACCGTAAAATCAATGAATTTCATAGATGCCAATTTTACTTTTTCTTCTCCTTGGAATATTCATGGCAACCAATTATTAACTTTACCTTCTTTTCCCATTCTAAATACACATCAAAATCATTATTGCTTTAGAACAGGGGAATCTTGATTTTGATGTATCATAAGTAATGGTATTGTCTTCCTTCATACCTTTCAAAATTTTTTCTTCTTTATTAAAGTTATCTCTTTGACCCTTTCTACCTCTTATAAGTTTGCCCATGTTGAAATTTGAAGCCTGATCATCATTGTTGAACTCTTCTTCATCCCTATCATTGTAGGGTTTTAGGGCACCAATAACCGATAGCATAACAAAAATAAAAATTTCATAAAATCATACATTCATAAAACCCTGACTAGGATACCCATTTTAAAACATATTTAACATGAATATGTAAAACATCAATAGGGTATTTTCGGGTTTATACTTGTGTTGGCGACTCCTCAAAATCTTCACATGGCATAAAAATGAACGTTATCCAACCCTTGTGAGGCAACGCCCTGGTATCCATGTGGAGCACAAGCACAAGAAACTATCCAGGATGAAAGCTACTAGGGTTTCTATGTTAGACAATAAAGCATTCACAGGAAGAGAGAAATTTCAAAGAACCCAACTGTAAGGGTTTTCTGAATCTATATATGTATTATGTGTTAAAATTGAATTCTGATGTAAATAAAACACACATATAAATATGAGTGCACAAAAATCTCAATTTAATTAGGATTCCAACTTTACATATGCTAAAATGACATTTATGGATGGTACACAAGTGTACCTCCCATGTATTTTGTCCAAGCATTTATAGTTTTGACATTAAGTATCCAACCATGTTAAGCTTCTATGAGGCATGGTGCAACCATCCCATGCTATGCATGGCCAGTATCAATGCCACCAACTACACGTTGTTGTGTACCTCAATCAAAACATGGTCAAATCGAATTTTTCAACCAAATAGGCAAACCTAGTCTATCTTTCTTTCCCTAAACATTAGAATTGTCATTAAACGATCCTCGCCTTTGGGTTGGTATCAACCTTTATATACTTATGACCTATAAGCTTTTTATCAAACCAACAATGTCTAAATTTAGGTTAAATTCAGACATAGACTAAGATTGACCTCTACCAAAGTATCATGGCGACCAAAACGATAAAATGTTAGCAAACATCTTTTAAGCTTTTACAACATCATAATTACATGCAATTCAATCATTTCATCAACTAATGTCTCTCAAGGTTGAGATATAGAAATGTGTCTATCTCAGTAGCTCCTTGGTATGAATTGATCCACATTAATGACTTACATGGATTAAGTTATAACCTTATCCCATTGTGGTCATAGATTTAAGTAATCACAAATGTCATTTAGTATTTTCATGTGAGATATCATCTCTTGTGCTCAAGAGTGACAACTATTTTATTGATCAACCATAGTTTTTATTTATCTCACGATATGATTATAAACTACCTTTATAATACCTTAGTTACGATGATACGTTAGATAGTGTCAAACCATAGTGATCCTCACGCAAGATAATCTGGTGACCTCAAGTCATAGGATCACATCCACTTATGGTGTTTAAGGGATTTATTTCATAAATACTAAAGTAACCATCCATATAGATATCCTTTAATAGGATCAGTCCAATAAACATGTCTACAGCTATACCCATGTGTTACACCAAGTTGTCTATGAATAGCTTTGACACGTGAAAACTATTGCCACATTTTAGTGAGATCGCTCAACACTATAATAATCCTATCATCATTACATGTGCCTTTGTTCATTATAATGTCGGGATTACGGACATGTCTAGAATAGTCACTTAATGTGTTAATAGGATTCTCATGACTAGTCATCTGATCCCCTCGTAATAGTTTTACCATTGTAAGGGCATATTGTTCCCACAATCATATAAAAGAATACATATATGAATTGAACAACAATTAATCCTTTATTAAATAATGAATATAAAATTACAATTACAGATACTAACTCAATTGGCTTTATAGCAACTACCCTAACAATTTTTCACTTGTACCATAGGCAATCAGTCATATATCTAATGTCCAATCATGCTTATACTGCGACAGAGACTTTGTTAATAGATCAGCCAAATTGTCATTTATGTCAATCCTCTTTATTTGTATATCACATTGAGAATTTACACCCTACTGGTTTTAGCCTTTCAAGTGAATCCACTATAGTCTATTTTTGGTCTTGGTAAATAGAGTTTATTTTAGATTTCATGGCATCTAATCATTTCCTAGAATTTGGATTCGAGATAGCATTATCTTAAATCTTTAGCTCATCATTAAGGATGACCAGTACATTGTCATATTGAGTCATAAGAAAACCAAATCGTTTTTGTGTACAATGTACTCATGTAGACCTATATAGTTCTTATGTGCTTTGAGGTTATTCCTCTCGAGATAGAGGAACTTCCTTATCATGATAAACTATCTATGATGGCATATCATCCTGTCTAATATCTGTGTTATCCTGTGGAATAGAAACTTCATCGAGTTTCACCCTCCTCCCATTAGTTTTCTTAAGAATGAATTCTTTCTTAAGGAACATTCTAGTACGAGCAATAAGAACTTTTTGCTCATCCAAATGGAAGAAGTAGTACCCTACATTTTCAAACTTAGCACTCATCTTGTTCAAAGTCAATTTCTTAACATAAGTTTCACAATGCTTAACCTTCAAGTAATCTAGATTGGGTTTTCGCATAGTCCATAACTCGTATGGAGTTTTATCCATAGATTTAGATGGGACACGATTCAGTGTATAGACAGAAGTCTAACCAGAAGACATAGGTAGATTAATAAAACTCATCATAGACCTAACCATTTCCATCACGGTCTTATACCTCTATTCAAATACAACATTACGTTGTAGTGTACCAAGAGGATTGAGTTGAGAGACTATCCCATGTTCCTTTAAGTATCCTCTGAATTCAACACTCAAGTATTCACCATCATAATCACTATGAAAGATTTTAATTTGTTTTTCAAGTTACTTCTCTACCTCGTTCTTGAATTCTTTGAATTTATCAAAGCATTCAGACTTGTGTTTTATTAAAAAACACATAATCATATCTATTGAATTCATTAGTAAATATGACGAAATAGACTTTCCCATACTTGTTATACACTATTATAGGCCTATACATATCACTGTGAATAATCCCTAACAACTCAGTTGCTATTTTCACTGTGTTTAGTGAAAAGTGTTTTGGTCATCTTACCTAATAGGCACGATTCATATTTATCATAAGACTAGAAGTCAAATGATTGCAAGAGTCTTTGTTCAAGAAGTTTTGATATATCTTTTATTTATATGTGACCTAGCCTATAATGCCACAAATATGTGGCATTCAGATCATTCAATTTTAATCGTTTATTATTTTGCACATTGAGAATTTCATTATCTAGTTTTAGAATATGTAAACCATTATGCAATTTAGTTGTTCCATAAATAATATTATTTAAGCTAATGGTTATGGTACCACCAACAATCATAAATGAATATCCCTTTTTATCTAAAATAGATACAGAAACTAAGTTTTTAGAAATAAAAGGAACATAACAACAATTAACTAATTCTAAACTAGCCTAGTGGGCAATCTAAGATAATAAACCCTTACAGTTAATGTAGCAATGCGTGCTCCATTTCCAATATGTAGGTTAACCTCTCTTTTAGTGAGTAATCTACTCTATTGTAGTCTTTGCTTATCAGAACAAATATGAGAATCATATCCTATGTCTACAACCTAAGATAAATAAGAAAAATAGTTTATCTCAATGAAAAACATACCTAAAGTAGAAACTTCAGCTACCTTCTTCTTTTTGTTCTCTAAGAAAACCTTATAATGTCTCCTTTAGTGATAATAAAAGTAGACAACCTTTCCATTTCCTATACCACCTATTGGATGAGAAGTAATATCTGGTTGCTTCTTTGCTTTGGGTTTGAGCTTAGCTTTGGTTTTTCCTTTGCCTTTAGCCTTAGATCTATATGCATGGGCGTAACCATAAGCATATTAGTCGAAGCTACCTTTGGTACCTCTTATTTAGCCTTCCTAAGCATATACAACAACTTTTCAAAGGGTTTCTCTTTTACGTTCAAGTTAAAATTCATGATGAAATTAACCCACAATTTATGAGGGGATTTCAGCACTAAGTCAATGGCAAGCTCATTATCCATGATGAACTCAACCTTGCCAACCGCTCAATGTAGCCAATTATCTTAACCACATGAAAGTCAACTTATCCTCCCTCAAAGGGTTTGCAATCAACTAGCATACTTGACACCTCTTAACGTTCAACCCTCGCACGAGTAGTATATAACTCTCAAAGGTATGCAACTATGGATAGAACATTTATTTTCTCATTTTTTTTAAGCTTAAGTGACATGAAAGTCAGCATAAGTCATTATGACACTTATTAAAAGTATCTTTTTCTTTCTGGATGACATTAAGACTAGGCTCACAAGTTAACAACCCCTTAAGGATGTACAACATCTAATGTAGGATAATCCAAAAATTTTTGTACCAATCAATGAAGTTTCTTCCAATGAGCCTATTTTCCTTTTCAAGAATTAGTTAATACATTGGCTTAGACATGGTGATCATTTGATACACAATTTACAGAAAAGGGAATTAGTAATTATATTCATAATTAATATTCATTGTAATTACAAATTTAATTAATTAAAATGTTTCTATTATTTTTCTCAAGCTGATAGCCCTCATTATCTTCCTAGAAAAGTTCTGGTGAACTTTCTAGTAGATCGAGACCCCATTGCATTAATTCTCCAATTCAGTTTGGTGAACAAGTTCAAATTAATTGAATAGGTAAATTTTAAATTAATAAACAAAAACCCATAATCTCAAGCTAGGGTTTACCCCAACAAATCATACGACCTCAAATGTGACTCTCAATGTCAGTAAAGTGGATACTATATATCTCCTTGCATCGATAAATGCATTCCTTACTCATGCCTCTAATATACTTCATCTTCGCTTTGGCAAACAAGCAAAGTACACTAGTTAAGTCAGACCCAATATAAATATCTCCTAATTTTCCACCTGGTAGAAGTCTACCTTTCACTTTGGTGAATAAGGTTCTAACAAATAAGAGCTTAATCAGGGCATCATATTGGAAAACATCAATTTAATCTTGGACTTACTATTTAATTTGAGGGTTTTTAATTAATTAGTCTCATCAAATTAAAGCCAAAAGTTAAGTAATATTTGCAAAATATAACCATCCACATACATACAAAACATAAAAATAAACGTGGCAGCATACAGTCATAACTAATGTTATGCCCTTTGAACCAAGAAGGGTTTGACTAGTCAACCTAGGTGAATCTTTATCTTTGGGTCTTCTCGCATGTCCTTTCGCCTCCAATCTTCAATAATTACATAACTTTGTTTCTAAGTTGCATAAGTTTAAGAAAATAAAATAACAACCTAAACTAAAAAAGAAGAGGGATTAAGGCAGGGCGCGCATGCCCTATTTTTGAATGACAAACCAAAGAAAATAAACAAATGAATAAAAACATTCATATCGGTTATTTGGTAGTGTACTAGACACTATGCATACATATATTCACAAATATACATCCAATTAAAATTAAATTTCAATTATTATCTAGCCAAGTGTAAAATTATATTCTACTCTTTAAAGTTTTGTAAAACTATTATTCAACCTCAAAGCTTAAGAAAATTTCAATGTGACCCAAATTCAACAAAACATAACCAAACTATAATTTTCAACTTTACCAAACATGCAAGCAAAATGTCCAGTTATGATTCTAGATTTTAACAAAATTCCAAGAAGATGTATGACTTGAGCATGATTAGACCAATATGAAAAAAGGTCCAATCGTGACATATTATCGTCTTATAGTTGGACACGTGGCATCATGTTACATCATGGTTGGACCAACATGAAAATCGGTCCAACCGTGACATCATTAAAGGCCACCAACCATGGCGTGTTATGACTAGACCAAATTAGAGAATGGTTCAGTCGTGACACCTTTTAGGTGTTCTTCATTCGTCAAGACTAGACCAATTTGAATATGGTCCAGCAATGACACTTATGGTGCCAAACACCAAGAGATATGTCATGCTTAGACCAAAATTGGTCCAGTCGTGACACCTCTTTTAGTGCAAGGTCCTTACGGACAACACCTCTATTCATGATAGTTTTTCAGATAAGTCTTTTGGATTTTCTAATGACAGAAAATCTAGAAAACTCTAATTCTTGGCAAGCCACAAGATTAATTTTCAACCTAAATTTAGCCTGCAAAAATAACAAACTCAAAAAAAATAACCAGAAATCGTCACTCAATAATTTAACACACGTTTTCGTTATTCATGAAACTTTACAAATCTTGCGGCAACACGATTACAAATTATCTTTACCAATTTAAGGTTTTGATTAATTTAATTACA
The DNA here is from genome assembly GCF_011075055.1 of Mangifera indica. Lineage (NCBI taxonomy): Eukaryota > Viridiplantae > Streptophyta > Magnoliopsida > Sapindales > Anacardiaceae > Mangifera > Mangifera indica. Next base: position 13,369,343 of record NC_058144.1, read on the forward strand.
TGTAACAACAGATAAAATAATGAAAACAAATAGGTATAATTTTCATGAAAATATGTCTAAACAATGGCTTTGATACCACTATAGGGTTTTAAGGTGTCGATAAACAAGCAAAACGGAATTGAAAATTTTATAAAATCATACATTTCTAAAACTTTGACTAGGATACATGTTTTAAAACATATAAAACATCTATAGAGTGTTTTAGGATTTATACCTATATTAGTGGCTCTCCAAATCTTCACATGGCAAATAAACAAATGCTATCCAACCCTCGTGAGGCAGCGCCCTAGAATCCACATGAAACATCAACAAGATAGGTTTTCTAAGAAGAAGGCTATTAGGGCTCCTGTGCTGGACAATAATGTGTTCATGGGAAGAGAGAAATTTCAAAGAGCCCAACAGCTAGGATTTTCTAAATTTGTATGTGTAATATGCAATAAAATTAAATTCTAACGTAAATAAAACACATATATAAATATGAGTGTAGAGGAATCCTAATTTAATTAGGATTCCAACTTTACATATGCTACATTGACATGCATAGATGGCATACAAATGTGTCTCTCATGCATTTCCTCCAAGTATTCACAACTTCGACAGTAAGTGTCCAGTCATGTCATGCTTCTATAAGGCATTATAACACTCCTCTCTATATACATACCCTTTATAGGAATATACCAAAAAAGACGTGCATAACTGGACTATTTGAAAACTTTAATGCATTATTATAATTATAAAGCGTGCAAAAAGGTGATGTAATAAAAATAACTGTTATATTAAAAAACTCATAAAAATAACAAGTGTCTAAAATCTTTATTATAAATGACTATAAAAATCTTGAGTAAACCCATGTGTTTGAAAGAAATAATAATAATAATAATAGTAATAATGATAATACTAAATGTAAGTCTGGTAAAGCTGAAATGACATAAGTACCCTTCTTTTCTTACAGCTGCTCATTAGACTACTAGATCCTTGCCTGCCCTACTACTCATCTTTACTTGTAATATATACAAAGGAAAGGCATGAGTAAAACTTAGTAAGTAGAGACCTTTCAGCATCCATGACTATTAAACTATCTAGCAGTAAAACTAACGTTCTATTTGTCAGTTAACTATTGTTACACTATGACACCTCGATGCCCTAACATAGGTATCCATGAAAACTGTGGTGACCCAAGTTGAAATCGATATATTGGATGTCTTGGTGAAAGCTACTATAGTGCCTTACATACATATCAAATGGTCTATTGGACTATCTAATTGGAACACCCTAATCACATAGGAAAATCTTTGATAGTAGCTTATTCCCTTACCACATAAGTTGATCAAAACTATTAACTAACCATCCATAGATAGCCTCTACCTCAAGTATATATATGGTGTATCTCGTTGATCACATAAGGAATATCTAAAAATCACATATTTACTATGTACACCTGAACTAAACTGGGTGGGTATGTGCCTTGATACAAAGTATAAGATGCATCTCATGGGTATCCAGCATTATTGCTCTCACAAATAATGTCACTCGCACATAGTTAGTAACCATTTAATTATGTGACACTAGCTTAAGGTTGCTAACTTTTCAACTTAGATTTAACTAGATCTAAGCTTATGTCATTGTCCACACAGTCAAACACCTTACCTATATCTTTCTTGAATTTTTTTATCCTCTATTAGCTCATTATTCTTCTTATGTAACTCTCCCCTCTTATGCACATAGCCTAATGGTATAATTGTCTTTTGACTTTTTCTACGGGTACATGGTTGTGTGCTTTTCAACCTACACCTGTGTGCCTCATGAACCATATACACGAGTGTATGACACTCAACGCACGATCATGTATAAAGTATATACACACGAGGAGTTAACCTGGACACACCTTTGTGTACTTGAATCCACATGTATGAGCCACATGTCCTCTAACACATGTCATCCACTTTTGGAAAGTCATAAATGAGTATATGTCTCATACTACATGACCTTGCATTTGTCCCCTCAGAACAAGAATAGGATTTTTAGGTTTTCAAAATTCTATTCAAAATTCTAGAATGACATACGAGCGTGTATGAGATCACAGACGGTGGTGTGCCATAATTTGGAAATCACACCTTAGGGTTTCTATGTTGTTTTAGTTACACAAACAATCATTCAAACACATATTCAAGTAATACAAAAAATCTAAGTTGTCTAGGCAGTTTACTTTCTGAAGATCATCCCTTATAACCCATACATATCAAATCAATGACATTATTGAACTATCAACATAAAACACATCATTATCATACACTCAAAAGACTAGGCAAACGTATGGCTTATCATAATGGCATACAAGACAGGTAAATCATACAAATCATCACAATCGAGTCTACAAAACTCTAGATCATGTTAATACCATAGGACTTCAAAGATTTCATGATTAAAAATAAGGGAAACCATTCCACTTACTTGGATTTTTGTGACAAAGTCTCCCTTACACTACTATAGTGATTCCAGTGATTAGTGGCAACTTCTCAGATGACTACAAGTTTTTTTCTCACACTCTTTTACTTTTTGAGCGGTTGGGAAGCAAAAAAAATGAGAAAATTAGGGTTGATCATGTTTTATTTTTATCTCTAAGATGTGATACATGAACATGTATAAACCATACATAATTGTGTGTCTAGTTACATAACTAACGTAACTTTCTGTTTTGTCACGATCGCAATCTAATCTACTAATTGACTTTTACTGACCATACATAACTGTGTATATCTTTATACACGAGCGTGTACCCTTGAATTCATTACTCGTCATATTTAAAAAACTAAGAAAAAACTTAAATACCTTTGGGCTTACCTATGGGTGTTATAGGCATGGTGTAGTCGTGTCATGCTATGCATGGTCAACATCAATGCCACCAAGTACACATTGTCATATACCTCATTCGAAACATGGTCAAATCGAATCTTTCAACCCAACAAGTAAACTCAGTTTATTTGTTTCTTTCTCTCTTTCCCTAAACTCTAAGATTGTCATGAAACGATCCTCACCTCTGGATTTGTATCAATCCTTGTATGTGTATGACTCATAAGCTTTATATCAAATCGATAATATCTGAATTCAAATCAAATTTAAACATAAACCAAGATTGACCTCTAACAAAGTGTCATGGTCGCTCGAACAACAGAGTGTCAGCGAACATCTCTTAAGCTTTTACAACATCACAATTATATGCAATTCAATCTTTTCATCAACTAATATTTTTTTCCCTAAACATTAGGATTGTCATTAAACAATCCTTACCTTTAGGTTCGTATCAATCCCCATATATGTGTGACCTATAAGCTCTCTATCGAATCAATAGTATTTGAATTTAGATCAAATTCAAACACAGACCAAGATTGGCCTCTAGCAAAGTGTCATGGCTACCCAAATGACAAAGTGTCAGCTGACATCTCTTAAGTTTTTACAATATCACAATTATGTGTAATTTAATCTTTTCGTTAACCAACATTTCTCAATATTAAGACATAGAAATGTGTTTATCTCAATAGCTCTTTGATATAAACTGATCCACATTAATGACTTACACAAATTAGGCTACAAACTTATCCCACTATAGCTATAGACTCAAGTAGTCATGAATGTCATTCAGTATTTTCATGTGAGATACCATTTCTTGTGCTTAAGAGTGACAAATCTTTTATTGATCAATCATAGCCTCCATGTATCTCACGATATAGTCATACACTACCTTATGATACCCCAGTTACAATAATACGTTGGATAGTAAAAACCATACCAATCTTTATACAAGACAGTCTAACAATCTCAGGTCATAGGATTACATGCACCCGTGGTATTTAAAGGATTTATTCCATAAACACTAGAGCAACCATCTGCATAGATATCCTTTAATGAGGTCAATCCAATGAACTCATCTACAATATGCACCCATGTATTACACTAAGCTATCTACGATCAGCTTCAACATGTGAGAACTATAGCCACCATTTGATGGAGTCACTCAACACTATAATCATCCCATCATCATTACATGTGCCCTTATTCATTGTAATGTCGAGATTACAGGCATTTTTAGGATGGCTACTTAATGTGTTCATAGGATTCTCACGATCAGTTGTCTAATTCTCTCGTTATAGTTCTACCATTCTAAGAGCATGTTATTCGTACAATCATATAAAAGGACACACATATGAATTGAATAACAATTAATCCGTTATTAATTAATGAATATAAAATTATAATTACAAATGCTAACTAAATTGGTTCTAAGGTAACTACCCTAACAACTATCATACTCTTCATTTGTTATTTCTACACAAATTACAAGCCACATGTTGATACCCTTGTTAAAAATTTGCTATAGCAACATTTTTTTCTCTATTTTGCCTTTACTTTCTCCAAACATGATGTTTATCCTCTCAAATTGTTGTTGCATTGTTTTGAGCATGAACAATGCATCCACCTTTCCTTCCTTGGCTACACTTTTGTCTTTACTTGTTCCATGACTAAAACCTAAAATGAATGTTAGAAAGGATCCTCACAACACTTTCTCACGTGTTTCACTTCACTGCCTTACGATATGTCACTTTACACTCATGTTTGCACACTATAGTGTTTCTCACACCTCTTGCATTTTTTTTAACTCAGCTTTCCTCTCTTAATTTTTTATTGAAGTAAGCATTCTCAATCAAATTACCTTGTAACAATCTTGTTCCAACAAACCAAGATCAAAAGAGGAAACAACAAAGATCAAACAAGAAGGTGACAAAAGAACAAACCAAGAATAAGGAAAATTCAAGGAAGCACAATAAAGTTTGTGGATTTTTTTTTTTTGGTTAAGAAGTTTGAAGATTTATGAAGAGAATAAGAGATCATAAGATATAAAGGAAAAAAATCAATTAGATCCAAATTTTTTTGGGAATTGGAAAAAAATAAAGTGTATTCCTTTAATTTAGGCTTTTCTAATGATATAAGGGGTAAGAAGTTTGTAGAATTAGAAAGAGAATAAAAGAAGATTACAAGTTATAAAGGAAAAAATCAATTAGATCAAAATCCTTTAAGTGTATCCCTTTAATTTAGGTTTTCCAAATGATATAGGGTTTTTAACTTAGGAAATAAATAAAGTTCCTACCTCTCTTGACCAAATTAAACAAAATATACTTTCTCTAAGTTGTGGGATTCCCAATATAGGAAGGAATCAAATAAAAAAGACTTAACTTTTTTTTTATTTCAGTTTTTTCTTCTCTTTTTCTCCTTTTTTTTTATTTCCTTTATTTCTTTTCTTTTTTTTTCTTTTCCTCACACAAATAATAAAGATGAGATGAAAACAAAATTAGAGTTGTGAATTTAAGGAGAAAAGAATAGAAATAGATTGTGGATAAGAAGGAAAAACTCAAATTAGATAACCAAACCTAATTTAGAACCAAGCTCTTATACCAAGATGATGCAAATTCCAAAGAGCACATTAGGAACCACAAGTAAAACAAGGAATTCAAACCCTAAAAAGGCTAAATCAGGTTTATATAAGTGAGAACCTCGACCCAATGTTTATTAAGAAACACAAACCAAAAGTATAAGAAAGAATTTTGATGTCGCACTCAAGAACATGTTGAAAATGTGAGTGATAAGTCAAATTAGGTCACCACAAGAATAATCTTGATAAAATCGAAAAGTTCTAAAAAGAACCAAAGAGAAAAAAAGTCTCTCAATATTATTACTCTAATCAAATTTCCCTTTCCAAAGGGTTACAAGTCGATTTATAGCTAAAATAGAATCTTAAATAGAATAGAAATCAATAACCAAGTCTATTAAATAAGCTTAAATTAAAACATAGTCCAACCCATTACAATTATTGACTTATTAAATAAATGATTGGGTTTAAATTAAGACATAGTTTCAACTCATCGCAAACATAAAATAATTAAATACCACATATGCGCATGACCCAAATCCTTCAAATATATTATCCTTGAACTTTAATGAAGTTTATTATGTTGTGATGTTCCTCCAAGCTTTGTGAGTTGTTTTTAATCCAAATGTCTTCAATAAGCCCACTTAAAGCTTCTCGCATCCTCTTGGCTTCAATAAGCCTAAATTCTAATGTGACACGCTATCCATTCTACTGATGTGGCATTCAGATGAACTAGTGTGCACCTTTCATGCATAATCTCTTCATCTTAAATTTTCAATATAAACATTTATTTCAACGTATAACATACGCCACATCAATCATAGTTTAAAATACATGTAAAATGACATTTTTTGCACTTGAGACGCACCTTTGAGTGCTACAATTCCTCTCCCTTTATTAAAATGTTGTCCTTGGAATTCTCTTAGAATAACTCAGGATATCGACTTCGCATGTTCAATTGCACCTCTCAAGTAACCTCCTCGACTTTATGATTCTCCAGAGGACCTTAACTAATGACATTTGTTTGTTTCTAAGCTTTTTGACTCCTTTGTCCATTACCTGCACCAATTTTTCCTCATAGCTCAAATTTTCTACCCTTCCATGGTGATAGTGTGAATTGTTGTTTTGATGTTGATGGCAATGGTGGTAGTGATAGAGATGGTGATGACAATAAATTGTTTTGGAAAGAAATTAAAGAGTATGAGGGCAAAATGACCTTTTTTGCCTTTCTACATAGCAATTTTTATTAACAAAACTAAATGACAAACAAACTGACAAATAAATTTTTTTAAGTTAAAATATGAAAAATTATTGTCCATCCAAGTTTAGCCAAATTAAAACCTATATTTAGGTGGGCACATGACTTACGTGAAAACTGTTTGGGCCCCAACTGTCCAGCTTGCTTGAAACCTGTAAGAATCATGTCTTGCAGCAAAGAGGATAGAACGGGTTGTCAAGCCCTTTTTCAAAAAATTTTGTACCTCTATGGATGGTAATCAAGCCAATAGTGCTAGTGTCTTTGTTGCTAAATTTAAAAAAAAAAAAATTGTTATTGACATAAAAACCAGAACAAAGATTTACAAAATGTGACGCTGTCATGTTCTTGCACCTCCAATCGACTACGATCAAACGTAATACCCAAATTATGAAACTTGACATTAGACTTGCTGGACTCATAGGAAATCGCTTCCTGGGAAAATCCCAGATTTTCTAACTGATGGTAAATCCAATAAAGCCTTATATCTAACATTTGCAGCCCCATAATAAATCTGCCCTTTACTCTTTTTGTGTCGACACAAAGAGAAATAATTTACCAAGTGTTTGTCTGTTGAAAAAATTTGCTGTATTTGAGTCATACGTTTCTTTATTATAAACATGCCAAGCCTAGCCATTAGGCAAATAACATTAAGAGAATTAACATTTTAAGCTTTAGGCTTGGATCAAAACTTAACCATCGCTGAGATTCAACTCAAAGCTCTAATAATTATTTTTATATGAAAGCTTTGATGTATAATATATAAATATATATATTCTTTCTGGGTTTATTATAAAAATGATGAAACTTTAAAAACATTTTTATGTTTCGGCCATCATAACTTTACATTTTCTTATTATAAAAGTTCATTTAGGCTATTTAAGACTAACAAACTCTTTTACATTTTTTCTAACCATATAACTATCCAATTTTCATACTTGTAAGTTCTAATTTATAATCTTTACTTCTATAAATTTTACACTTTAGGGTAGAGAGATTAACAGCAATATGATTCCTCTATTTCTCCTGATGGAAAGAAGAATCATATAACGATGACCAAGAGCTCATCAATACACTTACGTGCATTCAATAATGAGCCTAATTCCTGTACTTCATGTGTTTTTCTCAACTTCTGTAAATAAGTCAGACTATGAAGAACATTTTCAAGATCACTTGGGCCTAGACCTGGCCATGGGCCGGTTTGGCCCGTGAACGGGACCGAAAACGGCCTGGATGAAACCAGAACCAGAAACGGTAAACCCAGAACCGGAATGAACCGGAACCGAAACCGGATTTCGGCGGTTCAGTTCCGGTTTACCTAAATTGGAACCGTGAAATCGCCGGTTCACACCCGGTTTATGAACCGACATGTAAACCGAAGGTTTACTGTGTTGAACCGAAAAATTTTGAATTTTTTTTGAATTTTTAGAATTTTTTTAAAATTTATTTAAATAGCCAACGGTTCCTTGCGCAGGGAACCGTTGGCTTGCAGAAGAAGAAATTGCAGGGGCCCCGGTCCCCTGCAATTTTCAAAGAAACTGCTGCAATTTTTTAAATTACAATTTACCCTCCTATTTTTTAATTTTTTTCAAAAAAAAATTTTTCTATATATATACCAATTCAAATTTCATTCTCTCAAATTTCAATCTCTCCACTTTCACTCTCAATCCTTCAAACTCTCATTCTCATTCTTTCAACTCTTAATACTCTCTCAATCTTTCAATTCAATCAAATTCTCTTAAATTTAATTAAATTCTTTCTTAATTTTTTATTAATTCTAATTTCTATTTTTTTATCCAATTCATAATTAATTATAGAATTTATTTCTATAATTAATTTTATTTATTATTATAAAATTTATTTCTATAATTAATTTTATTTATTATCTTTCATAATTAATTATATAATTTATTTATATAATTAATTTTATTTACTTTTTTATTATCTTTTATAATTAATCAAATAATTTATTTATATAATTAATTTTATTTATTATAAAAAAATGAAAAGTAGTGGAAATTCTTCTGGTAATAAGAGATTTAGTCAATATTCACATATATCAAATGTGCATGAAAATCAACTTATAGATGATTTTTCAACACAAGAAAGTGAAAGCCAATATGAAGAGGTGGAGCAACAACAACAACAGATAGAGATGGAATAACACGAACAACACTCTTAAGAAGATACGTACGAAGCTTAATTGAAAAATTAAGTCCAAGCGTTTCTTTTAATTTTCAATTATTGTAATTAATAATTTAAAAATTAAATCAAGATCATATATTATAATTGACGGTTTAATATCGGTTTTGAACAGAAACTATCAGTTTCAAACTAGGGCTATGAACCAGAACCGTCAATTCCAAACTGTGGATGAACCGTCCTATTATAGTTTCGATTCAAGGTCTTTATATTTTCAAATAGTGAATCGATGGTTTCAAATCGAAACCAACGATTCATGAACCGTGACCAAATCTACTTGGGCCTGAAGGATCCTTATGGCCTCTGATGAACATTGATTCTACACAAAATCATCATCACTCCACAAAGTGACAAAAACAACCGGGCCCATACAAGATATATATTTATATGTATAACAAATCAGTATCAGCAAGGGAATCCAAAGAAAACCCAAATTACAGTTGTATTTATATTAATTCTCAATTGACCGTAAAATTGCACCAGTAGTTAGAAGAAGTTGTCGGCGTACACTAAAATAAAAGCAAAAGAAGCTTCCCGCGGTGTTTCCAAATCCAAGGGACATGGCCTCAGATTCCAAACCAGCGCATTTGCAGCCATTTTAACTACTCAAGGGTCTTCTTCTCATCTTCCTCTCTCTCTCTCTCTCTCTCTCTCTCTCTCTTGTCTCTGTACCGTCCTTTACCAAGATTCCCTCCTCCTTCTCTTGAGCTCAGTCACCTTCTCACAAACAAACACACACAGGAATCACTAATGACAAAAGGTCAATCACACAAACACCAGGTGTCTTGAAAGAATCAATTAAGAATCTGTCCATACCTATACATATTGATATTTCATAATCTAAGGTAAGCTGAGCTCCACTTCATCTTCATGCACGGATATATATATAATTTAATCATCAACTTGCCCCACGTGAGCCCTAGTATTTTATATACATCAATTAATTTTAATTAGTTGTATTTTCTGGCTTTGAAGACTAAGATCAAATCAGATCCTCCGAGAGACTTGGTTTAATTTTATTTTATACTAAACTAATTAATTAATTACAGGTGACTTCAAGCCCCATCACCTATAGCGTAGAGATTTTTTGAAATGAAGAAAATAATCTTTACAGATCGGAATGAGGGTGGATATCAACTCGCTCAAAAATAATATTCGTATAAACTTATCAAAATAACCTTTGTATTTTAAAATAATTACCAAAAAGTTATTCATATTGCCGACTACTCGTCTACCTTCTTCGCTCATATCTCTTGAAGCCTTATTGGCTTGCTACGTTCCTAGTAGTAAATAATAAATGGATGAAAATTTTCTAAGAGTGAAATAATTAAAACTTTTTTCATAAAACCATATTATTCATATTATCTAAACTTTCTAACAATTATTGCCTCATGATCATCGATTTTGTTGGTGTATATATCTCTGTTTGCAAATGACAATTAGTATTGGTTATGTATGTTATTGTCAATTGAGTACACATATCTATTGTTTGTGGTTTCTTACTCGATGTGAAGATAATTTAGTTATGTAAATATTTGTTGTTGGCAAGAATATATCGGATAAAGGAATTTTTATTTCTCTGATTTAGGAACGAAGATTCTCTATTATCTCTATTAGGATGTGGGAGGAAAAAGATAACAATATATTTCTTCGTAAGACAAAAATAAAGAATTTTTGTTATCCTCGTAACTACGGTAAGAGGAGCAAAAAAATGCTTTCATTTACCAGAGACGGGGAATGAAAAATTTGATGCCGCCCCAGCTCATTGCCATCTCTGGTTAAAACGGGTTTAGACCTCATGCCAGTTAGCTTCTCCCTTCTTGCCGAAGATATTTTCAATTAACCATTAAATGTGTATCGGTAAGAAGTATCATAATCGTAATTACCGTATATAATCTTCGTCCTCCACACGAGGTTTGTTGAAATAGTCCACCGTCCCCGCATGAGTGCCACGTGGTTTGAATTTCCACGTGAAATTGAGCCCGGATAGTAAAATTCGAAGAATAACATGCAATTCAGCAAACCAGACCCGACCATTTTCTTTTTCCTCCTAAAAGTTTTCACCTTTCTTTCAGCAATTTCAATGTCCCAGGAACAGAATAACATGTTCAAATTACATTTTCGAGATCCCATTTAATTATTGTCCCTGGTTAATCAATTGACGAAAAACAGAATTAAGAATAATTAAAATAAATGGTATAACTAGTAGGGGATAAGGCTGAAATATGGATTTCGATTATTTGCAGAGATTTTGTTTTGCATTTTGTTTGATATGTAGCTAGTTTCATGGAATCTTCTGACATTGCCAACTGGTACTTCGAATAAACACTTAAAAATATTTCTACATATAAATCTGTAAGAAAAGAAAAAAAAAACAAAACCCTAACTGTAGAATTACCATCATTTTCATCTGGATTTTATTTATACATTTTTCATCTTTCCTGAATTTTTTGTGGTTAATTTGTAAAATCCCTTTTGAATTTCCATCCACTCGTACAAGTGAATCAATGGAAGGCTGAATTCAGGGAAATTATTAAAAGATGAATCAGATATTCTTATAATGGTTAAGCAATTCTGTACATGAGAGAAAGGAACTGACAAATGATGAAGTAAAAATGAGGGAGGAGTAGATAGGGAGAAGATGACAAACTAAATGAAAAAGGATGGTTAAAATCCACCAAGAAAATAGAAAACAAAGGAGACAAGATCTTATCATAATCTGTAAAATTCATATCTCGTACATTTATATTTTATATTATAATTTGCACTCAGAAATATTATAAAAATGTATATAAACACATGTGTCACACACAATTATATTAACTTTATAATATGGTAACGAGAGTATAAATCTGGAGACATGGCAAAATGGGTGGTGAAGATTTGTATTTGTTGTTGCCAGGAGAATCTAAAGAACGTAGATCTCGTAGCGATTTTTGTTTTGTTTGCTTCTATTCACAACTCAATCAAATCAAGTGTTGACTTAAAGTTGATTATTAATAATAAATAAAATGAATCAACATTAAATGTTATGTATCATAAACAAACCTATTGATTTGTGAGATCATCAAGATCGAAATTAATCAGAAAGATCCCTTTATAATTAATGTTTCACCAACTATCAAGGAATGGAGCCTCAGTAACAGCATGTCTTAAATGCAAAAGAAGGTAGCTTCAGGGTTCTGAAAATTTCACTGCGACATGAAATTAAGTAAAAGCTGAAGTAAAATAATTAACATACGTATGGAGATGGACCAACCAAGAGGAAATGTGAGCCATACCAATTACTAATCAAATATATACATTTATACCTAACAATTGAGATTCATTTATTAAGGAGCCGTGCAATGAGTACACATTTGAATTATTATCCGTATCTTAGGTGAATGAATTCAATTTTTTTTTTCCATGGAAAGAAATATCATAATTAATGGCACATTTACTATTTATTGAGAATCTGTGCAAAATTAAATTTTCCAGAAATTTTAATATTATGTAGTTGGAATTAAATGTAAGTCGATCGGTTCCATATACTAATGGCATAAAACGAAAGATAATTCAATATTATCTTTCAAAACCTTTACGCATAGTGATAGAATAACAAAAGATTAAGAAAGCACATGAAAGATACGATTCAATGGTGGGAATATTAATATGGACGATAGTAAATTAAAGAGGATAACATGATGCTTTATCAAATTAATGAAGTTTAAACTGCCCCACCACTATATGTACTATATCAATTGAATCTTACACCACTCAATCAAGTGATAGCTTTTGTTTTAATCAAACGGTTCTAAGTTTACGTAGTCATTAATCATCATCATCATCATCAGCAAGTGAGTTTGATTTCCCACCATCCTTGATCGATCTCACGCTCCGATTTCTTTGTTCTTCAATGTCTTTCCTATTGCTTAGCATAAACCAAACTCTAAGCAAATTGGTTATAACCGGTGAGGACCAACAACCCATTAAAATCTCTCCATTTGAAGTAAAAAGGTAAAAAGTGTTGATTTACACTGTCACCCTTAAGATTTGCTGCTAAAATAGTTGAAGTAACGATATACATTCAGATATTTGTATATACGTATAAGTACACACATGATATTCTATGCATCATATATTTGAGTGATTTTAAATTAATAATAAAATAATATTCAATCATATGATAACACATTATGTATATACTTAAAAATAAGTATAAATAGTTTTATTAAAATAGCTTATCTCCTTTGATTCCAAAAAAAATTAAGGTCAATACTTACAAATAGAAGTTTTGTTAATTCAATTTAATAGCTTAAGTTGTGAAGTAACCATTTTGAATTGACAATTCACACTTTTGATAAAACTAAGTGAGTGTATTTACTTTCAATAATTATAACAATATCTACTAGTTGTTCAGCTAAAACTTCCAACTGTCTGGCCAAAAGTGTTAACGATTTATAGAAATGCATTTCAAAACGTTGCGTTTAACTGAAAACAGAAACAACATTTAGGTTGGCAATGTCAGTTTCCCAAATTTAGGAGAAAGTTTTTTTGCCAAATCTTAGGGGTGGCCATGTACTAAAACCAAACTAAAACGAATAAACAAATATAAATAAAGTTTATGCTGATGAAGGGAAGGCAAGCCATATTGATTGGGTAGGGATCGATATAGAATCTGCTTTACCAAAAGAAGAGCATGCCTCCTCAAAATATGCAGTGATAAGAAACCAGAAAGAAGTGAGTGACTGAGAGAGAAGAAAGAAGCTTAATTAGTAATAAATATAAAAAAGACCCTACCGCAAAGCCTTTTTAATCTTTAAAGTTTACCCCTAGGGAGCTTGTCTAGGGTTAGAATCTCGCTTTAATTAATTTTACTAAGGAATTTTGTTCTTTTATGTTTTATAGTTTCCTTGTAGCATAATTTTTTATTCTGATTTTGGTCAAATCTTGAGAATAACTTGTTGGTGACACTTAAGTTCCTTGCCAAGAGAAAAGACAACGCTAGCCTTAAAACCAATTTAAAGTCTTCTGAAATTTGAGCAATAATAGATTTGATTTAACATTATAAGGTAAATTTTAGTAAATTTCCCAAAATAAAGAAGAGATTTTTGGTTGGAACTGTTGTGATTGCAGCAAGTTTATGTGTAAAGATCACAGCATGTAGGAGAACAAGGACAAGATTTTGTACAAAGAATTGCACTTCTAAGATGAGAGGAACAAGACAAGGGCATTATTGATATTTTGTTTTCAAATATTGAAAATAAGTACTCTAAAACCCAATGCTTAACAACGAAACGAACAAAAAAAAAATAATCCATTTTATAATATGAGGTGCTAAAATACAAAGTAAACCTATATTAAAATAAATCTAATAATATATTGAATCTAACACGAAACAGCCAAAGCATTGAGCCACGTATTGTGATTTTTTATTTTATTTTTTTCATATGTTGTGTACACATAAAACAAAGAAAACTCACAAGTGAGTACGTTTCAATAAATAAATAGTGTTTTATTTTTTGTTTTTTAATTTGTTAATTTAATAAATGTAGTTGGTGTGGGCCAAAGGGGGAAAAGGGTTCACCCTGGGATTTGACCCGTTTCCCGACCTTGTCGGGTCCAGGTGGGTCTCTACACAAACCTTTTTTTTTTTTTTTGTGTTGGAATGAAGCCACTCTGATTGGCCGATTTATTTTGAGGCTCCAAGCCTGAAGATTCTTCTTACTTTATACAGATTAAGATAAATAAATTTTGAGGCAAAACGAGTAAAATGATAGTATTTAAAACAGTTTTAGTTTTGTTTCGTAGAAGTATTAAAAACACCTCAGACATTTGAAAAAAAAAAACAAAACCCTAAACGAATATTAAAACTTCCCCACAAAATGGATGAGTTTTGTTCTAAATGATAAAATAAATTGTGATGATGGCAATAGTATAAACAAGAAATATGTTGAATAGTGTGAGATTCAGTTCAAACAATTATAAGTTATATGAAATTTTTAATAGGAAAAAGGACTATTTCCCATCCAACTTTTAGGCCATTCTCAAACATACACTCACGGGAGATGAAAAACTCCTATTCTCATCCATAAGCAAACTTCTGTTAATTTTTTCCGTTAAAAAAGGGTAAAATAATCATTTTACTGTTTATATTAAAAAGTTATAAAGTTATTATTCCCCACCCCCCAAGTTTTAGAAACTCTTAAAGTTTTAAAACTTTAAAAAGTAATATTTTCACCCCCAAACCTAGGGTTTCCATAATTTTTAAAACTCAGTTGCCCCCTATATCTTTCAAAAATAGTAGTTTCACCCTCATTCTTTAACTTCATCTTCCGACGTCATCTCTAGCATCGTCTCCGGCCTCCTTCTCCTTTTTCCCTTTTTAATATAGTCCAATTTGTTATTCAAAACCTTAGGTTTTGAGTTACACTATTGATAAAGTTGAATCAATATGGGTATAATTACAATTTGAATACTAGAAATGTCATTTCTCAGTATTTTTACCACTTTAAATTTATTCAAAAAAATATGATAGAGTCATATATGTAATTAAATATAAAACCCTAAATAAAATTTGGTAATCTCTTTTATTGTTAGACAATAGTGTATTCTCAAAATGATAAGAAATAATTACATTCTAATTATAATTAATAGTATAATAAAAAATGATAGTATTATAATAGAAAATAATTATTATACTTTTAGAGATCATGAGAATTGTGATAATCATTAAGTTTTATATGTTTTTTTTATCTTTGAATACGAAGTTTTTTATCCACATCTTTGATTTGACTCACAAATGAACAATATGTTTAATGGTTGATTGAGTAATTTATGAATATTTGATGGTTAATCGTTTTTTTAAATATTGTGTTATACATCTAAATATCGAAGAGTTTTGTTGTCACAATATAAACATTAATATCAATTATTTTGATTTTTGACACTATATCAAATATATGAAAATGAAATTTTTTTTTTTTTTTGAGCTCTTTGATCATGATAGCTGTAAATATTTAATGTCAAAATAAAGAAATGACGATGGTTGATAATGGAAAAATAAATAATTGAAAAAATAAACACCACTTCCCAATCTATGACAAGATGTGACATTGTAATGAAGCTTCCTCTGCAGCTATCTTGTAATCGTGAAACAAAAATTTGCCTTGAGAACTTTTAACTAAATGCCAATTGATATTTGGAACTTGTCAATGAAAACATTTCTCTCTGGGTTGTCACAGAGTAGCCCCATCATTTTCATTTTGATGTACATTTTAACGTTTCTGTTATCCCTTCACCTTTCGCCTCATGACTTGTCATAATAGAGTAATTCTTCTCTCACGTTTGTCATCACAAGACATTAATATTTGCCCTTTGCATGCTATTGAGAAGGACCACTTTGTTTTATTTTATTTTATTTTTTTGGAAAAAAAGATTATTTCCCACCCAAATTTTAACTTAATCTCAAAGTCACACCTACAAGAGATAAAAAACTCAAACACTCACCTATGACCAAACTTTTGTTAATTTTTTTGTAAAAAAAAGGGGTAAAATAGTTATTTTACTATTTATATTAAAAAGTTATAAAGTTTATTACTTCCCCCAGGTTTTAGAAACTAACATTTCACCTTTATTTAAAGTTTTCAAATTTTAAAAAGTAACATTTTCACCCTTAAATCTAGGGTTTTCATATTTTTTCAAACTCAGTCGCCCCCATAACTTTTAAAAATAATGTTTCACCTCCACTCTTCAACTTCATCTTCCGACGTCATCTCTGGTCTTCTCTTTCTCCTAGTGCAATAGTGATGGTACGACGAAGAGATGGAGATCTCTTTGTTGCACCATCCAGACGACGAAGGACAACACTTCATCATCTTTTGTCGCTTGCCACTTCCTCCAAACACGATGATGAAACGTCATTTTTTGTCTGTTATTTCAGATCTGGATGATGTTTTATCGTCCAGATCTGGACAACGAAGTATCTTCTTTCGTCATCCTTTGTAGTCAGAGATGAGAGATCGATAAAAAACTTCGATCATCGATGATGGTCAGAGAAGGAAGCAAACCCTAAGGGTAAAATCTAAACTTTTTAAACTTTGAGGATGGGTTGAGGTATTAATTTTTAAAACCTGAAGGGGGAAATGGTAAAAGTTTTAAAGTTTATAAGAAAATAACGATTTTACCCTTGTCTCTAATTAAAAAATTGGACGACAATTTATCTATGGGTAGTAGTTTGAGTTTTTCATTTTTTATAGGTGTGAATGAGATTGGACTAAAATTTGCGTAGAAATTTGTCCTTTCCCTTTTTTTTTTTTGGCTGCTCAACCACACCTAGAATTTTATGCATTCACTTTGATTTGACTTTGTTACCTAATGTATTCCATTTTATTCTTTATTATAAATCGTAGTTAAGAGTAATTAATTAAAGTGGTAATAGTTATTAGTTGCTATTAAACTCAAAGAACGAGGATGGTTAACTAAAAAAAAAGTACAAGATATTGATTACAACTTACAAAATGGTTAACCAAAAAAAATTAAAATACTAGTTAACGGCCGTTAGCGAGAGGGCTGACGGCGGATTCCTTGCAGGGACTGGGTGGTAAACTGGTCTTCCTTGATGCAACAAGGCGTTGCACAAAGCTGTCGATTCTCTGGCCGTTAGTCTCCGTCAGTAACCGCTTCCCGCCAAACGGTAACGACTCCACCCCTCTCTCTTTCAGCACTTCTTCCTCCATTCTTGGACCCACCACGCCTTCGCTCATTAAGCCGTTTGCCTACAGATTTCACGCCGTCAATCACTTCTTGACTAACTCAATGGCAAGTGAATAATAATAACAAAATAAAGAAAAATCAAATAAAAAATTTTCTTACTCATGTTCTTGCATTTCTAGGAGACCAAACAGAGTATAAAAATATATAAAAACATCTATATACCTGAATTCTAACGTAGTCAGAACGATTCCAACGAAAAGCGTTCCCCAACATTTGGTCTACGGTCTCCGACACTCCATCAAGAACAATGTCAACCACCGATGACGTGGAGCACTCGCCGTTTTGACGGAGTTTCCCACCACACGATCTACTCATTGGCGAACCGTTACCCAAAGAAAGAACTAGCAGATCCTCCACGCTGTTAACTGACGGAAAATCGCGCTTGTTGTGCAGCACGTGAGTAACTGCTGCTGCCGTTGGATTATTCATCACCAAACCGCCGTCAACGGCCGAGCAAGTGGTTTTTCCGTCGACAGACGTTAAAGAGAACGGTTTAAACAAGCTCGGCGTCGCTGATGTAGCATGGCATACTTGCCAGAGTTCGAAATTGAAACTCGGCGACTCAGACGCGTCGGCGCGGGAGAAGACAAAGGGAGCCGAAGTTTTCAAGTCAAAGCATGGAACAAGAAGTGGCTTACACGTGTCTTTCAGAGTAAGGTCAGTGCCGTCAGTTCTCTTAAAGATTTCCTTCAAAACCTTATCCATGCTCTTGCCGGAGAATCTCTGTTGGCGGCGAAGAACTCCGGAGAATTTAACCCTGAAGAGTTCAGAGTTTCTGCTAGTGATCAACTCAACAGCATCTCTTGCGGTGAAGAGAGGACGGCCAGAGCCATCATCGGCAGTAAGCATGGACGCAAGGAGAGCTCCAATGCCAGTGCCAGCAATAATATCGAAAAAATCAGCGATTCGACAGCCAGGATCACCGGTTTTGAGACGGATCTGGTCCTCAAGGTGGATTAAAGCAGTGCCAGCAGCAATGCAGGTAGTTCCTCCACCATCGATGCTAAGAACTCGAGTCTTCTTGGTGGTTTCACAGTGCGACAACCATTTCTGCTCCAGCTTCGTAAAGATCTCTAATGTCACCTTACTCAACTCCATTTCTTTCAGACTCACTCAGTAAATAAAATTTTACGAAATGATTGATTTTTAGTGTGAAGGATTTTGATGAGTCCCTGACAAAAAAAATTATAAAGGAGAAGAAGGGAGAGGCTTCACGCTTTGTCGATGAGAAGCATTAAATGAGTGAAAAAAAAAAAAAAAGGCGCTCTCTCTAATTCTCTGTTGGCTGGGTGGAAGTGAAAGTGTGAGAGTTGAGGGTTGGTAGTGGCACTATACACTCTCTCTCTCACTGTAGCATTACTCCCTGAGTTGTCGAGAGTTAAAACCGGGAAGAGAAGTAGTACGCTTTGGGTGTTGGAGGTGGTTATATATATAATATTTTTCTATTTTAATTAGTTTATTGATGATGATTCATTTTTTTTATTTGTAGCGAGCGTCCTACTACGTGTATTGACTGTCCTTGCACGTGCAACTGCGCGTGCTGTTATCGATCAACGGGAAGCGCGAACTTCGGCTTCTGACTCGGCTCGGCTTGATTTAATGGTCTCCTTCTGTTTCCTTATTATTAATTTAATCAACCGGTGCTTAACCCCTTAAAGATAGATTTAATAACCAAAATTCTTTAAAAAGTTTTAGAAATAATAAAAATACCCCTACCTGGTAATGAACCATTGAAGAGGAATTACAAAAGTGATGCTCTTGACGCCGATATTTTATCTCTTTATAGTTATTATTAAATGTTTTATTATAATAAATTTTTTTTTCTTTTTTGGATCATAAACCCTAATTCTATTTTTAAATGATGTTGACTAAATTGATGTGTGCAGTTGAGACTTGATCAAGATCATCAAGGTAACAATGCTTTGCTTTGGAATTCACCATATATATAAATTGAACTCATGAGTTCATGCTTCGTTGGATGTTGCTTCATGCTTTATAGGAAGACTTTTGATCATTAAATCATGGTAAACCAACGTTAAGAACATGAGTTTGCGTGAATTATATTGATGTTAAGGATATATGCTCAAATGGTTCGTGATATGCAACTTTTTATTATTTTAAATATGTATTCTGGATTAAAAAAAGATATATAGGGTGCTTAGAGATATGTTTGAATTGATATGTGTGCTTGGTTATTGAAAGTTTGGCTAGAATGCATAGAAACCAATAGGGAACGAAACTCCAAATCGGGATACATGGTTGTGTAGGACGGTCTATAAACTCGTGTATCCTTTGTATATAAAAAGAAATTAACTGCAACAATGCATTCGTTCTAAAGAAAGGCACGCATGGTCGTGTAGTAAAAGACACACGCCTAAGTGTGACTTCCCCAAAGGTGGATGTCGTGTGTGAAGTAAACACTCCTATGTAAGGATGTTATTAAGAACACAGAGGCATAAGTAATGCGACACACCCATGTATGTGTAGTTAGAAGAACCTAGGGGTGCAAAGTGGAGACACACTCCGTGTATACACTTAAAAGAGGAAAAGATTATTTTGCCCTTAAACTATGTGCAAGGAAGTGGAAGAGAAAAGAAAGATAATGGAAATACCTTAGCAAGACAAGAGAAGTTAGTTAGCTCTAAAAAGGTGTTCAATTGTATGGAAGATGACATTGATCCCGACCAAGTTGAATTTGGGTCAAAATCAAGAAAGTTAAGGGAAGTCGTATACACTTAGATAACCACTAAATGTATGTGTAAGTGGTAAAATACGTGAAAGCAATAGGACTTTATGAGAGATAGATGCCTATGAAATGTACATGCACTCAGTTAAGGTAGGGATAGGCTAGGGACCCTCATCCCCGATTACGGAGATATTTTTTGTCATCATCCCTATCCCCTTCTCCATTTCTATTGGGAAATCTCTTCCTCGTTAGAGTAGAGACAGGTAAGGACCCTAAAATTGACCGAAATTACCATCTCTATGTTAGAATGCTTTTCTGTCTTGTGATTTTTTAAAAGGAAGTTTGAGCATAAAAACATATGATTTATGTATTAGAAAACTTATTTTATTGGTTTAATTAATGGGAACGACCTAATAGATTATGGTTTTTACATAATCCATCTATCATGATTAGTTATAAATACGACAATAAGTCATATTAGGTAGCGTTGGCTTTGTTGCGACCCATTGTGTTTCAAGACTGTGCTGGGCCAAGACCCACACAAGAGTGGGTCTTGCAGGACAGGCCAACCCACGTAAAACATTAAGGCCTACCATGCTAAGCCTTTAACAGCCTTGCTTGTGGGCCTTGTTGTGGGTCGGCCTAGTTTTTTAATTAATAAAATTAATTTATTTAAAAATTAATTATTAAATTTTACTAATTTATATTTACTTTTAAATTAATACAATCGTGAATCATAAATAGAGGTCAATCTTTCAAATCATATTTTGTATTTATTTTCAAATAATGTAAGATCATTTTTTATTATTTATTGTCATATTCTAATTAAAAAAAAACCATTTACTTTATTGGTGATGTCGCACTAGGCTTTTTCTCTAACTATATCTTCTTAGTTTACTCGACGTTTGAGTCGAGACAACAATTGTTTATATGCTCCACAACCAAAAGGATCGAGCAACTCGTGTGCGTAGTCGTCACATATTGTCACTTCTCGTATTTTTGTTTTATCTACTACTTCCACAATTTCTTTAATGTCTAACAACTTAATTTTTATTTTATTTTTCTAATTTTGTTAATTATTTTTTAATATATATTTTTTATTTTATTAAATTTCTATATGAAGAAATTTAATATATTTTAAATAAAAAAATATTCAAAAGATTAGAACAATTTTATTTTTGTTGACCCAATTGATAAAAAATGAATATAATGTAAATATGGTAAAAAAATGTCTTAGGAAACAAATAAGAATTCTTATTTGTTTTTATGAGGTTGCTTAATGGTATTTACATCATAATTAGCTCATTGGGGTAAATGTAGACTATCACAAAGAACATTTTTGTACGGGGTGCCACAGGACATTTTTGTACGGGGTGCCACAGAGGGGGAAGTCACATCATATCGAGGTGGTGATCGAACAAAATTAAAGAAACGTGAAACATGAAATTCTTGAGAACAAAATAATTCGTAAATGGAGTAATTGAAACAGCTGTCCCATTGCAGGGTATCCAAGAAGAAGAAGGTCTGAAAATTCTTTAACACAATATGAAAGAAAGACCAAATTCTTATATTTAAAAGACATAACAGTGCATGTGGGTGGGTTCATATATAAATGAGAGGAAAATAGTTTTGGTCAGGGCATTCAAGTCCATCTTACTCTCTTGTATACCTATTTACTCTTGCATTTTTCCATGTAAATTTATGGACTTCTCAGTTGTTGCCAATATTAAATTTGGTTATTTACATTAGTACAATCCTCAGTTATTAGATGCTTTTCTTATAATGTATTTATTTTCACTCAAGTTCAACATCTTCTTTGCAAAATAGAAGGTTCGGCCTATTTACAACGGGCCAGAATGAAATATGAAGCCCACAGATATCGGAGTGTAACGGATTGGATAGGAGTTTTGTCATTTATACCCCTATTAAATACAATTGCCCTTTTCTAATTTGTTTCTTTAATGGAAATTAAAATAATTACCCCTTTTTTAGGAGTAATAAAAAATTTATTCCAAATTTTGGAGTTTAAACAAAAATACCTTTATATTAAAGTATTTAAACGAAGGTGTCAATCGAGAAGCTGTCGATGGAGAAGTTGTGTGAGATGATCCATTGTCGCCCACATTCTGTAACAGTATTAACAATTAATATTAATTCATCAAAGAGTTATATTTATCGAGATTAACAGATGTACTATCGATGGTGTACATACATCTACTTTTGTCGTCGATGTCATCTCTGGATCTCCCATTGGTAGAGCCTCAGAATCGTTAGGCCTCTGTGACAATATCGATGAAAACTCGTTAACAGGTATTCAATCAACGATTGATGAATTCAGATATAAATTTATAAAGGACGTTATAATTACCTGAACCATCATAGAAGGTGTCATCGGAAATACCTCATGCGATGATATGTCATTGCCCATATCGAAAGTTAATATAAGATCTTCTCAGGATGGTCTTTCATCAAACAACTGACGCTGTAATAATTTCAACATTCACGAGTTATTAAAAATTATTTCAAAAGTATCATTCCTAATATACTCGAAGTAGTTAACACTCACATCGACAACAGGTGGAGACGGGAATGTCAGACCCCCTAACGATAGTCCGTCACCATCGTCACGAGAAGACTGTAACAACATATACAATTATTATAAGGTTTATATGATTGCGTATATAAATAGATGGAATATTTAGTAAATTATTAACTTTTTTACCTATCGGACAATATCTATATGGTGATGAGATCGTTTGTCCTCCGTACAAGTTGTTGTATCCGCTATACGACTCAGTCTATCCTCTATAAGAGTCATTATATCCTCAATTCGACTAAACCTATCCTCTATTTTAACCTCCAAACCAGTGAGTCGATCTAAGATAAGATTTCTCCATCGAGCCAATGCAGCATCAAAGTAATGAATGGAGAAATATGACCCAGTGACAGGAGGATCATCTGATATGTGCTTAGTGGTAGGGGGCCTAGGCACAGGCTCTGATGATATGTGCTCCTCGATAGGGGTCGTAACATGGTCACTGATTGGACAAGGATCGGTGGGAGGAGGCTGAGCAGGAGCGTTAATAGGAGGAGAAGCAACGATCGGAGAACTAAAGTTAAGAGGACTCGATGATGCATCTCTTGAAGATGCCAAGGATGATGTCGACAAAGAAGATCGACTATCCGACACCCCTATGTATCGGACAATATCCTCATACTAGTCTGTATCTTTCTCAATCGTAGATAAAACTAGCGGAAAGTTAACATCATCCTGCAAAATATTTATTTTCAGTGCATTTATTGTTATACCTTATACATATATTAATGTTTAATAAATTAGTACTTATTGCATCTCCATTGAAGATAGTTGAGATAAAATCTCATCCTGAAATGTCTTTCATGTGTCATCTCAACATCTGGGTGGCTCCTACAACCGATGACATATTCACCCATTGATATAACGAATTCAACATCTCATATATCCAAAATTACAATATCAACATAAATCGATTATTGTATATATTTACAATCTTATTAAATTAATTTTATTTTAAACACAAATTTTTTTGTTTAAATTAATAAATATCATAACTACCTGAAACGCTAATGAAAATCTCATGATGTCATATTGTTTAAGCTGATTTTCTTTCTTCTTTTTCGGGTCGAAATCTATAGAAATTTGGGCGATATTATCACATATAGAGCGATATGTCATTTACCACACTCGTACTCCCATGGGTATGCATTGAACCCATCAAGATGATCAGCTAATTGGAATATCTTCTAGGGAATTGTTTTCCTCAAATCACTCCCTAATAACCTCATGTGAAGATAAAACAACAATGCTAACTTTACTGCATCAGTGTCGTCCTCCCCCCACGGCCTCTGCTGGAAAACACAGCTCAAATCAGTATATGTAACTGACTTACACCCGTGAAAATATGTCTAGAAGATCCGATCTATGGACTTCGATGGAATATAGATGTCAATATCTACCATATGATTGAATCGAAAGTCTGTCATAATAGCAAACTCATACGAACTGAATCTAACATCCACATCATTAACTCGAAACTATAACTCTTCTCACGAGGTCACCTTATTTACCACTCGAAGGATGAAGGAATGTATTAGAACCCCACTAAATCAATTATTCTTTAAATCCAGGAAGTGTCCGAAACAGGTACATCGAAAAATTTGTAATTGCCTCTCTGTTAATAATTTTTTTATCATGGCTTCCACATCCTTATATCCATGTGTAGTAACTCGAGCCTTGAAGTGTTTTTTGAAAGGAAATCGCATTTCATCTCTGCCTTCATCCCTTTTCTTCTTTTGTCCAGCTCCCTGTATCAAAATTAAATTACGATTATATTAAATTTATATCAATTTTATATTATAAATTATTCAATTATATACATAGAGACCTTATTCAAAAAAACAGATATCAAATTCGAATTCTACATATAAAAAAACTTTAAGATGGACAAATTTCAATTTACCCCTTATATGAAAAATATCAAAAAAGCCCTAAAATTTTATATAATCACTTCTACCCCCGTAATTCCAACCATGCCAATTCGCGTGGCAGATAACTTTGAAAAATTGCATTTTGCCCCCACCACACGAATTCACGTGTCAACCACACGAATTTGGGTGGTTGACTGTAATTTCGTGTGTCAACGAACTTTTTCAATTTATATTCTGTCCCACCACACGATGAAAACTCGCATTTTCACCCCCAACCACACGATATCGTGTAGTCCACGAAGTTTGAGAAATGCACAAAACCACCCCGTCTTTAACAAATCTCACCACACGGATTCGTGTGGTCACTTCGCCATTTGCGTGGTCATTGTCGAATTCGTGTGGTTACATTTTACCTCCCAAACTTCGTTTTCCAAACTCCATTTCAACAATAATCAACTCGACACCTAATCTAACACAAAAGCGTTAAGAAGATTTATCAAAATCACAAACAAATCAAGCATTTTTGTCAAAAATTTCAAATCGGAACCCTAACACTAAACACCCAAATTTCACATCAAATCGCTTAAATTATAAACCAAAATGCATAAAGAGATGACAAGGGTTGTTTTAATAACCTTTTTGTCCATTTTTGTGATCGGAAACATCGCGAAAATCATCGGAGAAAATCGAAGTTGCCAAGTGCACGAAAAAGTGTATTTGAACTTTCTATTTTCGTGTGTTTGTCGGAGATATGTGTGGTTTTCGTCGATTTTGATATAAGACGCATTTTCGTCCCTGCACAATTTTAGGGCATTTTCATTTAATATGTAAATGCAGGGGCAATTTCACCTTGCCCCTTTATCTTTGGGACAATTTAATTAATTTCCCTTTCTTTAATCGTATTTTTCCTTCCAGGTTAAATTTTTTAGTAGATACTTTTCCTTTTTGATAAAATCTGAATTGGCTTTCCAATTATTTTCTTCCAGGTTTGTCGAGCCATGCTTGGGCTCTCCCCCTCCTTTGTTTTTGCCCAATTATATTTTCTCGCTCCCTCTTCTTTGTTTCTTCTTCATTTTTGCTTAGTCATTTTCTCTCTCCCTTTTCTTTGTTTCTTCTTCGATTTTACCTAACCCCGATTTCGAGTTAAAGTTATCACAGACCCGGTCAATAAGATCTGGATTTAACAATGTTCAATTTTCTTTCAATATGCTTCACGAATTTCCTTTCTAGAATTACTACATTCTTCATCTGAATACAATTTTTTTTTTTTTTAAATTATTTCTCAGGAATTAAAAAAAAAACGCTGGGATTAATACACAAAGGTTATCTTCAATTCATATTTATAATCAATTATATGAAGAGACATTCTTGCAACATGGATTGAATTTGGGTTATGTTTCCTTACTGAAAGAAACTTGTTTTTTGTTCTCAGCAATGGCCTTGCGGAGTAAGAAAGGAAAAAAAAAAGAGGTACGAGGTTTGCGGCAGATGGTCATGAGATATATGGGTTAAATCCGGGTTGCGTTTATTTATTGACATAGGTTTGAGTATATATCTCTCTGAATAATTTTCATTGTGAATTTAGGATTTTAATTTGAGATTTCAAAGTTTTAAATTCAGCATTTTAATAGTTTGAGTTTACTTTAGATTTTATCTAAGATTGTTAACTTTGAGTACTGTTTAAGTATGAGCTGGACACAAATCAAATCTTGTTCAAATTATTTTTAGATGTATCTTATATCACATCAAGAAATATCTATCAATTAATGAGAATTTTACCCTTTTATCTCTCAATATTTGTTAATACTATTATATTTTGAGTAGAAAAATATTATTTATATAATTTAAAGATAGAAAAGTGTTTTTAAACCAATCCTTGGGTGGGAAATTATAATTCACTCTTAAAAAATAGGCCAAAGGACAATTCCCCACCCAAGGTTAATGAAAGGACAAATTCTCACCCGTTAATTTTGAAAAACCCAAATACCCACCCATTTACTGTTATGAATAGGGGTAAAATTGTCATTTCATAAAAAATAAAAAATAATATATTTCCCCCTAAGTTTATAAATCTGATTTCCTCCCATGAAGGTTTGAAAAATCACCTTTTCCCCCTAGGGTTTTGAAACTATCACCAGAGATAGTGGAGTTCATCGTCTCCGACCGCGTTCTCTCTCCCTTCCAACTTCTCTCTCCCTCCTGGTCTAAAACCCTAAATCTTAGTCGGAGATCGTTGGCGTCAGACGTTGCTTCCAAATGATCCATTGCGCGATAGATCTTCGACGACGTCGCTTTCAATTGTCATCTTCGTGGCTTTTTCATGACCGCGTCTTCGTCATGGAGGCTAGAGGAAACGTCGATAGACGGAAGGTCGATCAGAGTATGTCGTCAAAGAAGGAATGAAACCCTAGGGGAGAAATGACAATTTTTCAAACCTTGAGTAGGGGAAAAACATGATAGTATTTTATTTTTTAATATTTTTAGTTAAATGATAATTTTATCCCTATTCATAACAGTAAATGAGTGGTATTTGGGTTTTTGAAAGTTAATGAGTGAGAATTTATCCTTTCATTAAACCTTGGGTGGGAAATTGTCCTTTTGGCCTAAAAAATATGATAAAGCTAATATAGATTCAAGTAGTTAAACAAGCAACCAATAGTATAATTCTTCACCATTGGGATATGACTAATACTTTAATGAACGTGTTAGAGCTCCTTGGAATGATCACTAATCAATGTTCAAGTATTTATTATCCCATCACTTATTTAATTTTATATCTTATGATGGAATGGTCGGAATTAGTTTTATTTTTAAAAAATATAAGTTTTATCACAAGGAAATGCAAGACAAATGGATGATAACTTAATAAGTATTCTAATGAAACACTTTTACTATTTGTTGTAGCCACCGTTTTAGACCCCTAGAGCAAAAATATCATAAGTATAAAATTTATTAGCAAACTATAAGTTGTTAGAACCTTTCACTTATATAATAAATGATATTTAGGAATGTTGGTTGGGGTTTTCCTCTTATGTGAGAGGATGACCAAGTTATTGTGTTACCTACTTTGACCATTTGGTTAAATGTGGATGAAAATTATTTTAGTCTTTTCACTAAGTTTAATGAAGACTTATAAATACCTATCCAAGTGGGAATTAATTGGGTTTCAATCCTATCAAAAACACACACACAAAGAGAGAAAGAGAAAGAGAAGAGGAGAGGAAAAGTCACCTTTGCTATTTTATTCATACTCTAGTAGTTTTTGTAAATCTGTGTTTTTGGAGTTGTGCACTGTTGGATCGAACTAAAATTTTGTGGAGATGTTCACGACATAAGGCTCTACATTTCGAATGGTGGAGATGTAATTTTGAGTCACTTAGACTCGAATCTGAACCTACGAACAAAAACTTTATTTCGGTGATTTCTCTTCATTAAACTTGTGTTGTTTGCTTTTTTGTTGCCAATAATGGTAGTTTTTATGTATTGTTGATTGTTTGCCTCTAGTTTTACTAGAGGGAACTCTATTTGTGCCCGTTATTATTATTGATAGTGGAAGATTTATCTAGACTAGGTCTCATGGATTTTCCTTTTCATATTGGCGAGGTTTTCCATATTAAAAATCTAATGTCCATTGATTTATTTTAATCCTGATGCATTTACTTTGCTTGTGAGTTCCTAATAGGTTTACACAAAAGGTTGGAAAACGTTTTTGATCCTTGGTCATTGCTTTATTTCATTTGGTCATTAGGGTATCAGATTTTTGTCATTTAGTTATACTGTTTGGTCATTGTGTTAGTACAATTAGTCACTGTGTTATTCCGCAATCTACACTTTTCGATTTTTTGCTTTATTTCATTTGGTCATTAGGCTATCAGATTTTTTGTCATTTAGTTATAATGTTTGGTCATTGTGTTACTACAATCAGTCATTGTGTTATTTCGTATTCTACTCTTTCCGATTTTATTTCTCAACAAGTGGTATCAAAGCTAAATCTGATTATTTTGTTATTAAGTCTATGTTATCTAATGAAAGCCAATGCAAGTAAAATTGTGCTTTTGAATGGTCCTAATTATCCTCTTTGGAAGACTTGTTTTCTGTTAAAAATTTGTATCAACTAGTACACGAAAAAACCTGAAGATAAAACAGATGAAGAATAGACATTATAACATAGGCAAGTGTATGAATATATTAGACAGTGGGTTGATGATAACATGTTGAACCATATTGATAGAGAGACAAATGCTAGGATACTATAAAAGAAACTTGAAAAGTTATGTGCCTAGAAAATACAAACAACAAAATATACTTGATCAAGCAAACGATGACTGTAAGGTATTAAGAAAGAACTCTTATAATTGATCACTTGAATATTTTTTAGGGAATCTTTAATCAGCTTTCAGCTATTGGTATAAAGTTTGAAGAAGAGATGTAAACATTAATTCTTCTTAGGTCATTACCAGAGTCATGGGAGACATTTAAAATATCATTGCCTAATTCTACTCCAGAAGGAAGCATGGCCATGGAATCTATCAAAAGTAGTATTTTGAGTGAAAAGATGAGAAGAAAATCATAAGGTTTCTTTTCACAAGCAGAAGTTGTTGTTACAGAAAAAAAAGAGAGAAGCAAAAGTAAAGGATCAAAGCCTAGAAACAAAAAAAAGGGGCAAGTCAAACAAGTATGCCAACATTGAATGTCATTATTGTAGGTTGAAAGGTCATACTAAGAAGTATTGTAGAAAGCTCAAGAGAGACAATAAAAAAAATGGTGAGAAAAAGAATAATACTGACAAAGGTGAGAATCATATTGTTATAGAGATTATTGAAGATTACTTTGTTGTTCTTTGTGATGACCTCATAAATGTCACGTGTAATAAGACTAATTGGATTGTTGATAATGGTGCCATAATCCATGCAACATCCTAAACAAATTTCTTTGTAGTCTATAATTTTGGTGATTATGGGATTGTTAGGATAAGTAATAATGATGTCTCAAAAATTGTTGGTATTGAAGATGTGTGGCTACAGACAAAAAATGGTACAATGTTATTACTTAGAAATGTAGGATTTCTAAGGTATTGATAACTAGTAGCACAATAGAATATAAAAATTTACAATTTAAAAACAATCTTAAAAGTCCTAACCAAGGTACCCGTTTTAAACATAAAATTTATGAAAAATACAAAAATACTCATAGGATGTTTTAGATTTATACTTATAATGATAGCTCTTTTAAAACTTCATGTGGCTTGAGACAAAACACTATCCAACCTTTATGAGACCGTACCTTAATATCCATGTAGCACACAAACATAAAAGAGAAAATCTAAGCGAAAAGACTGTTAGGGCTTTTTGGTTGGATGGACTTATGTTGACGAGAAGGAGAGAAAATAGATAGTCTTGTAGATAAGGTTCTCTATTTTGTTTTTGTTTTTTGTTATTTAAAAAAAAAGAATTTTTTTTTTGTGTGTGTTCAAAGTCTGATTTTGACTGGAATTTAATATGCACATGGGTCTTTTAAAACACACTTGCACGATTAGCACATGTCAAGGCACAACTGGCATCTTCAGGACACATGTGTAGTCAACATCACTCATATATGTCGATCGACATATCCTTTTTACATTGTATTGATGAGCATCATGCACGTGTAGGACCAACACTATCTTTTTGCATGGTGCCACTTAACACATGCATATGCATGACCAACACTTGCTTCACCAGGTTGCACAAATGACTTGTATGATGTATGGTCATGCACTTGGTTAAAACATGGTCAAATTAGACCCTTTTAACCTATTAGTTAAACTCAATCCATTTGCATTCTCTCTTTCTTCCCTAATCACTAAGATTGTCAATAAGTAATCTATACCTTTGAGTTCGATTCAACTATTTTATGTGTATGACCCACAAACTTTCTATCGAGCTGATAGTATCCAAATTCAGACTAAATTTAGACACAGACTAAGATTAGCCTCTAACAAATCATCATGGCCATCTAGAGGATAGAGTGTCAGTGGACATCTTTTAAACTTTTACAACATCACAGTTACGTGCAATTTAATAATTTCTTCAACCAATATCACTCAAGGCTCAGATATAAAATTATATCTATCTTAGTAGTTTCTCAATATGAATCGATACACATTAATGACTAATACGGATTAGGCTATAACCTTATCTCACTGTGGCCACAGATTCAAGTACTCATTGATGTCTTTCAGTATTCTTATATGAGATATCTTATCTTGTGCTCAAAAGTGACGAATTCTTTATTGATCGATTATAGCTTCCATGTATCTCACGATATAACCAATTACTACTTTTATAGTTACCCTAATTATGATGACACGTTGAATAGTGTCAAACCATATCGATTCTTATAGAAGACAATTTAACGACGTCAAGTCAATGGATCACATCTACTTGTGGCATTTAAAGGATTTATTTTATAGATACTAGATCAACTATTCATATAAATATCTTCTAGTCGGGTCAATCTAGTGAACATGTCTACAACGTGCACCTATACGTTGTACCAAACTGTTTATAACAATTTTGACACGTGAGAACTATCACCACTTTTGGTGTAGTCACTTAACACTATGATAATCCTATTATCATTACATGTACCCTTATTCATTGCAATGTTGAGATTATTGACGTTTCTAGAATGACTATTTAATATATACATAAGGTTTCCACAATCAATTGTCTGAACCCCTCATCACAGTTATACCATTTTAAAAGACATTTTATTTGTATTATCATATAATTAAACACATATGAATATAATAACAATAAATTTTTTTATGAATGATTAATATAAAATTAAATCCACAAATGTCAAACACAATTGGCTCTAGGGCACCTAGCATAACAATCTCTCATTTATATTATAGCAAATCGATCATATATCTAATATCGAATTTGGCTATATGTCTATCATGTTTTTGCTGCAACAGTGGCTTTGTCAATGAATCAGCTAAATTATCATATGTATCAGTCCTTACTATCTATATGCCACATCGTTAAAAAATCTCTCAGATCAAATGATATTGTCTGAGCATGTGTTTAGACTTCTTATGAGACCACAACTCTTTTGCCTAAACAATTGTTTCATTGTTATTGCAATGGACCTTAATTGACTTGGTAATACATAGAACCATTCTAAGTTTAGTAACAAATTTCTTGATCCATACAAATTTTTTAACCATTTCTAAGGGAGAAATATACTCGAACTCGGTCATAGAATTAGCCATGAGATTTATAATCATCTTGGTCAGTTTGAAAACTAGCATTACAGTAGCCTTTTGCAGTGAGTTCAGATTCCCCTTCATAAATCAAGAACACATTCTTAGTCCTTCTTATGTACTTTAAGATGTTTTTGATAACCATCTAATGTTTTCTTCCTAGATTAGATTGATATTTACTACAAACATTCAAGACATATGAGACATCAACCCTCATACATAACAACACATACATGATTGATACCATAGTTGAGGCATATCAGATCCTACTCATCTCATCTTTCTTAAATTTTGTACTTCGACATAGGTAGAAATCCTTGGATTCTTCCATATAAAATCTAGTCAATATATTGTTTATGTACGTACTTTAACTTAGGCCCAAAAGTCTATACTCTCTATCCGGGTAAATTCTAATCCCAAGAATATCAAGTATTTCTCCTAAATCTTTCATAGAAAAACACTTAGATAACCAAACTTTTACCAATTACAAGTTTTATATGTCATTTCCAATAATCAAGATGTCATCAACATACAATGCTAGAAATGCAATCACGCTCCCACTAACCCTTTTATAGACACATGGTTCATCTTCATCTTTAATGAATTCGACTCTTGAATGGTTTCATGAAAACAAATATTTCAGCTTCTCAAAACTTGCTTAAGTTTATAAATGGACTTTTGCGGCTTGCTTACTTTATCTATCTATCTAACAAAAATGAAACCATAAGCTTATGTCATATAGACATCCTTTACAAGGTTACTGTTTAGGAAGACAGTCTTGACATCCATCCGGAAGATTTCATAATCCTAGTATGTAGTTATAACAAGCATAATCCTAATAAACTTAAACATAATGATTGGTGACAAGATTTCATCATAGTCAATGTTATACTTTTGAGTGAAACCTTTGATAACTAATCGTGTTTTATAGGTATGCACATTACATTCCATGTTAGTTTTCCTTTTGATAACCCATTTGCACCATATTGATTTTACCCCTTCAAGTACATCTGTTAGAATACATACTTGGTTCTGGTATATAGAATCTATTTTGGATTTCATGGCATCTAATTATTTTTGAGAATCTAGACTTAAAACAGCTCGTCATAAGTCTTAGGTTCGTTATCGTGGATGAACAGTACATCACTGTGCTAAGTCAAGAGAAAACCAAATCTCTCTGGTTTATGACATACTCATGTAAACCTATTTAGCTCTTATGTGTACTGAGGTTGTTCCACTTGAAATGAAGGAACTTCCTTATCATGATCAACCATCTGTGATGGCACATTGTCCTGTCTAACATTTGTGGTATCTTATGGTACAGAAACTTTATCGAGTTTCACCCTCTTTTTACTGGTTCTTTTAAGAATAAATTTCTTTTCAAGGAATAGGATGGTTAAAGCGACAAAACCTTTTTGCTCCTCTAGGTAATAGAAGTAGTATCCCTAAGTAACTTTTGAGTACCTCACAAAGATACATTTTTTCAACTCAAAGCTTAGTTTGTTCAATGTCAAGTTCTTGACATAAGCTTCACAACCCCAAATCTTCAAGTAATCTAGATTAGGTTTTCACCCAAACCACAACTCATATGGAGTCTTATCCTTATATTTAGATAAGACACGGTTCATTCTATATGTAACGGTTTTTAGGGCATGACCCTAAAAAGATATGGGTAAATTGGTAAAACTTATCATAGACTTGACAATTTCCATTAAGGTCTTATTCCTTGGCTCAAATACACCATTATGTTATGTGTACTAGAAGGGTTGAGTTGAGATACTATCCATTTTTTCTTTAGGTATTCTTTGAATTCAACACTCAAGTATTCACCTCATCGATTACTTTGAGGATTTTAATTTGTTTTCCAAATTGCTTTTTTGCTTCGCCCTTGAATTATTTGAATTTGTCAAAGTATTTAGACTTATGTTTAATCAAAAACACGTAGCTATATCTACTAAAGTCATCAATAAATGTGATGAAGTAGACTTCTCTATATCTACTATGCATTGTCATAGACCCATAAACATCACTATGTATGATCCTAACAGTTCAATCACCCTTTTAATGTGTCCAATGAAGGGTGTTTTGGCCATCTTACCTCATAGACAGGATTAGTATTTATCATATAACTTAAAGTCAAATGATTGTAAGACTTTGTTCAAAGTGGTTGAAACATCCTGCTCAAAGGTCATATCCTTTGAAGGGATTTTTTTTTTTTTGGGATTGAAAGAAAAATTAAAGTTAAAATTAAAAATAAATTCGAAGCCTTATTTACTCGAAATCTATAAATAATTTAATTTCATTAATAATTCATGTGGAAACCAAATAAACAAACCAAGTATTAATTGACAACCAACAATAAAATAACAAAAAGTCATGCTAAGATTTAAAACAACTAATTAAATAGTGTGTCATAGTTTCACATTTCAACCTTGAGATAAATTTATTATATAGCATAAAAAGAGATTCCAAATTCCTATGCCTCCACTGCTGATCTGCTACCCAGTAGTCTACCACAAGCTCATTTTATACCTGCAAGATCGAATATAAAACGAATGAGTGGCAAATCACTCAGTAAGTAAGAATCTCTATCCTACATTATTAATCAATCTTTTGGAATTTTCATTTATCAGACATTTAGTCTTTCAGAATTCTTGTTTGTCAAAGAATAATTATCAATTCAATTCATTTCATTTCTCAATGCCGATCGGTCTAGGTCGTATTAAGGATTCGACACCCAAGTCATGTGACTTCTCTCTCACGGCTATCATAGTCCATGGTACATATAAGTCAATTTCAATGATATCACCTTCTAATAGGTGTATACTATGGACTACGTATCCTCTCAATGGATCAACACCTTTCAATGGTGCATAACTTATGTCATAGGTATCCTCTCAATACAATCCTTTAACTCAAATCATTGTATGACACAGGTGATTAATTATTCTCTCAATCTTAGGACTTTTTGTCCCACCATCCTAATCATGTGTCACACAATATTCTATATTTAGTCAAAAATTTACTCATAAAATTCATACAAGATTGTATTACAAAATAATACAAATATTTGTAACACAATTTATAATTTATTTACAACACTAAAAATGTACTATTATATAAAATCTATACTGAATGATTGTGTAGTTTGACAGCAAAAAAACTAAACTCGTAAGTAGTTAAAAGAAATTCCTTCTTCTGCTGCCATTCTCTTTCACCAGTGTCACAAACTTTAATCTTATATATGTATATCTAATTTTTTATTTCTTTTCCCCCACACCAAATCTCCAACAACTCAAGTCCACAAATCAAAATTAATTCGCACATAATCATTCTACAGCCGCCATTTTCCTCCACCAATATCACAAATTTTCTTTTTTATAAATATCACAATAACTCAATTCTTCCAAAAGAAACTCAAAATCTCAACCCAAGCGTTAATTCCCAGAAAACCTTATTACGCCACAGACCATCATAACAATTTATATATGCAATTTCTGAAAACAATTTTCTATCACAATAAACATTGCAACGTTTTTAGCCAGAGTATACATCAAACAATCACTACAAAATTACTTAAATCGTATTATCACACCGCAACATATTCCAACAGAAATTTGCTACCTTCCATACAATTTGCACTGTAATTTAACGACTAAACAAAACACCTTTCTATAAAATACCCATCTTTAAGAGCATCATCTTTATTTAATATCCATCAATTAAAATAATCCCTACTAATATAATCAAATCTAAAAATTTCATTTAATTATTATCATAAGAAAAATAGATTCTACTTACCTTTTCTCCAGTAAGATGATTTGATGTAGACTTAATCTCCCAAGAATTCTTCAAACTTTGATCTCTGCTCTCTAATCACTACTCTCTTTCTAAGTTAATGAATAAAAAAAAATCCCCAATTACTTCTGCCTTTCTGTATTTTCTTTACGCTTAAATAAAGTGAACACTAGTATTATCCCCCTATTACGTAAAACGTGAATTAATTGCCTTTAATATTTATCTAATCTCTTCTTTTTTAAAAAATAAAATAAAATCTATCCACTAATTAATTAACTAAATTTTTATAAAATACCTAAAATATCCCTAAAGCATACCTGAGGTGTCACAGTGGTCTACCTTGCAATGCGACATATATGTGGTGTTCAAATCATTTGATTTTAATTGTTTGTTATTTTGCACATTGAGAATTTCATTATCCAATTTTCGAACGTATAAACCATTATACAATTTAGTTGTTCTATTGAAAATATTATTTAAGCTGATGGTTATTCTACTACTAACAATCGAAAATAGACATAGAAACTAGCTCGATGGGCAACCTAAGATAACAAATCCTTATGACTAATATAGCAACATGTGTTCCATTTCCAACACATAGGTCAACCTCTCATTTGACGAGCAATCTACTCTGCCTCAATCCCTACATATCAAAATAAATATGAGAATCACATCCTATGTCTACAACCCAGGATGAATGTAACACCCCCCTTTAGAAGTACTGCCCTCTAAAGGAAAATGTCACTAAATTGCCTATTTTAAGTATGCATTTAATTTAAAACATTTAATTTAACCCCAAAGCATTTGAATAAAACTTCATTTATTAAACTTTATAAAATGATTGAAAAGCCCTTTATTAAAATTATCTTGAAAGCGTATCAATAGATATCCATAAGAAAACATAATAGGTGTAGTCAAATACATAAATAATCTAAAGGAAAAACATCATATAAAACTCTGAGAAAACTAAATGATGAAAATGCCCTCAAAATCCTATGCCTTCTAACCATCGCTCGTTTTGTAGCCATCATAATAACCTGTATCTACACACAAGAAAATAGGAGAATGAGTGATAAGAATACTCAATAAATAAAGACTCTACTGATAACTTTTACTGAAATCTCTAAAATGCCCTTAGCCTCAACCCTTACTATCTTTGTCATTTAGAGTTGGCATCGAACTCTCCTATGGATAATAATGGGTCTTATATAATGTCTCTGTACTCATACTATACTCTAGGGACTATTTAGGTTATATATCTTAACTCTCAGATCGAACTATGTCTCGCTCAATCATTAAGGAACATCTCCCTTGGATTCTTATCTAGTGTGACCTTAACTAACTTTGTGAAAGCATCTGAATATGAAAACTATAATAAAAGTTGTATACTAGGCTGATTGATTTGAATCGAATACAGAGATTTGACACCTTGTCCATATAAGCCATCTCTTTGTTCCATTACACCATCCGTATGTCATCTGGACTATGCATAAGCAAATACCTTATTATGGGTCTAGTGTTCTACTAAGAACATGTTTTACTACAAACGGTGTAGAGAATATATACCCACGATGCCCCTTGTAATGATCCTATGATGTTTAACATACATCCATCTTGAGCCTTAACTAGTTTTACCTAGCTCTCACTTCTACCTAAAAATGTATTCATGCAATTCTATAACTTAATTCTTAGGCATGTAAGGTACTACTGCGTACCTAAAGTGTTTATATTATTACTCAGGAAGACCCTTAAATATGTAGCTTAGTTCTTTCGTTTTTTTCCTAGTTCTACTCTATACATACAAACGTGTACATCTGGACACACGGGGGTGTGTCTAATTACTTTATCTACACACAACTATTACCTAATGACTTTTACCCGTGTTTGACTATTTATAAACACACAGGTGTGCACCCTTTAGACAATTATTCTATTTTCTTTTTCTATTCTTTTCTTGATCATACTACTTTTCAAGGGTATTCTCATCATTCTACCTCACATACGGGAAGTTTTTGTGTTATAGTTGACCACTAACCAATCAACAAGACTCGATATTTATCAAAACACTATGATAACTAGGCCTGAATTTTAGAGGTCACACATACAGATATGTGTCCAATACCACACAACTATGTGACGAACTTAGAAAAACATCAAGTGCCCAAATTTTGATCTCTAATTTGATTCCAATCACTCAAACATTATCTATTCATCCGTTAGCATGGGTATTATGACCACGACATCAATACAACTCAAATATCATGCCACCAAATGCTTAGGAATCATAAACTAGACCGTATACTCAAATCATCAAGCTTTATAACAAAGTTTAATACACAATAACTCCTCTCATCTGATCTCCCATACTTAACTGTATTTCTAATGATTTTACATGCACAAGGCATGCAATTTCATCAATAACAAAACCATTAACATGTCAATGGTTATTAACATAACATATATAAATACACATACATATAGATCACTATAACTTATCAATTAAGGCAATAACATCATAATAAGGGTGTCACGCTCCTTTAGCATATGTTAATCATCATAAAGATTATAACAAAATCATGTGATTTCATGTTTAATTGCATTGTAACTCAATAAGGAGCATAAGAGATCATGTTTACTTACCTTAACTCTGTAGAAACAGTGCTTGAATAGGCTCTATTCTCACTAGAATTACCATTGATTTGGTTACTAGGAAGCATAACTAGAGTTGCCAAATGAAAGTCGGATGATCAAGCTCTCACACACACTCAATTTCAAAGAAAATTATGCATTGAGGGATTATGAGATAATAATCCCAAAAACACAATGATATGTCATATCTAAATTGAAAATGCATTACATACATATAGGAATGTGTTCAAGACACAATCTTATGCCAATTAATTTTGAATTTACGTGGAATCAATCTTATCCGCTTGACGTGGCAATGACAAATGAGCATAACCTTGCTATACATGATTGTGTGTGACCTAAAACCTATCTTTTGACTTTTAGTTCATGCTAACTCATGTAAAAAGACTATCTTACCTTAAAGATGTACCTGGGGGTGTTATAATTCCTCCCGCTTAATGGAATTCTAACCCCAAAGTTTGTTGAAAATAGTTCAGGATGTTTTTCTCTCATGGTTTGTTCTATCTCCTAGGTAGCCTTATCAACCTTGTGATTCCTCTAAAGTATCTTGACAAAAAGGAATCTACCAGTTTCTCAATTGTTTAACCTTCCTATCTAGGATTTAAATTGGTTTCTCATCATAACTCAAGTCCTCTTAATGCTGAATCTCCTTGGTTCTCAATACATGAGAAGAATCACCAATATACTTGTTTAATGAAAAGACATGGAATACATCATGAATACACTTCATGCTTATTGGTAATGTGAGACTATATGTCACCTTACCAATCCTCTCCATTATCTTATATGGTCTAATATACGTAGGAGCCAACTTACCCTTTTTTTTTAACCTCATTATATGCTTAAATGAAGTAACTCTAATGAAAACTCTATCACCTATACTGAACTCTATATCTCGACATCTTTGATTATAATAGCTTTTCTATCAATCTTAGGCCTGTTTCATTCTCTGTCTGATCAACAAAATATCCTCAACCATTTTTCTGAGTTGACTTTGGTCCAAGAGACTAAATCAAGACATCCTTCTTACCCAGCTCATCCAAGTGTATAAGAGAATGACATATTCTACCATAAAGTGCCTTATAGGGTGCCATATGAGTCGTCCCCTAATAACTGTCATTATAGTGAACTCCACTAAGGGTGACATCTCAACCCAACTCTCCTTATGGTCTAAGCAACAGGCTTTCAACATATCCTCCAATACTTGGTTGGTCCTCTCAACCTGACAATTTATTTGTAGGTGATAAGTTGTATTGAATGTTAAATTATTGTCCAATG
The DNA here is from genome assembly GCF_011075055.1 of Mangifera indica. Taxonomy (NCBI): domain Eukaryota; kingdom Viridiplantae; phylum Streptophyta; class Magnoliopsida; order Sapindales; family Anacardiaceae; genus Mangifera; species Mangifera indica. Next base: position 13,409,106 of record NC_058144.1, read on the forward strand.
ATCTATATAAACTCCTTCAAAAAGTTAACACAAACCTCATGTCTCTATCTGATACTATGGTCTTAGGTATACCATGTAAGCTGACAATTTCTTGAACATATAACTTTTTCAAGTAATCTGAGTTTGAGTGTATTGTTCTCTTAAAAGTGGCTAAAGAAATTGTATGGATTAAAAAGTTTATAATTGAACTTAGAGTAGTTTCAAGCATCATCAAGTCAATTGAGCTCTATTACAATAATAATGGAGCGATTGCTTTGTTAAAGGATCTGTGGTCTCATTAGAGGTTTAGACACATACTCAAACAATATCACATAATCCAAGAGATTGTACAATAAGGTGATATACAGTTAGTGAAGATTGATACAAATGACAATTTGACTGACTCACTGATAAAGCTTTTTCGTAGTAGAAACATGATAGACATGTAGTTAAGCTCAACATTAGATATATAGCCGATTGGTCATAGTGCAAGTAAAAGATTGTTAAGGTAGTTGCTCTATAGCCAATCGAATTTAACATTTGTAGATGTAATTTTATATTAATAATTAATAAAAGAATTGCTTATTATTCAATCCATATGTTGACTATTTATATGATCATAAGAAAAACATACATTTATAATGGTAGAACTGTGACAAAGGGATTATATGACTGATCGTGAGAACCCTATGTACACATTTAGTAGTTATTCTAGAAATGTTTGTAATCATGACATTGCAATGAATAAGGGCATGTGTAATGATGATAGGATTGTCATGGTATTTAGTGATCCCATTAAAAGTGGTGACAATTTTCAAATGTCAAAGCTATTGTAGACAACTTGGTGTAACACATAGGTGCACATTGTAGATGTGTTCATCGAATTAACCCAATCAAAGGATATTCTTACGAATGGTTACTCTGGTATCTATGGAATAAATCCTCTAAACATCACGGGTGTATATGATTCTTTGACTTGAAGTCGTCAGATTGCTTGGTGTAAGAATTGGCATGGTTTAACGTTATCTAACATGCCACCATAATTGGGGTAACTGTGAATATAATAATTGACAATATCATTAGATACATGGAGTCTATGGTTAATTGATAATGAATTTTTCACTCTTAAGTATAAGAGAAGATATCTTATATGAGAATAAGGGTACAAGATAAGATATCTCAGACAATATTATCAATCAATTTGATTGACAATATCGTGACATTACAATGAATAAAGTCATGTGTAATGATGATATAATTATTATAGTATTAAGTGACCCCACCAAAAGTGGTGACAATTCTTGAGTGTCAAAACTATTGTAGATTATTTGGTATAACATATAGATGTACATTGTAGACATGTTTATCAGATTGACCAGACCAGAGGATATCTTTATGGATGGTTGCTCTAGTATTTATGAAATAAATCATCTAAACATCACAGATGCACGTGATCTTTTGACTTGAAGTAGCTAGATTGTCTAGTGTAAGGATTAGTATAGTTTGATGTTATTTAATATGCCACTGTAATTAAGATAACTATAAATATAGTAATCGACAATATCGTGAGATACATGAAGGTTATAGTTGATCGATAAAGGATTTGTCACTCTTGAGCATAAGAGAAGATATCTCATATAAGAATATTGAAAGAATCTATGACTACTTGAATCTGTAGTCACAGTGGGATGAGGTTGTGGCCTAATCAATGTTAGTCATTAATATGCATCAGTTCATACTGAATAATCACTAAGATAGACACATTTCTATGTCTCAACCTAGAAAGATATTGGTTAACAAAAAGATTAAATTACATACAACTATGATGTTGTATAAACTTAAAAGATATCTTCTGACACTATCATTTAGGTGGCCAGGATACTTTGCTAGAGGCCAATCTTAGTTTATGTCTGGATTCACCCTGAATTCAGATATTACCATTTTGATAGAGAGCTTATAGGTTACATGTATAAATGAGTTAAATCAAACTCAAAGGAGTAGATTGTTTGTTAACATTCTTAATGTTTAAGGTCAAAAGAGAGATCACAAATAGACTGGGTTTGCCTAATGGGTTGAATGGAGTTAGGTTTGATTTTTCCTTAACTAAGTGTTGTATATGCACTTGGTATGATAGTGTCATGATGGCAATTGACACCATAGAATAAAGCTTACCTGTTTTACTTATCACAATAGAAGTACATTGAAAGGTGCTTCGGAGGTTCAATATAAAGCAAGCAAAACTTGTTAGCTCACCTGTTTCCATTCAAGTTGAGCTAAGTTCCAATTAAAGCCCATCCACAAATGAAGAAAAGAAAGATAAGGAAAAGGTTCCATATGCATTAGCTATAGAAAGTTTAATGCATGCAATGGTTTATACAAGACTAGACATAACCTATGCAGTTGGTGTGTTGAGTAGATTCCTATCTAATCCTAGTAAAAAGTATTGGAATACAATTAAGTGAATCATGAGATACCTTAAAGGTACTTCAAATTTGAGTCTTTTTTTTTTAATGGAAAACCATTGTTAGTTGTTTACACTGATGCTAACATGGGAAGAAATATAGATACTTGCAAGTTTACCTCGGGGTACTTGATAACTTTTGTAGGTGGGGATGTGGCTTGGTAATCTAGACCTTAGAAATTGTTGCATTTTCCACCATAGAAGAAGATTTTATTATTGCAACTGAAGCTTGTAAGGAGTTGCTTTGGGTTAAAAATTTTATATTGGAAGTTGGGTTCGAGCAACAAAATTATATGTTATTCTGTGATAGTCAAATTTCTATTCACTTGGGTAAGAAATTCACTATCCATGCGAGATTAAAACACATAGATGTGAGGTATCACTAGATTAGAGATGTTTTGAATAAAAAGTTACCAAAACTTAAGAAAATTCATACTAATCTAAATGGCGTAAATGTGTTGACAAAAGGTTTGCCAAGAGAAAAGCTTGATGTCTGTGATTTCATTGTTAGGACAACACTTTCCTTCATATAATCGAGAAAAGGGAGATTTGTTAGGTTTCCCTCTTATGTGAGATAATGACCCATTTATTGTGTTATTTACTTTTGACCATTTGGTTAAATATAGATGGAGGCTATTTTAGTATTTTCACTAAGTTTAATGAAGACTTCTAAATACCCATTCAGATGGGAATTAATTGAGTTGTAATCCTATCAAAAATAAAGAGAGGGAGAAGAGGAGAAGAAAAGTCACCTTTGTTGTTTTGTTCATACTTTGGTAGTTTTTGTAAATCTTTGTTTATGACATTGTTAACCATTGGATTGAGCGAAAATTTTGTAGAGGTGTTTACAATTCCAGACTCTACATTTTGAATGATGGAGATGTAATTTTGAGTTTCTAGATCCAAATCTAAATTTGTAAACAAAAAGCTTTGGTTTGATGATTTCTCTCTATTAAACTTATGTTATTTGCTTTTTTGTTGCCAAGAATGGTTTTTCTTGATGTATTATTGATTGTTTGCCTATAGTTTCACTTGAGAGAACTTTGTTTGTACGCATTATTATTATTGATAATGGAAGATTTATTTGGACTCGGTCTTATGGTTTTTTCTTTTCTATATTGGGAAGATTTTCCATGTTAAAAATCTAGTGTCCATTGATTTATTTTAATCATGTTGCATTTGCTTTGCTTGTGGGTTCCTAATTGGTTTGCATAAAAGATCGGAAAGTTTTTCGATCCTTGGTCATTACTTTATTTTGTTTGGTCATTCAATTATATTGTTTGGTTATTGTGTTTTGCAACTGGTCACTATATTTATTCTGTATTCTAAAATTTTCAATTTTATTTCTCAGCAAGTTTTACTTGAAATGTATCAACTTTATGAAATGAAGTCTTCCTTGGGACACAACCGTGCACAGGTAGCATCTGGCGTGGATGCTTGTTAGAACGGGTAGTATTCTTCCTTGGCACAGAGAATCCAATTAAAGACTTGGTTAAACATTCCTTGTGCACAACTGTGCTCTATGGGAAATTCACTAGAGCATGTTTCCAGAATTTTGGTCAATTTTATAAGCATTGCATGCATAGCCACCAACCTACATGCTCGATTGAGGCAGATTTAGCGATTTGGATCCCGTTTTGATGAACAAGGACTAAATTGTAATTTTTCTAGTATTTGGGGTTGAATTACAATTGTGTAAAACTTGAGAGACTAAAAGTAAATTAAGATTTGAGTAAAAATAATTAAAATTTATTTTTAATTATGGTTCTCGGTATATAGTAAAACAAGCTAAATTGAATGTTATTTATTTGGATTTTTAATTTTTAATGAAATAGGACCCATGCGTCCTACCTTTTCTCAATTTTTTTATGTATTTTCTTTTTACTTAACTCCTCTCGAGTATAACTGGAGGTTTCTATATTATATATGTAAAATTAAAATAGGATTTATTTTTCTAAACTTTAAAAAATGTAACTAAGAAACAAAGTCATAGACTTATGAAATTCGAAAACGAAGGAATTTTGAAGATCCTAAAAACAGAATCTAGGTTGACCAGTCAATTCCTCATGACTTAGGGAATTAACATTAGCAAAACCTTATATCGACACAATTTAGATTTACGTTGTAATATGTATACTAGGTTTTATTTTTCCAAATAACCATCTCACATGCAAAATAACTAAATTGGTGAGACCGTAATCCCTTAAATTTGTTAAGTCGAAAATAACCAAAACCTTCCAATATGATGCTTCAGAACAAGTCCCTGTTCATTGAAAACTTTGTTTACCAAAATGAAGGGTATACTTGTACCAGTGAAAGACCAAATGATTTTTCATATTGGGTCCGACTTAAATAGTACACCTAACTTGTTCGTCAAAGCAAATGTAAAAATGTATTAGAGGAAGAGTTAGGGAAATACAATTTTCGTTGTATAGGCAATATGTAGTATCCACCTTACTATAAACTGAGAGTCACATTTGATATCGCACGATTGATTTATGCTAACTACTGAATTAGAGATCGTGGATTTTTTAGATTAGTTTGATTGATCTACCTGTTGATTAATTTAAACTTATTCACCAAAGTGATGAAGAGAGTTGATGTAATAGGATTTTGGTCTGCTAGGAAGTCCATAGAGAAGGTTGTTGGCTTGAATAAAATAGTAGGAGGATTTATTCAACAAAGACCATGTTAAGCAAATAATTAATTAAAATTAAAGATTACTAATATTTACTTTTCTACATATGTAGATCAAAAGCCCACCATGTTAAACAACAACATGAACTTATGATCAATATTGGAAAGAGAAAACAAGCTTAAAGGGAGTAAATTTAATGACTGGTACTGAAGCCTTCAAATCATATTATATTAAAACAAAAAGTTGAATATTCTTAAAGGAGTAATACCTTCTAAGCTTAGTCTTGATACCACCCAAGAGCAGTTAAATGCTTATAATAAGTATCTAAATAACTTCAATGATGTCAATTGTTTAGTATTAATGACTATGACACTTGAACTATAGAAACAGTATGAAGACATGGATGCCAATCCATTCTTCTTCACATTCACAAGATGTTAGCAACTTATGCAAGGTATAAGATTACTAGGTGTTGAAAACACTCTATAGGTGTAATATGTCTGAAGAAGAATTAGTGGGCCCTCATGAAGTCAAAATGATTGGCTATATAAAGAGGTTGGCGTCACTAGGGATGATTATGAATAATGAATTAGCCAATGACCTTGTCTTACAATCCCTTCTTAACTTATATAGGACATTTATTACAAACTACCTTATGAGTGAAAAGAAACATATTCTTCTTTAATTCCTAGGGTGCTTAAGACTGTTGAGCAAGAAGTAAAGAAGTCTACTAATATGCTTCTAATAGATGTCAAGACACATAATGTTAAAGGTAAAAGCAAGGCCAAGGTTAGCCCAAGCCTAAAACCCAAAAGCAGGCTTCTACCACTATACAACCTACAAGTGGCGTTGGAAAGGGTAAGGTTGCTTGCTTCCATTGCGACAAGGCCATACATTGGAAGAAACATTGCAAGGCCTACCTTGAAAGCAAGAAGAAGAAATTGGCTACTTCAGCTTCAGGGGTATTCGTTACTGAGATAAACTTCTCAACACCTATGTCTTGGGTTATGGACACAAGATGTTATTCTCACATATGTTTTAATATGTAGGAACTAAGGTGTGGTAAATTGCTTGCTAAAGGGGAAATAGACCTACTCATTGGAAATTGAGCTAGAGTTGCTACATTAGCCATAGGAAATTATTTTATCAATTTGCCCTTTAGGCTTATTTTGGAACTTAAGGATTGCTTTTATGTTCTTAGCATTTCTAGAAATTTTGCCTTGGACAAATTTGCATTGTTTTTGGATTATTGGTGGCATTATCACCATCAGCTTAACTAATATTCATTATAGAACTGCTCATTTAGAAACTCTATAAAGATAGGGTTTTAAGATTATTTGACCTAGTGTCTTATAGTGAATGTGAATCATGTCTTCTAGGCAAGATAACCAAGTCACCTTTCATTAGACATAATGAAAGAGCAACTGAATTGTTAGACATCATTCATAATGATGTTTGTAGACCTCTAACAATGCAAGTTAGAAATGAGTATTCTTACTTAGTCGCATTTACTAATGATCTCAGTAAATATTGTTATGTGTATCCAATAAAACACAAGTCTGAATGTTTTGAAAAATTTAAACAATTGAAAAGTGAAGTGGAAAAATAAACTAGAAGTATTATAAAGATCCTCTGAAGTGATCGAGAAGGTGAATATTTATTTGTTGAGTTTAGAGACTATATGAAGAAACATAACATAGTATCACATCTCAATCCTCTTGGTACACCACAAGATAACAATGTATTTGAATGGAGAAATAAGACTTTGATAGACATGGTCAAATCCATGATGAGTTTTACTGATCTACTCATGTCACTTTGAGGACATGCCCTAGAAATGGTCACGTATAAACTAAATCAAGTCTCATCCAAGTTTGTAAAAAAAACTCTTTATGAGTTATAGACTGTGCAAAATCCTAATTTAAAATATCTAATGGTTTAGGGCAGTGAAACTTATGGCGAAAAATTGACTTTAAATCAACTAAGTTCCAAATCTAAGAGATGTATCTTTATAGGGTATTATAAGGAAACCAATGGATACTACTACCATCCAGATGAGTAAAAGGTCTTCATTGCTTGAACTAAAGTTTTTCTAGAAAAGGAACTCATTTCCAAAAGAACGAGTGGACTATGGTAGATCCACTTGAAGGGATAAAACCTACAGGGTGTAAATGGGTCTTTAGAAAGAAGATCGACATAAGCACGAGTAGGACAATACCCACCTAAGCTGTATGCACTAGGGACACAAATCGGTGCCAAGAACGCATGGAAGAGTCATCCAGGACATGTTCAAGTCTCAGGTAACACATGTGTTTGTGTGTGTATATATATGTGTGTCCTCGCTTTAAACTAAAAAAATATATAATTTTTTATAATGCGTAACTCTAGGTAGAAAAAGAGTTTTCCCTTCTCTCTCACCACAAAGTTGTTCTCCAGTTCTAGCAAGCCATAAGCACAATCAAGCCTTCATTAGTACTGTTTTGAATGGATACTTAGGAACAGGCCTACGTTTGGTTCTAAGAGTGACTTTGTGACCTCTCTCTATCAACGAAAGATGAAAAGTCGCCTACAAAGGTTTATTTATTAAACACCTTATGTGTGTGTTATTGCATGGTTTGTGAGTTAATCATACTACAAGGATGATATAGAAAGGGGTTTACAGAGTGATTGTATTATTTAAATTAATTTTAAATTATTATTTTGTTATCGAAAACTGCAAAATCCTTGCAGAAATATTGTTGCAATTGTTGGTTGTATTAGTAAAAGTAGTTTTAGTTGTTTTTTATTAGTTTAGCTTAATACAACTTAGACTTCCTAGCTAGTAAAAACCGTGAAATGAATTAGTAATCGATTTCTCAATCTCTGTTGGATCATAATCTATTATTTTACTTGATGAATGACTCTTGCACTTGTGAGACACAACATGTAGCGAGGCTAGGTTTGACGGGGTTGTGCTGACTCTGGCATGACCCGACCTGAAACGATTTATTGACACCTGTATTGAGACTTAACATTTTATTTTTTATCAGCGAATGTTACTCTCAATGTACTGTTTTTAATAGACTAAAATACCTTCGCTGCACAAAATCTTTTTCACCTTTTTTCCAAATAAAAATCAAAGACAATGAATTGAACTCACTATGTAAAAGTGCAGACATTCTTCCTATAAATTCTCAATCTATGAGCCGCAAAGTTGCTATCACATTGCATTTCACACCATACCCATTGGCAAAATCATCATCATAACCTCAAAACACCATCAGTCTCCATGTAATCCTTTGCCTTACGCTCTAAGTCAACCAAATTATCCTCACTTAAAATTTTTAAACCAATTCTAACACCAAATGCATCATTGTCGAAATCAATCTTTCCATAATTCCTCAATAACTCATGTCCTAGATCGTGATTAAAACCCAACCCTTGATTCAGCTCACCGTCATCTCATCAAAAGAAAACTTTAACTATGAAAGGCAGCAATTGAGGAAGAGGCCAAATTCGTAAAATCCAAAAAAGGAAAAAGGTCCCAAGAAGAAACAAAGCAACTTGGCACTGCGAGGGATTAGTGCATGCGGGGGAGTTAACATAATGATGATGATGAAAGCAATAGAAGAAGAATAGAGCGTAAGTGAGGAAAGAAGAAGAAGCACTCATTTGCCAAAACATAGATTCAAAAAAAAAAAAATTCTTATGCTCATTTAACGTTTCTCTAAGGTTCATTTTGGTTTCTTTTGGATTCTAGTGACTAATTTTATCCGTTTTTTCGGTTATTGTTGTTGTGATGGTTATTGCGGGGTTTTTAATATGATTTTGTGGATATTAAAGGATTTATAGTTGTCTGAGGTAAAAAATGGAGAAGGTGGCAATTCGGAAAAAGAATTAAAAAGAAACCATAGTTTAATGACGATTGTTTCCAGCAAGCAAAAGACTTGAAATCTTACTGCTCCCCTCTGCTTGCTGAGAAATTAAAGAATATTGAAGAAAGGACAATGCTGCTGCTGAATCATGTCAACGGGGTATTGTGAAGACAATATATGTACAACTATTGTTTGATTTCTTTGTAAGTGAATTGTGTGCAAAGATAAATCAAACTAGAAATGACGAAATTGATGGTGACATGATTGTGCAAGTGAAGAAGAATTAAAACCCTCCATTGTTCGTTTGCCACATCTCTTTTTACCTTTAAGCCTTTTAATACGGAGAAGATTGAAGATAAAAGGTATTTCAGTTCATAAAACTAGTAAACAATTCAGTGTCATACCTTGAGAGAAAAAGTGAAAAAATAAAATAAAATAAAATAAAATTACGTATATCTATTTTGGATACATAAATAAATAAATAAATATATATATATATATATATTTATATATGTTATTATGTAATTGAGTGATTTTGAATTAAAAATAAAGTAATAACTAATTATGTGATAACACATATAAATATGTATACAATTATATATCAAATATAGATACACATAGTATTACTTAAAACATAAAAAAAAAATAATAATAATTTTCAATTCAGGGGTCTTAATAATTGCTCTGGAAATAATACTTATGACCACAGGAAATTGGTTAATAATTTTAAATTTAAGCGATAATTAAATGAATTACATATTGAATACTTGAGAAATAATGAGAATTGAATTGTAATTATTAATTAATTAATCAGCCCTGATTAGCTTAAAGTCAAACAACAAACGGTGCTATTCCTTTCTTTAGTTGAGAATTACATGGATGAATTCTAATGTTAATTACCAAGAACAAATAAATAAAAAATATTTTCCGATACTCACTGTGAGCCATGCAACTTAAATCCGGGTCTTCAATTATTTATATATAAACAGCCTCTCATTCAAATCACTCCCATCCAATTCTTTTATTCATTTGATAAATTTAGAATTGAATAATCTCTTCACAATCACATCTTGTGCTTTGAAACCAAAGATTAAATCCATGCGTCTTTTTGTGATTTTCTTCTTGGCTCTTGGTTGTGGAGTCGCCACAGCAGCCGAGTACAAGGTCGGTGATGAACCTGGATGGACTCGCCAAATTCCCGTTGATTACTATCAATGGGCTTCTGACAAAACTTTCTATGTTGGTGACACTCTATGTAAGTAATTTATGTTATAATATCCGTTAAGTCTTCTTGTCAAAGTATATTTCTACTTTTGCTGAACAATTCCTTGATTTTGTGTAGTTTTCCAGTACCACTTACCCATGCATGATGTGACGGAAGTGACTGCGAAAAACTTTATGCAATGTAAAGCACGAAACCCAATTGCCGTCCACCGCACTGGCGCTGATAAGATCGAGTTGAGGAGGACCGGCCACCATTTCTTCATTTGCGGTACTCCCGGCCACTGCGAAGCCGGAATGAAGTTGATGGTTAGGGTTACTTACAAGCCTGGACAGAATTTTGAGAAAGATACCAAGAACCCAGACGCTGATACTAGCGAGGAAAATTCACTAGCGTCAGCGCCTGTTGCGGGAGAAACACCTGAAGCTAATTCTAACGATGTAAATTTACAAATGGGAGTGTCTAATGTGGGAGAAGCACCTGAGGCTAATCCTAGCGATGTAACTTTGCAAACGGGAGCGTCTAATGCTGGAGGAGTAACTGAGGCTAATCCTAGCGATGTAAATTTGCAAATGGGCGCGTTTAATGGTGGAGGAGCACCTGAGACTAATCCTAATGAAGTAAATTTTCAAATGGGACCACCTAATACCGAAGAAGCACCTGAGGTTAACCCTAGCAATGTAAATCTACAGATGGGAGCGCCCAATGTCGGAGAAGCACCTGAGACTAACCCTAGCCATGTAAATTTACCAATGGGAGCACCTAATGAGAATGATCCTAGTGGTGTAAATTTAGAAATGGGAGCACCTAATGCCGGACAAACACCTGATGAGGAAGATCCTAGCGATCCAAATTCAATAATAGGAACGCCAGATGCCAGAGAGGATGATCCCAATCAACAAAATTAGCCAATGGACGTGGCACCCGATCTTTCAAGGCTTAATTTTGCCTCCTTATGATAATATAATGCCCCAACCCCAAAATAAAAGAATTGGAAGACAAACTGAATCAGAGCCGCAATATATCCATCTGCGATAACATCTGATGGGATTTACTTAAATATATTATTAATAATAATCGAAATTTTGACAACGGGGTGTAAATTGTTGTTTCAAATTTCTTTTACAAAATTTAACCTTATAACAATAATTTTCCGCCTAAGTGCTGGTATATGAACAATTCTTAAAAATGAAATATGGACCCTCTTTTAGCTTTTCTCGCAGATCTTGTCATCAGCTCATATTTGTATCGTGTTAGTTTGAAGTTTCATATCAAAGATTTTTAACTTTAATCCGATTTGATTTAAAATTGTGTCAAAATTTTTTAATTATAACCCAACATTTTTAACGTTTGAGTTAATCCGCTCTAACTTAAATTAATCTGAAGTTATCTCTTATTTTTACTTTCAAAAGTATTTGTATCATATTAATTTTTTTATTAAATTAGCCCAACCTATTATTAATAAAATACATAATATAACATTTTGTCTTATTGACAAATGATAAAAAAATTTACATACTAAAACTTTTAAAACACATAAATAATTTGACTAATCAAATCAAATTCTTATCGCTTAATAATAAAATGAAATATTTAAATAAAAATAAAAAATAATATAAGTAATTATAATTATATAAAGATACAATTATATGCAATATATAAATATTTCAAATTCTTACTATAAAAATATAATATGTAATTATAATATGAGTAAAACCTTTAAAATTCGTCTATAATATGATTAATTAAATTAAATTTTTACTACTTAATAATAAAATAAAATATTTAAATAAAAATAAATAACAATATTATATATAAATATAACTCTATGCAATCTATAAAAATTTCAATTGTTGATATTGTTTTTTAACATTTCAATAATTTATCCCTAATAAATTTTATTAAGATAACATTTTTTTTTGAAATATTCAAGTCAATTCATTTTGTATTGGGTTACTTTTGTGTAAACTTTAACACTATCTAATTTAATATTCAAGTTAATTCTAACTCGATATTTTTTATATTATGTCATATTAAGTTAACATGTCATGTTAAAAAATGTCAAACCTAAGTTTTTGTCTAGTGTAACTTTAAAGCAAGAGGGTGGGTTAAGGGATATATGTCTTATTTCATTTCCTTTAAAAAATCATAAGCTAACTAATTACTTTAAAATATTTAGATAATTATTAATTAAAAATAACATTAATTTTTTTATTTTTCTTAAATATTCTTAGTGTTAAACAATAATTTCTTTCATTAATTTTATTTTTTATGGTCTTATAATAGCTAATATAAACTCAGTTAACAGTAAAAAGGATTAATATTTCAAAAGAATTTTTAAATTTCAATGAATAGTTGTTAAAATTTTAATTGGAAAACTTAATAAATTAATGTAATACAATAATGAACCAGCCATCCTACTATTTATTTTCTAATATTATATGTATAATACAATATACCTTATACGGTACTATACAATATCGCACACCAAATATACCTTAATGGTGATGGAAAAGAGTTGCAAAAACATATTTTCTTTTACCTTTAATTAGCTAATTGAAATTGACATCTAAATGAAAATATTCTAAAAAATATTTAGAGAAAATAAAAAATAATAATACAATGAATATATGGACTATTTCAACTACGTGTTATGTTGGTCTGGATTTATTGAATCACAAAGAAATTGTTGAATTAATTATAGGACCAAATCCTTGTTAATGTATGTGGCTTAGAAATGAGGTACAGTTTCCTATAATTATGATAGGCCTCACAAATTCACTATAAAATACCATGATAGTTGACCTCACTATTGTGCTTTAAAAAAAAAAAGAAAAGAAAAGAAAACCACAAGATTTTAAAGAAGGAAGAATTCCATGAGTTTACTGATAATGCTCTTAGCTTTTGGTTGTGGTGTAGCCATGGCAATGGAGTACAAAGTCGGTGATAACAACGGATGGACAATCGAAGCTCCCATCAATTGCAGCCAATGGGCCTCCGATAAAACGTTCTTCATTGGAGACATTCTACGTAATGGATCATACGCTTGATCCATCTTCATTCTTTCTATTTTTTTTTTTTTTCAAGCGCTTTTATTAAAAAACATTGCTGTGCAAGCCTTAATTAATCAAGGGTTATGCAGATTTTGAGTACCAGCCGAGCAAGGACGATGTGATGGAAGTGAGTGAGGAAGACTTCCAACAATGCAACAAAGAAAAGCCAATTGGCATCTACCGGAGCGGCTCTGACAAGATCCTGTTGAAAAGAGCCGGCTACTATTTCTTCATCACCACTGCTTCCAACCACTGCAATGATGGACTAAAGTTGAGCATTAAGGTTAATAACGCTCCACCAATACCCTAATTGAAGGAATCAACAACAACATCAACGCGTCCTAACACTATATTTACGTGAATCATAAGAGGGTTTTTGTTGTGATCATTTGGCAATCTTCTCATTGATAAAAGGAGGTTATTTTTTAATAATATATAATGTGGATTAGATTCGATTTTGTTGAACTCTTATGTATTTTAATTATATCAAAACTAAGTTTAAAGTTGTTAATTAATATTTAATGGGTTAATTAAGTCCATGACATAACATAAAATTCTTATGTTTAAAAGATAAATGAAATTTATCTTTTCAACTTTTAAAATACGGGATGCCCATCCCTAAATGTAGGACGTCGGTTCCTTTGCTCGTCCCATGCTTGTTCTTGCAAATCTAGAGCTTTCGAGAATTTTTGCCAAATGAATAGGGACACTCATCCCCATGACTAGAATGCTCATCCTTATGATTGGGACATCCGACCACTTTCATGGGACGCTCATCCTTTCACATTTGAAGTATTTTGAAATTTTGAAGGTATAAGGCAAGATGTTTGTCCTAAAAAAAGGGGCGTCTATCCCTTAAGTGGCGTATTTCAAAAATTTGATTGTTGGACATAAGATTCAAAGCCACCAAAGTCAAAATATGTAAGAAGACACTCGTCCCTCAAAATAGGATACTCATCTTATCGTGTTTTCAATGTCAAAACATCATTATCGAAACTTAATAGATACTTTATCCCAACCAATGGTCATTTGAGTCATTTCAACTATCCAAGACTATAAATTGAAAACTGTTTGATGGGGAATAGGTTAGAGAATACTAATGTAAAATCTTATGCTCTTTTCTTTTCCAAAATTCTCTTCAAAAGCTTACAATTCATATCATTGAGAGATATCTTGCACTTATTCTTTGTATCAGCCTTTGTAAAGGCAATTACATCTAAATTTTTTGTAATCAAACTCTTATGGGCGAAATCTCGGATAAACTATTTTTGTGGGCGCAATCCCAGATAACTAGTGTATGTGGGTACAATCCTAGAGAACTATTGTAAATAGACAGTATCCTTTTGAGTGAAACTTCAAGCGAATTCCTTGAAGAAGTAGGCATAGGAGGCTTGAAAGAGAAAGCTTCGAACCACTATAAACTCATGAACATTTTTATCCCTCTCTTTTTACTTATACTTTATTTAAGTGTTGAATGATTTGATAAGTTATTGAGTATTGTTTTTGCTTAATTGATTGTGAATATTGTTGAATCAATTGAGTGATTGTGTTTAATTGCACATTTTGTCTAAACGCTTTTATTTGGCTTAAAGTTTTTAAATAATCTTACTCACCCCTCTCTACGGTTATTAGCCATTTGAGGTTTTTCAATTGGTATTAGAGTTTGGACTTTAGGTTATAAAATCTAACAATTTTTAAAGTTTGAGATCATTTAAAAGAGCTTAACATCTACCTCGGTTTTTGGTGAAGGATATAGTATTACAAGACCAATATTATTTTATGGATCAAACTACACTCAATAGAAAATTAGGATGAAATTTCACATTAATTCCGTAGATTATAAGTTATGAAAAATAATTGAAAATTGCAACTTTGTGCCTAGGGAATCTAGAGCAAACTTTCCTAAAAATGAAGAAGATTTTAATAAGGAAGATAAAAAATTAATGAGTTTAAATGTAAGGGTTATGAATATGTTATTTTGTGCATTAGACTCAACCAAATTTAATCGTGTTTCCTCATGTGATTTAGCTAAAAAGATATGGATCATCCTTCAAACTACTTATGAATATACAAGCCAAGTGAAAAAGTCCAAAATTGAGCTTCTCTTTCGAGAATACGAGTTGTTCGAAATAAAGTTGGAAGAAAATATAATCGACATGTACAAGAGTTTCTCAAACTTGGTATATGGCCTTAAAGGAATTGAAAAGTCGTTTGAGACCATTAAGATAATGAAAAAGATTCTTTGATCATTGTTGGAATCATGGAGTATGAAAAGGACTATCATTGAGGAATCAAAAGACTTGAGTAAAATAGGCACAGATGAACTTATTGGAAGTCTATTGACTAAGCCTAAGAAGAACATTGCCTTGAGAATAGAAAAATGTGGTGATGATTCTTCAATGAATGAGGAAGATGTAAGTCTTCTTACAAGGAAATTCAACAAATTCCTTTCAAGAAGCAAAGGCAAGAACTTCTCCAAATCAAAATACAAGGAGGATAATGACGATGAAGTGATATGCTATAAATGCAAGAAGCTCAGTCACATCCGAAAAGAGTGTTCTTAACTCATGAAAAAGAGGAAGGAAAATAAGCTCAAAGAGAAGGCGCTTACACTACTTGGAGTGAGAGTGACATTTCAAGTGATGAAAGTGGGCCGGAGCATGAAAAAGTTAATCTATGTGTCATGGCAATGAGCAAATTGAAGGAAGAGAGTAATAACTCTAACTCTTACTCTTTTAATGAATTGCAAGAAGCATTTAATTATTTAATGGATAAATATAAATGTATGTATGCTAAAAATAAATCTTTGAGAAGGCAGTTGACATACATTAAGAATGAACACGAAATTCTTAGAAGCGAGTATGCTAAAATCAATGAAGAACTTGAATTAGTTAAAAATGAAAAGATTTTAGCATCAAATGAGTTAGAAAAGCTAAGAAGTGAAACTGATGTATTGCTTTAAAAAGTGAATAACTCAAACGAGTTTTAGAAAAATTCAAGATAGGCACAAAAAGATTAGATGAGATGTTGTAACATCCTATTTCGGAAATGGACCCTTTAACAGTAATTTTTTTTTTTGTAAAGAGATGATAATAATAACCATAAAATACAATTTGATACTCATGAGAAATCATCACATAATATTTATTGGAAAACAATGAAAGTGTCAAATTGTTCCAAAGTAAAATTTAGTGATTATAAATAAACTGATAGTTTTGGAATGCATGAATTTCATAAAGTAAATTATTATAAAAATAAACAGAATAAAAATAAAATAATTGTAGCCAAAAGCGTAGTTCAACGTGCTAATCCACTCGCCTCTCCGTCTGCCCTGTTGTTTTTTCTACCTGCAACACCCCAAAATAAATATATAAGTTGAAAAACTTAGTAGGTCTTTTTAATAATTTTGATATTCCTTATGAATATTCTAGACAGAGTCTCACAGTCACACGAATCTTGGACGTACCTGACTAGAAACCCGTCTCAGGTGCCTCTTACACTATCATATTAGAGGCATCTATTTTAGATATATTGTATGTCTATTTTCATCAAATTCGAACACCTATCTCATGTGTCGCTCATGTTAACATCATATATCAAATTAATTCCATTCTCAATTTGTTTGGAACTGGGACATCTCATCAATCGATTTAAACATACTCAAGACTAGGACATTTTATCAACTAGCCTCTAATACGACTCATAATGACCTACACTTGTAATTAGAGCTATGTTTTCAAATACAGTCCCTTTACGAACTCTCATAGGCACTAAATCAATTCCCACATTTTATGAGTAGTGCCAACATTGTCTTCCTAAGATTCAACTCAAACATGAAAAACTTGAAATGGATGCATTGTAAGTTATTAGAGTGTATTTTATTTGGTGCAGGTGCACCACAACATGTGTGGTTATGCACATGGCATCCCAAGCCATACAAATGCAATTTAAATAGTGCAGGTGCACCTTAGTTCCTGTGGGCGTGCATATGGCATACCAGTCTAAATGCAAGGCTGGCATGCTGTGCAGACTTTAATTTCCACCCAAAAATTTCGTCTTGCCCAAAATACTCCAATTCTTGGAGATTATATTCTGCCTGGTGTGTGAATCTCTCCTCTGACATCCTTATCACACGTTTGATGTGTGCATAACCCCTCCAACGAGTGCACAGCACGGTGACAGCGAGAATGTAACTGGATGTGCTACACGTCCTACGTGTGTGTTAAATGTCAATAATGAAATATTCACCTAAATGTGCTATGCATCTGGCGTTTGCAGCAAGCCTAGCCCTTGGTGACATTAACGGAGACCCAGCAAAGAGCCCAACACAAAATCCTAGCCTCTTGATGTCTATAATCGTCGATCATCATCATAATGGTATACATTTCCATACTTCATAGAATACATACATACATACATATATATATGTATGTATGTATGTATGTATGTATGTATATATATATATGTATGTATGTATGTATGTATGTATGTATATTCAGGCATACATATAAAACCAAACACTAGCACCTATATAATTTTAATCCTTTAGAAATATCTCCACATAGCCATATAGTACATATGATCATCAGAAAATGCATATACACACATAGCAATATAAAAATCAATATCACAAAACTATAAGTGTAGGAAAGTAATAATTAGACGCCTTTGTTTTCATCTTTCTGAAAATCTTTTTCAGATTTTCTTTCTTTACATGCCTAAGCACCGAATCATACTTTATAAATTCATACAAAGATTATTTCAACCATTATATTGCAATCTATCATTGCTGCTTAATTGATTTCGAATTCACATATGCATTTGTGTATATATATATATATACACACACACATATACATACACGATCATAATAATCAAACCTCTGGAAATATTTATATATAAATATACATGTGTGTGTGTGTACGTGTGTGTAGCAAATATCAACTAATTTTACAATACACAGATGCAACAAGGAAAGGTGGATCAAAAGCCTACCTCTTTTTCAGTGATCACGTTTGTCTTTATATGGCAGTAGTCTCCTTGATAACCTTCTTCTCTAACTAGCGAACGAAAGGTTCTTCTTTCTTTTTTGCTACGTAAGAAAAGGTTGTTGGCAATATAACAATTATGTAATGGAGAAGATAATTCTTTTCTTTATGCAAAGGAAACAAACAAGAAAATCAAGCAAATAAGCTTTAGAAAACTGCCTCTTTTCTTTTATGCCATTGTCCCTCCAAAACGCATTCCAAGAGAGTTATGTCCAGCAAGTGTTACTCAGCCAAACATAAATTGAAGGTAAAAAGCGTTACGCCTGTGCACAATTGGTGGGAAATAGGATCTGCATTTCCTATATAAAACCTTTTACCTAAACATAAGGCTTATATATATATACATATATAATTATTCAAATATTTAACTAAATGACCAAATTTCCTTTTTATTAATTTAAGAATATTATATTTCTCTCCCCTTAAAAAGAATTTTAACCTTGAAATTTACTCAAATAACTGAGGAAATCTTTACCTTATATCCTCTTTTATCTCCCAAGTAGCCTCTTCTACCTAGTGATTTTGCCCTTGAACCTTGACCAAAGGAATTTGCTGATACCTAAGTATCTTAATCTGCTGATCCACTATTCATGCAAGACACTCCATCTATACTAAATTGTCTTTTAGCTTAACATCTTAGATTCTAACCACTTAGGATGGGTCGCTAAGACATTTACGCAACAATGATACATTAAACATATTATGAATACGTCTCATGCTTATTGGCAATGCCAATCGATATGCCACCTTACCAATCTTCTCAATGATTTTGTACGGCCCAATATAACGCGGTGCTAACTTCCCTTTTCTATTGAATCTCATGACATGTCGATAAGGAGCAACCTTGACAAACACATACTCATTAATCTTAAACTCCAAGTCACGTCTCTTCTGATCAGCATAGCTCTTTTGTCGATCTTAGGCCTGTTTCATCCTTTTTCCAAATCAATCTCACCTGATCAATCATTTTTTGGGTCATCTTAGGCCCTAAAACACTAGTCAATTCATCTCTCTCTCCAATCCCGTTCCAATGCAATGATGATTAATATTTCCTCCCATAAAGGGCCTCGTACTAGGCAATCTGAATAATTGTTTGGTAGTTTTTATTTTAGGCGAACTCCATCAAAAGCAAAACATCAGTTTAACTCATCCCATGATCTAGACAACATGCCCTTAACATATCCTCAATTATTTGATTGACCCTTTCCGTTTGACCATCTGATTAAGGGTGATATGTCGTACTGAGAGATAACCAGGTACCTAATGCCTTTTGTAGACTTTACAAGAAAGCTAAAACAAGTCGTGTATCCCTGTCTGACATGATCCTTCTTGGCACTTCATGAAGTTTTACTATCTCTCTTATGTAGATTTGTTCCAATTAATTCAGCCTCATATTATCTCTAACCAGAATGAAATGTGTCGACTTAGTTAATCGATCCACAATAACCTACAAGGTGTTAAATCCATCTCTGACCTTTGGTAATCCTACCATAAAGTCCATTGAGATCTTTTCCCATTTCCACTCGGATATGCTCAAAGGTTGTAATAATCTGAAAGGTCGTTGATGCTTCACCTTAGCCTGTTGACAAACCATGCATGTTGACACAAAATCTACCACTGCCTTTTTCATACTAACCACCAATAAGTTCTTCTCAATTTTGGGTATATTTTCATACTCCCAGGGTAGACAGTACAAAGTGCACTATATGCCTCTATTAGAATTCGAGTTCTCAAGTTATCATCCTAAGGGATGCATACATGATCTCTGAATCTTAAGACCCTATTATCCACTTAAAAGTCTGATTCAAGTGTTTCAGCAACCCTTTATATCATTTGTGCACACCTCTCATTAAAAGCCTACCTAACTTTGATTTTATCTAATAGAGTCAATCCGATATCCAATCCAGCCAACAACCTAGTAACCATCTCAATTTGCTCGTGGACATATCTTGTTGTAACTCAGGGGATATAGTCATGCGAGACAACATTATCTTCCTAGTCAAACCATTGGCTACTACATTAGCCTTACCTAGATGGTATTTGATGTTCACGTCATAATCTTTAACCAATTTTAACCATTGATGTTATCACATATTCAACTCTCTCTGAGTGAACAAATATTTTAAGCTTTTGTAATCAGTGTATACGTTTGTCTTCACTCCATACAAATAATGACGACAAATCTTAAGGGCAAATACCACTGTAGCTAACTCTAAATAGTGAGTTGGATACCTATTCTTATAATCCTTTAGCTGGCGGTAGGCATATGCAATTACTTTGCCCCTTTGCATCAAGACAGCTTCAAATCCTTGATGTAATGCATCTGTATACAGGTTATATTCCTCACCATTAGTTGGTGGATCCAGATCAGAGCCGTAGTCAATCTCTTTTTCAAGGCCTCGAAA
Organism: Mangifera indica; assembly: GCF_011075055.1. Lineage (NCBI taxonomy): Eukaryota > Viridiplantae > Streptophyta > Magnoliopsida > Sapindales > Anacardiaceae > Mangifera > Mangifera indica. The sequence goes on from NC_058144.1 coordinate 13,429,766, forward strand.
CTATCTTCACAATTCGAAGACTAATGAAAGGGAACATCCTTACGAGTCAATTTTATTAATGGCCAAGCTAATTTGGAAAATCCCTCGATGAACCGTCGGTAATAGCCAGCTAACACCAAGAAACTCTTAACCTCCTTAGTTGATCTCAGTCTCTGTCATTCCATTACAACCTTAACTTTACTCAAGTCAATGGAAATACCATTAGTTTAGACCACGTATCCTAGAAAAGTTACACGATCCAACCAAAACTCAAATTTAGAGAATTTGACATATAATTGTTAATCCCTTAGTCTTTGCAACACCAATTTCAGACGTTGCTTATGATCCTTCTAAGTTTTGGAATATACCAAAATGTCATCAATAAAGACTACGATAAAGCTATCTAACCAATCTTGAAACACTCTATTCATAAGATCCATGAAAACTGTTTGAGCATTAGTTAACCCGAAAGGCATCATCACGAATTTGTAATGTCCAAATCTAGTTTTAAATGCAGTTTTCGAGATATCCTTCTTCACAACTCGAACTTGATGATATCCAAACCTCAAGTCTATTAATAACGTTGTTAATTATCATTATTTTAATTTCTAATTCCTTTATGTTGTGTGAAAATTTAATTCAATCTAATGGAATTATTTATCTTTTTGCACTTAGGAAGCTTTGAACATTTTTGGATTTAAGTTAGGCCAAGAAGACTAAAATTGGAGCAGACTTACTAATCAACAAAATCTGTGATGCTGACTATGCATGAGCATATGCAATGACAAGAGCAAATTTCAAAATTTAAATTTTGAAGTCCAAATCAGCTGAGATATCCCAACAAAGTCAAGATTTGCTTCCTAGAAAATGGGTGATTATTAGTTGAAAAGGGGAATATTTTAGATAAATAAGGGATATATATATAAGGAAGAGTATTTTGGGGGGAAGATATATATCTAGATATATATCTTTTTCTTTTTGGGGGAATATAGATATTTTTATTTTTATTTTGCTAAAGCGTCATACTCGGATCTAAAGAATTAGAGATCTGAGTATGGCTCATAAGGGTTGAATCTTTTCTCTTGATTGAAGGGATCTGAAACCATGAACTATAAGGATTATGAGATTTTTGTTCTTTAATGCATCTTTTTAATTATTCAAGTATTAATTATCTTTCTGAATTATTTTTCATGATTGTGTTAGTTGATTGCTAAGACGCGCGATTAGTTTATCAATTAATATAATCTACTGCTAGTTTAGATGTTGAATCCGTGATTGTTTAATCTATCTAATCGAAGTGGCAACTGAGATTTATTGTTTGCTGCGTCAAAAATTGTAATTCCTAGGAAAATAATCAACTGGATTAAATGTAATGTCGTATGTTTGTGTTGTTTTGTTTTGTTAGTCTTTTTAATTCTTAATGTTATTGGTTAATTAAATTCGAGATCGTATCCGAGTTATTAATCAATAAGGGTTAACTAGAATACATGTTTTTAGTTAACTATTCATAAGGAAAGACATGTAATTAATACCACAATAAATATTTGAATAATTAATTTGATACTTTTCAGTATCGATGACCAATCATAGTTTCAATGGTGGATGTGACCGTAGACCAAGGTTTGTTTAATTGATTATTTTCCTGAATTTTATTGCTTTTAATTACCATTTGTATTTAATTCAGAAACCCCTCATCCAATTTCATTGCTTTGCGAAATAAGTAACAACTTACTAATTGGAACTCTTTGAGGGAACGATCCTTACTTTCCTTGACTACATTTTTGTTATAAGAATTTATGGTTTTAATTTGGGCATAGACGACAATACTTACCAAATTTTTACGTCGTTGCCAGGGAGTTTTTAGTTTGTCTATTCATTACATGATCTTCGAAGCAAGCTGGTTTATAATTTGATCTAGAGATTGAAAAAACTGTAAAAAAGTTAAGAAAAGAAATAAAAAAACTGTAAAAAAGTTAAGAAAAGAAACAAAAAGGAGACTATAAGTGCACATATCTGCTCATGAAACAAAAGAAAACATAGCTAAGAAACGAACCTTAAGAGAACTTGTCGCTCCAGATGTAATACCCTCAGGTATGTTCCAGGGGTATTTATGTCTTTTGACTCTATTTAGAGATATTTCCCATTTTAAGTACATATATTTGTTTTACATGTATATGTGTGTTTATATATATATATATATATACCTAAAGAAAAAGAAAAGGAAAAAGACAAAGAGAAAAAGAGAAAGAGATAAGGCTTATTATATAAAGAGAAAGAGAAGACTTTTCCATCATTCCGTCCATATTCCAGCAGCCACCATTTCTTCATGCCTTTTCTTTGCTTTCTTGAAGCCAAAGGAAGAAATTGAAGGGATATTGGAAGATAAAATAAGAAGAAAAGAAAAGGAAGCACTTGGAAGCTTTGGTAACCAAAGATATCCTTTCTTTCCCTTTCATCTATGTTTATATGCATGTTATGTGAATATGTTGGTGTGTTTTGGTATTAATTTAAAGTTGTCTTGGTGATAAAGGAAGCAAAACAAAGAGGAGGAAGCCAACTTGCAAAGATTTGGCTTGAAACAAGGTAAGGGATATCATCCTTGATATGTGACATGTTTTAGGCTTTTGGTTCCTTAGATCTATGTTACAAATGTTGATTTTGATGTTGAGGAATATTGTTTTGCCATTTGGGATGTCTATGTATGTGATTTTGTTCATGGCAGAAAGTTGTATAATATTTACAATTTTTGCCACTGAGTTCGTCCCATGTTTTGGCTGCCTTATTTGATGAATTATGAGTGCTATTATATCGTTTTGGAAAGCTCTTTGAATCCTCTTTCCAATGATATATAGCTTGTATGAATTAGAGATTAGTTGGACTGTTAAATATTTGTATGAACCGAAAGGACTGGTTTACTAAATAAACAGAGGAGGCAGTTTTGTCACTGAGTTTATCTCGCGTTTTGACTGCCTTATCTATGGAATTATGAGTGCTATTATATCTTGTTGGAAAGCTCTTTGAATTATCTTTTCAGTGATATAAGCTTGTATGAATTGGGGATCATTTGGATTGTTAAATATTGCATGAACCACAAGGACTGCTTTATCAAATAAACAGAGGAGGTAGTTTTTGCCACTGACATTATCTGCTGTTTTGACTACCTGATTGAATGAATTATGAGTGCTATTATATCTTGTTAGAAAGCTATTTGAATCCTCTTTTCAACGATATATAGCTTGTATGAATTAGGAACCTTTTGGAATGTGAAATTGTATGAAAAAGAAGGCTGCCCTGTCAAATGAACAGGGCTGTGAACAGTAGTTTACAGTTTGGAAAGGAAAAAGAAAGAAAGGAAAGGAAAGGAAAGGAAAGGAAAGGAAAAAAAAAAGAAGAGAAAAAGAAAAGAAAGAAAAGTAAGAAAAGGTTGGGACTCAAGATTCAAGGGTCGTCCCAAGAGTAATGTCTGGTGAGTTATGAATAAATTTAGATGGAAGCAAAATTAGTAAGATATAAGACTCGCATGCATGCTATAAACTATGAGGGGGCACTTTACACTATACCACCCGCAGTAGGGCACGTCCGTAGTAGGACATAGACCCTCAGTAGGGTCCGCTCGCAGTAGAGCATGCTCGCAGTAGAGCTCAATTCAAATTCAGAAATAGTGTAGTGAAAGAAAAAGAGCTTAAGCTTAGAAAAGTGTCAAATCCCTATAGTTAGCTTCTATAAAGTATTAAATAGACACCAGATGGGACAAAGTATGACCCAAATAGTAAAGAGTGAACTAAATTACCCCCTTAATCTCTTATAGAGGTTAGGATGTGAAGTTGAGTCCCAAAAGTGAGTTAGAACAGGGAAAAAAAAAAAAGATAGTTTACTTGATTCTTTCCCTTTACTGAGTGTTCTTATCACTCACTCCCTTTTCTTTCCTGATTGCAGGTACAGGTGATCGAGGTAGCTGCGAGCAGGGTCAGGTCAGCGTAGGTAGATCCAGCTGGAGCAGGTTATCTCTGGTTCATATTACATGCATACAGTGGCATGTTCTTATCGACTTTTGACTTTTTGAGATTATGGTACAGTTGCATATGATTACTCCCTGTTTTCAGATACTTTCAGATGAGTCTTCATATGAGTATATACATCTTTTGTTCGCTTCCAGATTTTCAGTTTTCTTGGAATACTTCCTAAACACTTTTAATGATGCGTTTATTTTAAAGTATTTTAAAAAAAAAAAATAGACGCTCCGAATATTAATTCGTAACATTTCTCCTTCGATGGGTAGTACTTCTAGGGAGGGATGTTACAAGTTGGTATCAGAGCATGATTTTGGAACCCAAAAGATGTTTTCTAAAACAAAATGGAGTAATCAAAGTAACACAGAGATGAAATACCCTTCAGCCACGCTGACCACCCTCGCAGCCGATCACTATAAGTTAAGTTTTTATTTATACCTGTTGAGTTTTATGAAACTAATGTGTTCATTTTCAGGACCTATGAGTCAAACACTAGTAGATCCCTCTCAGAGGAGTCAGAATGAAGGAGCAGCCCCTCAGGTACCCCAGGGGGCACTCAGTGCACATGATGTGCGAGAGATTTTCAGAGAGATGATGAGAGAGCACAAAGGTGCTCCTACACAGGGAAGTGAGATGGCTCATACGCCGCCAATCCAGGGACATGATATGAGAGAGGTTACTTCAGCATCTACAGCAGCCCCAGTGAGGACTCAGTTACATCCTATTTTCAACCTCCCTAGTATGCACCAACCTCAAAAATTTGATGGTGCAAGAGACCTAATAGCAACTGAAGAGTGGTTGGAATCAGTAGAGAGTGCCATGGCCTTGTTTGACATGACTGACCAAGAAAGAGTGAGATATACCACTTATCTTTTCAAGTCAGGGGCAAGAATATGGTGGAACTTAGTCAGGGAGACAGTCAATGTCTCAGAAATGACATGGTCAGAGTTTAGGCACCGATTTGAGGCAGAGTACAGGGGCACCGATGTTACTTGTATCAAGGCCCAGGAGTATATCAATCTAGTGCAAGGGACAGACTCTGTAAAAGAATATTCCACAAAGTTTAATTAATTGTCCCAGTATGCCCCCGAGATAGCTAGCACAGAAATAGGGCGTATGCAGAAGTTTGTGTACAGGCTGGATCCAGAGATAGCTCGAGATGTTATGACCGGGGCGCAGCCACCTAGAACTTATACAGAGGCCCTTGATAGAGCTTTGAGGGCAGAGGTTTTTGTTAGAAGGAGGTTTGGTCAGACCACAAGGCAAAAGATTACACCTCCTTCTACCATGCCAGCTCCCCCTGTGAGTAGTGGTTCAGCTTCAGTACAGAGAGGCCCTCCTCCAGAGCGAGACAGGAAAGGTAAACGACCTCTCCAGTTTAGAGGCATGAAAAAGAATTGGAAGAGTGGAAAGAAACAAAGAGGACCTGAGATACCAGCTTGCCAGAAATGTGGGAAGCACCATAGAGGAGAGTGTTTGACAGGTCAGGCAGTTTGTTTCAGATGTCGTCAGTCTGGACATATTGCTCGTTTCTGTACAGCTACCCCAGTGAAAGTAGAGCAGTAGCAGCCTATAGGAGGGGTCACAGCCAAAGTTTATACGATCACCCAGGGCCTAGTAGAGGCTAACCCATCAGCAGTCACGGGTCAGATTCTCTATCTTGATACTCCTATTTATGTTTTAATTGATTGTGGGGCTACTCATTGTTTTATAGCTAAGAGTTTGCTTGAGAGGTTAAAGTTGCAACCCGTTAGAATAGTCTAGAGGATTATAATCGAGTTGCTTGATGGGGGGTCAGTCATTAGTGAGATGATGCTACTAGGACAGAGTATTATGATTCAGGGTCGACAGTTACTAGTGGACCTGATTGTGTTTGAAATGCCAGATTTTGACATGATTTTAGGGATAGATTTTTGGGGAGATATAGAGCTGAGATTGATTGTAAAAAGAAGAAAGTGAGATTTAACCTAGACTCTGGAGATCAATTCGAGTTCGGTGAGGGTCATATCCGGAGTTTGATGATCAGTATATTAAAAGCTAGTAAAATGTTGAAAAAGGGGTGTACAGGATATTTAGCTCATATAGTAAGCAAGGTTGAGTCAAGCCCAACTATTGAGGAAACACCAGTGGTACATGAGTTTCCAGATGTGTTTCCAAGTAAGCTACCGGGATTAGCTCCTGAGAGAGAGATTGAGTTTAGTATAGAGTTAGCACCTGACACAGCACCTATTTCAAGAGCACCCTATCGAATGGCCCCTGTCGAGTTACAAGAATTGAAAAAACAGCTTCAAGAGTTATTAGATCACGGTTTTATCAGACTGAGTCATTCCCCTTGGGGAGCTCCCATCCTATTTGTGAAAAAGAAATACGGGTCTATGAGAATGTGCATTGATTACAGAGAGCTAAATAAAGCCACCGTTAAGAACAAGTACCCGTTACCCAGGATTGATGATTTATTTGATCAGTTGAAGGGATCCGTGGTCTTCTCCAAGATAGATTTGAGATCTGGTTATCACCAGGTGAGAGTGATAGAGAAGGATATACCCAAGACAGCTTTTCGAACGAGGTATGGCCATTTTGAGTTTGTAGTGATACCATTCAGATTAACAAATACCCCTGCAGTATTTATGGATTTGATGAATAGGGTATTCCACGACTGTCTGGATAAATTTATTGTGGTATTCATTGATGATATCTTAGTATATTCTTGCAGTCGAGAGGAGCATGAACAACACTTGAGGTTTACCCTCCAGAGATTGAGAGAGAAACAACTGTATGCCAAATTCTCAAAATGTGAATTTTGGCTAGATAGAGTTATCGTTTTGGGGCATGTGATTTCAGCAGAGGGTATATCAGTGGATCCCAGTAAGATTGAGGCAATAGTTGAATGGCAGAGACCAAAGACAGTCAAAGAGGTTCGTAGTTTCCTGGGTTTGGCAGGGTATTATCGGAGGTTTGTGGAAGGATTTGCCAGATTAGCTAGACCTCTTACAACCCTCACGAAGAAAGCAATGCCATTTCAGTGGTCAGATGCCTGTGAGACAAGCTTCCAAGAATTGAAAAGAAGATTGACTACTACTCCTGTGTTAGCACTTCCAGAGGAGGGAGTTGAGTATGATTTGTACACGGATGCCTCACACGGTGGTTTAGGAGCAGTGTTGATGCAGCGAGGCAAGGTGATAGCATATGCCTCAAGACAATTGAAAGAATTTGAAACACGATACCCCACTCATGATTTGGAGTTAGCAGCGGTGGTTTTTGCTTTGAAAATTTGGAGACACTATTTGTATGGGGTAAAATGTAATATTTATACTGATCATAAGAGCCTCAAATATTTCTTCACTCAGAAGGAATTAAATATGAGGCAGAGGCGATGGCTCGAGCTAGTAAAAGACTATGACTGTGATATTAAATACCATCCAGGCAAGGCTAATGTGGTTGCAGATGCCCTCAGTAGAAACGTGATGATATCACAATTGACGGTCCAGAGAGAAATTCAGAGAGAGATGGACCGAGAGCAGATTAAGCTTGTGATTAGGGCCCTCACCAGGTTAGAGATTCAACCCACTCTCATAGATGAAATTTGAGAGGCTCAGACACAAGATGAATGGTGTCAACAAAAAATTCAGAAAATAGAAGAGGGTCTCGAGGTAGATTTTCAAGTATCGAATGGAATTCTTAAATTTAGAGATCGAGTGTATGTTCCCCAAATAACTGAATTGAGACAGAGAATTCTTATAGAAGCTCATAATTCTCTTTACACTACCCACCCTGGGGGTGTAAAGATGTATCAGGACTTAAAAAGGCATTTTTGGTGGTCAGGCATGAAAAAGGATATAGGTGAGTTTGTTACTAGATATCTCACCTGTCAGCAAATTAAGGCCGAACACCAGAGACCTGCAGGGTTACTTCAGCCTCTACCTATTCCAGAATGGAAATAGGAGCATATCTCCATGAACTTCATTAGTGGACTCCCTAGAGCTCAGAATGGATGTAATGCTATCTGGGTGATTGTTGATAGATTGACTAAGTCAGCTCATTTCCTGTCTATCAAAGATACTACTACCACAGATCAGTTGGGGAGATTATATGTTAGGGAGATTATTAGATTACATGGTGTACCCAAGACCATAGTATCTGATCGTGATACGAGATTTGTATCAGCTTTTTGGAAGAGTCTCCAAAGATCCTTGGGTACTAATTTGGCATTTAGTATAGCCTATCATCCTCAAACAGATGGTCAGACGGAGAGGGTTAATCAGATTTTGGAAGACATGTTGAGAGCTTGTTGCTTGGATCATAAAGCTACATGGGTAGAAATGTTACCCTTGATGGAGCTTGCTTACAATAATAGCTACCAGGCGACTATTCAGATGGCACCTTATGAGGCATTATATGGTAGGAGGTGTCGTTCTCCTCTTCACTGGGATGAGATAGGAGAGAGAAATGTGTTATCCCGATCCCTTGGGCCTGAATTGACCTAGAAAATTATTGATGATGTCCAACTGATCAGGCAGAGAATAAAACAGGCTCAGGATCGACAGAAAAGCTATGCAGATCATCGACGCCGAGACTTGGAATTCAATGTAGGTGAATTTGTATTTGTAAAGGTTGCTCCATTCAAGCATTTGATGAGATTCGGAAAGAAGGGAAAGCTAGCTCCTAGATTTATTGGTCCATATGAGATACTTGAGAGAGTTGGTAAAGTAGTTTACAGATTAGCCTTACCAGCGAGTATGGACCGGATTCATGATGTATTTCATGTCTCATCGTTAAGAAAATGTCTTGGTGATCATTCCCAGGTTGTGAATACAAAAGATATTAAGTTATCAGAAGACCTTAGTTATGAAGAAAAACCGATTCAGATACTTGATAGAAGAATTAAACAACTAAGGAACCGACAGATTCCTCTAGTAAAAGTCTTGTGGAGAAGCCAGAAGTTAGAGGAGGCTACTTGGGAAATGGAGCAAACCATGAAGGATAAGTATCCAGAGTTGTTTTTTGTGAATTCCGAGGACGGAATTCTTGTGAGGGGGGAAGAGTTGTAATACCCTCAGGTATGTTTCAGGGGTATTTATGTCTTTTGACTCTATTTAGAGATATTTCCCATTTTAAGTACATATATTTGTTTTACATGTATATGTGTGTTTATATATATATATATATATATATATATATATATATATATATATATATATATATATATATACCTAAAGAAAAAGAAAAAAAAAAGAAAAGAAAAGGAAAAAGACAAGGAGAGAAAGAGAAAGAGATAAGGCTTATTATATAAAGAGAAAGAGAAGACTTTTCCATCATTCCGTCCATATTCCAGCAACCACCATTTCTTCATGCCTTTTCTTTGCTTTCTTGAAGCCAAAGGAAGAAATTGAAGGGATATTGGAAGATAAAATAAGAAGAAAAGAAAAGGAAGCACTTGGAAGCTTTGGTAACCAAAGATCTCCTTTCTTTCCCTTTCATCTATGTTTATATGCATGTTATGTGAATATGTTGGTGTGTTTTGGTATTGATTTAAAGTTGTCTTGGTGATAAAGGAAGCAAAACAAAGAGGAGGAAGCCAACTTGCAAAGATTTGGCTTGAAACAAGGTAAGGGATATCATCCTTGATATGTGACATGTTTTAGGCTTTTGGTTCCTTAGATCTATGTTACAAATGTTGATTTTGATGTTGAGGAATATTGTTTTGCCATTTGGGATGTCTATGTATGTGATTTTGTTCATGGCAGAAAGTTGTATAATATTTACAGTTTTTGCCACTGAGTTCGTCCCATGTTTTGGCTGCCTTATTTGATGAATTATGAGTGCTATTATATCGTGTTGGAAAGCTCTTTGAATCCTCTTTCCAATGATATATAGCTTGTATGAATTAGAGATTATTTGGACTGTTAAATATTTGTATGAACCGAAAGGACTGGTTTACTAAATAAACAGAGGAGGCAGTTTTGTCACTGAGTTTATCTCGCGTTTTGACTGCCTTATCTATGGAATTATGAGTGCTATTATATCTCGTTGGAAAGCTCTTTAAATTATCTTTTCAGTGATATAAGCTTGTATGAATTGGGGATCATTTGGATTGTTAAATATTGCATGAACCACAAGGACTGCTTTATCAAATAAATAGAGGAGGCAGTTTTTGCCACTGACATTATCTGCTGTTTTGACTACCTGATTGAATGAATTATGAGTGCTATTATAGCTTGTTAGAAAGCTATTTGAATCCTCTTTTCAACGATATATAGCTTGTATGAATTAGGAACCGTTTGGAATGTGAAATTGTATGAAAAAGAAGGCTGCCCTATCAAATGAACAGGGCTGTGAACAGTAGTTCATAGTTTGGAAAGGAAAAAGAAAGAAAAGAAAGGAAAGGAAAAGAAAAGAAAGGAAAGGAAAGGAAAGGAAAAAAAAAAAAAGAAGAGAAAAAGAAAAGAAAGAAAAGTAAGAAAAGGTTGGGACTCAAGATTCAAGGGTCGTCCCAAGAGTAATGTCTGGTGAGTTATGAATAAATTTAGATGGAAGCAAAATTAGTAAGATATAAGACTCGCATGCATGCTATAAACTATGAGGGGGCACTTTACACTACACCACCCGTAGTAGGGCACGTCCGTAGTAGGACACGTCCATAGTAGGACATAGACCCTCAGTAGGGTCCGCTCGCAGTAGATCATGCTCGCAGTAGAGCTCAATTCAAATTCAGAAATAGTGTAGTGAAAGAAAAAGAGCTTGAGCTTAGAAAAGTGTCAAATCCCTATAGTTAGCTTCCAGAAAGTATTAAATAGACACCAGATGGGACAAAGTATGACCCAAATAGTAAAGAGTGAACTAAATTACCCCCTTAATCTCTTATAGAGGTTAGGATGTGAAGTTGAGTCCCAAAAGTGAGTTAGAACAGGGAAAAAAAAAAGATAGTTTACTTGATTCTTTCCCCTTACTGAGTGTTCTTATCACTCACTCCCTTTTCTTTCCTGATTGCAGGTACAGGTGATCGAGGTAGCTGCGAGGCAGGGTCAGGTCAGCGTAGGTAGATCCAGCTGGAGCAGGTTATCTCTGGTTCATATTACATGCATACAGTGGCATGTTCTTATCGACTTTTGACTTTTTGAGATTATGGTACAGTTGCATATGATTACTCCATGTTTTCAGATACTTTCAGATGAGTCTTCATATGAGTATATACATCTTTTGTTCGCTTCCAGATTTTCAGTTTTCTTGGAATACTTCTTAAACACTTTTAATGATGCGTTTATTTTAAAGTATTTTTAAAAAAGAAAAAAATAGACGCTCCGAATATTAATTCGTAACATTTCTCCTTCGATGGGTAGTACTTCTAGGAAGGGATGTTACACCAGATTTGAACCAACAACCTCATTACATTACTTTTCCTAATTTAAATGCTAATACTGCTTTTAAGTTAAAATTTGGACTAATTCATCTTTTACCCCCTTTTCATGGCTTCATAGGTGAAGATCTTCATAAATATTTAAAGGAATTTCATGTGATATGCATAGGTATGAAACCGAATAGAGTCACAGAGGAATAAATTAAAATGAGAGCATTTATGTTCTCTTTGAAAGATGATGCACAAGATTGGCTTTATTACCAACCTACCGGAAGTATTACCACTTGGCATGAGATGAAAAGACTATTTCTAAAGAAAATTTTCCTAGTCTCAAAAGCCACCAACATTAGGAAGGAAATTTGTGGCATTAGACAATATAGTGAAGAGTCTCTATACGGGTACTAAGAGCATTTTAAAAAACTCTATGCAAGCTATCCATACCACCAAATTAGTGACCCGCTCCTTATTCAATACTTCTATGAAAGACTCTTATCAACTTATAGGAGTATCATAGACGCAGCTAGTGGTGGAGTGTTGGCTGACAAAACACCTGAGACAGCCCAAAATTTAATTATAAACATGACGTCAAATTCACAATAATTCAAGATTAGATCAGACCATTCATCTCGGTATGTCAATGAGGCAAATGTCTCTTCCATTGAAAGATGATGTGATGATCTAACTTCTCTTGTACATCAAATAACTGTAGGAAAAATAGAGGCAGCAAAGGTTTGTGGAATTTGTTTAGTTTGGGGGGGGGGGGGGCATCCAACTGATATGTGCCCAACACTTCAAGAGGACTCCTTTGAACAAGCTAACGCAGTAAGTGGATTTCCAAGACAACCACAGCGAAATTATAATTCTTATTCAAATACCTATAACCCAGGTTAGAAGGACCATTCTAATCTCCATTATGAGAATATACATGCAAATCAACTTTCGAATAACTTTCAACCATACCAATAGCTTTACATTCTTAACAGCAACAACCAACCCAAAATTCTGATTCAAGTACGTCTTTTAAAGACATTGTTAAAACTTTAGCTACTAACACTGTGAAATTTTAGTAGGAGATGAGAACTAGCATTTAAAGTTTGGAAAATCAAATGAGTCAAATGGCTACTGTAATTAGTCAGTTGGAAGCACAGAATTTGAGTAAGCTACCATCCTAAATTGTGGTGAACCCAAAGGAGAATGCTAGTGCAATAGTGTTGAGAAGTAAAAAAGATTTAGAGATGCCGATTAAGATGCCACCTGTACCAACATAGTAACAAAAAGAAAATAGAGATGAAATGGCGATAGAAAATAATTTTCCAGACAAGAATGCAATGACAGGTAAATCTCTTTCTTCCAATGAATATAAACTTGTTCCTTCTTTTCCTAAAGCTTTAGCAGATAATCAGAAGTATGAACACAATGCAAATTTATATGAAGCCTTCCGAAAATGTGAATTCAATATTCCACTTTTTGATGCAATCAAACAAGTGTCTCACTATGCTAAATTTTTGAAAGAGTTGTGTACAACAAAAAGAAAGCAAAGGCTCAAAAGGTGTGAAAAAATAAGGATCGGTAAGAATGTTTCAGCCATAATTTGAAAAAGTCTTTTAGAAAAATACAAAGACCTAGGAATGTTTTACATCCTTTGCACAATAAATGGCACTAGAATTGAAAAGGTCATGTTAGATTTATGAGCATCTATTAATGTAATGTCATATTCTATTTATTATGTTCTTGATCTTGGACCTTTAGAAAAAACTAGTGATTCAGCTAACTGATAGGTCAAATGTCTATCCTAAGGGGTTGATTGAAGACGTTCTTATTTAGGTTAATAATAAGTTAATTTTTCTAGTTGACTTTTATGTTCTTGACATGGAAAATAATGACTAATCAGTACCTATTTTGTTAATAAGACTCTTTCTAAAAATAGTTAAAATAATTAAAATAAAGGTTCATAAGGGCATACTGACCATGAAGTTTATTGGTGATACTGTTCAATTCAACATTTATGATGTGATGAAATATCCTGATATTGATTTTCCTATTTATTCAATTGATTTAATTGACTCTCTAGTGCAGGATGTTTTTGAACTTGAAGGTGAAAATGATTTGGAAGTGGCTAACCATGAATAGTTTTTGAAAGAAAGTGATAAACTTAAATTAAATTCTGATTTGTAGGATTCAGTGGCAGAAATGAATGAGTTCATAGAATTGAAAAATTTAGGTAATGTGTCTTATATTGAGCTGTCAACGCTTAACAAAAAACTGGTACCTTCTATATTACAGGCACTAGTGTTAGAACTAAAACCTTTTCCAGATCACCTCAAATATGTATACCTTGAAGATGGGGAGACCTTACCAGTAATTATTTCAAGTAAGTTAAATGAAAAGCAAGAAGAAAAGTTGGTGCAAATTCTGAAGAGGCACAAAACAACAATAGGATGGACCATTACTGATATTAAAGGAGTCGATCCCTTTACCTATATGTATTGGAATTTTGCTTGAAGAGGAAGCTAGACCAATTTGGCAACCACAAAAGAGGTTGAACCCGCATATGATGGAAGTGGTAAAGAAGGAGATTTTGAATAGGTAAACCTCATTCAAGTTGTACCAAAAAAGATCGGCATTATAGTGATAAAAAATCAAAACAATGAGTTGGTACCTATCCGAGTTCAAAGTAGATGGCAAGTTTGTATAAATTATAGGAAATTAAATGTTGTAACCTGTAAAGATCATTTTTCTTTACCATTTATTGATTAGATGTTGGAAAGGCTAGTTGGTCGAGCTTACTATTGTTTTCTAGATGGCTTTTAGGTTATTTTCATATTACAATTGCTCTAGAAGATCAGGAGAAGACGACTTTCACATGCCCATTTAGAACCTTTGCATATCGGTGGATGCCATTATAGAACCTTAGCTTGTAACACGTCAACCACTTTTCAAAGGTCTATAATCAATATATTTTCATATTACGTTGAACACATTATAGAAATTTTCATTGATGATTTTACTATTCATAAGGATTCATTCGATAATTGCTTTCATAATCTTGCACTTGTTTTGTAGAGATGTATTGAAACTAACCTTATTTTAAATTTTGAAAAATGTCATTTTATGGTTGAGTAAGGTATAGTTTTGGGGCATGTAATTTTAGCTAGTGGTATAGAGGCAGATTAGACTAAAATTGATATTAATCAATCTCTGGCATACCCTGCAAGTGTGCAAAAAGTTCTTTCTTTCTTTGGCCATGCAGGTTTTTACCAACATTTTATTAAAGATTTTGATCGTATTGTATTGTCATTAAGCAAGTTATTGCAAAAAGATGTGGCTTTCGAGTTTAATGAATGGTGTAAAAATGCATTTGACAATTTGAAGCAGTTGTTGAACTCTACTCCAATTATCCAACCACCTGATTGGAGTCTTCCATTTGAGATAATATGTAATACAAGTGATCATGTCGTAGGAGCTATTTTGGGCCAACGAGTTGGAAGGGCACCACATGCTATATATTATGCCTCAATGACATTGAATGACACAAAGAAAAATTATTCAACCACTAAAAAAGAACTTTTAGTTGTTGTTTTTGCATTAGAAAATTTTCGTTCTTATTTATTGGATACTAAGGTTGTTATTTATTCTAATCATACAACCTTTAGGTATTTGATAACAAAGAAATAAGCAAAACCAATGTTTATAAGGTGGATTCTTCTGCTAAGTGAATTACTTGGAAAGTAAAGATAAAAGTGGAGTGGAGAATTGTGTTACTAATAATTTAAGTCATCTGGGTCATGTAAGAGATGAGCAAAATTTGCAAGAAGAATTTCTTGATGAGTATTTATTTTTTGTAGACTGTAGACTGCCCTGGTATAAGAACATTGTGAATTATTTAGCTACTAACATGTTACCAGTTGGGTTATCTAAGCCTCAAAGAGACAAGTTGAAAAATGATGTGAAGTATTACGTATAGGATGATCCGTATTTGTCGAAGCATTGTGTTGATCAGGTTATAAAAAGGTACATACTTGAAACTAAAATTTCTTTTATTATTACCTTATGTCATTCATATGCTTGTGGATAGGGATGGCAATGGGGAGGGGCGGGGAGGGGATATCAATCCCCGTCCCCGCCCCATCCCCGTTACAGGGATAAAAAAAAATCCCCGTCCCCTCCCCGCAAAGAAAAATCCCCTCCTCATCCCCTCCCCGTCCCCACGGGAAAAAATCTCCTTCCTATACCCGTAAATATAAATTTTAAATGCATAGATCATTTTAGGATTTAATTATTATTAATTAGTCAAATTTAATCTGTTTAATGCTTATTAATAGGTAAAATCTGGTTTCATCACAACTGGGGCATCAATATGGATACAAGGGACTATGGTGGCAAGCCAAGCATCAAAGCAAAAAGTGGAATTGAATGTCAAAAAGATTGTCATGGTACAACTTTGCTTGTAATTCTAGTTGACCAAAAATTGTTACACTCCCTAAAAGATTTCTGCAAAAAGTGGAATTGAATGTCAGAGGGCTTCGAAGACAAGGCCATCTAAGAAAGTCATATTTGCCGAAAAATCAATCTTACTGAATAGGAATCTTTTAGGAAACCAAAGATTATAAGAAGGTAGAAAAGATTAAAAAACAGAGGTATCACTGGATCATGTTTCATAGAAAATAGAGAAACAAAGAAAATGTTAAAGAAAAAAAACTGAGAAATAGAACTCCACCGAGGTAATCATAATACTTTAGTTTACATATGGACAAATGAAGAAGAATTAAAAGACGAAAGGAGGAAGCTTACCTCCAACTACAAGACAAAGAAGCTTTGGCTGGAAGAGGGAGTGTGTAGCAGCTAACAAGTAAAATGGAAACTTTGGCTGGGAGAGGGAGTGTGCGGCTATGGAGAAGGCAAAAATGGAAGGAAAAGGAGATTTAGATTTAGGGTTAAAACATGGGTGGCAATTTTGTAATAAAAATTATTAAGGTTATAGTTTTTAGTAAATATGTATATGATTTAAGGTAATTTTGTAATAATATTATATTTTTGCACTTTTAATATTATATTTTTGCACTTTCGAGCCATAATTTGCTTTCAAATAACAAGTCAAACTGCACTTTGTACATAATTGTATATTTACCCTGAAACTAGAAAGTTGTACATAATATATTATTGCCCTGAAACTGGAAAGCTGTACATAATATATTTACCCTGAGACTTTTAATTATATATTAATGCCCTAATTATGTACAGTATAAATACACTTTTTCATTATATATTAATGTCCTAATTATGTGTTTTTTTTTTTCTGGATAATATAAGATAATGGGAGTTTAATTTAATCAATTAATCTGGATTAATAGTGTGGTGGAGTTACAAGGATGACGGATGACTTTTTTGGTGTGGTGGAGTTACAAGGATGATCAATTAATCAATTAATTTTGTAATAAGATTTAGGGGGCGAGGAGGGGAGGGGAGGGGAGGGGAGGGGCGGGGCAGGGTGGGGATATATGTATCCCTGTCCCCGACCCGTCCCTGCTTACGGGGATTTTTTTTGTCCCTATCCCCTCCCCTTTCCTCGTTTTTATCAGGGAATCCCCTCCCCGTTAGGGTCGGGGAGGGTTGGAGCCTCTAAAATCGGGTCCAAATTGTCATCCCTACTTGTGGAGGCTATTTTGGAGCCAAAAGTACAACACGAAAAATTTTGGATTGTGGATTTTTCTAGTCATCTTTATTTCGACATCATATTATTTTTGCAAATCTTGTGAACATTGCCAGAAAACAGATAATATTTCACAGAAAAAATGAGATACCTCAAACTCCTATTTTAGTTTGTGAAAATTTTTATATTTGGGGTATTGATTTTATGGGACCTTTTCCAGCTTCTTTTGGTTATATTTACATTTTATTAGCTATTGATTATGTCTCAAAATGGGTAGAAACAAAAGCTACCCGAACTGATGACTCTAAAGTTATTTCAGGTTTCCTTAAATTTAACATATTCAGCAGGTTCAACATTTCAAATGCCCTAATTAGCGATCAAGAAAAGTATTTTTGTAACCGAATTGTAGAGGTATTGTTGAAAAAATATGATGTAACACACAAGGTTGCTATGTCTTACTATTTACAAACTTGCAGACAAGCTAAAGTTTCGAACCGAGAGATTAAGTCCATCATTGAGAAAACCATTGATCTGACTAGAAAAGATTGGAGTTTGCATTTAGACGATGTGTTATGGGCATATAGAACAACGTACAAACATCAATTGGCGTGTCACCGTATAAATTGGTATTCGGTAAGCCTTGTCATCTTCCAGTTGAATTGGAGCATAAGACATATTAGTTTATCAAGCAATGTAATATGAACTTGGATGAGAGCGATGAACATAGGAGATTATAGTTGTAAGAATTAGAAGAAATTTCCAATGACGCATACGAAAGCTCAAGAATTTATAAGGAGAAAACAAAGGCATTTCATGACAAAATGATTTTTAGGAAAGAATTTTCAATTAGCCAAAAAGTTCTCCCATATTATTCAAAATTGCGGTTGTTTCCAAGTAAATTGCAATCTCGTTGGATTGGATCTTTTGTTGTTACTAACATATTTCCATATGGTACAATAGAAATTTAGAGCTTAGTAACCTTTAAGGTGTTCAAAGTTAATAGTCACAGACTCAAACCTTTTTACAAAGGATTAAAGCTGAAAATGTAGAAGAATTGGAGTTAAGAGATCTCGTCTACATTGATCAATAGATGAAGGCATTATGTCGAGCCAATGACAATAAACGAAGGTGATGCTTGGGAGACAACCCAAGCTTTCAACCTCATTCTATTTAACTTCTCAATTTTAATTTTCACGGGCAATTGTTTTTAAATTTTAGTTTTACGTGTTTCAATTTCTATTTGAATTTCAACTTTTAGATTTTTTTATGTTTATTTGGTAATTGTTTTTATTATTTTCTATTAGGTTCATTTTAATTTTTTTTACTGCTTAGTCATCTTTTTCCTTCTGCCCAAGTTTCAATTTGCTTTTAGCTTACGGGGGAGTAATCTACAATTTTAATGTTCTGGGGCTGGGATAGATGTTCCTGTAAATGTTCAGCTTTTGTTAGATTTTGTTTTAAACATAAAAGGCTCGTATGCTTAAGTGTAAGTTATGTTAATTGTATGATTTTTAAACCAATGAAAAGTAAACCCTTTTCTCCCACTTAAGCATTTAGTTTCTGCCAAATTCAGTTTAACTTTCTCTCCCACTTAAGCCCTAGTTACCCTATCTTCCTCCTAAACTACCATGGCAAAAACCCACTCACAACATAAAAACCCAACAAAAGCCACATGTCAGAAACTCCTTACACCCAAGCCATCACTAGAACTAGAAGCATCTTCTGTCAATCGAAATTCATAGTTTTCATCATTTCTCTCATGATCGATGCCTCAATCATCATCTTCCTCGCCATCGTTTCAACACGATAGTTTGCTACTCCTTCAGCCTAGTTTGGTCCGAGTTCTCGCACACAAATAGGGAAGCAAGTTGAGCTCTCCAATAGCCTAAAACTTAAACTAGGCAGCTTCAATACCTTTACAGACAAATAGGACCAACAGAGGTATGGGTCCATGTGTAAACGAAAAATCTACCGTTGTAAGTATGTTCATACTCAGACTCTTGATCAATTTGACATTTGTAACGAATTTGATTTGCTAGTTGATAGGATGGATTGGAAAAATTATGTAAATGTGAATTGTCCTACCTTTATTGAGTTGACACATGAGTTTTATACAACATTTCAATTTAATGATAATGAGGAGTTTGACTTATTTACTAAGCGAATAGTTGAGTGTAGGATAATGGGGAGGGAGTGTTTATTTTCAATTTCTAAATTTAACATTTCGTTAGGGTTTCTAAAGAAAAAGGATTCAACGAGTGAGCGATATGTACGTTCCCAATATGATTACAGTCCTGAATTTAACCCTATTGATTTGTGGCGTGAATGGTCAGTTGATTCTACTCCATATAACCCTAGTTCCTTAAAGAGTTCTTACTTAAAAAGTCCTATGTTTAAATACTTATAACGTTTTTTAGCTTTTAATTTTTCAGGGAGGCGAGATAGTGCAGGTACTTTTGTTAAGGTTGAGTTTTATTTCTTGTGATGTATAGAGCATAACATTCAAGTTAATTTATGTTTTTGGTTGCTTACTCAATTCCAATTTGTGGTCCAAAAGAAAAATAAACCTTTGATTCTTAGTTCTTATATCACTCAATTAGCAATTAATTTGGGTTTATTAGATATTTCTAACCATAACATGCATATTGCTTGTGAAATTGAACCATTAGATATGACTTGTTTAGATAGGATAGGAATTGTGACAAAATAAGCAGATGGTAGTTTCGGCTTTGTACAGCCAAGACCAGCAGCAATGCTTTTTTCTTGACTTAGTAGGCGGCAGAGAACGACAGTAGAAGTTGCTACAACCAGCACCCACCCACCAGTGGATATTCCATCATCATCCTATACTTCTTCATTTGACAACCTTCATGCACTACTACATAGATTTGAACAGAAATTAGTTCACACGAAGCACAATCTGATGGCGTTTTTCCATTCTCAAGGGTTCATGCTGCCTTATTAGCCTCTCCATAATATTGACTATTATTCTTTTTCTATATATCCAAAGTAGTTTTCTTTCCCCTTTTCTTTTATATTTTCGTCTTATTTATTATGTGTGTTATGTTTAAACAGTGCAGACAATGTTTGGCTTCAGTGTGGGGGAAAGTGACAGAGGAAACCTTATTTTTCGTCTTGTTTTGTTGTTGTTCTTTACTGGTTAAAGTTTGGCTTTTGTTTCTGTTTTTCATTGATATGGTAACTAATGTACTCTTTCCTGGTTTAGTCAACCAAACAGTTCCATTAATTTCATTTTGAATGAATTAAATTGTGTGCATGGCATGGGATTTAGCTAATTAAGTATGAGAGCAATGCCACTGATTTGTTAGATTAACTAGAGGTATGCACTTAAACAAATTTTGATAATTAAGTGATAGAGCTTTGTTTGAAGCTAAGGTGAATTGATTGCACCCGTGAGTCTTGAGCTAAAAAAAAGATTGAAATATACATATCAATCTGTGTTTTCTTTGATGAGTAGTACTCTTCTATGCAAATATATCTCTAGAACTTGCTTTAAACCGTTTCGAGACCGCGTCATATATGCATGCATGAAAATGATAAAGGCCTTCTTGTTTAAACCCTTTAGCTTAAAAAGCCAACTAGTTTTAATTTCTCTAGTTAGCCCCTTTGAGTCTTATAAAGCCTTTGATTCTTTGAGCTAAAACCATATTACAAACCCAAACCTTCAAGCAAATATCCTTACCCAACCATGCATGTTAACAGGGCATTTAAACTGAATTTTGTTGCTAAGTGAATTTGCTATCTTGAAAATTTCAGTGTGGGGGAAACAAAGGACTTAAATATTTTAGGATGAGATTACGAAAAGAAATAGACATGAAGATTTGTTATTCCTACTACCTTATATTGTTATCTTTATCTTCTTAATTATTCAAGTGAAAAATAGAAATAAAAGAAAAATAAAAAGAGAAAAAGAAAGAGTTAAAAAAACAGAGAGAAGAAAATGATAGTAGCAAGGAATTACAAGAGAAATGTGATGAATATAATGGTTTCAGTTTTAGATTTTTTTGTCCCTCTATGTGTTTAAATGTTTTGTTAATGCTCATGGTTCTAATATTTTGTATCTATTAATCCTCACCTTTACCCGAAGCCCTGTTACAATCTAAAATAAAGTCCTTTTGATTTATGTCTGTATATAATCTAAGTGGTAGAGATTTGGTGCATAAGCAAGTCTATGGTCGAATGTTTTCATTGGAAGAACTTGAGCGAAACACTGAACCATTAAACATAAGTGGTATAAGTGATAACCTTGAGGAGATTCACCAAAAACTTCATACATGCTTTAGAATGCGATTGTCTTGATTTGTCTTTATGTGTATCTCCTTCTGAAGTTTGATTATTATGTGTGTTATTGGTTAAATCTTGGTTAGTTTGAATCTTAGAGGCATCCGTTTTAGATACACTATATGTCCATTTTCATCAAATCCGAACACCCATCTCAGATGTTGCTCATGTTAACATCATATATCAAATTAATTCCATTTTTTCTTTATTCAAAACTAAAATATCTCATCAATTGGTTTAAACATGCTCAGGACTAGGACATCTTATCAGTTGGCCCCTAATACAACTCATAATGACCTATACTTGTAATTAGGGTTATGTTTACAAATATGACCCTTTACGAACTCTCATGGGCACTAAATCAATCCCCACATTTTATGAATAGTGTCAACATTACCTTTTTAAGATTCAACTCAAAAACGAAAAACTTGGCATGGATGCATTGTAGGTTATTGGAGTGTATTTTATTTGGTACAGGTGTACCACAACATGTGTGGTTGTGCACATGGCACCCCAACCTATACAAATGCAATTTAAATGGTGTAAGTGCACCCTAGTTCCTATGGACGTGCACACGACATACCAACCCAAATGCATGGCTAGTATGCAGTGTAGACTTCAATTTCCACCCAAGAATTTCGTCATGCCCAAAATACTCCAACTCCTAGAGATTATATTCTACTTGGCATATGCATCGCTCCTCTAGCATCCTTGTCGCACGTTCGACGTGTGCACAACCCCTCTGACGAGTGCATAGTATGGTGACAATGAGAACATCACTAGATGCACTGCATATTTGACATGTGTGCTATATGTTATTAACGAAATATTCACCTGACGTGTTACACATTCGGTATTGTTTGCTGCAAGCCTAGCCCTTGGCGACGTCAACGGAGACCCAGCAAAGAGCCTAGCGCAAAATCCTAAACTCTCGATGTCTGTAATCGTCGATCATCATCATAATGGTATACATTTCCATATTTCAAAGATATATATATATATATATATATATATATATATATATATATACACACAGACACACATATAAAACCAACACTAGCACCTATATAATTTTAATCCTTCAAAAATATCTCCACATAGCCACATAGTAGTACGATCATCAGCAAATGCATATATACACATAGCAATATGAAAATCAATATCACAAAACTGTAAGTGCAGGAAAGTAACAATTAGATGCCTTTGTTTTCTTCTTTTTGGAAATCTTTCTCATATTTTCTTTCTTTACATGCCTAAGAACTGAATCATACTCCATCAATTCATACAAACATTATTTCAACCATTATATTGCAATCCATCATCACCAATTAATTAATTCTGAATTCATGAATGCATTTGTACGTTTAATCTCCTTATACATACACATACATACATACATACACATACACAGACAATCATAATAATCGAACCTCTGGAAACATTTATATATTTAAATAAATATATATATGTGTGTGTGTGTGTGTGTGTGTGCATCAAATATCAACTAATTTTATAGTACATAGATGCAACAGGGAAAGGAGGATCAAAAGCCTACCTCTTCTCTGGCGATCACGTCCGTCTTCATGTGGCAGCAGTCTCCTCGATGACCTCCTTCTCTGATTGGCGAATGGAAGGTTCTTCGGTCTCTTTTGTTGTGTAAGAAAAGGTTGCTGGCAATATAACAATTATTTAGTGGAGAAGAGAATTCTTTTCTTTGTGCAAAGGAAACAAACAAGAAAATCAAGCAGAGAGGTTTCAGAAAACTGTCTCCTTTCTTTTATGCCATTGTCCCTCCAAAATGCCTTCTAGGAGAGTTATGCCCAACGAGCGTTACTCAGCTAGACATATATTGAAGGAAAAATGTGTTACACCTACGCACAATTGGTGATAGGATCTGCATTTTCCATATAAAACCTTCTACCTAAACAAGAGGATTTTATGTGTGTGTGTATATATATATATATACATACATATATATGTATACACATATACATCTATATGTATATAAATACATATACATCTATATGTATATGTGTACATATACATATACATATCTATATGTACATATACATATAGATGTATATATATATATATATATATATATATATATATATATATATATATATATATATATATATATGCATCTATATGTATATGTATGTATGTATGTATGTATGTATATAGAGTATGTGATATAATTGTGAGTATCTAATTGTGTTTAATGTTTATTACAAAATTGATCCGAACTTATGTTCAAAGTTGATTATGACTTGATTTACATAAATATTCCTCAAAATGGATCATAATATCTAAAATTTGCATCTCTTGGTGTTTTGATTTAATGCATAATTCATATGTTTCATTGCATTGTCTTTCAACTTAAAATTCTTGAAAATTCATGTGTCTCCTTTGCATAAATGTTTATTCATGATTTTTTTGGCCAATCATTTTATGAAAAATGCTAATAGTTTCTCAAATTTAAGTTTTTCCATATCATGACTCTTTGAGAGACATGATCTTTTTCTAGTACTCAAACTTATTTTTATATTGGTTATCATGTTTAGTTAATTATCATATTTATATTTGTAGATGATATTGATGTCTAGGTATATTTTTTTACACTGCGTATAGATATCTAGTTGACATAACTTGCGACATTTTATTGATACTTGTGACATATTATTGATAATATTTTACTTAACTATTAATTGTAATCATCTTGATTTGTTAGAATTTTTTTTAGATATATATATATATATTTGTTTGATGATATTAAATTATGATGAATTGATTGATATTCTTTTGGATTGAATGTTTGATGAATGGGTTTAAGGTTGAATGAAGTTGAAAATTGCTTTAATGTTCATTTGGATATTGGAATTGAATTGGTTGATGATGATGGATAATGTTTTATGGGATATTGACATTGAGGTAATTGCTTTTCAAATTAAGTTACTTGCTTGAAATGATTGTAGCTTGGGGTTGGAAAGAAGTTTTGATGGTATAAATGCATACATTGAAGTGTATTTGTTGTTAATTAAAAAGAGATTTATAAAAAATATAGAGGATATCACGTTAAAATTTTTTCAAAATCTTATCATATGAATTTGCTTTAATACCAAAGCTTAGTAAATATTTTTGTTAAACTAAAGGGAAGCATATAGACATTGACTAAAGGGGAGAAAGTTTTGAAATTGAAATTGTTTTAGCCTTAAATTGGAAATCAAATAAAAAAATTGAGTTTTAATTTATTTTTCTTTTATTATTGTTTTTTATTTATGACAAAATGGGAGGGGGGAGATTAGTTAAGTTTAAATGGGTTTATAAAATGAAAATAAAAAAAGGGAAAAATTTTTTTTAACGAACATTAAATTGAATTGTATTGTTAAAGTAAGAGGAAGTTTTGTAAGTGAGAGGAAGCTTCAAATCTTTTAAAAGATTTTCAAACACTTTTCACTTGTTTTTCAATATCTAAACTTGAGTTTTGTATAAATCAAAAAGGGGGAGATTGTTGGGATGTCCATCTCCAAATTTAGGATGTCGATTCCTTTGCTTGTCCCATACCCGTTCTTGCAAGTTTAGAGCTCTCGAGAATTTTTGCCAAATGAATAGAGATGCCCATCTCTATGACTGGAACGTCCATCCACTTTCACGGGATGCCCATCTCTTCACGTTCTGAAGGTGCAAGACAAGATATGGGTCCAGAAAAAAGGACGCTCATCCCTTGAGTGGCGTATTTCAAAAATTCGATCGTTAGACGTTAGATTTAAAGCCACCAAAGTCAAAATGTGTAAGAGAACACATACCTCAAAATAGGACACCTGTCCAATCATGTTTTGAAGGCCAAAACATCATTATAGAAGTTAAACAGATACATTATCCCAACCGACGGTCATTTGAGTCATTCTAGCTATCCAGAACTATAAATTGAAGACTTTTTGATAGGGAATAGGTTAAAGAATATTAATGTAAAATCCTATACTTTTTACTTCTCCAAAAGCTTTCAACTCACATCATTGAGGGATATCCTGCACTTATTCTTTGTTTTAGTCTTTGTAAAGACACTTGCATCTAAATTTTCTATAATTAAACTCTTGTGGGCAAAATTCCAGATAAACTATCTGGATAATGGAGATAAGAGCACCAAGGTACTCATAAACATCTCTATCCCTCTCTCTTTATTTTATGTTTTACTTGAGTGTTGAATGATTTGATAAGTTATTGAGTATTGTTTTTGCTTAATTAATTGTGAATATTGTTGAATCAATTGTGTGATTGTGTTTTATTGTACATTTTGTCTAAAGGATTTTGTTTGGTTTAGAGTTTTAAAATAATTCAATTCAACCTCTTTAACATTATTAATCATTTGAGATTTTTCAAATTTGAATATACTAATCTTTAGACAATTTCAAATTGACTCTATTACATTTAAACCAATTTTAAGTAGACCTTTTTGGCCTTGATCTCAATCATATCCAGCCTTACTTAAGTTATAGGAAATCAACAAATCTGTATTACATGCAAATTAAGCCATTTTTTAAGATTATTTAATCATAATTAATCACCAAAATCTGTAAATCATGTTCATACTTGAGTCTTACTTTACTAGTTCAAGCATAGAAGAGGCTGTACCCATTACCCCTTCTGTGCCTTTTTATTGTAATAACTGTTTTTAAATTTCAAGGAAGAATTTCGGGTTTTAGTTGAAATTTCAGATTCAGGTTCGACGAAAATACTATGTTCATTTTTTGCTCTCAAACACAGAAAAATTAATTATTTTATAAAAAGATAGAAATGATTTTTTTTTGGAACGATACTGTGTCATAGCAAAATCTGGACAAAAGTTATAGAGGTGTGTATAATTCAATTTAAATTATAAAATCAAACTAAATTATTTAAAAATTATGGTTTAGTTTTTAAAATAGTTTAGTTTGGGTTAAAATTTTTTAAACCATTTTTTTAATTTAGGTTACGGTTTAGACGATTTTCAAACTAAACTGAATTATAAATCGTATTTTTTAAAAATAAATGAATATATATTATTTAATAAAATTAACTAAATTGTAGTTTTCTAAAACATAATATATACGGGTAAAATAAATATAAAATATATATATATATATATAAAGAAAATGACAAAACAAATATAAAAAAATAAGTTATACACCTAATTATTTATTAGAAAATGATAAAACAAATATTAAAAAATAAGTTATACACCTAATTATTTATTAGAAAATTATATATATATATATATATAGAGAGAGAGAGAGAGAGAGAGAGAGAGAGAGAGAGATATGAATGATTTTAAAATAGTCAAATTAAGATAGTTAAATCATGTGTTGTATTGTATATTAAAAGCTCAATTCCTTTATCTTGTATTATATTATACGATACGTCTTTAAAAAATTAAAATAATAAAATATAATAATTGATACATTATTATTTTGAAAAATGTCCTAAACATATTTAATATTTTAAAATTTTTTTTATACATCTCTAATATAATATTATTTTTTCTAAAAAAGTGTATCAAATCGTATTAATAATATATATCATATCGTAAGATATGTATTGTATTGTATAATATATTTACTGTATTATATTAATTTGATATACCTTATAATACATATCGTTTTCTATTTATATCGTATTATATCATATGATACGTATTATATATTTTAGAGTATTGATAACTATGATTTAAATCATAATTTAAACTGAATTAAACTATATTTTTTTAATCCAATTGGTTTAAAACTTAAAATAATTTAGTTAGGTTTAAAAAATTTTTTAAATTGTTTTTTTAGTTTAGTTTAAAAAATTTGTCAAACCATCTCAAACCAAACCGGACGATAAACACCCCTAAAGAACCACCACAAATACAGTCACAGAACAAGTTTATCCGAAAAGCCAAACAGTGAAGTAGCTACGAAGCGCCTATCCAAACCATTCCCTCCCCTTCCGAGCTTGTCGAATCGACGAAGCGGAGGCGAAGCTCTCACTCAGTCACTGCTTCTTACAAACCACGCATTTTAAACACTCTTTGCTTTTTAATCTAAGCTTTCATGGCGATGCACTTCTCATCAGCGATGTCTGTTCGTTCCATTTTCCAGCCCAAACCAAATCCTTCCAAATCCCTCCTTTTCCTTCCAGGTTCGCTAAATCAATCCTCCTTTATTATTCTTCTTTTTCTTATCAAAATGTTTTGATAATTTTTTAAAATATTTTTAACAGAATCTTACCATAGAAGAGCTGAGAGCGCCACGTGCCATGCTAGCAGTGTGAATGTGAGCAAGTGGAGCTCAGCTGGAAACTACGTTAGACTTGTGAAACTCTCTGGAAAATCCGTCGCTGTAAAACAATTGGTGCACATGAGGTCAGGGGTTTTCTTTTTGTTTTTTTTTTTTTGTACTTAATAGTTCAATTGATAAAATAACTTGTTTATTGTTTGTTAAAATGTCCGGCTGAATTGTGATTGTTATGAATAATGCAGAATGGGATTTGTGAGGTGTGCAACTATCGAAGAAATTGAAGCAGAGAAATCTTCCATTGAGAAAGATGTTGTGAGTGTTCTTGTGATTGTTTGTTGCACTCTGTTTAGTATCATATAAAAGCTTGTTGTTGAATAATCACTGTGCTGGATAATTTTCAGAAAGCTAGAATGGAAAAGACTATTGAAATGGTTCGGACGAATTTCAATTCAGTTAGGACAGGGCGAGCAAATCCAGCCATGCTAGATAAGATTGAGGTTTGAATTCATGTAACATTTCCTGTGCCAATTGCATTCTGTTCTTTGTTGTTGAATCTTATTTTTGTGGATGTAAAGCTGGACTTTGGTTTAAATTTGGAGTGATGGATTGTGTTGGAATGATGCATAACCTAATGAGCCGATTATAGATACTGATATGTGATATGTACCAAAGATCTTAAAGCTAAGACTGTGAGTTAATTGCATAAAGTTTATAATATTAATTCAATGTCTCACTTTTTCATCCTATGATATTTTCCTGTCTATTTTCCACTACACTATCTGGTGCTACTCTGAGCCACTGTTTCCTGTTCAAGTTCTAATTTGTGATAAATCTTATCAGTATCTCTCCTTCTCTCCTTTTTCATTCTACACTTTCTGGTTGCCTGTTAGAATTATGGATTGGAATATGCCTTCATCTGCTATAGAAACTAAAGCTTACATAATAGATGAAGATGGCTATCACTAAGCAACACTAGGAAAATGTATGTAGTTTCAAGAAATGCAGCAAGATTTAAAAAAAAAAAAAATGGTATTCATTGACTTCAGTCTTTTGACTAGTGTTGTCATGCCTCTTTTATAAACCTGTATCTCAATGCCTTTTTAGGTGGAATATTATGGAACTCCCGTCAGCTTGAAGGGCATAGCCCAAATCACCACGCCTAATTCAAATTCTCTTCTAGTTCAACCATATGACAAATCAAGGTACTCCATAAATTCGAGGCCATGAATTAAGTTTGGCATTGTTGAGTACCAACCTATATATCCAGTTCTTCTATTCTGCAATAAACACCAATCCATGCTAAGAAATATTTGAAAAATGTCTTTTCAAATCTGCTTTGTATAGTAAGCTGAGAAAATGTGTGTGGACCAGTTAAGCTTCTCTGACCTTTTGCCTTATTTTCTTTGACAACCAAATTAATATAATTTTCTGGATTTAGTGAGCAATAGAATACTTTTTGGTTTTTCCAGAGTATGTCCTGTGGTGTTTGTATTCTTTATCCTCTCAATTCATTTTACCTTTTCATGTTGTTTGTTTCAGCTTAAAAGCTATAGAGAAGGCCATAGTAAGCTCCGATGTTGGTTTGACTCCAAACAATGATGGTGAAATGATACGTTTGACCCTTCCTCAATTGACATCTGAAAGAAGAAAGGTATTTCCCTTTTTTATCCCAAATGTGGAAAGATTCGTTGTATGCTATTATCACCAATAGTGTAGAGTTGTTTAATCCCCATGAAATTATTCATTGGTGCATATATTATATTCTGTCTTTTGTATGCTCTGTTTTGGTTTTTTTTTAGTAGCAATTGAATAGGTCCACTTTTGTTGAAGACCGCAAACTTTTATGTGTTTCATCCCTTGGAGAATAATTAGATCTTCAATTCCACTGTCTCCTGAGTGATGTGTCTGTATAGAATAGATAACTGTTCTGTCTTTCTTGCATCTTATTTCATCTCTTTCTTTAAGGAGGATCTGGTTGCTTTATAAGTTCAATCTTAAAAATCAAGTGTTATATTGATATTGCATGAACTTGACTTGTTTTTAGGAAATGTTAGCATATCCGTGATGCTAGACTGGCCTTCAAAGAGGCTTATTTCTTTGTTAATATATTTTCAGTTTGTAATTATAATACAGTTTCTTGTGAGGGTGCATGTGTTGAAAAGTTTACTATTTTCTGGTTACTGTATTCATGTATCTAACATACATATTAAAGAACAGATTGTAAGTGACACTCTATTTTCGTCACAGGAGTTTCAGCAAGACATTCTTTTCTAAAGTTGACACAGTGACAACATCCATGCAAAATTAATATTTTTTCTGGATATTTTTTAATTTTATATTCAAGCATATTGTTCTCTAAGTATATAAGTGATTACTATAAGTTCATTCAATGTGATTCTAAAAACTGAGATTATGGAAGTGTATTTATTTATAAATTGCAGGAATTATCAAAAGTTGTGGCCAAACAGGCTGAAGAAGGAAAGGTACTTATGGTTTTATCCATTGTTTGCGAATTTACCAAACTTTGTAAATAATCCTTCATATAGAAGTTCTGTAGGGTTTTCATGGTCTCTCTGTGTGCAAATTTAGTGATTGACAGATGCCAAAGAACTCAAAAAGGAAATGTTTTCTTAAATTTCTAAAATTCTGTGTAAAATTTTTAAATCTGAGTTAAAAAAGGGAAAATGTAATGGCTTAAAGTCTGTTTGTAAGACTTGGAATGGTAATTGATTAGGTTTGATCATGTTAATAAAAAACAAACTATATACATGCATTTTAAATTATTTTTTTATAAGAAATAATATATTAAAACTTGACAGTAGTAGTTGCTGGAATTTTGCTCTTGAATAATCTTGCCAGATCAACCATTTCAGGTTGCATTGAGGAACATAAGAAGAGATGCATTAAAAGCATATGAAAAACTTGAAAAGGTATCACTCCCTAGGTCAACATACTCTCAGTACAAGTCTTATTATTGCTTCTGTGCTGCATTTTCTCTCTTGTTCTACATATATCTCTCTTTTACTTCAATTAGTCTCTACTTCATCTTCAACATTTTGTTGTAGGAAAAGAAGCTCTCAGAAGACAATGTGAAGGATTTGTCAAGTGATTTGCAGGTAATTTGGTTCTCACTTGTGTGAACCATGTTGTTTAAAGAGCTTTGGACCTGGGCTGAAGTCCAGGGAAATGCCAACTTAAGTCTGAGCTTTGCTAGGCCATCATGATAACCTCCCTCTTCCATGCACACAAAGGAAGTGGGAAGGGGTGTAATAATAATTATTCTAGCAAGCATAAAAATTTTTCATCAACATTGCTTCCTGAGATGCTTTCAGAAATCTTTGGGAATCCTGACTCTCTTTGTTGTATCCTCATTTTGTAAGTTCGCTTTCATCAGATAACACCTTCCTAGTGCTTCCTGAAGTTATTAACATCTCTTTTCTATATGCAGAAACTGACAGATGGGTATATTAAGAAGGTTGACAGCATCTACAAACAGAAAGAGAAGGTACACTTTGTTTTGATAAAACTGATGGTGCTAGATAAATGCCTGATGAATTCAAAATTAACACAGAATTGAAAGGGAGAAAATGATTAAAAAAAAGTTTGTTTTCTTCAGAGTTATAATTTCAAGATGATGTGAATCCAACATCCTTTGTATCTGATATTGGAAAACTCTATTACTTGATTAGGGTTATTATTCTTAAAGTTGGTCATGCCAATATGATTAGGAGCTTTTCCATTGCAGAATCTTGTTGAGCAGTTAAAGAATTCCACAAATAGCATGTACTAGAGTAATTTACCTGTTCAAAAGTAGACCTATCTTCTTTGTTCTGAACAGGTATAAATCAGCATAACCTTTCCAATATAGATAGTTGTGCAGGGGTGCAATTAAGGTTGAAAATGCCCTGTATATTGACGTTTTTATGTTAAATCATTTATATTCACATAACCTAGTTATAAATTGCTTTTCTTGGCCCTTACTTGACTTGGTAATGTGACAAAGTTGGGTAGCTAGTTTGGTCAGAACTCTCTGGTTATAGTAACTTTTTATTAAATAAAAGGATATACTGTTTAGCAAAAGGTTCACTACTACAGTACTACTCCCATTAGAAATGCTGAATGAAAAATGTGGATGAAAATTAAAAAGGGTTATGATTATATACTTGGTTAGCCTGATAGTAATGGATGGAGGGTAAAATTGTCTTATTTTGGAGGAAGTGACAGGGTCTTGTAGTAAACCTTAGAGAACTTGGGAGATTTGCAGAATAAAATGGTTAGCGTTTTGTAAATTCATACAAACCATGTTGCTAAGTAGACAATGGTAGGAAATTGTTAGTTTGCAAGAAGATGATACTTCATCCTTGGATAACTTCATTATTCCTCCAAGCAGCCCAAAGTGTTAGAGGAAGCAAAACTTAGAAGTCCTGAAGGCTGGCAAACAACTCAAGCTTTTATAGTTGTTGAAGTTTAAGAGCCATTTATTCAATAAAGGACAGCTCATACTTAGTGAAGTTCGAGGGCTTTTTAGGCAATTCAATATTCAAAATGGACTTCCCATCTGTGTCTAGCCAATCATTTTTTACTTGCATTTTGCTGCTATAGATATTTTTGTCTATTAAGTTACTTGATGGTGCACAGTATGGTAGTTGACGCAACAAATTTTTTGTTTTCTTTCAGGAGTTGCTGAAGATTTAATTATTGTTTGCTGACAGATGTAAATGGTGAGCTATGTCCTCAGTGAATCATAAAAGTTAGCTTTCTTTTTTGGGTGAGTTTATGGTGGATATTGTCTATGCCCCTAGAAGGACATTTTTGATGCTAATGAGAAACAATGATACTTCACTTCAAAATGAAAGGTGGAAATCTTTTCTTATAAGCTTTTGGTAAAAGTTGTTTTTGTATAGCAACTTATATGCTTATTTCCTGTGAACATTGAAAGGTGACCAAGCGATGAGTTGGACTGTTTTAGACGGTTGTCCCACAAATAACTGTTATGTTTACTGTTGAACAACAAAAAATACCAGTTCCATTTAGTTTTCTTTTCCTTAAAGTGTGCAACATTTCTATGACCCATGCTTTTATCTTGATCTAGTTTACTTGTAATGATGACTGAGGTTTAACTTTCAATCATAGTGATCTGCTTATTGTTTACTGTACAAAATGCATGAGGACTCTGGACCATGCCAGATCCCACAACAAAGACATAAAGCACTTCCTTCTTGTCTTAGTCAAGCTTTGACAAACAGTTACTCTATATATTGCAAAATTGCATGATGGTACAACGAATTCCTCTATTATTTGAGCTTTCTCGCTGTTAGTTTATTATAGCCTGCTTTATACATAGAACTCTATCTAGATACATAAAGCAAATGCGTTGCCCAGCACGTGTTGCCCAACCCATTCACATCCCCTTGAATGTGTAAATCCTGCATAGCGTAACAGAAAATAGTTCAAATACTTTTGAAGAGACTGAATCGTAGCTATTTGTTATATTTCATCAGTGGGTCTCATATCTCCTGTTGTTAGAAGATAGTTCCCGTTGTTGGAAGATAGCTTTATGTTGTTAGAATGCTGCAAATACAAGCCAGTTTGCCCCAACTGGCTCTTTCTTTTGAGATGTGAATGTTCATAAACATTTTAGTATTGGATTAGGAATAGAAATGTTTTACTAACATAAAATTGCTTATCCAATTGCAATTTGATGTCCGCCACCGTTTGTGTGCATATGTTGCTTTGACATGAAGCTAGATTTTGAAATTAGTGGCTAGATGAGGTGAGACTTATCTGGTAAAATGAAGATAAGCAGCGCAGCAGCATCTGCTGCTTTTTGGTTTTGTTTACTTTTGAAGGTGGATTATTATTTTAAAAGCCATTTTTTTGAATTGTCGAACAGAAAAGTGGGTATTGATTTTGATTCCATTCATCTAAGTCATCTGAATTCTGTCATGTGAACAAGATTTGGAGACCCAAGTCTAGATTTTGTTTTGTCCCAGTTTCAATTATTTATACCTACTACTACCCTACATTCCTAATCATCCCCCTTTCAACGTTTATACAACCTAAAGCATAAAGTTTTCCTCCCAAATTATCATTTTATTTTGAATGGTTGTTTACCTAACTAAAATATCTAAACTGAGTCTCTTCTCTAACAGTTTTCACAACATTTAAAACCTTTTTCATTCTTATCCATCTTTGAATTGGTAATCATTAAATGCAATACTTGATTTATAAGACAACCCAAGTTAAATATTATGTCTTTGTTTTTTTTATAATTCTTAATCTTAAGTATTTTATATTTACATGTCATTATTTTATTGATGTCTGTAACCATATGATTATGTTGCTGGTGATTTTTTTTTTCTTATTTTAAAACAGTGTTCCACCTTTTGAAATACTAACTTGTAAATATAGAAACCAAACTATCCTCAAACCCTAGTATAAGTAAACCATGATTTGAAATTTGAGAATAATCATATAATAATAATAATAATAATAATAATAATATATAAATTAGTTATTAGAATGTTATGTATACGTAACACATAAAATTTCTTTTATTAATCAATATATATATATATATATATATATATATATATATATTAATGTTACCCCATACACAATAACTCAAGAAATAAAGCTTCCCACGGTCATTTAGCTCCAATATTGTACCATCCTGAGGGCTGAGGTCCACACCCTATAGAATAACATAATTTATTATTATTTTAATTGTCTATATAATCGTTTGGTTGTAGTCTTATAGTTAATGGACCCCATGCATGAAATTAGAATTTCATTGACCCCGATGGCTCAATTTCATATAAATAATAATAATAATAAAAAGCCACGTTATGGCTAGGTCATTTGGTCAGAAAATGGCCCACAGTCTACCCCTTGCATTGCATTGTACTCTCATTAATAAATTATAATAAAACAAGTTTTCTCCTCTCTAGCTTTGAACGTCTCTATGCTGGTACTACTTACTACTTACCTTATTAATCTCTAAGATGTATGCCACGTGCTTTGTATATTGTCATTGTCTTATATATTTGTATTTGCTGTATTTGTTATAAATTTCAAGG
The DNA here is from genome assembly GCF_011075055.1 of Mangifera indica. Classification (NCBI taxonomy): domain Eukaryota; kingdom Viridiplantae; phylum Streptophyta; class Magnoliopsida; order Sapindales; family Anacardiaceae; genus Mangifera; species Mangifera indica. Next base: position 13,464,394 of record NC_058144.1, read on the forward strand.
CCAAATAACTATTTCCCACCCAAGGTATAGTGGAATCCTGCTGATATCTACTAACTTTTAAAAATTTGAAATTCTACTTATGAGACAATTTCTATTAAAATTTTTAGTTATGATTAAAGATAAAATTATTATTTTAATAATATTATTAAAAAATATATATAATTCATTAATTTTCGCCCTTAAATTTTAAAAGCTAATAATTTCACTCTTGATTAAAGTTTTCTATTTTTGAAAAATCACATCTCCCCCCCCCCCCCAAAAAAAACCTAGGGTTTTCTTTCCACTCCTCTTTGATGACACCTCCATCCACCAACGACCTCTACAAAACTCTCTAACCTATCTCCGATCACCATTTTAGTTTGGATTCATCTGAATTAGATGAATTCAGACAGTCTGGATGACAAAGGCATTATCCAGATGAAGATTGTCTAGCCAACGCTTCATTAGGACAACAAAGGTGTCGTCAGACGACACTTCATCTGGATGATGCCTTCGTCATCTAAATCATCTGAATTCGTCTAATCCAAACGAATCCAGACCTAGTAGTTGGAGATAGGTTAGAGAGTTTTATGGAGGTCACCGATGGCGAAAGATGACGCCAGAGAGGAGAGGAAAGGTTTCGTGGGAAAAACTGCTACTTTTTAAAACTAGAAAACTTTAACAGAGGTAAAATATTAGTTTTTAAAGCTTAAGTATGAAAAAATAATGAATTATATATATTTTTAATATTATTATTAAAATAATAATTTTACCTTTAATTATGACTAAAAATTATAACAAAAATTTGTTCATAAGTAAGACTTTAAATTTTTTAAAATTAATATATATCAATTTGAATTATACTATACCTTGGGTGGGATATCACATTTGGCCTAAATTTCAAAATAAAAATAATATTACAACTTTATTATAAAACACTAGTATTTCAGATTGTGTTGTTGTCTGACCACTTGTTTTTCTAATTATTTGTTGAACAAGAAGCCAAATTAAAATTATTATTATTAATCTAATACAGCTGGAAAAATGCAATAAAAATATATTTAGATGTTGCTTTGCTTGTCTCTTTTCAAGGCCTCTCCAAAAGACAAAAAATATGTTTTCTAGATTACCCACTATCATATTATATAATTTTTTTACTTGTGCACGTACTTAACATCTACTAATCTACACTCAGTTTGGATTAATGATAAATTAATTAATTAATTAGTCTTAGCTTCTTTGATTCTTTTTTAAATATTATTTTATTTATTTATTGGTATAATAATAATAAAACTCGAAAGTTGGGCAGCCTAAGAATCATGCCTTTGTCACTTCATTTGTCTTTTGAATTAAATAGTGCTTTCTTTCGTCTACATCTTTCTTTCTTGTATCTTATTTTATTTTTGCCAAAGATGAGGTATTATATTATTTAATTATTAAATAATTAAATTGTCATGCATATTTAATAGGCCATTGTCTTTATACATTATATTATTTTTTATTAATACAATAAATTAATGCAATTTTAATACTCCTTTTAAAATTAATGGGTCCTATTTTTTCTTATTTCCACGTAATTCTCCTGTCCAAGCATTTTAGAAAAACTATTTTATTTTTTAAATATTGAAAAATTAATAGTTTAAAAAATTTATCTAGACATAATTGAAAACTTAGAAGAAGTTTGGCTAATGAGTTTGGAGCCAATTTATTGAATTTGACTAATTTGAACGTGACGTTGAGGGTCAAACTGGTTTAGTTTGTGTTGACCTAACAAGCGACAACAATTTTCATTAAAACTGCCAACAATTTCATCCCTTAAATTTGACTTTATTGTTGCTTTATACTGATAAGATTTTTTAATAACATATTAATCCAAACTTACATTGAGAGAGGATTATAATGTTATTGATTTAAATGAAATAATAAAATTATATATTTATATAATGATGTGTTATCATACAATTAAATATTATGTTATTTTATTTTTAATTAAAAATTATATAATTATATAGTGATATATTATTATTTATATATACAATATTATTTGTGTATATAATACTTCTTTACATGAAAAGTTTTTAAAAATAGTGGTTAACATTTTGATCCTTGATCTATTGTGAAATAACATTTTCCCCCTTAATTTCTGAAAGACCTATATTAGTCCCATTTTTAGAATTTAGAAGTTGAATTTTGAAAATTATTTTCGTAAGTTAGATTAGATTTATGGAAATTAAAATAATTACCCCTTTTTTGGGGTAATAAAAAATTTATCCCAAATTTTAGGGTTTAAACGAAAATACCTATATATTAAAGGATTTAAATGAAAATACCTCAAATATCCTATAAAATACCAAAACTATCATTCTTAATTAAATTACCCTTTTTTTAAGGGTAATAAACAAATTTATCCCTAATCTCAAGGTTTAAACAAAGTACCATTATCTTAAGGGATTTGAACAGAAATGCGCTAAAATAATACCAAAACTATCGTTCCTTTATTTTTATATAAATCATATATCTTCTTTCATTTTTAATATATCTGAGATAGATTTCTGGAAAGAGAAAAGAAATTCATATTTAGGATTTCGAGTGAAAAGACAAAAGTTCATGATATCGAGGTATTTATACATGCTATTACTTTAATCATTATTATTTTATTAATAATGTAATTATATGTGATATTTTATATAATAAATTATAGTTGTGTAAATAGTAAAATAATAAAAATTACATGGGCTATGTTGTAAATATTATAGTAGTATAGGGTGAAATGATATTTTACAATAAATGGTGTTAGAGGATTATATTAGATAATATTATAGGGTAAAATGATATTTTATAATGAAGGGTGTTAGAGATATGTTAGATAATATTTGAGGTAAAATAATATTTTATAATATAGGGGTAAAGTGATATTTTCATAAATTAGTATCACATTGATCAAAATATATTAATAGTCACAATATATAATTGAATTATGGAATAGGTATAATTGTACAATAAAAATCTATAAATAGTATTTTCAGTCATATTATTTATGTTAATTATATATTTTATTATAAGATTAATCTAAATGGTTTGATATGCTTCAATTAGATAAGAGAGAAAATGAATAGAAATGGGTGACAATGTTATAAAATATGTTGGAAGTAATAAGAAACTGATTAAAATTCCAGAGCATACGACATTCGAAGCATTAATTCAAATGGTGAGCGACAAATGTAATATAGATCGAAGGATAGTTAATATTCAGTTAAACATGAAACCAAAGCATCTTGACGACGATATTCCAATAAAAATTTTGAATGATGAAGATATTGAAGTTTTTAATGGTTTGTCTAATCTCTTCAATGAATGTGTTTTAGTTTTTGTAATAACTATAGTTAATGATGATAGTTATAAGGCTAAATTAGCAGACGAGAGTTTACAAAGTAGTGAGTCGAGTAGTTATCTAGAAAATCAAACTATTAGTATATAAGAGATTTAAAATATCGGGATCAATTTGAAACAAAAATTTTCAGAGAAAGATTTTGCGTATATAAATAATGTTGATGCATTATATCATGCAGAAGAATTTCTTAATGACAACAAAGAAAAATTTCCAAAGTGGAGTGAATTTGACGGAAAGGTTGTGCATGATATTCCAATAGAAAAATTAGAGGTTAAAAAGAATACACATATTAATAAAGATATCGAAGGTACAAGTAGTTTTCTAAAAACAAATTTTAATGGTGGGAATGTTCGTATTGATGTATTTCATTGGTTACCTCATTTTTATGACCAACCATCTACATCCAGAAGCCTAAGAGTGTTAAGCGATAGTGATTTTCTAAAAGTTTGTACATTATTTTCAAGTAAACAACATGTCATTGATGTGATATGTCAAAATGCTCTTCAGACAGGATATCAGTTTACAGTGGACAAGTCAAACACATGCAGATAGGTGGTTAAATGTGTTAACGAAAAATGTAAGTGACATGCATAGGCAATTAGGGTGGGAGAAAGTGATAGTTTTGAATTACTTCATTTGGATACCCATCATACATGTTCTAGAGACCATATATTACTCATCATTGGTAAGCAGGCGTCCGAGCTTTAGGATAAATTTTGAGGATCAAATTTATATTAGTTTATCATGTTTTTCGACCAAAGGAGATCATTGTGGATATCGCTGATCGATATAAAATTGATATATCATATGCATAAGCATGACAGCAAGAAATTGGACATTGAAATTATTGAAGGGCACACCAGAAGAGTCGTTTATGTTGCTGCTAGAGTATTGCTATAATTTAGTATGTTGTAATCCAGGAACTGTGACAAATACACTAACGAATGAGCAAGAACGATTTAAATACTTTTACATGACATTGGGTTACAGAATCCGTGCATTCCAACAAACATATTTGACTAGTCATTTGTATTGAGGCTGTCTTTTTAAAGGGTAGATATCTGAGTCAACTATTTATCATTGTTGCATTAGATGGTAATAATCAAATATAGCTATTGGCTTTTGACATCGGTCTTAGGGAAGATCATGACATATGATGTTGGTTTTTAATAAAACTGAGGGATTGTTTTGGTGAGGTATCTTATTTAGCCATTATTTCAAATTGACATATCAGTATATTTTCTGCAATGGCTAAAGTATTCCCTGGTGTGCACTATGGTTATTGTTGTCATCACCTCCATTGTAATATGCGATCCAAGTACAAGAAAAATGCAAAAGTCGTATGAATGTATTGGAAAACAGCTAAAACGTACACGAAGTATGAATTCCGAGAGGTAATGAAGTCATTGACCCGTATACACCCTGATGCAACCGTATACTTGTATGAGGTGGGTTTCGATTGATTAGCGCAGGCATATTTTTCAAGACATATGTATAATATAATGACTACCAATATCACTGATTTGTTTAATACACTAGTCAAACATGCTCGAGATTTACTTATTACTATGCTAATCGAGTTTATCAAAGATACATTGCAGTGATGGTTTTATGAAAGAATAAATCATGCAAGTAAATACATATTCAATATTATAACATGTTATAAATGTGTGTATGTCAACTTATACTTAATTACTCATTATATCTGTTTATATTTATATGATTTGTAGATACTTGCACCAGCCTAGTAACACCTTGGGTTGAGGAAAAGATTGTCAAACGTGTGCGAAGGTCTTCAAACTTGGAGGTACGTCCTATAATATCTGAATGATACCAAGTTTTTGGTAGTGGCCAATATGATGCCCTGGTTGACCTTATAGAGCGAACATATACCTGTAGAAAATTTCAACTCTCATAGAATCCCAACATGTATGTCATTGTTGTTGCCAGATATATGAAGGTCACCACTTGCATTCAATGGGTGCATTCATACTACAATACTGCTTTTTATCATACAGTCTACGCGGAAGATATCAATCCATTAAGAGATCAATCAGAGTGGATCCATCTAAGAGGAGGCAAGTGTTATCCCCCCACCGTTCATGCATCATCGTCATGTGAGCCATCAACAAATAAAAATAGACGTCTTTCGCAAAGAGAGATTGTTGAACAACTTATTTGTAGTCGATGTCACAAACCTAGATATACGAGACAGAATTGCAAGAGTCCTATTTCAATACCTAATTATGTACCATCAAATTCAGGAAGAAAAAAGAAAGATGAAAGATAATTGCATTTGTAATTATACTTGATAATTTTTATATAAATATTGTTATTGTACTTGTTACTTTAACTATAATATTTGTGATTGTCATATATTTTGATATAAGTATTGTGATTATAATTGTTACTTCATATATACAGTTTCTGATTGTAATATATTATCTTTAAAATTTGTGATTATACTTGTTAATGTATCTATAAAATTTTGGTTATTATCCGTTATATATGTTCATGTTGATTTCATATATCCCTTTTCAATCGTTTTTTGTTCATTATACTTGTCGCTTATAATAGTTATATAAAGAACAAACACATATAAATGAACCAATGTATGGATATACTAACACATAAAACATATGAATGAATAAACATATATACATATACAAATGAGATATAATATAATCATCAATCAATACTTGAAAAAATAGTTGTGCCTAAACGCGTGCGTAGGCATAACGAGTCCTCTTCCTCAAAAGATAATGATCGGTAAGTGCTAAACACTCGATGTATCATAACATAAACACACCATAATCACCTGATAGGGGTGTTTGCTATGATATATCCACCACTGTATGCAATGCAAATGGATGGTCTCGTGGACTCCAACCCTTGTGAGACCAAAATGATGTTGTAGTTAGCAAATGTGGTATCATCAGCGTATACCCTAACATCTTTTGCCTAAATAGCTCCGAGTCAACAGTAAAACTTTGTAATAAGTTGTAAATTATAATCTTCCACTTCTTCAAATCCAAGAACCTTGTTACCTAATGTGCATTATCGAAGTTTATCGGGATAAAAACCTATACACATTAATAAAATACATATATTATACCTTAATTCAATATTCGTTAAAAAGTAATTGAGAGATGTAAATTAGGTGGATAATTTGCATCCGCTAGTCGTGTGAAAAGCGGAGGAAATTGGTAGTTATACTGATATTTCATCCATATGACGTACTCATAAGGGATGTGTCCAACAAAACAAGTCAAAACTGTTGTCTAGTTCTGACGAACATTCGCAGTATCATCATGTTGTCATCGACGTAATAATCCAAAAAACGAATCTATATGCTATAAAAACAGAAAATATAACGTTATCACGTACCCGAATAATCTTTTATTCTAAAAAAAAATTAATTGATTAAGTGAACTCACCTCGTTAGACAACCATCCGGATGTATCCACGAATGTACCTTAGAAGGCAATTTTTGTCTTTTTTCCTATATCGTACACATGACATTTCTCGAAAAGATTTGACTCTATATACCATTTTTTGAAAATTTTCTCACGCTTTGTGCTTGATAATTGCACAATCGGTCTCAACTGTTGAATCTATGTTTCAAGGGATTTGTGTATCATTTACGAATGAGTGGTCTCTTCTTGACAATTCTACCACGAACTATGCAAAAATACTATACCAAAATAAATAATACTTTATTTAAAATTACATTAACTCGTAAAATTTTTATAAACTTTTTAATATGGTTGTAAATATAAATAGATGAAATATCTAGTAAATTATTAACTTTTTTATCTGTTAGACAGTATATATGTGGTGATAAGATCGTGTCTCCTCCGTATGAGTCATCATATCCTCTGTATGACTTAACATATCCTCTATACGAGTCATCCTATCCTTAATCCAACTAAACTTATCCTCCATTCTAGTCTTTAAGCCAATGAATCGATCTAAGCTAAGATTTTCCCATTGAGCCAATGCAACATCAAAGTAATGAATGGAGAAATCTAGTCCACTGACAAGAGGATCATTTGATGTAGGTTCAATGGTAAGGGGCAGAGGCACGAGCTCCAGTGATATCTGCTCACCAACAGAGGTCGTAACAGGGTCACTAATTAGACAAGGCTTGGTGATAGGAGGTTGGACAAGAGCCTTGGTAGGAAAAGGAACAATGATCAGAGAACTAACGTTAGACGACATCAGGGGTGATGTGGATGAAAAAGATCATCCCTGTGTATCGGACGATATCATTATACCAGTTTGTACCTTTCTCTACCAGAGATAAAACTAGTGGGAAATTAACATCATCATGTAAAAATTTTTTTAAGTGCATTTTGTTATTATACCTTATACATATGTTAATCAATAGCAAATTAATACTTACTATATCTCCAGTGAAGATAGTTGAGATAGAATCTCATCCTAGGATGTCTTTCGTGTGCCGTCTCAATATTTGAGTAGCTCCTAAAGTTGGTGATATATCCACTTGCCAATGTAGCAAGTCTAGGTATATCAAAAACTGTAATTTCAACTTAAATCGGTTACTGTATATATTTACAATCATATTAAATCAATTCTATTTTAATCACAATTTTTTTTTTTTAAATTAATAAATGCCACAATTGCCTGAAACGCTAGTGGAAATCCCATGATGTCATACTGTTTAAGCTGATTTTCCTTCTTCTTTTTTGGACCAGAATCTATAGAAATTTGGGAGATATTATCATATATGGAGCGATATATCATCTACCACACCCGTACTCCCCATGAGTAGGCATTGAACCCATCAAAATGATAAGCCAATTGTAATATCTTCTGGAAAATTGTTTTCCTCAAATAACTTTCTAATAACCCCATGTAAAGATAAAATAACAATACTAACTTTACTGCATCAGTGTCGTCCTCCCCCCACAACCTCTGTTGGAAAACATGACTCAAATCAACATATGTAACTGACTTACACTTATGAAAATATGTTTGGAGGATTCAATTTGTGACATTTGATGGAATATAGATGTCAATATCTACCATATGACTAAATTGAAGGTCTGTCATAATGGAAAACTCATACGGACTAAATCTTACATCCACATCATTAACTTGAAACTATAACTCCTCTCTCGAGGTTACCTTATTTACCACTCTAAAGATGAAGGAGTGTATTAGAACCCCACTAAATCAGTTATCCTTCAAGTCTAGGAAGTGTTCAAAACAGGTATGTCAAAAAATTTATAATTGTCTCTTTGTTAATATTTTTTGATCACGGCTCCCATATCTCTATATCCACGTATAGTAGCTTGAGTCTTGAAGTGTTTTTTGATAGGAAAGCGCATTTTATCCTTGCCTTCATCCCTTTTTCTCTTTTGTCCATCTCCCTGTATGAAAATTGAATTGTGATTATATTAAATTTATATTATAAATTATTCAATTTTGAACATAGACACCCTATTAAAAAAAAATAGATATCAAATTTGAATTCTACAAGTCAAAAAACCTTAAGATGCACAAATTTCAATTTGCCTCTTATATGAAAATATCAAAAAAGTCATAAAATTTTGTATAACATCATTTTGCCCCTAAATCCAACCATACAAATTTCGCGTGGCAGATAACTTTGGAAAAGTGCATTTTGCACCCCACCACACGAATTAGCGTGGTTGACCATTACCTCGCGTGTCAATCGACTTTTTGAATTTCTATTCCGCCCTATCACATGATTAAAACTCACATTTTCACCCCTAACCACACGACTTCGTGTGGTACATGAAGTTTGAAAAATGCACAAAACCTCCTCGTCTCAGACAAACCATACAAATTTGTGGTTAGAGCGCCATTCGCGTGGTCACTGTCGAATTCGTGTGGTTACATTTCACCTCCCAAACTTTGGTTTTCAAATGTTATTTCAACAACAATCAACTCTATACCTAATCTAACACAAAAACTCTAAGGAAATTTATCAAAATCACCAACAAATCAAGCAATTTCATCAAAATTTTCAAATCAAAACCCTAACGCTAAACATGCAAATTTTACATTAAATCGAGTAAATCTTGAATCGAAATGCATAAAGAGATGACAAAGATTGTTTTACTAACCTTTTTGTCCAATTTTCTTACCGAAAATGTCACGAAAATCACTTGAGAAAATCAAAGGTGTTGACTATGTGAAACGTGCGTTTGAATTTGCTGTTTTTGTGTGTTCGATGCCTAAACGTGCCATTTTCTTCAATTTTGATACGACGGATATTTTTGTCTATGCAGGATTTTAGGACATTTTCGTTTAAAATTCAAATTCAGGGGTAATTTTTTACCCCCTTAACTTTGGGATAATTTAATTGATTTCCCTTATATTAATTGGAAAAATTGCCCTTTCAATATTAAATATTTATTGAGAAAGCATTATTTTAGCATAGTAAAGGTTACAATATGTCAGTCTGCCTCGGAAAGTTTTAACTTTCCGTCTGGCTGACTAAAGAATAAATTAAAAATACGAAAAAGTGGAGCCGGTGTGGTGTGGCATTTAACTGAACGAGATCCAAGGCTATGAGCAGTTGTTAAACAACAACACAATCACGCCCCCACCCTCTCACTGATTACTGCCTTGAATCGTGGCCTGTTCTCCACGTGGCATTTCTTACTTTTAATATCCCTCACATGTCAACAAGTATCTCCCTAGGCCCCACAACCATCCTTTATTCCCTATGTTAGATATTCTGCACCCGCACGCACCCTATCATCTTCCCGCTTACAGTTTAGTTTCCTCAGGCGCATGCAGCAGCACTAGCCAAGAGGTAAGGTGTTGACGTCACCGATACTTAAACAAAGGACGCGTTGTGATTGGAAACCATCTTGGGTCCACTTGTTCCCGCGCATCTTCAGTGATTGTGACTCCACTTCTCTGCCAAATGATCTGAGACCGTCCAATTTTGTTAAATTATGTGTGATAGTGAGTTGGATTGCCAAGTAGGATCTCTTATGTCCACGTCGGATTTTAAATCTGACGGTACAAATTTTTCTATCTCTAAAGGATTCTTGTTTATCCGTCCGCCTTCAGTGGTGGGTCCCATTTGGAATTTCTTAAAAAAAAAAAAAGAAAGTCTGGAATTTGACCGGCTGGAGCGGGTGGATTTGGTCCTCAAGTCTCACGTGATTATTCTATGCTTTTTTTTGTCGACTTTACCTTGCCGTATTTTGATTGGCTGAGCAACCGACTTTACGTGCGACTGGTGATGGACGAGTGGGGAAAAATATTGGCTTTTTGTCCCCGCGACGAATCAGAAGATGAAAGGTGTGTCCTTCGTGTGGGATCTACCGAGAGTGAATGAAACTAGCATGTCAGAAAGCCCCGTGACCGAGATATGTCCCACGCGCGTAAAACGCGTGGGAAATTGCGGATAGGGAAGATATCTTGACATATTATTATAAGAGTAATACTATATGTATCTACTTTAGATATATAAATATATACACACTTATATATATCATCATATAATTGATTATTATTTTATTTTTAATTCAAAATTATCTAATTATATGATAATATATATCAATATGTATATATTTATGTATCTAAAGATATGCATAATTTTATTGTTATGATAAAGAAAGTGCCACGTCGCCATTAAGTGCGCTATGGCAATATTCCATTAGAAATTGATGTTTTTGCCATGTTGGCACCTGCCAGACATGACCATCAGATCAATTTCCATCCAACAGTTTAGATCACGTATAGGAGTAATCGAGACATCTGAGCCGTTCAGTGTTGTTGGAGTAGGTTTTGCCTGTGTGAATGAGAGCGTACAAAAAGAAAGAGATGAGATTTCAGCAGAAAAGAGCACCCAAACCAGGTGAAAAAAAAGAGACGGAAAAGAAGAGAGAGAAAGAGGGGAGAAAAAGAGAGAGAAAGAGGAGGTTGATGCTTATGACATTTCTTGATTTCTGTTTCTGAGAATCGATTTTTTTTCTCTGAAAGCGATAAGGTTATGGTGAATTGGTGTATGTGACTTTGAAGTGAATTGGTTGAAGCTCATGGATAGAAGTAGAGAAGCTCGAAGATCAAACATGACGGCAACGAACGGATTGTCAAGACGTCGGCAAAGAGCAAGCAGTCTTCGAGATTCACACGGTTGATAAGAATCGCCCTGTTCTGTGGTTTTTTTTTTTTTCTGGTTAAGGCTTGTTTAGTCGGTTTTCTTTCTTACCCTTTTTTTAATTTGTTGCAGAAGAAGATGAAGAGATGGAGTTGCAAGAGACAGTGAGGTTAAGAGATCGTCCTAACAAAAGAGATAGGGATAAGGATAGGGATAGAGAAAGAGAAAGAGATCGAGATTTTTCGAATCATAAGAGTAACCAAAAGCGGAGGAGAGGCAATAGTTTAACGCAGGGAGAAGAAGAAAGTACTGAAGAAAGTGTAGCGGATGAAGAAGAGTATGAAATTGATGAAAGAAGAGTAGCTCATATAATTTCTCACAATACTACATCATATTCGTCTTCTTCTTTGTCTAATCAAAATAGTAGAAAATCCTTACCTCTGACCAGACACACGCGGCCAACGCCACCGGCTTTGAAGGCCGCTGATGAGATGATTGGAGTCCTGGTCCCGAGAAAGGCTCGCTCGGGTACAAGAAATGTAGATTTATTTGTTTATGATATTTTTATGTTGATGACTTGTGTGATGTGCGTTTGTGTTTGGTTTTGTAGTTTCCGTGAAAAGGTCGCATGAGAATTGGACCTCTGGAAATGGTGGATTTTGGGATGAACATAGATTTTCGACTTCGAGTCGCAGCATTGAGGCTAATTCACCTTCATCTTCCAATGTTTCAGTGAGGAAAAAGATGGTTTGTTTTGTTTTTTGACATTGATTATTGTTTTCTGGAGAAGAATTTGAAAGGTTGACTTTTGGGCTTTGTGATGGATATTGCAGAAACCAAGTGGACCTAAGACTCGTCTTCCAAAGGTGGCCAAATCTTCTAGTTCGGTTCAACAAGATGATATCGAGATTGAGATTGCCGAGGTTTTGTATGGGCTGATGAAGCAATCCCAGAATTCAAAGAAAGAAGATGAAAGCATCGGCAAACCGGCGCAAAAGCTTGAATCGGAAGATGGTATTTGTAACAATCAAGACACTAAACCATCTGTTTCAGCTTTGGCTCAGAAAGATAGCGCCGCTTCAGATCTCGGTGGTGGTGGGTATTTTATTGTTAAGCTTTTAATCCAAAATTGATATTTCTTCTTCCTTTTCCTCACAAGTTTATATTTTTTTTCTCTTCAACTATGGCGTCTGCAGCCACGAAGAAGAAGAAAGTCGAGGTTGATTATTCTTCAAACCCAAGTGTTTCTGCTGTTAAGTTTGAAAGCGAGCAGCTACCAACAAATTCGGAAATATATACACCGGAGAAAACATCTCAACTGAATGTGGCATCTTGTGAGGCATCTAATGAAGTGGATGCTTCTAAAGTTGCCTCTGTGATGGTGGAACCACAGGAAGAGGTAGCGAAGCAAGGTGATGCAAAACTATCTATGGAAGGATCAGATTGCCCCAGCGGTCCTGTGACAGAGAAAAAATGGGTTTCGGCTGATAAGGAATCTTCTGCTACCTGCTGTAAAATGGATTCGACAGTAACAAAAGCGTGAGCATCAAAGAATACTTGTTTTTCTCTCTCTTTTTCTTTAATATTTATGATATTTTCAAGTTTTTTCTTAAATCACTTTTCTCCTGGAAAAATTTCAGGAGTTCAAGTGTACTGGAGACTGGAAGCCCAAAAGTTGAGAAGTTCAAGATTGATCTGATGGTGAGGTACCTTCTTGTCGCAATCCGGATTATTGTTGCTTTTTTGTTGTCAGATTACTCAAGAAGAATAGTGCGTTTCAACAGGCTCCTCCCATGGGATTTTCTCCTGAACTGGATGGCTTCAATGATTTCCCCTCATGTCCTACAACTATAGTCCAAGATGTCAATACGGTGAGTAGAATCAGGGACTCTTTAGTCTTTGACTCTCACGGTCTCCCTGTTCCTGTTTTTATATAATTTCTTTTTGATAATTTATTCATAAGTGCTTTTTTTTTGTTTTAATTGTGTAGAAATCTTTGGTTAAGGACGAAGAAAATGCAGATAGGCTTGTGAAGAAGGAAACAGCATTACAGGAAGTGGAAGAAAGGAAGATTGAGCCTATTGAAGAAAAGAGCAAACTGATGTTTGATTTGGAAAAGCCAAATCAAGATGATGCAAGAGATAGTGCCAGTAAATTACGACATCAGAGTCAAAAACAGGAACAATTAGCTAAATCTGGAGTTCCTAAAGTGGAAAAAACTGGTAATTTGACGATGTTAGACTTCCTGCTAGTATGAGTTTTCTTTAATTTTGATTCAATAATTTCATTGATGCTATCTTGTGCTTTGTTTCAGGTCAATCTAGCTCAGTGCCTTTTCAGGTTGCCCTAGCTGGCTGTTCAAATGGTCTTCCACCTCTAGGGTGAGATATCTATTCCCTCATAAAGTTTCTGTTTTGTTTCTATTATTTTTTGGGTTAAAAATAACTCCATAATAAGAAGCAAATTCATGACCAGCAGGTACATGCCTCCATTTCAAACAATTATGCCCATGGATGGGAGTGCCAGATCTACCTCAACTCAGCAGGTATGTCAATGTATCATGCAAAATTAAGATTTTCACAATTTTTTTTGTTTGGGCTTAGTTTTAGTAACTCTGTTAATTTTGGATTTGGCATTGAATAATTGAAACATGTAGCCTGCCCAGTTTATGCTCATTCAACCTCGGCTAAAGAGGTGTGCTACCCACCAATACATTGCTCGAAATATATTCTTGAATCAGCAGTTTGCAAAGACGAACCACTTGTGGCCAGCTGGAGCTACTTCTAATTCTTTAATTGGGTCTAAAGCCAACAGTCTCAATATTGTTCCTTCCACTGAAAACTTAATTCATGGAAACCAATTGCAAGGAAGGTTTCCCGTTGCAAACCTAAGTTCTGTGCAGGATAAAGGGCAGGCCAAGACCAATTTTCCAGGTCTTACACAGAAAGATAAAAGCTCTGAGAATGCAAGTTTAGTGGACCCAGCACAGACAAAGCAGCTTGTACTTCAACAAGCTCCACATCCTGCAGCTGCTGGTCACTTTTTGGTATTTCTTTCCCTTGCATTTTTGTTGATATTATTTTTTGTGCTACAAATTTTTTGTTGATTTTCAAAACGATATCCTAAAACCTTTTTGCTTTGGCCTGTAGCATGCCCCTGCTTTCATCTTCCCTGTAAGCCAACAACAAGCAGCAGCTAATCAATCTGGGCCTTCAAAATCTACTACCTCAGCCAGAAGTGCATCAGTCTCTGGTAATTCAACATCTGTAATTCCGGTAAGCTCTACAGCATTACCAGCAGTAGCTGCAGCTGTGAGTTATAATTACCCGAATATGGCAGCCAATGGAGCACCTTACTTGACCATAGTACAGAATGAAGGGTTTACATTTCCTGTTCCCACCCCTATTGGGACTCCACCAGCAGTTAGAGGCCATGCTCAACCAATGCCTTACTTTAATGGGTCTTTCTATTCATCTCAGATATTTCATCCTTCTCAACTTCAGCAGCAACAGCAACAGCAACCTCACTCACAACCTTTACTACAAGCAGCTTATCAAAATACAACCGCGTCAAGTGCCTCATCAGCATCTCACAAGCAAACGCAGTCTCAGCAGCCACGTGGGGGGTCTGTTAATGGTAACTTATTGAGCTCAACAAGTATGCTACCAAATCAGCAGCAAAAGCAGCTTGTGCAACCATCCAATCAAAATCTCAAGCTTGAGCCTGAGATGAGTGGAGAGAATGCCCCATCACTTGGTGATAGCCGTGCCTCTCACAATCAGATGAGTGTGTATGGACAAAACTTCACAGTGCCACTTCAGCCGCTAAACTTTGCCTTGTTGCCATCACAAATTCTTGGTGGGACAAGTGGTGGTGGAAATCACGGTGAGAAGCAGCCGCAATCACATCAAAAGAATTTAAAGGGTGGAGTTGAGCTCATCCCTTCTCAGTCATTCTCCATGTCATTTGCATCTTTTGGTGGAAACAGTTCAGCTTCAAACCTTAATTTCTCATCTATGACCCAAAATCCGGCAATCTTTCAGCCCCTTCCGGACATGGCCCAACAAGGGTACCAGGTTTCACCCACAGCTCAGGTTGCACTGCAGAAAAATCACCAACTATCTGATGTGAAGACTGGAGGAGGTTCATTGAATCATGATGATGGAAAAAAAGCAAGTTTTGGGAAGTCACCTGCTTCAAATGGACAGACACTTGTTTTTGACCATTCAGCAAGGACTCTGAACTTTGTTTCATCTCCAGTTACTGGAAATTGGTCCTCACGTCCCATTGCCTCAGCTACAATAACCACAAATGGCTCTACCGCTGCTAATTCTCAAAATTTTCAGCAACAGCAACTGCTTCAGCTCCATAAGCAGCAAATGTTGCAAAATCAGCAGCAATCTGCTGCAGCAGCAGCTCAAAGTAAAGCTCCGTTGAACAGCATTTCCTCATCTTCCATTGCTACGAAGCTCTCGAATAACACCCCTATGTTCCCACAAACTCTTGTCCAAAGCAACAGTTCTGGTCAGTCTCCCCAATGGAAGAACTCAGCGAGAAACCCAACCTGTCAAGTTCCTCCAACATCACTCGTACCATCCAACTCCCCAACTCTGAAGAATGTTTCCCAGCAGCAGCAAGTGAGATCCTCACAAACCCAGATAACTTTTGAAAGAAATTCCAAATCCGGCTTGGCACCCCAAGGGCAACAAATACCCACTAGCAGCCAGTCTCAATCTCCCCTAGCTGTTGGATCTTTGGCAAGTGCCGGAAACCTGAGAACAAGTTCCAGTGGCAGCAAAGCTGGCTCATCAATCCCAAATTTGCAGCCCCAGCAGACTGAGAATTCATCATCTAGCACTGGCCAGAAAAACTCCCCTGTTTGTGGAAGAAATGTACCATCCATCTTGAGCACATGCCCCAGCCACCTCTCTGAACTCAAGTACTAAAATCTAAGATGCAACAAGAATGCAGCCCCAAAATTTTGTCCGGAAGGCCACAACTATAGCGTCTTGCACATTTTGGACAGGCTCCACCTGGGTTTCTTGCAGGTGAACCGAAACAGGTGGAAAGAAACAAAATTCTCCAAAGTAAAAAAGTTACAGTTGCTATATTCAGGGAGAGTAAGTCATCTTCTGACAAGATCGCTTTGATACAAATTTTAAAGTGGAGATTGGGGATCTGCCATTATGCAAGGGGATTCTTGTTCGACACTATTATGTGAATAATTTTTAATCTTTTGCATAGAAATTAGAAGCTAATTGTTCTAATTCATTATTATATTAGTAACTTAAAACTAATCTGTATCTGTTCGTCTGGGTTTATTGCATGGACTTTTTCTTGGCATTATTAATTTATTATAGTCAAAATAGACACAAGCAAATCTTAAAGATGGTAGTAGAAATGTTGAACGCTGGAAGCAACTAATCTTATTGGTCGAATCTAGTTTCTGTTTTCTTGTCTCTTCTACCTACCTTTGTTCTATCCTTGAAAGATTTCTGATGGCTGATTGTTTGACCAAATTGCTTTGCATTCAAGGCACGGAAGTAATATCCAACCATGAGAAGAAATCTTTCCTTCCTGTTATGGTACGATTCCAGTTACGTTTATCTCTTATTGTTAGTATTTATTTGGGTAGTACATATTTTAGTATAAAATGTATAGTCGGAAAATAGAAACCCTAAAACCTTACATGGGTTAAATAGATAATTTAGAGGGAAATGGTTATTTAATGATGCCTTATTGAAACTGTTCATCCCCAGGTATCCAGGCATCTCATTGTGAGATAAAAAAGTAACGTGCCTGACTTTTTGGATTCTAGTCTGTAGAAAGCGCATGCACATGGTGGGCTCGTCTAATTAAATGCATCTTCCCAAAACCAAAATAATCACATCAAGTTTGATTGCAACCATGGGCCCATGGAGTCATAAAAGTTGTAAAAAGGCATTGCCACTCCACCAGTGAAAGTTGATGCTGATAATTTTAGCATGCATGGGTGCTTTTGGGATGCCAATGACCTTTGTTTCTGTGAAATGATAACAACTGTTCATGGGAAAACCAAAAACTAATATTAATCAAATTTTATATAGGATTCTTTATTCAGATGCAGAGCCTTTTGTTGGTAGAGACAAGTTCAATATCTTGGGTTAAAATCTCTTTGTTCTCGCGTGAATGTCTAACTCAAAGAATATAGAACATTGTGATGTTATATGTATTACAAAAATGCGCAAGTTTTAAATACCATATATGGAAAAGTAACCCTTTGTTTCATTGCACAGCCTCTATTCAAATTACCATAATACTTGCATTTACCTTTATTTCCATGTTCACTGCCTTTCTTTTAATTTTATTTTTTGTAATCCAAAAATCTCCAACCTTGTTTTGCGTACTCAAATTCAAATCTGGAGCTGCCGCTGAACTCTACAGCTTTGCGAAGAGTTGAACTTCTTGTTGAGTTGGTTATTCAGAGGTGGCAATTGGGTGCTGGACACCCCGCTTCACCTTGGTGTGGCTGAATATAGAGCAGTCCCTCCAGCCTTTGATCAGTAGAATATTTTGTACTTGTGAAGATGCACAAGGTTTTTATTCCGGCACTGAATGCTTCTGTTCTACACTTTTAAGGCCTAGAAGCTCTCAGTTTAATGGCAGAAGCCTTTCCAGAGCAGGGATCCAAATCACAATGGTTATAAACTCTTCTTTTTCCTAATAAAAAAACATTCTCTTGGAAAATTGTGGTCAGCCCCAACTGCCCGAAGGACACAGGAAGTAGAATCAACTATAGGTGCGATTCTTCTTTTGAGCCTGGTGCCTGCAATAGGATTCAAAGCCCCAACATTCTAGGAGCCCCATGGATCTTGTTTGATCCTATACATTTTTCCAGTGAAGAAACAACTTATTTGATTAAACTCATACACTGCATCCCCAAAATGAAATCCAATTGTTTCTTTCTAAAGAACATTATCTAAAGCACTGGTGGTTTTTAAATGATGCATACAACAATATTGGAGTTAAATTGATATTGTCTTACGTATGTATATCCATATACTTTTGCCAGGCCAAGAGCTAAGAAGAATCCATACAAAGACAACTAAAAGGAAGAAGGGCTTATAACCAGACTGTGTCAAGTATCACTTGTAATGTAAAAGCAATTACTCAAAGAGAAGAGATACAAGTACTAAACCATACAGCTAAAGATGGCAAGATTAAAAAGAAAACATAAAACCCTGTAACATTGAATATATAACTTATCTACTTCTGAAGGAGAGATGCAAGATTAAGCTCAATGTCCTCTTTAGCTTTCCTATCAAATGGATCCTCCCCGAAATATAAATCCATTATTGAGCGACACAGGAGTTTGCTCTGGATACTTCCCACCTCCTTACCATCAACTGCACAATTTAAACAAATATGAATTACAAAATAACCTTTGACTGTTTTATTCACAGCATAGGTCAACAAGGGTCAAACATAAAACAAACTCTTTCAGTCAAATCAGCAAATGTTAAAACTAAAATTTCCTTTCGCAAACAAAACAACCCACCGCTTATATTAACCCTGAAACTTAAATAACTCCTATGACTTAGCTGGTAGGTTAAAAAGAAATACTATAATAGGTCATCCTCAATCTAAATTTGTTACAATATAACGTTATTCCAAATTCTATGGAAGGTGTCTGAACATTTCAAATTGAAAGAAAAACCAAAGAATTTATGAAAGAAAATAAACAGTTCATTCGCTTTATCATCTAAGCTCAATCATCAAAACACTAAAACTTTACTTTTTGTGCTAAGTACATGGCCTGGTTCCTTTGAAAGATCTATAATAGATCCCCGTGGTATTTTGTATTCATCTTTAAACTGAGAAGTGAACCTGCAATCAAATGCGTAATTAGATCAGTTGATTCAACAGAGACATGTTAGATGGAATCACAATTGAAGCAGTAAAGAATGCTATTTCACACCTTTGAAGCAATTCTTTATTATCTGATCCCCCAAATTTCTTGAGTCTGCTTCCAACAGACGCTTCAAAAGCACTTCGAACAGAGCGTATGCTTAATTTGCTGTAAATAATTTGAAGTCTAACAGTCATGCTTATAGCAGCTTCCATAATATCATCATTAAACTCCTTATTTTCCCTCAGTTCAGAAATGGATAAGTTCCCATATTTCTCCCTCAGCAATTTCTTTACATTACCATGATCCGCATACACGCCTGTTAAATTTACAAATACATAATTTCACAATGATGCTGAGCAATTAAACTAAAAAACTTGAGAAGAATTTTATAAAATTGAAGTCTACATTATGCATTAAAAGAATTGAAGAATCTTAAAAAAAAAAAAGAAAAACCTGTTACCAAATGCATAGACATCAATGTTCTTCAATCCCAATACGCTCTTTTTTCTCAAACCAATCCCGAGAAGTTTTTGAGAACCGCCGAGTTCGGAAGGAAAAGAGACGCCGGTTTTGGAGTCAACAACTGTGGCTGAAGAACTGTCAGCGAAAGAGAGTGAAGCCCAAAGGTGGGAGGAAGAGGGCTTGGAGAAGAAAAAGTCCAGAGCGTTCTCGACAAATGGGTGTTTATGGTTTTGGTAGGCGGCGACGCCAGCCACTACAGCAGTGGCGGATGCGGCAGCAACGGCGACGGTGACGGAGATAGAGCGGGAACGGGAAGTTCCATGAGTTGGGTTGGTGAAGTGTGGGCGATTTGTCCGAGAAAACAAGAACGGAAACCTCAGTGAAACCATCGAAATTCGAAATATAAATTTCTTTTCCTTTAGTTATCATAAATTTTATTGAAATACTTAGTTTGAAAGTGGCATGTGGAATACACGTGAGAATAATTATGCTTATGCATCTTGGTGGTGGGCCGTTGAGCTTGGGGTTAGGCCTTAGGCTAAAATTATAAAACTGCACTCTGCAGCTTCCGTTACTAATGAAAGGCCAGAAGACTTATTCGTATTCAAGGTATAGTAAAATTCTCAAGTTATATCCTTCAACTTGAAAAAATCTAAATATTTATTTATAAGATAATCTCTATTAAAAATCTTAGTTAAAATTAGAGGTAAAACCAGTATTTATTTAAAAATTTTAAAAAATTAAAGTTTTATCATATTTTCCTTTTCTAGGTTTAAAAACTTATAATTTCTCTCATTCAAAGTTTGAAAAATGACAAATTGTTTACTAGGGTTTTTTTTTTTTCTTTTCTCCAACAAGGATCTATCATCTTTGGCTATCAGTTGTCCTCCCTCTCGCCTCTCTTTGACCACCAACTGATAGAAATTGACTAGAAATCTAGACGATTTTCATTTAGACGTCATTGTCTAGATGTTGATTGGTGGTCAGAGAGAGGCCAGGAGGAAGGATGATTGATGGTCAATGGTTGGAGATGGTGGATCATCATTGAAGAAAAGAAGAAAAAACTTAAGGGAAAATTGTTATTTTTCAAATTTTAAAGGAAAATTCTGGGGGGGGGGGGGGGGGGGGGAAGGGTATTTTCAAATTGAGGGGAGAAAATTTAATAAAAGTTTAGTTTTAATTTTTTTTTTGTTAAATTATGATTTTACCCCTAACCTTAACTGAAATTTTTAACAAAAAATATCTTATGAGTGAGTATTTAGATTTTTGAAAGTTAAAAGTATGACTTTGATAGTTCACTATACCTTGGGTGGGAATGAGTCTTTTGGCCTTAAAGAAATTACGTCTTTAATAACATAAATGAATGACCATGAACTAAGTAAAATAACTGGAAGAGAAAGAGAAAGGGGCAAAGAATGCATGAGATCCTAGTTAATAAATACAAGAACGGAAAAAAAATGGTACAAAAATTATACGAGAATAACATGAAAAATAGTAAAAAGTACATTTGTAAAAAAAGGTCATAAAATTTGGATACGAGAAAAATAGGGAACGCATATATACGAGTTTAATACAAAACTCCGTCAATAATATGTTTCAAAAATACATCAATATCAATTATAATTTTAGTATTTTTCATAAACTTTTTGATTAAAAAAAATATAACAATTTATACATAAACTATTGGGAAATTATAAAAAATAGGCAAAAGTAAGGGGGTTTAAGCAAAATTGCCCAAAAAATTCAGATTAAAGAAAAAATGCCCAACTTTTGTGAAATATCGAAACTGCCCATATATAAACATAACAAATTCCCATTGTCCCCACTGTGAGTTTATTGTTCATAAACAGGGGAAAATTCGAAATTTTCCCTTGTCCTACTGTCATCCTACTGTCGGCTTGATTTCTGACGATTTTCATTGTTTTCGGTGACCGAAAATGGCACAGAACGTTAGCATATTTTCTGTCATCTTATTTGAATCAAGTTATTGTTCATATTATTGAGATTTGAGTGAGATTTTGCGGTTTGAAACTTTAGGGTTTCAATTTTGAACAATGCTTAAAATGTTTTGATTTTTGGTTGATTTCGTTGAATTGGTTGAGAGGTTTTGTGTTATAGCCTATGTAAATTTGATTTGTATTGAAATTGGAGGCCGAAACGACGAATTTTGGCCGAAAATCCCTTCCGAAACATGTGGCAATCTAATAGTGGGAACAGTTTTTCCCACTGTCGGACGATTTCTCCCACTGTTGACAAGGGTTAGGGGGCTTAATTAGTGTTTTCAAAATATTAGGGAGCTGTGTAAGAGTCCTCATTCCACTGTGGATGTTTTTGAAATTTATCGTGGGATGGGGGGGAAATTTAATGTTTTCAAAATTTTAAGGGGAAGAGGAATAGGGGGAGATCTACGGGGGTCCATGTGAAATTTTACACTGAACAGTGGGCAGACTTTGACTTTTTTAAAACTATAGGGTTTATATGAGACAGATTTTGAACGACCATAACTTTTGATCCGGGAGGCGTTATGGGGCCTGTAATATATCAAATCGAAGCTCGTTTAGAGCTCTATAACGATAACCACCTTTGCTGGTTGCTCCAAATTTGAAGGCCAAAATAAAACTGTTTCAATGTGTATTATGCAGTTTTATTATTTTATCAAATTTAAGATTTTCGGTTTTTATGATTTTGAGTTTGTTTATGACCGGACTAGACTTTTTTCATATGACACTTTAAAATTTAATATTTGTAATTATGATGTGCTTTTTTAGACACGTTTTACGATATAATTATGAAATTTTTGATCGACTTTTCTGTTTTCTCGTTCATAAGCTATTTGAATATGTGGTTTTATAAATTTAAATCAGTTTTTTAGATTTTCGAGTAGTTTTATAAATTTCTAAGGTATTTCTTTACTATCAAATGTTAGATGAAATAAAGAAATACTCAAACAACTCATTCTAACAAATATAAAATGAAGAAATAATTTATACTAAAGTTATTATATCATATATCAATACAATTACACATTTGAAACAATAATAAAAACACATCGGTAACATGTAACTGAAGTACAACAATGATGAATCATATAACTAACAAAACTGATTCCACTGAATGTCAAGATCTTGTCCCTTTACCTTTCTTAGATGAACGCTGCGGGGTGGAGATCGACACGAGTGCTAGGCTTTTACATTGGGTTCGTATGTGTCCTGGTTCATGGCAATGACTATAAATCCTCGGTGTCACATTTTCTCCCTGCGAAGGACGTCGATTTTTGTTGGAGGGATGACCCGGACAACGACTATTGAGGAGAGGGGGCAGAATAACCATTCCTTCTGGTGAGCGCAACCAATCAGATTGATTTCCAAGAGGATTGACAGGTTCCTGATATATTGCATGGTAGATATCAGTCTGAAAGAATGGATGAACCCATGCATTGACATTTGTGAGCCTCATATGTCGTGCAACGACGATGGCATGCTTGTACGAAATACGTGAAAGCTGAAACTTTCTACATGTGTAAGACATTTCACCGAAGTCTATAATATCCATGAATCCACCAAAATCGACAACCTGATATCGAGTCTGTATAATCAGTTGAACCTCTAAAAGTGTAGACTTTGATAGACGATTGTTGATCTTCTCCTCCACCCAAGGGGTGACAAAGTTAGGATATTTGTCTGTAATTTGAAAAAATATTAACAACACATTTGGTAATATCCAAAACTAAGGGGAAAAAGTACACGAGAAAAAACATTTAATTAATAACGATTTGATACTTACTTGCATGGTTTCTTCTCTTGTAAAACCATTGCTGCATGGTACCACGAATGAACTCCAAGAGCATTGTGATGGGTAGGCCTCGTGCATGTCTGACAAGGGCATTAAATGACTCAGTAATGTTAGTGGTCATGATGTTGTAACGATACCCGAAAAGTACGCTCTACTCCAACCTTTAAATCCGACATCACGTAGATAAACTCCAGCTTGAGGGTTCATTGAGTCAAGAGATTACATCATCATCCCAAATTCTGATTCTGTGTATGATTTTACAGCTTTCCAATATGCCTCCGCAACCTGTAAGATGAAAAAAATTATGAGAACTGATTATAATTAAAATGTATAAAAAAGATAAACTGTTACAATTTTAATTACTTGTTTAAACACTATACCTTTGAGTCTCGTTTATACTTTGCCCGCATGTTACACAGAAGATGATGACAACAACATCCATGGTGGACATCTGGAAAGACTTCAGCCATTGCCGAGTATATAGAATGATGTCGATATGAGATTATTGCCAACTTAGATAGGTCATAGATACATTCTTTGATCCTCCGGAGAAACCAACGCCATGTGTCATGATCTTCTTTTTTACTGACACCGAAACCAATGGGATATATTTGGTTATTACCATCAAGAGCCATAACAATGAATAAATACCCTATATATCGACCTTTAAGAAATGTAGCGTCAATGCAAATAATCGAGCGAAGACATTCTCTGAATGCACGAACGAAACATCCTAATGCCATGAAAAAATTCTTAAATCGATGGTCATCATCCGTTTCAATAGCAGTAACGGTGCTCGGATTAATACATTGTAGATTATAGTAATAATATGGTAAAAACATAAATGATTCCTCCGGTGAGCCCCTCAATAAATTTATAGTCTAGTTTCTTGCCCGCCAAGCCTGTGAGTATGATATATCAATTTTATATCGGTCGGCGATGTCTACAATTATTTCCTTAGGTCGATAAATATGATCAATCATCACAAACTTTGATCTCATTAATTGACCTAAAGCTCGGGCCCCAGCTTGTCTGTGATGTGGCATGATTTGATCAACTGAACATGTGTGGATAGGATTCATAAAGTTGATCCCCCACACTTCACCGACTGTGGACTTGGTTGCATGTATATACCACTTACAATTTTCAGCCTTGCACTTAATTTTCCACCGTTTCTTGTCAGACTTTTTTACACCGAATTGAAATCCTTTAAGTAAGGCGAATTGCTTCACAACGTCTTTCAATTGAACTTTATTATGGAAAATATCACCAACCTTTACACCATTCTCCTCTCGGATCGATCTGAAATCACCTGATGTTGTTGATGGCTGTGGAGAAAAATCAGGAAGCCACCTAAATGGATTAGTAGGGGCATTGTAAAAAAATGGCCCAGAATAATTTTCACCACTTGAAATAGGATCTTCAAGTTGCAAACTATCCATACCCTCGATAACTGATGCTATATACTCAGGCTCTACATCTTTTGAAGGAATATCGAGCATATCATTTCCATCAAAGTCACCCCAGTCAGGAACTCTATCTTTTTCTTCATGAGCCCATGAGTTTGCAATGTACAATGAGTCATTATTGAAATCAATCAAGTTTTCCAAATCGTATTCTTTTTTAACCCCACTACTTTCTTTTTCTTCTTCATCTTCATCTTCTTCCTTCTGCCCTTCAATTGGGGTACATGTAACAAAAATAGGAATACATTCCTGTAAGTACTGAGACATATCAATAAGACCTTGGACATCTTCATCATTTTGGATTTGTATGGGGCAGACGAACTCAATTTTTCTTGGCTTCATTGATAGTTGAAGGTAGTTTTTCATTGGATCAATACCGCAAGACTCCTTCAAAAGCTCAATAAATCCCTCGAATGTTGTTCCATAGGGGATTTTAATCAATTGTTTGACTGCTCTAACATATTTCATTGTGTTGTTGCCACCTTGAATCTATTCTCCCAAATAACGAACCGATGCATAACCATCCATTTTAATTATCAATGCTGCAATGACAAGTTTTTGAAAATAATTATTCATTTATAATAAAAAAATCTGTAATAACTATGTAAAAGTTGAAATACCCTAGAATGGTAACAATCAAAAAATTCATCAAAAATCTAGAAAATATGAGTCGATATATCCTAAAACAGTGAAATTAAAAAAAAAGGAAACTGAAATTCGAATTTTAAAAGTTGAAATACCCTAGAATGGCAACAATAGAAAATTTCTTTAGAAATCTGGAAAATACGAGTCGATATATCATAAAATGGTCATTTTAAAAAAAATGAAACTAAAATTCAAATTCTAAAAGTTGAAATACCCTAGAATGGTAACAATCAAAAAATTCATCAAAAATCTAGAAAACACGAGTTGATATATCATAAAACGTTGAAATTCAAAAAAACGAAACTAAAATTCGAATTCTAAAAGTTGAAATACCTTAGAATGGTAACAATTGAAAAATTCTTTAGAAATCTGAAAAATACGAGTTGATATATCCTAAAACGGTGAAATTCAAAAAAACGGAACTGAAATTCGAATTCTAAAAGTTAAAATACCCTAGAATGACAACAATCGAAAAATTCATTGAAAATATGGAAAACACGAATCGATATATCATAAAACGGTGAAATTCGAATTCTAAAAGTTGAAATATCCTAGAATGGCAACAATAAAAAAATTCTTCAGAAATCTAGAAAATACGAGTCGATATATTCTAAAACGGTGAAATTCGAAAAAATGAAACTGAAATTCAAATTCTAAAAGCTGAAATACCCTAGAATGGCAACAATCAAAAAATTCTTCAGAAATCTAGAAAATACGAGTCGATATATCCTAAAACGGTGAAATTCAAAAAAATGGAACTGAAATTCGAATTCTAAAAGTTGAAATACCCTAGAATGACAACAATCGAAAAATTCTTTAGAAACCTGGAAAATACGAATCGATATATCCTAAAACGGTGAAATTCGAAAAAACCTAAAATTTATTTATAATGCTCCTATAATGTTAATATCAAAATGCCCCCCAATTTTAATAACATTTCATTTGACCCTTCAATTATCTCTTTCTTTATTTAACACCCATGTATGTTGTCTTGTATCAAAGCAATACCTATCTATTCTTAACATATTATATAAATCCTTTATATATTGTATACTATCAAAAAAACCCCATATTTATCTAAAATTACATTTAACCCCCCATATTTGTCTAACATTACATTTAACCCCTATATTATGACATATAAACTAGACTTAACAAATAAAATTAAGTTTTTAGATAAGATTGGTATAAATACCTTTTTTTGATGAATAGTCTTTTTTCGAGTCGAATTCAAAAATACGAACTTCTTCCTTCCGAACGAAACCCTATTAATTGATCTTGAATAAAAATGAGAGTGAGAATGAGTGTTTGAGTGATATGAGAAGTGTGTGTAAAAAAAATGCGTGAAGAGAGTTTATATAGATGAGAGGAAGGGTAATTTTGGTATTTTAGAAAAAGTTATGAAATAAAGAAATATCAAAATCCCTTTACAATTTTTAATATCAAAATACCCCCTTAATTTTAATAAAATTTCATTTAACCCCTTTTAGTGAGTGAGGAGGGTTTATATAAATGAGGGGAAGAATAATTTTGGTATTTTAGAAAAAGTCATGGGCATTTTTGCTTAGGAATAGTGAATTTGGGTATTTTTGCTTGAAAATAGTGACTTTGGGCATTTTTGCTTAGTGGGAGGTTATTTTGGCTAGTTTTTATAATTTCCCTAAACTGTTTAATTGGCTATTTAAATCAATATAAGATATTATATCATATTTAGTCATTGTACTATCATGTGAATATGCAACAAAATTAATGAAAGATCGGTGCCTCAAATCAGTCCATAGATCATACATTAAAAGAATTACAAGTATGGTGAAGTTATAAACAAGTAAAGAAAAAAACAATAAAAGTTTATCTTTTTGGAGAATAATAAAGATGAAGAGTTGAGTGTCGAACAAAAAGAAAAACACCGATTTAGTGTTAAAAAATTAAGTAAAAATTTTTGTTGTTGTTATGAATATGAACTGGATGCGATGAATTGAGAGGTTAGAGACTGAAAAAAAGGGTAATTAATTGAAAATTACGGTATTTTGATTATTCTAGACTTTTTGTTTTAAGTCATGTTCGGAGAACATTACAAAACAAAGCACAATAAACAAAAAACATTTTATTGTGCAAATTTTATATGGTATCAGAGTAGCCATGGTCTTGAAACGGAATGGTTACCAAAATTGCAACCAATAAGGGAGGATCTAACAAGAAAGAGAAGGTCCCTCATTATATGCCTAGTAGTACTGATATACTATAGGATCAACTTGTATCCTATCTTTTGAAAGGGTCAAACTATCCAACATGGTGTAAGTCTACAATGAATGCGTTAGTATCCAAACACAAGATTGGTTTTGTAGATGGAAAACTGAAAAAACCATTTGTTGATGATCTTGAGGAAGAACATTGGCTAATATGTAATTCCATGGTAATGTCGTGGATTTTGAATTCAGTTAATAAGGAGCTACATGAGAGTGTTGTGTATCATGACACAAAACTTGGGATGTGGAAAGAATTGGAAGAATGCTTTTCTCAAGGAAGCAGACCACATATTTGAGAAATTAAGATGGAAATTCCAAATGCTCAACAAGGAGACATGACATTTTTCCATTATTATGCAAAGATGAGAGGCCTTTGAGAGTAACTCGCTGGATGTGCGAAACTACATACTGATGGATGCACAAGTTTTGTTTGTGGTTTTATAGCAAAAGAAAAGGAGGAGGAATGACTACACCAATTCCTCATATGAATCAATGAGGCTTACGATGTAATGAGATCAAACTTGCTATGTAAAGATCTCTTGTCTTCCTTATCTAATTCATACCATTCCTGACATTAGAAGATATTACCATGGCACGACCTATTATTGATGATGTTGCTATAAAGGGAAAAAGCAATCTAGGAAGCAAATATGTGAGCACTGCAAGAAGCTTGGACATACGAAGGACAATTGTTTTGAAATCATTGGATATCCTTCCAATTGGCAAAACAAGACAAGGGAAGCCCATGATCAATGTTACCTTCATGGAACAAAATGAAAGGGAAGGAGGACAATCCTTCTCATTTAATTCAGGAGGTCTAACATAGAGGCAATATTAAAAACTGATGAAGCTGCTAAGAGAAAAAACAGGAACTTCAACAGTGCACTTTGTTGGTAATGCTTGTAAAAACCTTTGTAATTATTACAGTTGGATTTTGGATAGTGAGGCGTTTGACCACATTGTATCAATTGTCACTCTTTTAAGATTTGATAAAAAAAACTAGCAACTATAATTCATGTGACACTTCTAAATGGGGAAAAAGGCAGTCGTGGACAAAGTCAGAGTGGTAGAAATAAGTCAGAACATATGGCTGAAGGATGTCCTATTACATGCAACTTCAATTGCAACTTAGTCTCTATTATTAAACTTGTGCAAGAGTTAAATTGCCACATTTGGAATGTATGTGATTAAATTACAAGGAATTGGTGCGATGTGGCGGCAACATTTATGCAAAATTTAGTTAATTGATAAATTATTGAGAATTGATGTGAAAAAGTATGCAATTGAACATTGTTTTGCTGGATACAATGTTACAAAATGCATGAGGTAAATATTTGGAAGGTTAGTGAATGAAAGTGATGGTTCAATCTCACTTAATATTTTGCAGTTTCTTTAAAAAAAATTAATAGTCATGTTCCCTAAAAACACGAGAAGGCTATAGTGTTGTATTTTTGCTTCTAATTGTAGTTTGTTGTATGCCGAGATGCGTTTTGTATCGTACTTCTGCTTGTGTCGCTTACACGTACGTGTGATGCTTATGCGTTCTCTTTTCTGATTAATACTGCAATTCTACCATGATTTTGTGACCAAATTTCGAATGATTAATATTTGACTTTGATAAATTAAAGGTTTGAAGATTATTGGGTCAAATTGCGTGTAATTATTCGTATAATTGAAATGATGTATCTACCTTTAGAACCTGAAAATGGAATTATAGTGGCTTGATTTTGAATGAATGCATGATTATGCCATTTATGATGGACTGTCTATACAAGAAGATTATTTATGCATATTAGTGCATAGAAATGCATACTATACATTCATTCGATTTTATTAATTAAGTCTCGATTACGTGTTCTTAGTTAAATGAATATTATGATTATTGAATCAAAGTTTTATATGAATATGATCAAACTCAAGATTAGACATAGGATATCTGTACGATACTTGATTAGGGTGATGGGACAAGGAGTCCCACATTTGAGAAAAAAATATTATCACTCATGCCATACACTTATTTGAGATTGAGGGTCATATTGAAGGGGTACCTGTGAACTTTTACATTTTTGAGAGCAAATTAGT
Organism: Mangifera indica; assembly: GCF_011075055.1. Lineage (NCBI taxonomy): Eukaryota > Viridiplantae > Streptophyta > Magnoliopsida > Sapindales > Anacardiaceae > Mangifera > Mangifera indica. The sequence goes on from NC_058144.1 coordinate 13,494,458, forward strand.
TTTAAGTTATTTACTTGCAAATTCTCTTCTCTAATCAAAACCCCTGCTTATATGCTTTGTAATTTCATTTGCATTGGGTTATACTAAACATAATCATTCATATACACTTTTTGAGAGAGATCATACTTCGAATTCATACGAAAATTCGTACTATAAAAGAGTGAGGTTCACTCTTGGAGAGATTAAAAAATTTCTAGTGAGAGAAATTGAACTTTAACATTTGTAAAGATTAATAGCACATTGGAAGCTATTTTGTTGTGAAGAAAAGCTTAATTGAGTTTTTGGTCAACTAAGGATTAGTGGAATACTCCAAGGGAGAAAACTTGGAGGAATGGATGTAGGCCGGGTTGAGCCGAACCACTATATATCGCGTGTTTGATTTTCTCTTCCCTTAAACTCATACTTTATATTATGTTATTTTGATTGTATTGATTATTTGAAATATTTTTGTTATTCTTGTAAATTGGATTAAAAATAGGCAACATTCATTGATTTGAATAAATTGTTTTAATTCTCTAATTTGGTAAAGATTGTTTTAAATTACCTAATTTACCCCCCCTCTTAGGCCATTCGATCCTTTAATTGGTATCAGAGTGAGGTTGCTCATTCTCACAAACTTAACCGTTTAGAGCAATGGTCATGAACCTAGGAAAATCCCATACCGTTAGTAAAGGGTTTGTCCCTAATAGATTGCCATTGTTTGATGGCATCGGATATGCCTATTGGAAAAATCGTATGTTGATTTTCCTTCAAAGTGATTATGAATTGTGGGATGTAGTGCAAGATGGACCTTTTGTTCCTATGAAAGAAGTAGATGGAAAACAAGTGCCTAAAACTGGGGAAGAAATGACCCTTCAAGATAAGAAAAATATTATTATTAATGCTAGAGTTATGAATGTGTTATATTGTACATTAAATGAATATAACTTTAACAAGGTACAAGCTTGTACCTCGACTAAAGAAATTTGGGAATTATTGATGGTGTCAAATGAGAGAACTTTACAAGTCAAAGAGACTAAAATTAGCATGCTCACACACTTACACGAGTTATTTAAGATGAATGAAGATGAAACTATTAGTGACATGTTTGATAGATTTATTACTATTGTGAATGAATTGAAAAATCTTAGTAAAGTTTATACTAACCAAGAAAATGTCAAGAAATTTCTTAGGTGTTTGCCTCTTTCTTGGGATCCCAAAGTTACGACAATTGAAGAAGCAAAAGATGTCAAGACTTTACCTCTTGAAGAGCTTTTAGGTTCATTTCTCACTCATGAGCTTACTATGAAACAATGACAAATTAAAGAAGTGGAGAAGAAAAAAAAGAGCATCGTCTTCAAATCATACGTCAAAGAGAATGAAAAGTTCCTAGAAGAAGAAAAGGAGACATCAAATGATCAAGATGAAGACATTACACTCTTGACTAGAAAGATTGGAAAGCTTCTAAGGAATAGAAAGCTAAGAACAAATAGAAACTTCACAAAAAGAGAGGCTTTTAAAGGTGAAAGAGGAGAAAGACAAAAGAGAGAACAAGTTGTGTGCTATGAATGCAAGAAGTCGGGACATATCAAATATGATTGTCCTCTCCTCAAAATTGGTAGATCTAAAAAGAAAGCAATGAAGGCTACGTGGGATGATAGCCACAAAAGTGAATTCGAAAATGAGGATAATGAAGTAGCCAACATGTGTTTCATGACAATTACAAATAATGAGGTAATTAACTCTAGCTCATCTAATACTTGTGATGATTTAGATGATATAGATGATGAGATAGATGAAAACCCCTAATATGAAGAGTTATATGATACACTCGAAGAGATGAATAAAAAACTTGCTCTTTGTATGTCTAAAAATGCAACTCTTAAAAAGAAAAATTTTAACTTGGAAAAGGAAAATAAGTCTTTAAAGAAAGAAAATGAAACTCTTAACCAAAAAATCTTTAAGCTTAAAGGAAAAGAAAATGAAGAAAACAAGTGTTCTATTTTTGAAAAAGAAAAACAAAAGTTTGAAAATGATCTTTGCATAGCTAAAAAAGAAAAAGAAATTATAGAAAATGAAATTGAAGTTTTAAAAAGGGGAGCAAAGGATTTAAGTGAAATAGTTTTAAAATTTAAAAATATAAAGGATATTCTTGATAAAATGTTTGGTGTACAAATGAGAGTTTTAAACAAAAGAGGACTTGGTTGTAAATATTTTCTCAAAGCAAAATATTTAAAAAATTATTTTGTTAAAACCTCAACTTCAAATGAATCAAATATAACTTGCAATTATTGTGGAAATAAAGGTCATATCTTATCATCTTGCCAATTCAAAATGATCTTTGCATAGCTAAAAAAGAAAAAGAAATTATAGAAAATGAAATTGAAGTTTTAAAAAGGGGAGCAAAGGATTTAAGTGAAATAGTTTTAAAATTTAAAAATATAAAGGATATTCTTGATAAAATGTTTGGTGTACAAATGAGAGTTTTAAACAAAAGAGGACTTGGTTGTAAATATTTTCTCAAAGCAAAATATTTAAAAAATTATTTTGTTAAAACCTCAACTTCAAATGAATCAAATATAACTTGCAATTATTGTGGAAATAAAGGTCATATCTTATCATCTTGCCAATTCAAAAGAAATATCATATGGGCACTAAGAAAATATGGGTTCCTAAGGGAACAAAAACTAACCACCAAAGACCCAACATAATTTGGGTACGTAAAACAAATTCTTGAATTTCTCATTGTGTTTAGGAACTGAAAAAATAGAAGGAAGAAAAGCAAATGGTTCCTCGATAGTGCTTGCTCAAGACACATGACCAGAGATATTTCACTTTTCTCGAAAATAAGCAAGAAAAATGGAGGACATATCACCTTTGGAGACAATGCGAAGGGTAAAATTATTGGCATTAGAGATATTGATAACAATTATCACATTATCATTGAAAATGTTCTTTTGGTGGATAGTCTTAAGCATAATCTCCTTAGCATTAGTCAACTATGTGATACAGGATTTAGAGTTGTTTTTGAGCCAAATAGTTGCATTATAGAAAATATGAATGATAGAAAAACAATTTGTGTAGGAAATAGAGTTGGAAATGTTTACACTATAGATGTAGTAAATGCATCTCATGAAAATCTATATTTCTCCATATTGCATGAAAATAGTTGGTTGTGGCATAGAAGATTAGATCATGCTAGCATGGACTTGATTTCAAAAATCTCTAAGAAAGAGCTTGTCAAAGGTCTTTCAAAAATAAATTTTGTTAAAGATAAAATTTGTAATGCATGTCAATTTGGCAAACAAACAAAAAATTCTTTTAAAAGTAAAACTCATATTTCCACATCTAGACCTTTACAACTTCTTCATATTCATCTTTTTGGTCCTTCAAGAACCGCAAGCCTAAGTGGAAAACATTATGCTTTTGTTATTATTGATGATTTTTCAAGATTCACTTGGGTACTTTTTCTTGCATCAAAAGATGAAGCCCTTCATGTATTTTCAAAATTTGTCAAGAAAATACAAAAAGAAAAAGAAATGCATATTTCTTGCATTAGAAGTGATCATGGAGGAAAATTTGAAAATCATTTATTTGAAAACTTTTGTGATGAGTATGATATTGAACATCAATTCTCTTGTCCTATAACTCCTCAACAAAATGGTGTTGTTGAAAGAAAAAATAGGACAATTCAAGAGATGGCAAGAACCATGTTAAATGAAAAAACTTTACTTCAATGTTTTTGGGCGGAAGTCGTAAACACCGTATGCTATATTTTAAATTGTGTTTTAATAAGACCATCCTTAGATAAAACTCCATATGAACTTTGGAAAAACAAAAAACTAAATATTGGTTATTTTAAAGTTTTTGGATGCAAATGCTTTATTTTGAACACGAAAGAAAACTCAGGAAAATTTGATTCAAAATCGGACATTAGCATCTTTCTTGGATATTCATCATCTAGTAAAATATCTAGAGTGTTTAACAAAAAGACACTAATAGTCGAGGAATCCATGCATGTCATTTTTGATGAATCTAATCTTTCAACTAGTGTGCAAGTTGATATTGATGATGATTAAGTTAAGAATGGAAACCAAACGGAAATTCATGATTCACCAAATGATGTTAAGGATGAAACAAAACAAGAGCCAAAACATGAAGAAGATAAAGATAAAGATCTTCCTAAGGCTTGGAGGTATGCAAATGCTCATCTTAAAGAATTAATTATTAGTGAGGAAAATCAAAATGTTAAAACTAGATCATCCTTTAATCTTTGTAATAATTTTGCATTTCTTTCACAATTTGAACCAAAAACATTTCATGATACATTAAATGATGAGTTTTGGATTTTAGCTATGCAAGAGGAACTAAATCAATTCAAAAGAAATAATGTTTGGGAACTAGTCCCTCGTCTGGATCATCAATTCGTTATTGGCACAAAATGGGTTTTTAGAAACAAAATTGATGAATTCAGAGTGATTGTTAGAAATAAAGCTAGATTAGTGGCTTAAGGCTACAACCAAGAAGAGGAAATAGATTTTGAAGAAACTTTTACACCGGTAGCTAGACTAGAATCTACTAGGATGCTTTTGGCATTTGCATGTTTTAAAAATTTTATTTTATATCAAATGGATGTCAAAAGTGCTTTCTTAAATGGATTTATCATTGAAGAAGTTTATGTTGAACAACCTCCTAGGTTTGAAAGTTATGATTTTCCAAATCATGTTTTTAAACTTCAAAAAGCTCTTTAGGGTTTAAAACAAGCACCCCGAGCATAGTATGAACGTTTGAGTAAATTCTTGCTTGAAAAAAAGCTTTTGCATTGGAAAAGTAGATAATACATTGTTTATTAAGAGAAAAGAAAATGATATATTTTTGGTTCAAATTTATGTTGATGATATCATCTTTGGCTCTACTAATGTCTCTTTGTGTGAAGAATTTTCTAATCTCATGAGCAAAGAATTTGAAATGAATATGATGGTAGAACTCAAGTGTTTTCTTAGACTTAACTGTAGGATCGAATGGCCTAAGAGGGGGGTGAATTAGCTAATTTTAAAACAATCTTTACTAAATATGGGAATTAAGCAATTTATTCAAATCAATGAATGTTGCCTATTTTTAATCCAATTTATGAAAATAACTAAAATATTCCAAATAATCAATACAATCAAAATAACATAACATAAAGTATAAGTTTAAGGGAAGAGAAAATCAAACACGCGATGTATAGTGCTATTAACCTCAACCAAGCTTTTATTCACAACCAAAATAGCTTCCAAGGTGTTATTAACTTTTACAAATGTTGAAACTCAATTTCTCTCACAAGAAATTTTCTAATCTCTCCAAGAGTGAACCTCACTCTTTTATAGCACGAATTTTAGTACGAAATTGAAATATGATATCTCTCAAAAGTGTATATGAAAGTTAAAGCTTAGTACAACCCAATGCAACTGAAATTACAAAGTGTATGAGCAAGGGTTTTGATTAGAGAGAAGAATTTGCAAGTAAGAATAGCTCAAAACTAATTTGCTCTCAAATATATGAAAGTTTTTGGTGGCAAAAGTTTTTTTCGAACGAATTTGATTGAGTTTATATGGGGGAAAATAAGGAAAGTTACCGTTGTGCACAAAGAATAGCCGTTTTAGTTTTTCAAAAAACACACAATTCGGTCAACCGGATGTGACGTGGCACTTCCGTGGAGCTTACGTCGCATTAGCCGTTGGAAAATTCAAACCAAAATTCAATCGACCGAATTTAATTCGGTTGACTGAATTTCTAGAAGCCAAAATACATGGCTTCTGGACAATTCGAAAGCTGATTCGGTCGGTCAAATTCGGTCGACCGAATGTATTACATTTTGCCCCCTAAATTTTCAAAAATCACAATTTGACCCCTAAAACTTTGAAAAGTGACAATTTAGCCCATTTTTGAAAATTCTTTCAAAACCAACTTTAAGATATGAAAATATAGTTCAAAAAACTTCATCATTTTAAATGAATTAATAAACTTTAGTGACAAACTTGGCTTAACCCAATAAGTTTGAAAAACGACATTTTAACCCAAAATGTGAAAGATATGAAAGTGAGTTTTCAAGTGAGCTATCCCATGCAAATAAATATTCTAATAAAAACAAATGCTCTAAATTACAAATATATCTACCTAACACTTGAGTTTTTCTTCAAATCTTCAATAATTCTTCAATTGACTCTTCTCTTTTATTTCCATCTTAAAACTCCTTCAAGTGCATTAAATCAATTCTTGCAATCTAAGCTCACACTCAAGTAAAATCATTAGTTAATTTGCTTAGGGACATATTAGTTTGTTATCATCAAAATTAGAGCATAATGACTCCTTGAGTCAACAATCTCCCCCTTTTTGATGATGACAAACACATATACACTTTAAGGAATTTTATAAAATGTATCAATGAATGTATTTTCTTGAAGTTAAGAAACACTTGATTTTAAAAAAAAATTTGCAAGAGTTCGCCTTAAAAAATCAAGTTTCCTCCCCCTGAATATATGCAAATAATAATATGTTCAACATTAATCTCATCAATCACATATATTCTCATCAAAATATCCACAATATCCACAACATATATCTTCATCAAAATATCCACAACATCAATGAAATGAAAGTAGCAGTCATCAATCAAACTTTTCTCCCCCTTTGTCATTATAAAAAAGAATAAAACAATGGATAAAATGATATAATCAATGAGACAAAAGAAGACTAACATTTATGAACAATGTATAAAAATGATTACCAAAATGGCCAATAATAAATATTAAGGCTCAGTGCATGAATAGAATGTCTAAATAAGGATGTGCATCAAAATAAGAGCATTAACAATGCAAACAAGATAAAACATCAAAGCATGTGGAAAATCCATAGACATTAAATATCACATCCATAATCATAATCAAATGTATCCGTAATCAAATATAGAATATAACATGTATAATTTATCCCCTTTTGTCATTATAAAAAAGAAAAATGCAAGGTATATATCTAATAAGGTAAAGGAAGACTAAAATACCTTAATACATATATAGAAGATATGATTATCAAGGCTAAACCAATAAAAAAAAAGTCCAAACATTCATAATCATCCAAGTAAGAGTACTAATGCTTAGACAATATAAAGTGTAAGTTCATGTAAAATGCACAAATATCACATAAATGAACAAATGCTTAACTATGCACAAACTAATCACATAATTATCAACTTAAATAAAATGAAACACAAAAGTAAGTTCGAAATGGAAAATAGAGAAGAAGAAGTATAAATGCCATATTGAATGCAATAAAATGTGATGAAATGCACCATGGCTTCGAATGTATGTACAAGGGCAAAAATGTAAATCTACATGAACATTCACACATTTGAAATTTGAATACACACCCAAGTTAAAAATGGTGAGAGAAATCCAATGGTATAATTGAAATTAAAAAAAAAAGGATAACCAAAAGAGGTATTTTAAGACAAAAACCGAATTTTGGATGATAAAATTAGGGGTTTTCAATTTAAGACTTAATTTCAAAAATTGGTATTTAGGAAATATTAGAATGATACTAGAAAGGATAAATGTGTGTTTTATATAAAATAACAAAAATTTGGATGAATTTGAGCAAAAATCGAATTTTGAGGATTTAGAATTTTTGGAGATTTTATTGAAATTTTAGGTGAATTATGATGTTTTTGAAAGAGAATTTTGGTTAGAAAGTGTAGAAAAAATGTTGGGAACCAATTTGATAAAAAAAAGTTAAAGAAACAGGATGTAAAAAGGTGGAGAAACATTTTGCCCTTATACATTGCAGAACATTGTAGAAAACGGTCGATCGAATTTTGATAAATTGGGTCGACCGAATTTTCCAATTCGTCAGCTGAATTCTGCAAAATTCTGGTATATATTTTATGCACTTTGTTGTCCCATATTGAGTATAAACAAGCCAAAATGATCCAACTATGCAATTTTGACTCAATAACATAAAGTACAATGAAATTTGATGCTAAATATGAGGAAAATTAAATCAAACACATTAAAAATCAATGCAAGAATAATTGGTACAAGAAAACTATCAAGGATGCTCAAACATGAAATGATGCATAAAACATATATTGACATTTTCAATTAATCCAAAACACCATAACCACAATGATATGTAAGTGCAAATGCTAATATGGTGATTCCACGATCCCAAGTTCACCTCTAATTTTGCAAAAACGTTCTTCCCTAAGAGGTTTTATAAAAATATCTGTAAGTTGATTTTCGGTGGATACAAAATTAAGACAAATATCACCTTGAGCATGATCTCGAATAAAATGATATCTAATTTCTATATGCTTGGTTTGAGAGTGTTGAACGAGATTTTTGGATAAGCTAATAGCACTTGTATTATCACACAAGATTGGAGTTTTAGATAGGCTAACTCCATAATCCCTAAGAGTTTGTTACATCCACAAGGATTGAGGACAACAACTACTGGCGGCAATATATTCCGCTTCCGCGGTTGATAAAGCTACGGAGTTTTGTTTCCTTGAAAACCATGAAACTAATGCATGACCTAGAAAATGACAAGTACCACTAGTACTTTTTCTTTTTCTATAGACTTGGCTTCTGGCAAAGTCGGCATCCGAATAGCTCACTAGGTCAAAAGACGTTTCTCTAGGATACCACAACCCTAAAAATCTAGTACCATGTAAATATTTGAAGATTCTTTTAAGGGCTTTTAAATGAGATTCCTTGGGACATGATTGGAATCGAGCACACAAGCACACACTAAACATAATATTGGGTCTACTAGCGGTTAAATATAAAAGAGAGTCAATCATACCTCTATATATTTTAACATCAACATTTGGCCCACTCTCATCTTTGGTAAGCTTGATAGTTGAACTCATTGGTGTGCTTGAAGCTTTTAGTCCTTCCATGCCAAACTTCTTTAATAAGTCCTTGATGTATGAAGATTGGTTGATGAAGATACCCTCTTTGCTTTGCTTGATATTAAGTCCTAGAAAATACTTGAGTTCTCCCATCATGCTCATTTCAAATTCTTTGCTCATGAGGTTAGAAAATTCTTCACATAAAGAGACATTAGTAGATCCAAAGATAATATCATCAACATAAATTTGAACCAAAAGTATATCACTTTCTTTTCTCTTAATAAACAATATAGTATCTACTTTTTCAATGCAAAAATCTTTTTCAAGCAAGAATTTACTCAAACGTTCATACCATGCTCGAGGTGCTTGTTTCAAACCATAAAAAGCTTTTTGAAGTTTAAAAACATGGTTTGGGAAATCATGACTTTCAAACCCAGGAGGTTGTTCAACATAAACTTCCTCCATGATAAATCCATTTAAGAAAGCACTTTTGACATCCATTTAATATAAAATAAAATTTTTAGAACATGCAAATGCCAAAAGCATCCTAATGGATTCTAGTCTAGCTACCGGTGCAAAAGTTTCTTCAAAATCTATTCCCTGTTGTAGCCTTGAGCCACTAATCTAGCTTTATTTATAACAACCACGCCAGATTCATCCATTTTGTTTCTAAAAACTCATTTTGTGCCAATAACGAATTGATGATCCGGACGAGGGACTAGTTCCCAAACATTGTTTCTTTCGAATTGATTTAGTTCCTCTTGCATGGCTAAAATCCAAAATTCATCATTTAATGCATCATGAAATGTTTTTGGTTCAAATTGTGAAAGAAATGCTAAATTATTACAAAGATTAAAAGATGATCTAGTTTTAACACCTTGATTTTTCTCACCAATAATTAATTCTTTAGGATGAGCATTTGCATACCTCCAAGCCTTAGGAAGATCTTTATCTTTATCTTCTTCATGTTTTAGCTCTTGGTTTGCTTCATCTTTATCATCATTTGGTGAATCATGAATTTCCGTTTGGTCTCCATTTTTAACTTGATCATCATCAATATCAACTTGCACACTAGTTGAAGGATTAGATTCATAAAAAATAACGTGCATGGATTCCTCAACTACTAGTGTCCTTTTGTTAAACACTCTATATGCTTTGCTAGATGATGAATATCCAAGAAAAATGCCAATGTCCGATTTTGAATCAAATTTTCCTAAGTTTTCTTTTGTGTTCAAAATAAAGCATTTGCATCCAAAAACTTTAAAATAACCAATATTTGGTTTTTTGTTTTTCCAAAGTTCATATGGAGATTTATCTAAAAATGGTCTTATTAAAACACGATTTAAAACATAGCATGCAGTGTTTACGACTTCCGCACAAAAATATTAAGGTAAAGTTTTTTCATTTAACATGGTTCTAGCCATCTCTTGAATTGTCCTATTCTTTCTTTCAACAACACCATTTTGTTGGGGAGTTCTAGGACAAGAGAATTGATGTTCAATACCATGCTCATCACAAAAGTTTTCGAATAAATGATTTTCAAATTCTCCCCCATGATCACTTCTAATGCAAGAAATATGCATTTCTTTTTCTTTTTGTATTTTCTTGAGAAATTTTGAAAATGTATGGAGGGCTTCATCTTTTGATGCAAGAAAAAGTACCCAAGTGAATCTTGAAAAATCATCAACAATAACAAAAGCATAATGTTTTCCACTTAGACTTGCGGTTCTTGAAGGACCAAAAAGATCAATATGAAGAAGTTGTAAATGTCTAGATGTAGAAATATGAGTTTTACTTTTAAAAGAATTTTTTGTTTGTTTACCAAATTGACATGCATCACAAATTTTATCTTTAATAAAATCTATTTTCGGAAGACCTTTTACAAGCTCCTTCTTGGAGATTTTTGAAATCAAGTCCATGCTAGCATGATGTAACATCCCTCCCTAGAAGTACTACCCATCGAAGGAGAAATGTTACGAATTAATATTCATAGCGTCTATTTTTTTTTTAAAATGCTTTAAAATAAACGTCTCATTAAAAGTTTTTAGGAAGTATTCCAAGAAAACTGAAAATCTGGAAGCGAACAAAAGATGTATATACTCATATGAAGACTCATCTGAAAGTATCTGAAAACAGGGAGTAATCATATGCAACTGTACCATAATCTCAAAAAGTCAAAAGTCGATAAGAACATGCTACTGTATGCATGTGATATAAACCAGAGATAACCTGCTCCAGCCGGATCTACCTACGCTGACCTGACCCTGCCTCGCAGCTACCTCGATCACCTGTACCTGCAGTCAGGAAAGAAAAGGGAGTGAGTGATAAGAACACTCAGTAAGGGGAAAAATTAAGTAAACTATCCTTTTTTCCTGTTCAAACTCACTTTTGGGACTCAACCCCACATCCTAACCTCTATAAGAGATTGAGGGGGTAATTTAGTTCACTCTTTACTATTTGGGTTATACTTTGTCCCATCTGGTGTCTATTTAATACTTTCTGGAAGCTAACTATAGGGATTTGGCACTTTTTTTTTTTAAGCTCAAGCTCTTTTTCTTTCACTACACTATTTCTGACTCTGAATTAAGCTCTACTGCGAGCATGCTCTACTGCGAGCGGACCCTACTGGGGGTCTATGTCCTACTACGGACGTGTTCTACTGCGGACGTGCCCTACTGCGGGCGGTGTAGTGTAAAGTGCCCCCTCATAGTTTATAGCATACATACGGGTCTTATATTTTACTAAATTTGCTTCCATTTAATTTTATTCATAACTCACCAGACATTACTCTTGGGACGACCCCTAAATCTTAAGTCCCAAATTCTTTTTCTTATTTTTCTTTCTTTTTCTTTCCTTCTTTTCTTTCCTTTCCTTTCCTTTCTTTCCTTTCTTCTTCCTTTTCTTTCTTTCTTTCTTTCTTTCTTCCTTTCTTGCCCAGAATTGCGAAACACTGTTCACAGAACAGTCATTTAACAGGGCAACCTTCTTTTTCATACAATTTAACATCCCAAACGGTTTCTAATTCATACAAGCTATATATCGTTGAAAAGAGGATTCAAAGATCTTTCCAACGACCTATAATAGCACTCATAATTCATTCAATCAGGCAGTCAAAACAGCAGATAAAGTCAGTGGCAAAAACTGCCTCCCCTGTTTTTCTTTAGTAAAACAGTCCTTTCGGTTTATACAATCTTTAACAGTCCAAATGATCTCTAATTCATACAAGCTATATATCATTGGAAAGAGGATTCAAAGAGCTTTCCAACAAGATATAATAGCACTCATAATTCATTCAATAAGGCAGCCAAAACATGGGACGAACTCAGTGGCAAAAACTGTAAATATTCTGTAACTTTCTGTCATGAACAAAATCACATACATAGACATCCCAAATGACAAAACAACATTCTTCAACATCAAAATCAACATATATAATATAGATCTAAGGAACCAAAAGCCTAAAACATGTCACATAACAAGGAGGAAACCCCTTACCTTGCTTTAAGCCAAATCTTTGAAAGTTGGCTTCCTCCTCTTTGTTTTGCTTCCTTTATCACCAAAATCACTTTAAATCAATACCAAAACACTCTAACATATTCACATAACATGCATATAAACATAGATAAAAGAAGAAGGAAGGAGATCTTTGGTTACCAAAGCTTCCAAGTGCTTCCTTTTCTTTTCTTTTCTTTTCTTATCTTCCAACTCCCTCAAATCCTTCCTTTTTCTTCAAGAAAGCAAAGGAAAGTATGAAGAATGTGGCTGCTGGAGCTTTTTACGGAAGAAGATGCAAAATGATGGAAAAGTCTTCTCTTTCTCTTTATTTAATAAGCTTTATCTCTTTCTCTTTTTCTCTTTTCCCTTTTTGCCCTTTTTTGCATTTATATATATATATATATATATTTAAAATGAGAAAAATCTCAAAACAGGGTCAAAAGACATAATTACCCCTGAAATATACCTGAGGGTATTACAACTCTTCCCTCCTCACAAAAATTCCGTCCTCGGAATTCACAAAAACAACTCTGGATGCTTCTCCTTCATGGTTTGCTCCATTTCCTAGGTAGCCTCCTCTAACTTCTGGCTTCTCCACAAGACTTTTACTAGAGGAATCTGTCGGTTCCTTAGTTGTTTAATTCTTCTGTCAAGTATCTGAATCGGTTTTTCTTCATAACTAAGGTCTTCTGATAACTTAATATCTTCTGTATTCACAACCTGGGAATGATCACCAAGACATTTTCTTAACGATGAGACATGAAATACATCATGAATCCGGTCCATACTCGCTGGTAAGGCTAATCTGTAAGCCACTTTACCAACTCTCTCAAGTATCTCATATGGACCAATAAATCTGGGAGCTAGCTTTCCCTTCTTTCCGAATCTCATCAAATGCTTGAATGGAGCAACCTTTACAAATACAAATTCACCTACATTGAATTCCAAGTCTCGGCGTCGATGATCTGCATAGCTTTTCTGTCGATCCTGAGCCTGTTTTATTCTCTCCCTGATCAGTTGGACATCATCAATCATTTTCTGGGTCAATTCGGGCCCAAGGGATTGGGATAACACATCTCTCTCTCCTATCCCATCCCAATGAAGAGGAGAACGACACCTCCTACCATATAATGCCTCATAAGGTGCCATCTGAATAGTCGTCTGGTAGCTATTATTGTAAGCAAACTCCACCAAGGGCAACATTTCTACCCACGTGGCTTTATGATCTAGGCAACAAGCTCTCAACATGTCTTCCAAAATCTGATTAACCCTCTCCGTCTGACCATCTGTCTGAGGATGATAAGCTGTACTAAATGCCAAATTAGTACCCAAGGATCTTTGGAGACTCTTCCAGAAAGCTGATACAAATCTTGTATCACGATCAGATACTATGGTCCTGGGTACACCATGTAATCTAATAATTTCCCTAACATATAATCTCCCCAATTGATTTGTGGTAGTAGTATCTTTGATGGACAGGAAATGAGCTGACTTGGTTAATCTATCAATAATCACCCAAATAGCATTACATCCATTCTGAGCTCTAGGGAGTCCACTAATGAAGTCCATAGAGATATGCTCCCATTTCCATTCTGGAACAGGTAGAGGCTGAAGTAACCCTGCAAGTCTCTGGTGTTCGGCCTTAATTTGCTGACAGGTGAGACATCTAGTAACAAACTCACCTATATCCTTTTTCATGCCTGACCACCAAAAATGTCTTTTTAAATCTTGATACATCTTTACACCCCCAGGGTGGGCAGTGTAAAGAGAACTATGAGCCTCTGTAAGAATTTTCTGTCTCAAATCAGTTATCTGGGGAACATATACTCGATCTCTGAATTTGAGAATTTCATTCGATACTTGAAAATATGTCTCAAGACCCTCTTGAACCTTTTGAAGTTTCTGTTGACACCATTCATCTTGTGTCTGAGCCTCTCGAATCTCATCTAGGAGAGTGGGTTGAATCTCTAACTTGGCGAGAGCCCCAATCACAAGCTCAATCTGCTCTCGGTCCATCTCTATCTGAATTTCTCTCTGGACCGTCAATTGTGATATCATCACGTTTCTACTAAGGGCGTCTGCAACCACATTAGCCTTACCTGGATGGTATTTAATATCACAATCATAGTCTTTTACTAGCTCGAGCCATCGCCTCTGCCTCATATTTAATTCCTTCTGAGTGAAGAAATATTTGAGGCTCTTATGATCAGTATAAATATTACATTTTACCCCATACAAATAGTGTCTCCAAATTTTCAAAGCAAAAACCACCGCTGCTAACTCCAAATCATGAGTGGGGTATCGTGTTTCAAATTCTTTCAATTGTCTTGAGGCATATGCTATCACCTTGCCTCGCTGCATCAACACTGCTCCTAAACCACCATGTGAGGCATCCGTGTATAAATCATACTCAACTCCTTCCTCTGGAAGTGATAACACTGGAGCAGTAGTCAATCTTCTTTTCAATTCTTGGAAGCTTGTCTCACAGGCATCTGACCATTGAAATGGTATTGTTTTCTTTGTGAGAGTTGTAAGAGGTCTAGCTAATCTGGCAAATCCTTCCACAAACCTCCGATAATACCCTGCCAAACCTAGGAAACTACGAACCTCTTTGACTGTCTTTGGTCTTTGCCATTCAACTATTGCCTCAATCTTACTGGGATCCACTGATATACCCTCTGCTGAAATCACATGCCCCAAAAAGGTAACTCTATCTAGCCAAAATTCACATTTTGAGAATTTGGCATATAGTTGTTTCTCTCTCAATCTCTGAAGGGTAAACCTCAAGTGTTGTTCATGCTTCTCTCGACTGCAAGAATATACTAAGATATCATCAATGAATACCACAATAAATTTATCCAGGCAGTCATGAAATACCCTATTCATCAAATCCATAAATACTGCAGGGGCATTTGTCAATCCGAATGGCATCACTACAAACTCAAAGTGGCCATACCTCGTTCGGAAAGCTGTCTTGGGTATATCCTTTTCTGTCACTCTTACCTGGTGATAACCAGATCTCAAATCTATCTTGGAGAAGACCACGGATCCCTTCAACTGATCAAATAAATCATCAATCCTGGGTAACGGGTACTTGTTCTTAACTGTGGCCTTATTTAGCTCTCTGTAATCAATGCACATTCTCATAGACCCGTCTTTCTTTTTCACAAATAAGATGGGAGCTCCCCAAGGTGAATGGCTCGGTCTAATAAAACCATGATCTAATAACTCCTGAAGCTGCTTTTTTAATTCTTGTAACTCAGCAGGGGCCATTCGATAGGGTGCTCTTGAAATAGGTGCTGTGCCAGGTGCCAACTCTATGTTAAACTCAATCTCTCTCTTGGGAGCTAATCCCGGTAGCTCACTTGGAAACACATTTGGAAACTCACGTACCACTGGTGTTTCCTCAATAGTTGGGCCTGACTCAACCTTGCTCACTATATGAGCCAAATATCTTGTACACCCTTTTTTCAACATTTTACTAGCTTTTAACATACTGATCATTAAACTCCGGATATGACCCTCACCGAACTCAAATTGATCTCCAGAGTCTAGGTTAAATCTCACTTTCTTCTTTTTACAATCAATTTCAGCTCCATATCTCCCCAAAAAGTTCATCCCTAAAATCATGTCAAAATCTGGCATTTCAAACACAATCAGGTCCACTAGTAACTGTCGACCCTGAATCATAATACTCTGTCCTAGTAGCATCATCTCACTAATGACTGACCCCCCATCAGGCAACTCAATCATAATCCTCTGGGCTATTCTAACAGGTTGTAACTTTAACCTCTCAAGCAAACTCTTGGCTATAAAACAATGAGTAGCCCCACAATCAATTAAAACATAAATAGGAGTATCAAGATAGAGAATCTGACCCGTAACTGCTGATGGGTTAGCCTCTGCTGGGCCCTGAGTGATCGTATAAACTCTGGCTGTGGCTCCTTCTATAGGCTGCTGCTGCTCTACTCTCACTGGGGCAGCTGTGCAAAAACGAGCAATATGTCCAGGCTGACGACATCTGAAACAAACTGCCTGACCTGTCAAACACTCTCCTCTATGGTGCTTCCCACATTTCTGGCAAGCTGGTATCTCAGGTACTCTTTGTTTCTTTCCACTCTTCCAGTTCTTTTTTATGCCTCTGAACTAGAGAGGTCGTTTACCCTTCCTGTCTCGCTCTGGCGGAGGGCCTCTCTGTACTGAAGCTGAACCACTACTCACCGGGGGAGCTGGCATGGTAGAAGGAGGTGTAACCTTTTGCCCTGTAGTCTGACCAAACCTCCTCCTAACAAAAACCTCTGCCCTCAAAGCTCTATCAAGGGCCTCTGCATAAGTTCTGGGTGGCTGCGCCCCGGTCATAACGTCTCGAGCTATCTCTGGATCCAGCCCGTACACAAACTTCTGCATACGCCCCATTTCTGTGCTAGCTATCTTAGGGGCATACTGGGACAATTGATTAAACTTTGTGGAATATTCTTTTACAGAGTCTGTCCCTTGCACTAGACTGATAAACTCCTGGGCCCTGATACAAGTAACATCGGCACCCCTGTACTCTGCCTCGAATCGGCGCCTAAACTCGGTCCATGTCATTTCTGAGACATTGACCGTCTCCCTGACTAAGTTCCACCATATTCTTGCCCCTGACTTGAAAAGATAAGTGGCATATCTCACTCTTTCTTGGTCAGTCATGTCAAACAAGGCCATGGCACTCTCTACTGATTCTAACCACTCTTCAGCTGCTATTGGGTCCCTTGCACCATCAAATTTTTGAGGTTGGTGCATACTAGGGAGGTTGAAAATAGGATGTAATTGAGTCCTCACTGGGGCTGCTGTAGATGCTGAAGTAACCTCCCTCATATCATGCCCCTGGATTGGCGGCGTATGAGCCGTCTCACTTCCCTGTGTAGGAGCACCTTTGTGCTCTCTCATCATCTCTCTGAAAATTTCTCGCACATCATGTGCACTGAGTGCCCCCTAGGGTACCTGAGGGGCTGCTCCTTCATTTTGGCCCCTCTGAGAGGGATCTACCGGTGTTTGACTCATAGGTCCTGAAAATGAACACATTAGTTTCATAAAACTCAGCAGGTATAAATGAAAACTTAACTTACAGTGATCGGCTGCGAGGGTGGTCAGCGTGGCTGAAGGGTATTTCATCTCTGTGTTACTTTGATTACTCCATTTTGTTTTAGAAAACATCTTTTGGGTTCCAAAATCATGCTCTGATACCAACTGTAACATCCCTCCCTAGAAGTACTACCCATCGAAGGAGAAATGTTACGAATTAATATTCATAGCGTCTATTTTTTTTTTAAAATGCTTTAAAATAAACGTCTCATTAAAAGTTTTTAGGAAGTATTCCAAGAAAACTGAAAATCTGGAAGTGAACAAAAGATGTATATACTCATATGAAGACTCATCTGAAAGTATCTGAAAACAGGGAGTAATCATATGCAACTGTACCATAATCTCAAAAAGTCAAAAGTCGATAAGAACATGCTACTGTATGCATGTGATATAAACCAGAGATAACCTGCTCCAGCCGGATCTACCTACGCTGACCTGACCCTGCCTCGCAGCTACCTCGATCACCTGTACCTGCAGTCAGGAAAGAAAAGGGAGTGAGTGATAAGAACACTCAGTAAGGGGAAAAATTAAGTAAACTATCCTTTTTTCCTGTTCAAACTCACTTTTGGGACTCAACCCCACATCCTAACCTCTATAAGAGATTGAGGGGGTAATTTAATTCACTCTTTACTATTTGGGTTATACTTTGTCCCATCTGGTGTCTATTTAATACTTTCTGGAAGCTAACTATAGGGATTTGGCACTTTTTTTTTTAAGCTCAAGCTCTTTTTCTTTCACTACACTATTTCTGACTCTGAATTAAGCTCTACTGCGAGCATGCTCTACTGCGAGCGGACCCTACTGGGGGTCTATGTCCTACTACGGACGTGCCTTACTGCGGGCGGTGTAGTGTAAAGTGCCCCCTCATAGTTTATAGCATACATACGGGTCTTATATTTTACTAAATTTGCTTCCATTTAATTTTATTCATAACTCACCAGACATTACTCTTGGGACGACCCCTAAATCTTAAGTCCCAAATTCTTTTTCTTATTTTTCTTTCTTTTTCTTTCCTTCTTTTCTTTCCTTTCCTTTCCTTTCTTTCCTTTCTTCTTCCTTTTCTTTCTTTCTTTCTTTCTTTCTTCCTTTCTTGCCCAGAATTGCGAAACACTGTTCACAGAACAGTCATTTAACAGGGCAACCTTCTTTTTCATACAATTTAACATCCCAAACGGTTTCTAATTCATACAAGCTATATATCGTTGAAAAGAGGATTCAAAGATCTTTCCAACGACCTATAATAGCACTCATAATTCATTCAATCAGGCAGTCAAAATAGCAGATAAAGTCAGTGGCAAAAACTGCCTCCCCTGTTTTTCTTTAGTAAAACAGTCCTTTCGGTTTATACAATCTTTAACAGTCCAAATGATCTCTAATTCATACAAGCTATATATCATTGGAAAGAGGATTCAAAGAGCTTTCCAACAAGATATAATAGCACTCATAATTCATTCAATAAGGCAGCCAAAACATGGGACGAACTCAGTGGCAAAAACTGTAAATATTCTGTAACTTTCTGTCATGAACAAAATCACATACATAGACATCTCAAATGACAAAACAACATTCTTCAACATCAAAATCAACATATATAATATAGATCTAAGGAACCAAAAGCCTAAAACATGTCACATAACAAGGAGGAAACCCCTTACCTTGCTTTAAGCCAAATCTTTGAAAGTTGGCTTCCTCCTCTTTGTTTTGCTTCCTTTATCACCAAAATCACTTTAAATCAATACCAAAACACTCTAACATATTCACATAACATGCATATAAACATAGATAAAAGAAGAAGGAAGGAGATCTTTGGTTACCAAAGCTTCCAAGTGCTTCCTTTTCTTTTCTTTTCTTTTCTTATCTTCCAACTCCCTCAAATCCTTCCTTTTTCTTCAAGAAAGCAAAGGAAAGTATGAAGAATGTGGCTGCTGGAGCTTTTTACGGAAGAAGATGCAAAATGATGGAAAAGTCTTCTCTTTCTCTTTATTTAATAAGCTTTATCTCTTTCTCTTTTTCTCTTTTCCCTTTTTGCCCTTTTTTGCATTTATATATATATATATATATTTAAAATGAGAAAAATCTCAAAACAGGGTCAAAAGACATAATTACCCCTGGAATATACCTGAGGGTATTACACATGACCTAATCTTCTATGCCACAACCAACTATTTTCATGCAATGCGGAGAAACATAGATTTTCATGAGATGCATTTTCTACATCTATAGTGTAAACATTTCCATCTCTATTTCCTACACAACTTGTTTTTCCATCATTCATATTTTCTATAGTGTAACTATTTGGCTAAAAAATGACTTTAAATCCTTTATCACATAGTTGACTAATGCTAAGGAGATTATGCTTAAGACTATCTACCAAAAGAACATTTTCAATGATAATATGAGAGTTGTTACCAATATCTCCAATGCCAATAATTTTACCCTTCGTATTGTCTCCAAAGGTGACATGTCCTTCATCTTTCTTGCTTATTGTCGAGAAAAGTGAAATATCTCCGGTCATATGTCTTGAGCAAGCACTATCGAGGAACCATTTGCTTTTCTTCCTTTTATTTTTCGGTTCCTAAACACAATGGAAGATTCAAGAATTTGTCTTAGGTACCCAAATCATGTTGGGTCCTTGGTGGTTAGTTTTTGTTCCCTTAGGAACCCACACTTTCTTAGTGCCCATATGATGTTTCTTTTGAATTGGGCAAGATGATGAGATATGACCTTTATTTCCACAATAATTGCAAGTTATATTTGATTCACTTGAAGTTGAGGCTTTAACAAAATAATTTTTTAAGTATTTTGTTTTGATAAAATGTTTATAACCAAATCCTCTTTTGTTTAAAACTCCCCTTTGTACACCAAGCATTTTATCAAGAATATCTTTTTCATTTTTAAATTTTAAAACTATTTCACTTAAATCCTTTGCTCCCCTTTTTAAAACTTCAATTTCATTTTCTATAATTTCTTTTTCCTTTTTAGCTATGCAAAGATCATTTTCAAACTTTTGTTTTTCTTTTTCAAAAATGGAACACTTGTTTTCTTCATTTTCTTTTCCTTTAAGCTTAAGGATTTTTTGGTTAAGATTTTCATTTTCTTCCTTTAAGGACTTATTTTCCTTTTCCACATTAAAATTTTTCTTTTTAAGTATTGTATTTTTAGACATGCAAAGAGCAAGTTTTTCATTCATCCCTTCAAGTGTATCATATAACTCTTCATATGAGGGTTTTCATCTATCTCATCATCTATGTCATCTAAATCATCACAAGTATTAGATGAGTTAGAGTTAGTTACCTCATTATTTGTAATTGCCATGAAACACATGTTGGCCACTTCATTATCCTCCTTTTCGGATTCACTTTCATCGCTATCATCCCACGTAGCCTTCATTGCTTTCTTTTTCGATCTACCAATTTTGAGGAGAGGGCAATCATATTTGATATGTCTCGACTTCTTGCATTCATAGCACACAACTTGTTCTCTCCTTTGTCTTTCTCCCCTTTCACCTTTAGAAACATCCCTTTTTATGAAGTTTCCATTTCTCCTTAGCTTTCTATTCCTTAGAAGCTTTCCAATCTTTCTACTCAAAAGTGCAATGTCTTCATCTTCATCATTTGATGTCTCCTCTTCCTCTTCTAGGAACTTTTCATTCTCTTTGATGGATGATTTGAAGGCGATACTCTTTTTTTTCTTCTCCACTTCTTCAATTTGTCGTTGCTTCATAGTAAGCTCATGAGTGAGAAGTGAACCTAAAAGCTCTTCAAGAGGTAGAGTCTTGACATCTTTTACTTTTTCGATTGCTGTCACTTTGGGATCCCAAGAGGGAGGCAAACATCTAAGAAGTTTCTTGACATTTTCTTGGTTAGTATAAACTTTACCAAGATTTTTCAATTCATTCACAATAGTAATAAATCTATCAAACATGTCACTAATAGTTTCATTTTCATTCATCTTAAACAACTCGTATGAGTGTGTGAGCATGCTAATTTTAGTCTCCTTGACTTGTGAAGTCCCCTCATTTGACACCATCAATAATTCCCAAATTTCTTTAGCCGAGGTACAAGCTTGTATCTTGTTAAAGTTATATTTATTTAATGCACAATATAACACATTCATAGCTCTAACATTAATGGCAATATTCTTCTTATCTTGAGGGGTCATTTCTTCCCTAGTTTTGGGCACTTGTTTTCCATCTACTTCTTTCATAGGAACAAAAGGTCCATTTTGCACTACATCCCACAATTCATAATCATTTTGAAGGAAAATCGACATACGGTTTTTCCAATGGGCATATCCGGTGCCATCAAACAATGGCGATCTATTAGGGGCAAGCCCTTCACTAACGGTATGGGATTTTCCTAAGTTCATGGCCATTGCTCTAAACAATTAAGTTTATGAGAATGAGCAACCAAGCTATGATACCAATTGTAGGATCGAATGGCCTAAGAGGGGGGGTGAATTAGGCAATTTTAAAATAATCTTTACCAAATATAAGAATTAAGCAATTTATTCAAATCAATGAATGTTGCCTATTTTAAATCCAATTTATGAGAATAACTAAAATATTCCAAATAATCAATACAATCAAAATAACATAACATAATGTATGAGTTTAAGGGAAGAGAAAATCAAACACGCGATGTATAGTGGTTCGGCTCAACCTGGCCTACGTCCACTCCTCCAAGCTTTCTCCCTTGGAGTATTCCACTAATCCTTGGTTGACTTAAACCTCAACCAAGCTTTTCTTCACAACCAAAATAGCTTCCAAGGTGCTATTAACCTTTACAAATGTTGAAACTCAATTTCTCTCACAAGAAATTTTCTAATCTCTCCAAGAGTGAACCTCACTCTTTTATAGCACAAATTTTAGTACGAAATTGAAATATTATCTCTCTCAAAAGTGTATATGAAAGTTAAAGCTTAGTACAACCCAATGCAACTGAAATTACAAAGTGTATGAGCAAGGGTTTTGATTAGAGAGAAGAATTTGCAAATAAGAATAGCTCAAAACTAATTTGCTCTCAAATATATGAAAGTTTTTGGTGGCAAAAGTTTTTTTCGAACGAATTTGATTGGGTTTATATAGGGGAAAATAAGAAAAGTTACCGTTGTGCACAAAGAAGAGCTGTTTTAGCTTTCCAAAAAACGCACAATTTGATCGATCAGATGTAATTCGGTCAACTGGATGTGACGTGGCACTTTCGTGGAGCTTACGTGGCACAAGCCATTGGAAAATTCAAACCAAAATTCGGTCTACCGAATTTAATTCGGTTGACCGAATTTCTAGAAGCCAAAATACATGGCTTCTGGATAATTCGAAAGCTGATTCGGTCGGTCAAATTCGGTCGACCGAATGTATTACATTTTACCCCCTAAATTTTTAAAAATCATAATTTGACCCCTAAAACTTTGAAAAGTGATAATTTAACCCATTTTTGAAAATTCTTTCAAAACCAACTTTAAGATATGAAAATATAGTTCAAAAAACTTCATCATTTTAAATGAATTAATAAACTTTAGTGACAAACTTGGCTTAACCTAATAAGTTTGGAAAACGACATTTTAACCCAAAATGTGAAAGATATGAAAGTGAGTTTTCAAGTGAGCTATCCCATGCAAATAAATATTCTAATCAAAACAAATGCTCTAAATTACAAATATATCTACCTAATACTTGAGTTTTTCTTCAAATCTTCAATAATTCTTCAATTGACTCTTTTTTTTCATTTCCATCTTGAAACTCCTTCAAGTGCATTAAATCAATTCTTGCAATCTAAGCTCAATCTCAAGTAAAATCATTAGTTAATTTGCTTAGGGATATATTAGTTTGTTATCATCAAAATTAGAGCATAATGACTCCTTGAGTCAACATTAACATCAAGCAAAGCAAAAAAGGTATCTTCATCAACCAATCTTCATACATCAAGGACTTATTAAAGAAGTTTGGCATGGAAGGACTAAAAGCTTCAAGCACACCAATGAGTTCAACTATCAAGCTCACCAAAGATGAAAGTGGGCCAAACGTTGATGTTAAAATGTATAGAGGTATGATTGGCTCTCTTTTATATTTAATCTCTAGTAGACCCAATATTATGTTTAGTGTGTGCTTATATGCTTGATTCAAATCATGTCCCAAGGAATCTCATTTAAAAGCTCTTAAAAGAATCTTCAAATATTTACATGACACTAGATTTTTAGGCTTGTGGTATCCTAAAGAAACTTCATTTGACCTAGTGAGCTATTCGAATGCCGACTTTGTCGGGAGCCAAGTCAATAGAAAAAGTACTAGCGGTATTTATCATTTTCTAGGACATGTATTAGTTTCATGGTTTTCAAGAAAACAAAACTCTGTTGCTTTATCGACTGTAGAAATAGAATATATTACCGCTGGTAGTTGTTGTGCCCAAGTCTTGTAGATGCAACAAACCCTTAGGGATTATGGAGTTAGCCTATCTAAAACTCCAATCTTGTGTGACAACAAAAGTGCTATTAGCTTATCCAAAAATCTCATTCAACACTCTCGAACCAAACATATAGAAATTAGATATCATTTTATTCGAGACCATGTTCAAAATGGTGATATTTGTCTTGACTTTTTATCTATCGAAAATCAACTTGCAAACATTTTTACAAAACCTCTTAGGGAAAAACGTTTTTGCAAAATTAGAGGTGAGCTTGAGATCATGGAATCACCACATTAGCATTTGCACTTAAATATTAATGTGATTGTGGTGTTTTGGATGAACTGAAAATGTCAGTATATGCTTTATGCATCATTTCATGTTTGACCATTTTTTATAGTTTTCTTGTACCAATTATTCTTGCATTGATTTTTAATGTGTTTGATTTAAATTTTCATCATATTTTTGCATCAAATTATATTTCATTTCATGCATTTTGAATCAACATTGCATAGTTGAATTATTTAGACTAATTTATGTTCAAATTGAAATCACAACATGCATAAAAGGATTGACCAGGATTTTACCAAATTCGATTGTAGAATTATAAAATTTGACTAACTGAATTTCATGTAAAATTCAGTCGACCGAGTCTAGCGTATAATGGCAAGCATCCTTTATTTTCTTTTCTCACAAAACTTTAGCCCTCTTCCGTTTTTCTCTCAACCAAATTGCTCCAAGCTCACCATAATCCACTTTAAACTCAAAATTTTTGCTTTCAATCAGTTCCCCATATAATTTCTACTTGTTTTAAGCCAAAATCCCCTTCCAAAAACACTACATTTTGCCCTAAATTCCCCCAAATCTCATTAAACCATAAACCCTAGCTTTTTAAATTTCATCCAAAATCCCGAAATTTTGTTGATTTTTCTTCAAATTGACCACAAAATCATCACTCCCAACATCATTCTTCCAAGTTCCAAGCATCAATTTTTCAATATTGGCTTCACATCAAAAACCCCCAAAATTTCATATCCATTTTCGGTTTATTCATAAAAACACCCCCTACGGTCGACCATTTTTTACTTCCGAATTTACCATTGTCATCCTATCATCATTTACAACTGTGGTGTGCACTTAGTTTTCCAATTCAGGTTCATTTGTATGAAATTACTATTCCACCCTTGTACATACATTTGACATAGCTTTCCATTTCATCACATATCATCGTGTTTTGTGTGGTATTTCCTTTCTTGCTCTCTGTTTTATCTTTTAAAATTTTCAGTTTGTAATTTGTTAGCATAGGTCATTAGATTTTATGTGTTTATTGTGTATATTCTCATATTTTACAATTATGGTTAACATTCGTCGTAGTAGTGATAGGCGTGCCCCTAAGTCATCTAGAAATGTTAGAACTAGATCTTTAGCATCTATCGATCAAGCCAAGTCTTCAAAAGCTCCCTTTGATAAGACTTGTTTTCATTCCGTCTGAGTTGCTGCGACTTATACTGATTGCTATAGTTGTCATGGTTTGTGTAAAACTCGTCGAGTTGATTTTAATTTGTTAGCATAATTCAACCTTAGGACTTTTTTTGATAGATTCAGATAGACTCATTTTGTCATCTTAGATGGTTATGTTTGTCCTACCCTTGTTTGTGAATTTTATATGACCATGGAGTTTGATCGACTTCATAATGAAACCACTTCTTTTGTCTGAGGCCATGATATTCATTTCTCTCCTTCTAGTCTTTGCGTCACTTTAGGTCTTCTTGTTGTTCGTGGCCCTTTTCTTTCTCCTCGAGGGTGGCATTTCACTGACCTAGTATATCTTGATGCCTTTCGATCTATGATAGGCAATCTTGACCATGATGTCGTTATTTGTCTGCCACATAGGCATCTCACTCCATCCACTCGTATTCTTCATAACATTATCAGTTACACTCTTGCACCAAAATTCGGTCACTTCAATGAATTTAACACGGTTGACTTCTATCTCATTCAGAGGTTTCTTATAGACCTTTTTCATGTCATTTTTGATTTGATGGTCTCTACTCTCTCTTATCGCACCTATCTTCTCCTTTATGTAAGTATCATCATATTGATTCTTTTGGAGACAAGAGTTTCCTTCTTTGAGGAGCTAGATGCTGAGCTAGCTGCTGATTCATATACTGTTTCCAACCTCCGTGCTATAGGATTCCATCAGCATAATGATGTATTGCATCACATTTCTAAGATAGTACATGATAAAGGTAAGGTTGTCGATAATCTAGGTGCCAATATTGATGTTGAGCCTCAGTCACCTGATGCTCTAACTGATGACATTGATACTGATGACGATGATGCTAAGGTAGATGAGGACCGAGATTCATTCAAGTTACAAGTGCGTCCTTTTGGCAAGAGATCTAGGATGACTACTAGAGCGAGTTCATCTGTTGAGTAGACCACCACCTCAGCTGTTGATCCTATCTCTATTTTATCTGCTGAGCTTGCTGATCTTTGTGCTGAGGTTTGCTCTGATTTTGCTGTTGTTCATGCTAGTATTATCGATCTTCGAGTTGAGCTCCGAGGTGGCATAGATGAGCTTCTTCGTCGTTTTCCTCCACTGTCTTCCTAGTTTATCTCTGTTTTTCATTATGTTTTTGCTGTGTATGGATTTTCCTTATATAATCTTTTTTTGATGATCATATTTATTTAGACATTCTCTTCATGCATTGATGTGGTTCTGGACGATTATGACAATATTTAGACATTATCTTGATGCTTATGTTTGGGCCATTTTGGTGATCATTTGTTTTTACATTATTTATACATGTTAGTCTTCTTTTGTCTCATTGATTTTGTTATTTTATATATTGCCTTATTCTTTTTGATAATGACAAGGGGGGAGAAAAGTTTGATTGATGATTGACGTTGTGGATACTTTTATGTGGTTATGAAAGATTATGAGGATATATATTTGATTATGATGTAATATTTTATTGATGTTGTGGATATTTTGATGAAGATATTTTATTGATATTGTGGATATTTTGAAGAGGATATATTTGATTGATGAGATTAATATTGGATATATGATATTGATATGAATTATATTATTATTTGCATATATTCATAGGGAGGAAACTTGATTTTTTAAGGCAAACTCTCACAATTTTTAAAAAAAAAAAATCAAGTGTTTCTTAACTTCAAAGAAATACATTTATTGATATATTTTATAAAATTTCTTGAAGTGCATATATGTTTGTCATCATAAAAAAAAAAAAGGAGATTGTTGACTCAATGAGTCATTATGCTCTTATTTTGATGATAACAAACTAGTATGTCCCTAAGCATATTGACTAATGACTTTACTTGAGTGTGAGTGGGTTTAGATTGCAAGAATTTACCTAATGCACTTGAAAGAGTTTCAAGATGGAAATGAAAGACAAGACTTAAGTGAAGAATTCTTGAAGATTTAAAGAAAAACTCAAGTTTAGGTAGATATATTTGTAATTTGGAGCATTCGTTTTGATTAGATTATTTATTTGCATGTGATGGCTCATCTGAAAATTTATTCTCATATCTTTTACATTTTGGGTTAAAATGTTATTTTTCAAACTTATTGGGTTAAGCCAATTTTTTCACCAAAGTCTATTAACTCATTTAAAATGATGAAGTTTTGTGAACTACATTTTCATATGTCAAAGTTGGTTTTGAAAGAATTTTTAAATATGGGTTAAATTGTCACTTTTCCAAGGTTTATGGGGTAAATTGTAAGTTTTAAAAAATTTAAGGGGTAAAATATAATAAATTTGATCGATTGAATTTGGCCAGTCAAATTCTTCGATGGCAACTTCCGAATTATCCAGAAACCATGCATTTTGGCTTTTAAAAATTTGGTTGACCGAATTAAATCCAATTGATCGAATTTTGGTTTAAACTTTCTAACGACTAGTGCCACGTAGGCACCACGGGAGTGCCACGTCATATCTACATCCGATCGATCGAATTTTGTGTTTTCTGAAAAATTAAAATGGCTAGTTTTTGTACACAGCGGTAACTTTCTTCATTTTCCCCTATATAAACCCAATCAAATTCATTCGTAAAAAACTTTTGGCACCAAGAACTTTCACATTTTTGAGAGCAAATTAGTTTTGAGCTATTCACTTGCAAATTGTCTTCTCTAATCAAAACCCTTGCTTATATACTTTGTAATTTCATTTGCATTGGGTTGTACTAGGCATAATCTTTCAGATACACTCTTTGAGAGAGATCATACTTCGTATTCATACTAAAATTCGTACTATAAAAGAGTGAGGTTCACTCTTAGAGAGATTAAAAAATTTCTAGTGAGAGAAATTGAGCTTTAACATTTGTAAAGGTTAATAGCACCTTAGAAACTATTTTGTTGTGAAGAAAAGCTTGGTTGAGTTTTTGGTCAACCAAGGATTAGTGGAATACTCTAAGAGAGAAAGCTTGGAGGAGTGGACATAGGTCGGGTTGAGTCGAACCACTATATATCGCGTGTTTGATTTTCTCTTCCCTTAAACTCATACTTTATGTTATGTTATTTTGATTGTATTGATTATTTGAAATATTTTTGTTATTCTCATAAATTGGATTAAAAATAGGCAACATTTATTGATTTGAATAAATTGTTTTAATTCTCTAATTTGGTAAAGATTATTTTAAATTACCTAATTCACCCCCCCTCTTAGGTCATTCGATCCTTCATATTACTATCATTTGAACTAATTGGAAAGGGTCCACGATGACTCTTAACTAAGATGTAGGTTTCACATTTAAAATATGAGTAATTCAAGTATGAAAATAATTAAGGAAATAAATAGTTCATGTAACCAAATAATGAGTGCCTCAAACGATTATGCCACAACCAAATATGTTTTTCCTTTGCACTGAATGAATGACATATATTATTGACTCTACAAGAGCTTAAATCATCCAAGTAATATTACCCATTTCTCTTAATACCACACCTAATGATCTCCTTACATAGAATATCCTAAAAGAGGCAAAAGGTTGGATACAGTGGAGCAACAAAATTCATTTCTTTTGTAACTTACCTACATATATTAATTTATTTAAAAGGGAAGACACTAGTAGAGTATATGACAAAGAAAGTGTTAGTGATAAAACAACTTTTTCAGCTATTGTAACTAGATATGCAACCCCATTAGTATTGACTATACTAGTATGCCTTATTCTATAATCTTAACAAAGTCAATTTTGCAAAATGTCATATGGTTGGTCACAACAAAATCTACTATCCAAACACTATAGCCATGTTTGTTAGATACAAATAAGACATAGTTGTTGTTACCTTGGTCACTAAGAATTATTGATCCGTTTTTAGATTTGACTTATAATAAGATAGATAATTGAGTTTCCATGTTTATTAAGGTTGCTAGTCTAGTTCCACCGACAGCTTCTTTTTGTTTTGTGCCTTAAATTCATTCCATCATTCTAGATACTTGTGTAACTTGAAGTAAGTGTCATAAGTATGTTTTGAGCTTTTGTAGTGAGAGCAACCACCTCCCTGTCCTTTTGCTAGTCCTTCAACCTTTGTAAAAACATTTGATTTTCTACCATTTGAAAAAGATAACCCAGGTTTTGCCATTTGAAGTGTAAGTAATTGTTGAGGACTTGATTTTAAACCTTTAGATGTCATAACATCAACTAGTATAATCTCTGCACCAATTAACATTAACATCACCATTTGTCTGATATCTTCCCTGTAGACATGAGCATAAACCTGCTCAATGATAAGAAATTGTTGTATCTAAAGTGCATCACTCATAATTTTGTCAAGTCTGTCATCCATTCTATCAAGAAAAATATAAATTTATCCTTCTTGAAGAGGAGCATTATATTTTTGTATATCACATTCACATTCCATTAGGTTTATGCAACAAAAATCAGTCTCCCTTCATAATCCTTGAAGACTATATTTTGTAGTTTGACTCAATGGATCCCTTGGTGTGTTTCATTTGAGTCAAATGTTTCTTTAAGTCATATACTTGAGACGTGTTAATTCTATCAAAATAAGTTGTAGCAATTGACTCCTTGAACTGTTTTGCAGTTAGGAAACAAATAGAATTACTAATTATTGATGGATCCATGGAATTAATCAACCATCCCTTCACAATAGAATTCTTTTTCTCTATTTTTTATAAGTTGGATCAATTGGTTCAAGTTGTGGAAGATCACCATTTATATATCCTAACTTCTCTCTACCTAAGATAAACATCCCATATTGCATAATTTATACCATCAAGTTTGATTACGATATGTACAACAATAGTATCATGTGTTGTTGTCAAGGTTTGGTTTTGTGTCAAGATTTGATTCATTCTAGTTGTTAGATCTTTAAGGATAACCATTGTGGAGTTCTTGCCAGGTTGTTTAAGCTCCATCAAATCATTTGATGTATTCATCTTTTTCTAGTATGTTAAGGGTTCTTTAGTTTGTGTTTAGGTGCAACAAAGATCTAGAAAAAATAATCCTAGGATCTAAGTTTTGATCTAAAAGAACTTTTATTCATATATCTTCTTTACACAAGGATTACACTATATATATATATATATATATATATATATATATATATATATATATATATATATATATATATATATATAGAGAGAGAGAGAGAGAGAGAGTAACTAAATTACAAAAGAAAGTCTTTATCTTAGGCTAGTGATCGGGCTAACTATACAACAACTAATTATTCACATACAAGAAATACAACTAATGCTATACTATTCATTCCTATATAGGAATTATAGCTTATGTCAATAAGAGGTCATATAAAATGCCCACAAGAAGGAAAGTATGAATAAGAAAAGGTTGCAACTTAAAGCAAGAAAAGCTAATATAAACTGTCATCGTCAAGTTACCCAAAAAATATAAATATCAATTGCCATCGTGCCTGTAGCACATGATTTTACAATCCTACCATGTATTCTCCTAATCAATTCATTCTCTTCGAGCAGGAATCAATATTATTTTGATTTATGGGATCAAGATGTGTCAATGTACCATATTGACTCATCATATTCCTTTTCAATAAGATTCTTGCATGTTCACTTTAACATAGCCTAAAAAATTCAAAGATGCGAGTTTGTGATTATTATCTAATACACACACACACACACACAATAAAGAAAGTCAAAGAGTTACAAAATACAGAAAGTGAATTCAAGAGTTGTGATTAGAGAAAGTTACGAGCATTTTTTTTAGTAAAAAAGGTGAACTGTGCATAAGTTTAAAAGGTCATGAGAATTCATTCACTTGCTAGTAGGTGTTTGAAAGAGCAGTATGCTAGAGATTGATGACATAATGGCATGTTTGACAAGAGACTTTCCTAGCACTAAACTATTAATGAGATCTTTTGTCATCAATTGATGCACAAAATTCAAAGATTTGCATAGGATACACTACGATAACGATGTTAAGGATCTAATAATGGAACCCAATATTCATTACAATGGTGTGAGATGAGTGTGGATACAAAAAGGTGTTTAACATGGTGTGACTTGTTGCTTGAAAGCCTATATCCATTATTATGATATTATTTGCTCTAGAAGAATACTCTAGTAAAGAGAATACACAATTACAAAAGAATGCCTTGAGGATGACTCAATAGAAAAGAAAAATGTCTAACGAAATTGGTAGGTTTGATGGTACATTTGCCTAACTTAGGATAAAACAAGATTAATCCTTAGTGTATATGAGATATCTAGTATTTTTCTATATGTGTTTCTTTTGCTCCTCTTCCTTTTCCCTTGGGAACCTTTCATGCTTAAAAGATTAAAGAAAATGGTTACAATATTATCAATTACAAATTCGAAATTCATTTTCAAATAACAACTTTTTAAACAATTATATTAAAAATAAGATAATGATCTAGATCAATAAAGTAGTAAATTATTGCTTTTAATCATCTATAGATAAAATAAAAAAGGTGTTAATTGACAAAACAAAACTTGTTTCTTTTATCAATGATTGCTTCTTGAGGAGATGTTGGGGAACTACTATACAACAATATCTATTAAAATGCCATAAGAGTTTTCCTTACTTTAGATGGACTTTAAGGAGTTTACGACCTTTAGGCAATAAACTACAATTAAAAATTTTAATTAATAAACAAACATATCACAAAAACCTTTTCTGGATTGCCTTTGTAGGATAATTAATTAATAAACATGTTATTTACACTCATAGGCTGTTTATTGAATATATTTGTGTAAGTGGTTACTTTGACTTTAATTGATTAAGACAGTTTACTAAGCCATTCCCATAACTGAGTGTTTAGCTTAAACCTCTGTATCCACACAGAGCACAAACGAGAAAAAAGACTAAAACCATGCTCATGAGCTGTTAGGGCTTGAGCATGATCTGTGTAATTATCTTTCCTTTTTGAGAGAAAGGTGTAACTAGGGTTATAACACATAATAATAAGAGTGTCGCTTCTTTTTGTTTTTCTTTTGTGAGAAAGATGCATCATTAATGTTCATTAGTTCCATGAGAAATATTTACACATAACATGATAACACACACACACACATATTTATATCTTAAATGTTATTGCCCATATGTAACTATGAACTGGGCTTGGATTTATCTAACTGGATAAATCTAATTTAACTCTGTACTTTCTCATATACAACTTTAACCTCTTAGGATTATTTTAGTTTAGTTTCTAAGTATTAGAAAATATACTTTTAAGTCTAAAAGTCCTATTTGAGACTCGAACCTCTCAATCTAGGATCTAAATCATGTTTAACTTTGATTCGACTAAAAAACCATATGCATTCAAAGTTCGATCAACTCTTTTTTTTGTGTGACCTATAGGCTCTCCCCTAAGTTGGTAATGACTAGATTTGTATCAAGCCCTTGATTTGACACTTGTCTAGACACATACCAAGATTAGTCTCTAATAAGACATCTTATCCACTCGAATAGTAAAGTGTCAGCATATGACTTCTTAGCCTATAACTAATTTTTTTAGGTGTTAACAATATTCCATTGTGTCTAATTTTTTTAGTTTCTAAATATATTTATTTGCTTTTAAAGTTGTAATTGCTAATGATATTCTTTTGCAACTATGATGAATGGTTATGTAGACTTATTCACAACTATTTTAATTATAATTAGTAACTAAGATATTGAAATTAGCAACTATTTGAAATTAGTTACAATATGTTTTCCTTGACAGTGATTTTGTAACTATTGTGCGACTAATTTTTAATAAATGCAAAATATAATTTATAACTAAATTCAAATTTTCAGCAACTATTTATTTAGTTGTTAAATGCTTATTTTCTTGTAGTGCATCCTTTCATCATACGATATCTCTTCAAGGATGAAGTATAGATAAAATGTCTCTCTCAAGGATTATCAAGTTATATAGATTGACTTCTATTAATGACTGGAAAAACATTGAATTGAACATCATGGCCATACGTTTGATTGGTCGTTGTTATCCATTAGAGGGCCTCGACTGAGATATTAGATCTTATGCTCGAGAGTAACAAATCTTTTTATTGATCCAACATAACCTTCATATAGATTAAGATATGGGCAATCACCAACCTTTTTAGCAATTCTCTAATCGAACTACATTGGACTAGTGTCAAACCATATTAATCTTTACATAAGATGATCAAGTAACCTCAAGTCTAAGGATCACATGTACCTCTATTTACTAAGAGGATATATTCTATGGACACTAGAGCAACCATCTATATGAAATGTTTTTGGTGGATCAGTTCGATGAACATGTCTACAAAGTGCACTCATGTGTTATACCAAGCTGTTAACAAATAAATTTGAAATATGAGAACTGTCATCATCTTTTGATGAGGGCGTTCAACACTAAGATAACTCTATCATTATTAACCATACCTTTGATCATGGTAATATTAAAGTTACAGATGTTTTAAGAATAACTACCTAATGTGTATATAAGGTTCTCACGATTGAACCTGTACATAAATTTTTCCATCCATCCAGTCTTTGTATCTACTTAGAGGTATACTTTGCCAAATGATTAAATTTGTTAAAGTATTCCTTTACGAAATTTATGCCTTGAGTCAAGGTGAGAAACTCCTGAGCTCTTATGTATGTCACATCTACTCTTTCGTATTCAGCCTTGGACTTGTTTTTGAACTCTGACTAAGATATTTATGAAATCTTAGTGGTCTATTGGACCAATTTCCACGTGTCTTAACATTGGACTTAAAGAAGTGGGTGGCATATCTGACTCTTTCCAGATCTGTTATATTGAATATGGTTATGACACTCTTTATTGACTCCAACCACTCCTTAACTATAATTGGGTCCTTAAAAACATCAAATTTCTAAGGCTGGTGCATGCTAGATAGGTTGAAGATGAGGTAAAACAAAGTCTTAATTGGTGCTACTATTGATAATATTGTTGGCATGAATGTCACTTAAATTGAGCCATATGCCCACATTGATAGTGCCTAAACTAACTCACTAGCTTGAATTAAAGCACTTCTCTATTCCCTTAACACTTTGCTATTCAAATTTCTGACATTATTAGAAGTTGAACTTGCTTAAGGAACTTTGTGTACTATCTTTTCACTCTAGGTCCCTTATGGGTGTTCTATCTAGTTATTTCTGGTGCTGACTTTGGTCCATCTCATTTTTACTAAAAAAACCCATAACTATGAGTCTTCAAATAAACTTAGTAAGTATCATAAAATTTTACTTATAGTGATAAACTACAAGTGCGATCAACATGGTAGGAGAAATTGGCATTCCTTCTTTATTTGGTTATAAATATCATTAAGACATCTTTTGGGTACTAAAATTATATTTTGATATCAACTTGTAACATTTATTTCCAGAAATACTACTCTCTAGAGAAAGATGTCACTAAATTAATTATTTAACATGCATTTATCTCATAAACATATAATAAAACTCATAAAATCTTTAAAAGAAACCTCATTTATTAATCATTGAAAAATAATTGAAATACCCTTATTAAAACAAGTACTAGCAGCATACAAAAGATGTCCCAAACTGTAAACATAAACTGAATAGTCAAGATATGTGTAGCTAAATACATAGAAATCAATGATACTATAAAAATTGAATAAAAAGAAATTATAGAAATGTCTTTGCAGCTCTATGCTCGTGGATTGCTGCTTGTTTGACAATCATCACGATCACCTATACTTGTACACATGAAAGTAGGAGAATGAATGACAAAACACTTAGTAAGAGACTCTACTACTAACTTTTATGTAATCTCCAAAATGCCTTTATTCTCTACCCATGCAATCTCTATCATCTAGAGTCGATATTAAACTTTATTAGGATGATGGTAGGTCTTATCTATTATCTCTATGCTTATATTGAACTTTAGGGAATGTTTAGGCTATATATTTTAACTTTTGGGTCAAACTATGTCTCGTTTAATCACTAAAGAACCACTCATCAGATTCCTACCTAAGGTGATCAAACTCTATTTAGTAAAAACACTATAATCTGAAAGGTATAACTAAAATTGTATACTAGGTTGATCAAAATAATTAAATATAGTGATGTGACAACTTGGTCGTGTGAGTCATCTCTTTGTTCCATTACACCAAAACTATGTCTCAATTAGGCTCTACTATGAGCAAGAACCCTATTACAAGTATGGTGTCCTACTGCGAATGGTGTAGGGAATGTGTACTCATAATGCCCCTTCGTAATGACCCTATAATGTTTACCATGTATGCATCTTGAGCTTTAACTCAACTTGATTTGCTTTTGCTTCTATCTAAAGCATACCTCATGCCTTACTAAAGCTTCATCTCATAGGTACAAAGGTTATTACTATGCAATCGAGATTTCCATACTACTTTTTAAGACAACCTTTTAATCTCTAGTTTAGTTCCTTTACTCTTTTCTTTCTTTTGCCTTTCATATATAAAAATCTGCTTCTTGAAACTTGGGGGTCTATCCCCTTTTACTCATACATGACCATCTTCCTTATGACCTCTCCTTGTGTAAACTTTTTTTATATACACGGACGTGTAGCTTAATAACACAGATGTGTGCCTTTTTCGTAAATTAATGCATTTTCTCTTTCTATACTTACTCCAATCATACTACTTCTCAGGGGTATTATGGTTATTTATCCCACACATAGTTATGCTAAAACTATACATAAATAGTTCATGTGTCATAGTTGACCATTCATCAATCAATGACATTTAGTAACCATTAATTCACCAAAAAAACTCACTATAATTTCTTAGTGCCATGCATATGAGTGTATGTCCTATACCACATAGTCGTGTGGTGAACCCATAAATTAAACCTAATTTTGCATCCTCTTTAGTTTTTATGCATCTCTCTTGACTGGAAGCCAATATACCTTAATTCATTTATCAATTAAAGTCTCATTGTCGTGCTAATACCCATTGCTATCAAGAATTAACAAACTAACATTCTCAACTTAGATATCATAACAATTACTACACTATTAATCATCAATGCATGGACCCTAAACTTCATCCATTATCCATTCAAGCTTTGGTAACAATAAACTAATTTAACTTTACCATAAATTTTAGCAATATAAAGGCATTAAACATTGTCATGCAATCAAACTCACACTAATATAAATCATGAAGAGAGTTTATCATTCATCATTATATTCTCAAAAATTTACAATTAATTGTCTCATTAATAATTCCAATCATTCATATGGTATTCTAATAGCAAGAGTTCATTTTAGTGTACTACACAACCAAGGAAAGAAAGAGGGGAAAAAAGTTCTTATTTACCTCAATTCACAACAAACAAAATGCACAAGCAGTCATCTTTCTCTCTAGCTTTTCTTGCACTACAACGTTTGAAATCGATCATCAAAGTTGCCGCCACAAAGCAAAATGATCAACCTCAAGGCTTCTCTCTGTCTCTCTTTGGTTAACTCGTGCATTTGGAAAAGGATTCTCATCCCTAGAAGGCAACCTTTATAATTTTTAGAGAATTTCCCATACATAGTCGTGCATTACTTTATTCAAATTTTACATGGAATCATCTAATCTGGCTAACATGGCATCAACACACTGGCGTGGCCTACTTATGCATGACCGTGTGTCACCTAAAAATCATATTTCAACTCTAAATTCATATGACCATTATGCCCTTGAGATGGTACATCATTTATTTTATATCTATCTTTCTTATGATTTAGAACTTGGTTAAGTTTTGTTATCCTTTTACTTGTTTTTTTAGAGAATGACATCTAAACTAAATAATATTTTAAAACATATTTTCTTTTTTGTGTTTGATGAAATGAATCTGATTGATGAGTCATCTAGTTGTGTCCACTTGAGTGTTATTTACCCTACAATACATTAAGATAATATCATGAACAGTAACTTGTCCATTTGACCTATTTAAGTCATTTAAAGTGTATGATATGATCCTACGAAACGTTCGCATAACTGGGCTCACTTAACTTTGATGATTTCGAAGTGTGTGGATCATACAATTCTTCTCCACCTAAGTCATCCCATCCACAATTAGATCTAAACTCGGAGGGTGCATTCAGGATACCCTAATGATCATAATCTATTCATTTTGCTAACATCTTCGAGCTTACCTTACATTACCTATCTCTCAACCAAAACTTTATGGTGTAAAAGATTATTTCTAGTGTCTGTAGTCATTCTCAATGAGCTATAAAACTCCTACAACAAGTGTACATAAACATCTATCCACATGAAAAATAATTGTTCTCATCTCATATGCCTAATAATTTCAACTCATTAGCAATAACCAATTCGATAAGTATAAGCAAGAATAGGCACATACTAATATCAACTAGCCAATGACGTAAGGTTTCTAGAGTTTCCTCTTAGTCATCATCCCAAACTTGTATGTCATAGTAAGACAGTAGATGGTCGATGGTAGTTGGTAGAGGTGTTCTTGGTTATGAAAAAAATTTTCACTCAATGTAGTAACTTGACAAGGAGAACTGGGTAAGAGTAGTGACAAGATTGCTTAAGAAATGTTGTCGATGTTGAATGATGCAAGAAGATGCATGAAATTTGAAGAAAAACGTAGCTTTTGGCTAGAAATTTGCAATGGCAAAAGAGAAAATAGTTGGTTAGGAGTTTTAATTTTCTTTTATAGCGATGAATGTGATGACTTGTACTTTTATTTTTATTTATAAAAAGGGGCGAACATTTAGTACTAATTGAGAGTACCGATCGATACTAAAACTAATGTTTAAATATTTTGAAAACGTGTTAAATGGAACAATCACTACTATATTAATAATGATCGGTACACATTGCAAAACTGCTACAAAATTTGAAAATCTGGTTGACCAAAGGGATGAACGAATGGTATAGACCAAAAATATTAGTTCATGACTTAAAATCCAAATTTTTGAAGGTTTTATGAAATTTTACAAAGATCAAAACACCTCAAGATATAAATCTTGGATATTTAGACCTATTTGAGGACGTTCAATATGATTAATGGTCTAATCAATTTTAAACATAAGTCTAAATTGATCTGACTTGAATCTACAGACTGTGCTTATGCATATGTGAGTGTAAATGCATTTTAACTCAGTTACATTCATCCATATTTCATTGAACATACATACACACTAGAAAATCAAACATAATGGCATATAATTTCATTACAATAAAAAATTATAGTAATGAAAACATTAAGCACTAACTTGGCTTGCATTAATCATTCCAAGCTCTCTCTGACTAAAACTAAAATGATCCTTATCAAGAGGCTTAATGAAAATATCAGCAAGTTGATTAGTAGTATTAATAAATTCAATTCTAATGTTACCTTTACTAACATGATCACACAAGAAATGGTGCGTAATGTCAATATGCTGAGTTTTAGAATACAAGACATAATTTTTAGAAAGTTGAATGACATTTGTATTATCACAAAATATTGAAATGTTTTCCATTTTAAAACCAAAATATATTAGTTGTTATCTCATCCATAAAGGTTGTGCACAATAACTAACTGCAAAAATGTATTCGATATTTGTAGTAGAAGTTGCCAAAAAGTTTTGCTTTTTAGAAACCATAAGCCTAACATATTTCCAAAAATTGACAAATGTCACTAGTGCTCTTTCTATCAATCTTATATGCACCGAATTTGTTGTTTGAAAATACCCTTAATTCGAATGAGGATCCCTTAGGATACCATAAATCAATGTTTGGGGTGTCTTTAAAGTATCTTAAAATTCTTTTTACATATAAGTGCAATTCTTTAGGATTGGTTTGAAATCTACACACATGCATACACTAAACATAATATCGAGCCTAAATGTTGTTAAATATAGTAATGCACTAATCATACTTCTATATGTTTTAATGTATACATTTTTACCTCCCTTGTCTACATCAAATTTGATGTATGTGCTCATTAGAGTGGGTTACTGTTTCGTATTGTCAATTTTGAAAATTTTGAGGAGGTCTTTTACATACTTCGATTGATTGAAGAGGATATCTTCCTCGAGTTGTTTAATTTGTAGTCCAAGGAAGTAGTCATGCTTATCGTGAATTAACTTTGCATCATTTTAGAAAATTCTCTACAGAGAGACTTATTGGTAGCACCAAAGATGATATTATCAACATAAATTTGTACTATTAAGATATCATGCATATGTCTTTTTATGAAAAATGTGGTATCTACCTTTCCTTTCTCAAAATTATTTTGAATAAGAAAATTGCTTAACTTCATACCAGACTTTAGGAGTTTGTTTCAAATCATAAAGTGACTTTGTAGTTTGAAAACATGATTTGGAAATTTGTGATTTTTAAAATCGAGAGGTTATTCAATGCATACCTCGTTTTGTATAAAACCATTTAAAAATACATTTTTAACATCTATTTGAAACAAGTTAAAATGTAAATGGGATGCATACACAAGTAATATCCCAATAACCTCTAATCTAGCTACAAGAACATAGGTTTCATCGAGAACAATACCTTCCTCTTAAGAGTAGCCTTAGGTAACTAGTCTAGCCTTATTTCTCACAATTCCAGCTTCATCCACCTCATTTTGATATACCCATTTTGTGTCAATGGTGAGATGATCTGTTACCTTGGAACTAGTTCCCAAGCTTTGTTTCTCTCAAATTGGTCTAACTTTTCTTGCATTGTAAGCACTCAACTCTCATCTTTAAGAGCTTTTTTTACCTTCTTAGGTTCCATTTGTGACAAGAATGCCACAAATTGGCAAGTGTTCCTTGATAAAGCTCTTATCCTTACTCCTTAGGTAGGATCACCAATGATTTTTCCTTCCTTCACTTCATTTTTCACCATCAGATATGTGGTTACCTCTAATGGTTCTTAAGGTTGCATAATTTCATTTTCTTACTCCTTGACCTTAATTTAATGATCTTCTTTTTCTTCCTTTGGTTGAGATGAAACTTTGATTTATAGATTCTCCATGAGCTCAATGACTTCATCTTCATTTCTATTATCTACACATTTAGAAGATTCATCAAATACCATATGTATAGATTCTTTAACTAAAAGAGTTCTCTTATTGAAGACTTTATACGCCTTGGAGATGGTAGAGTAATCTAGAAAAATTACCTCACCTAACTTGGCATCAAATTTTCCAAAGTTATCCTTACCATTATTTAGCATAAAACATTTGCACCCAAAGGGACGAAAGTGTGCAATATTAGGTTTTTTCCCCTTA
The DNA here is from genome assembly GCF_011075055.1 of Mangifera indica. Classification (NCBI taxonomy): domain Eukaryota; kingdom Viridiplantae; phylum Streptophyta; class Magnoliopsida; order Sapindales; family Anacardiaceae; genus Mangifera; species Mangifera indica. The sequence continues at coordinate 13,535,069 of NC_058144.1, forward strand.
AATAACTTATATAAAGTTTTCTTAAGGATTGGCCTAGTCGTGACCCTATTTACGATATAACATGATATGTTTATGGTTTTACCCTAAAAATACTTTGGTTAATTATGTTTACATAACATAGTTTTAGCCATTTCTACAAGTGTCCAATTTATTTTCTTAACAATGCCATTTTGTTAAGGGGTCTAAGGTGCCATAAAATTATGCTTAATGTCATGTTTATCGTAAACTGATTCGAATTTTGAATTTTCAAATTCTTTTCCATGGTCATTTTTAATGCTTGTAATTGCATAACCTACTTGGTTTTGCAATTTCCTAACAAATGAAACGAATACTTGAAATGCATCACTTTTATGAGCAAGAAACAAAACCCAAGTAAATCTTGAAAATCATTAACTATGACAAAGTAATAATGTTTTCCACCTAGACTTGTAGTTTTAGATGGTCCACACAAATCCATATGTAAAAGTTGAAAAGGTCTTGATGTTGAAACATAATTTTTAGGTTTAAAGTAAATTCTTGTTTGTTTGCCTTTTATAAAGACATCACACACATGATCATTTTTTAAAAATAATTTTGGCAAACCTTTTACTAAATTTCTTTTTAAAAGTTTCTGCAAAACATGAATGCTTGCATGTCCTAATCTCCAATGCCATAGCCACATGTCTTCCTCCTTGGTTGAGATGAGACATAGGTCTCAAAATGCATTGGCATGCAAGTCTAAAATGTATACATTTGAATGCTTATGACAAATGAATGCAATTGCATTTGTGCTAGCATAAATAACTTCTCAACATAAAGAATAAACACTAATTTTAAAGCTCTTGTCACATAATTAACTTACACTAAATAAATTATGTTCAAGACCTTTAATAAGCAATACATCATTAATGGAGGAGGAAATGTTATCTATGGTATCTATGTCGATTACCCTTCCTTTGGAGTTATACTTAATGTTGACGTTTCTTTCAACTTTGGCCTTTAAAGAGGAGAATAGACTTTTATCTCCGGTTATATGCCTTAAGCATCCACTATCCAAGTACCACTTATTAGAGGACCTCAAAGAGGACTAAAGACAAGCCTATAAAACAAATTTATTCATTTACCTTTTGATACCCAATGGTCTTGGGTCCTACAATGTTAGTCTTAAACATCACTTAAGAACCCAAACTTCTTAACTTTGAAAGGTTTACCATTCCTAATTGGACAATTTCTAATGGAATGTCCAATAAATGAACAAAACTTGCATTTCATATGCAACGCATGTAGTTTCTTAAGAGGTCTATATGTGTTTGTGAAGGGGTTACCCCCATTATATCTTAGACCTTTTTTATTAAAACCACTTCTTCATGATGCAATCATTTCATCCAACCTTTTAGTGTCAATTTTAAATTTCTTAAATAATTCATTTGAACTAGAAACTTTTTTCTTTAATTCTTCAAATTCTTCTTTAATGTATGTCAATTATTTCAAACATGATTCCTTTTCATTTGTGACAATGTCATATTTCTTTACTAAGGTATCATGATCATGCAAAAGTATATCATGTTCCTTTTTAATGCAAATTAATTGTTTCTTTAATGATTTATACTTTGTTTCCATGCATTCATATTTATCCATCAAAGATTCAAATGCATCTCGTAATTCACTCAAATAGTATGAGTTAGGATAGTTTACCTCATCTTCTGAGTTGGTTTTGGTTGTGAAGCATATGTTGACTTTCTTTTCCTCTGCTCCGTTTCATTATTTGAGTTATACCTCTTGTTCTATGTGGTGGTAAGGACTTTCTTTTTTCCTTTTTCTCTTTTTTTTTCCTTCTTAAAAGGCAATCATGACAAATATGTCTCGATTTCTTGCATTCATACCATATTATGTCATTATTGTTTTTTTCGCCCTATTCCTTCCCTTTCTTAGCTAACCCTTTTCTTGTAAACCTTTTGGATTTTGACAAGAATTTACTAAACTTTCCTGCAAGAAGGCTTATATCATCTTCATCAAGGGAAAAGTTTCCTTCCTATTCCTTCTCATCATTAGCCTTCAAGGTAATATCCCTCTTTGCCTTGACTTTATCTTCCTTTGGCTTTCTCTTTATCTCATAGGTAAGAAAACTTCCTATGAGTTCATCCATACCTATCTTAGTTAGATCTTTTGACTCTTCAATCGTGGTGACCTTCATAGTTCATGATTTGGGCAATGACCTCAATATCTTTTTGATTAATTCTACGGTTTTGAACTTCTTCCCTAGTCCCCTAAGATCATTTATGAGGTTTGAAAAGCTCAATCTTGGATTCTTTAACTTGGCTTGTTCCCTCATAAGTAGTTTGGAGGATTGCCCAAACTTCTTTGGTTGATACGCTATTAAATTTTGTAGCATTCAAAAAACAAAATAAGATGTCAATGGCCTTGGCATTTAAACTCATCATCTTTTTCATCCGTTTCATTGTAATCCATTTCATCATTTGGTTGATTAGTTCTAGAGTCTATAGGTATTAAACCACCATGCTCAATTATTCTCCATAGTTTATAATAAATGGCCCTAACATGGAATTTCATTCCAATTTTCCATTGAGTATAATTGGTGCTACTAAATAAAGGTGGTCTAGTTGTGCATTGACCTTTGGCAAAAAAAAAAGTGATGAGCTATCCATTTATAAAGATCGTTTGACTCTAAAAATTGTTAAAATTTGAAAATACTAGATTTCATGCTTTGATACCAATTGAAAAACCCTTGTAAAATGGATAAATGAACCTAGAAAAGGAAGGGCGAATTGGTTCTTAAAAAATTTAATACACTTAGTCAAACACACGAGCAATTAATAACTAAATGCATAAATAAAAGAGTAAAGTTTAGAGAGTCCTACTTTAAAGTGGTTCAAAGTTTTCTCTTACAAGCCTTTTACATCCCCTTCTCCACGTAAATTGCATCGAAGTTTCACTATCAATTCAATAATCTTTACTCTTAGTTTCTTTGGGATTTCACCCATGAACTATAATCAATACAAGATTTGAGTGTATAATACTCACAAACACTAGAAATACAATTGAAGCGTACTTGGTTCTCTCAAAAATTAGAATGTGATCTTAGTGAGAAGGAGAATACAAAAACAATGAGAAGGAATAGCTTAGAATTCACACAATGAGTTTCTCTAACCCTTTTTCACTTAAATCTTACTTAATTTATAGGAAAAATGTGACTTGAGACTCAATAGAGCCATTGGAGTTGAAATTATATTTATTGATATTTGAAAGAGACATTTTCCTTTAAAAACTACGTGTGAATGGTCAGTATATCTCTCTGGAACAATCAATACCGCCAATTTAAGCTAAAGGTTACCTTAGTTAGAGCTTCGAACGGTCGACAATAAATGCTCTTGCCACCTAGTATCACTTGGTACAACTTGATGTACTGATCGTTCGTGCTCTTTCATCCTTGTTCTTAAAAATTCAAGAAAGGTTAATAGGATAAGTAGCGACTTGATGAACGACTTTTATACCAACTCAAATTTTCATTTGGAACAGGCAGTACACATGTATAAGTGGTTGATACTCTTCTATTGACTTTGGTTTGCTCTATTCTTGACTTTGACTATGTTGACTTTGAAGTGAGTGAGTAGTGTACTAAGTATTCTTCTCGTTCTACATAAAATGATGTCGAGCAAACGGTATACCTCTAGTATCGGTCGATACTTTCCACTTGGAATTCTTCTGAAATTTGATAAATGTTATTGACCATATGAACAAGTGGTGAATGACTTGGATACCAACTGATAATTTGTCTTATACTATCGTTTATCCTTGATTACCGATCGTTCCTCATTCAATTCATGCATTTTTCACATTTTATCCAATTAGTAATATTTTACAGATTTTATGAACTTGTTAGTAATTTAAACTTACATTTTTATTATCATTAAAACACCTAGGGGTCCAACATTTATCAATGTTAATGTAAGAACTCGAAATTAGATAGAGTCAATAGATACTCTAAATCCAATAACTCTAAGTCAACGAACCCCATCTTGATCATTACACGTTTTTGCATACAAACAATACCAACATGGTCTTTTCATACAGAACATGACTAGCTTCACATTTTGCACCATATGAACCATATGCATCTATATCTATACAAGATTCAACCATGATATCTTAGGTTAAAAGATTAATTCATACACTGGTACAATCATACAATAAGTCATTGACTAAATTGCAATGATCATGTGTTTTATTATAATTGGTCATATTCAAAAAATAGTTTACTAATTATTAATCCATACTAATGCCCTGGTGACACTAATATCATCTTATGATATTTATTGGAGACATTCAATATGTCTATTATATGACATCATTACCTAACTAATATCACGTCTGTAGGAAACTATTTTGATAATCCAGTTAGTTTTACTAAGTGAATTATCTGAATAGTTTACATATATATTTTATATTCAAATAAATAAAGAAAGCATTTTATGTATATGAACAAAAGAACTCTTTCTTTTATTCATAAATCATATTTACATATATACAAAATGAAATGCCTTGAAACCGATAACACGAATGTTTTTTAAGGCATACACTAATGATATTAAACATGTGAGTTCCATTCTCCTCTTCGTCATCCATTTTTTAATTAAAAATTTCCTTCATTAATTGATATTGCTCTAAACAAGCATGACCTCGAAAGATCTTATGCAAACAATTGATTATACTTTATCAGATAAACCGAAAGTTTGCATATCAAAAGTCAATAAAGATAATAAGATGCTCGATGCAAATTTTGCATTATTTTCGTGTGTCTCAAAAGCATCAAATTCCCTTATTTCAACGCCCAGTATGGGAACAACAAGTAATTCTTATATGGCAACATACAAGATTTTTTTCTCTTCTAGTATAGTCTATAGACGTCGATATCAGTCGAGATATCTTGAATTCAACCAAACTCATTTCTGAATATCTTTTCAAAGGTTGGGTCGTATGTTAAGTTATTTTACAAAAATAAAAATAAAGTCATATTTTAATTTTATATTTATTTAATGTAGTCTTTCATCAAATAAATTCTCCCACTATTTTATTCAAGTCAGCAGTCTTCTCCATTGGACTTGAGAAATCCTGGTGGATATTTTAATAGGTCGAGATCCTATTGAATTAATTCTCCCTTTCGCTTTGAAATAAGTTCGAATTAACTAATTAAGTAAGCCAATCAAACCAATCACTCAAATATACGATCTATAATTTAACAATTATACATAAACCAATCATGAGATATCAATTGTGATTCTTTGTGTCATCAAGGTGGATACTACATATCACCTATGCAATGATAATTGCATGTCCTTAACTGTACTTCTAACACACTTCCACTTTAGCCTTGGTAAACAAGCTAGGTGTACTGGTTAAGTCAAACTTAATACAAATAAGGTTTTGATGAACATGGGCTTGCCTCAAGGTATTGTATTGGAAGACATTTGGTTATTTTCAACTTAATATATTTAAGGGATTTATTATGGTCTCACCAATTTTAATAATTTAGCATGTGAGGTAATTATTCAGAAAAATAAAACATAACATGCATACTACAACATAAATCAAATGTGTCAGAATACAATTTTAACTAATGTCAATCCTCTCAAGCCATGAGGAATTGATTGCTCAGCCTAGGGCATGCTCATCAGGTTTTCAATAATTCCTTCATTTTATCTTCAACTATACATGATTTCGTTTTCTAATTACAATTTTTTTGATAATTAAAAATTAAAATCTATTCTAATTTTACATTCATAAAACCAAAACTTCGAGTTACATTTAAGGAGAGTTAGGTGAGAAGAAAAGTACAACAAAACTTTTAGATAAGACAGGATATGCATTTCCTATTTTAATTATTACAAACCCAAAATAATAAATAAAAATAAAAAGCATTCACACAAGGTTTTTATGCTATATACCAGACACTATGCATATACAAACACACATACATCATAATTAAAATTAAAATTAATAAATTTTAATTATTTCACCCAAGTGTTAATTTCTTTTAGTCCTTTAAGTTTTTCATAATTAATTTAATCCAAAAGAACTAAAAATTGCAATTTGGTCCCTATTTAACAATTTTCACCTTCAACAAGTGTGCAAGCCTTAAGAACTATTGTTCATCTTCATGTATCTGAAATTCGACAAAATATAAGAGCTGTGAATGAACATCCAATTGAATGAGCATATATTCAACAAATGAACAACCATTTATAAAAAATGAATATGAATAACTCTATGAAAAGCTCAGTAATGAGGAATCTCTTGTTCGTTCGAGTGGCGAAATACAACGATGAACGATCGTGCATAGTTATGTGCATGCCAGTTCGTGGTGTGTTTTCTAGGTTTTGTAGTGATGCAGTTACTAGAAAACTTCCCCAAATTTGGCATGTTATCACTAGGATGAGTAACATGACATGAATGTCACCCTCACACCAACATGCAATAATGCGTATCAAAGGCGATTTCATGCAATATCGTGAAGCCTAACGATTATCAACCAAATTTATAATAACTTGCCAACTTTAAGAATATCAAGTGAAATTAAAGAAACTTAAAACTTAATAAATTTAACCCAAACTTTACATTGTTTACATGGCCTAAAACGTATTGCGACAAAAAAATATCAGCTAACAATTTTTAATTAAAGCAACACCAATCATAAGGTTGCAATAACAATTTTATAACAACCAATTACCATTTATAATAGTATACAAATTGACATTAACGAATATGCAATCGAATTAAATAAATTTACAAGTATAATTTTGTGAATTAATTCCTGAAGGTTGGCCCTGATACCACTATAGGACATTTTCAACCTTAGGGCAACAAAATAACAATTAAAAATTTTAATTAATAAAAAAGCATATTGCAAAAACCCCTTCTAAATCGCCTTCTAGGATATTTAATTTGCAAATATGTTATTTACATTTTTAGGGTGTTTATTGAATATACATGTGTAGGTGGTTTTTCTTTTTTTTACTTTTAATGATTGAGACAGATTACGAAATCATTCATAGAAAACTTCGATATCTATATGGAGCACAAATGAGAAAGAAGATTGACACCATGCTACTAAGACTTAAGCATGATTTGTGTAATTAGTTTTCGCTTTTGAGAAAAAAGTACAGTTAGGGTTATGGCACATAACAATAAGGATGTTGTTGCTTTTTGTTTTTTCTTCCGTGACAAAGATGTGCCACTTATGCGCATTAGTTTAGTGAGAAATATTTACACATAACATGCATATATATATACATATAGACACACACACACACACATGGTAGTTATTTTATTTTATTTAAAGTTAAGACCCACCCACATGCAACTATGAATTGGTTTGGATTTACGAAATTGGATAAATCTAATCAAACCCTATAAATTCTCATATTTAACCCTAAACTTTTAGTATTATATCACTTTAGTCCCTAAGTATTAGAAAATATATTTTTGGGTCTAAAGGCATTTTTGGGACTTGAAACCCTCAATTCAGAATTTAGACCAGATTTTATTTAGATTCAACTTAGACAATCTTACACCTCTAGAGTTCGATCAACTCTTTTTTGTGTTGACCCAAATGTTTTCCACTAAGTTGGTAGGAATCGGATTTGTATCAAACTTTTGACTTGATATTCCTCTGGACACAAATCAATATTGGTTTCTAGCAAGACATTATGGTCACGCAAATAATTGAGTGTCAACATATAACTTCTAAACCTGTTAGTGATATGATTACTTATATAATTCGATCACTTTATTATAGATATCTCTTTGAGACTGAGGTATAGATGAAGTGTCTCCCTTAAGAATTCTCGAGTTATATAGACTAACTTTTATTAACGATTGAAAAATATTAGATTGAACATCAATTCAATCCCACTATGGTTATAAGTTTGATTGGTCATTGCCATCTATTAGAGGGCTTTATCTGAGATATTGGCTCTTATGCTTAAAAGTGACGAATTCTCTATTAATCTACCATAGCATTCATGCAGATCACGATATGACCAATTACCATCTTTTTAACAATCCTTTAACTGTATTACGTTTAGCTAGTATCAAAACATACTATTCCTTATACAAGATAGTTTGATGATCAGAAGTCCAAAGATCACATGTACCTCTGTTCACTAAGAGGATATATTCCATATACACTAAAACAACCATTTATATGAATTCTCTTAGTGGATTAATTTGGTGAACACATCTACAACATACACCTATATGTTGTATCAAACTGTTAACAAATAACTTTGACCTGTGAGAACTGTTATTATATTTCGATGAGGTCATTCAACACTATGATAACTCTATTGTTAGGACATTTGTCTATGTATATATTAATATACTTTATGGACAAATAATGCCACAAGAAATTACAAGATATTTAGAGATATTTCAATTTCGTCCTATAATAATCATTTTAGGAGATAAAATTTTAAATCTGTCCAACAAAACTTGGCACTCAATTTTAGGAACAAAATATGATTTCACATTCATCCCAAAAAGAACATTTTAAAGGATAAAACTTTAATTTATCAAAACTTAGTACTAATATTTTGGGATAATTCTAGTTTCGTCCCAAAATAATCATTTTATAGAATAAAATTTTAATTTTATTTACAAAAACTTATCACTCAATATTATTGGGATTTCAAATTGATATGCATGTATAGACCTTTATAATAAATACTAATTTGAGTATTGATAACGATTTCATTATATAATTAGATATTATTTTTTCTTCAATTCAAAATTATTTGATCATATAATGATAAATTATTATTGATATCTAAATTTATACTTGTTATAAATGTATATAGTTTTATTGTATTAAATATTAAATTATCATTTTAAAATATAAATAACCCACATTAAATTAGTAGAACAGAGAAGAATTTCAATTACATAAATTAAAAAACGAGCTTGACATCGGAACGGACACTATCTCTTTTTGTAAATCATGTGGGGTAATAATCAAGATCAAATGAGTGAAACTCAATCAATCAAAATATATTAAAAGACTTGGGTATTACTGCAAAAAAAGGGTTTTAGCGAAAAAACAAAATTTAGAGAGAGGATAAATATCTTGTCATTAGGAGTAATATTTTCATATTTTAAGTGAAAAATTATTTATACTCAATATTAAAGCTAAAAACACTTGTACTTTTAATGATAAGCCTTTTGAAATTCTCTCTCCAAACTAGCAAGCGCATGGTTATTGGGCTAATATCTGGCGAAAGCATCTGCCATCAAATTACTAAGGTTAAAATATGTAATCGATGATACTTTTTTGGTTGAGGACGGTGAAATAAAACATAACTTTCTCAATCCCCAGTTTCATTATTTCCAAAGATGAGCAAAATATTGTATTTAGTTTGACATATTTAATGCAATCGTTTCAATTTAAAAAAGTGATTCAACTCAAATGAAATTCCTGTTAAAAAAAAGAAAAAACACTATATTTAGAATTGCTAAGTACTTGATTTTCGCTTTCCGTTTCAATTCCCAAGTAATACGTCAAGATAATGCCAGAGTAGAAATTTGGAGGCTCAATATTCAATACAGAAGCCCAGTAACTAAGGAGGTGTATTTAGAGAAAAATGGACTTCTTGTGCTGACATAGCCATAAGCAGAAACCATTTGTTTTGAGGGTTCTGTGAATCGAAGTAAGAAAGACGACGGCCAATTGTGGGAGAAGAACCCTACAACTGACTTCTGCTTCAGCTGAAACCCTTCTCAGTTGCTAATTTTCCGCTTCTACAGTGAGTAAATTTACCGGACTAACTTTTCCCATTAACCCATCTCTGCTTCTAACTTTTCATCTCTTCACAAGAGCACCTACTCTAGGTTACCTTCTAACAGTATATTTTGTGTTATTTATTTATTTATTACCATTTTGTTAAATGTTGATGTTCAGTTATGTAAAGCATTCTTTGAGCTGAATAGGATCTTTGAAAAGGTATTTTTTTTTAGGCTTCCAGTGGAGCTAGGTGCGGTTCTGTCTTTTGATCCCTTTGCATTGTATTACTGCCTCTGCCTTGCTCACTTGATTACTATCTTTGAAAAATCAGAACTGGGTTGTCTCTACTTTTCTTTTATGAATTTTATAAGTGCTTGTGATTAGCATAAAATATACCTTAAAATTTTTGCTCTATGCATCTTGAATGTGACTTTTACAGTATTTTTCTCTCAATCCCCTTTTTTTCGCTTGCAATCAGTTTTAGTTTTGATTTCACCCCTAAGTAATTATTATCGATCAGATCTAAAATCATATAATGAGTATCAGGTCAGATATCTATAATATAGTTTATAATAAAATTATGTATATATATAATTGAATATACAAATAGTCGTCATATGATTAAGTGATTTTTAATTAAAAATAAAATGATCATCAATCTATAATCATATGATAATATATTATTTATATTCTCAATTATGTACTTAAAAATGTATACATATAATATTGTTCTATAATTTAAATCAATGTAAATACTAGGGGTGTGCAAAAAGTTTGGGAAGGGATGCCATTTGTAACATGTTTGCAAAAAATTTGATGGCTAATTTTTTTATTTGAATTTCGATTATATAACTTTTACATCATCAAAACTTTTGTCATATCATTATTGTAATATTGTTGTAAATATAATTAAACAAAGATTAAAAGGAGAAATATGCAATATGAGCAAAACAGAGGAGAAAATATATAGGAAAAAGCAAAGCTTTCAATTAATTTTGAGAAAAAACTGTGTACATGAATATAAAGTAAATGGGCTTGTGTCTCTCTTCTCTTTTTTAAATAAAATGAGAGAAATGATGGGCTACTTATAATGCCTTTGCATTACCCATATTAAATGCACCCAAGATTTTAATGTCGTGGAAAACCCCAGTCTTATTTATTGCTTTGGTGGAAAACCATCTTTTAACATAATATTCTCTCTTTGATTTTTATCATTTACTAAATAATCACATTAATTTTGTTAAAAAAGAACCTAACAGATTAAAAATTGAAATAGAGAAACGTAATTATTTAATATCATGTAAAATAAAATTAGTTATACTTTAAACTGTCTCATTAAAACTTTTACTAAGAAAACATAGTAGGACAAAACCTAGTAAAAAGAAAAGAGTATATCACACATTTTGTTCAATCTATTATTGCTCCTCCTCTTTATAGTAGGATTAATTTAGTTGTTTGCTGCGCTGATGTATACCAATGTTATACACTAACATTTCAAATGTTGATATCAGTAGTGTCTCAGTGAATAAGTCTGCAAGATTTTCATTTGATCGTATTTGTTTGATACCAATGTTATACACTAACTTTTCAAATACTGATGTCAGTAGTGTCTTAGTGAATAAGTCTACAAGATTGTCATTTGATCGTATTTGTTTGACATCAATCTTTTGGCTTTATTGGAGCTCATGAGTGTAAAAAAATTTCGGTAAGATATATTTGGTTTTGTCTCCTTTAATGATCCTCTTTTAATTTGGGCAATACATGTTGCATTGTCTTCACATAATATATAAAAAGTGTTTGTTGTAAAAGGAAGATTGCATGTATTCTAGACATGATGGATGATAGACCATAACCACATGCATTCTCAATTGACTTCATGGAGAACTAGAATCTTGGAATAATTCGAAGATGTTACAACCAAGGTTTGTTTAGTGAAGTGTCATGATATTGTTGTGTCATCATAAGTGAAAACATATCTCGTTTTCGAGTAGGCCTTATGAGAGTCAAAAAGATAATCGACATCTGTATATCCAACTAAACTAGGATTTTTAGGAGATTTAACAAAATAAAATAATTTTAAATCTCTAGTTCCACATAGGTAACAAAGTATATACTTGATTCCATTCAAGTGGCGACAGGTTGGTGCAGAGCTAAATTAGGCTAATAAATTAACTACAAAGGATATATCTAGTCTAGTGTATTGGGCTAAATATAATAAGACACTAATGACATTAAGATATAATATGTCAAGACCAGGTATCTTTTTATCCTTTTCTTTAGAATGAAATGGGTCATTTTTTGAAATAAGAGAATGAACGACCATTGGGGTGCTTAAAGGGTAAATTTCATTCATATTAAAGCGTTTTACTAATTTTTCAATATACGTTAATTGATGAATAAGTATTCCATTTTAATTATGCTCGATCTATAGACAGAGATAATATTTTGTCTTCTCCAAATCCTTCATCTCAAATTTTTTTTTTCAAATATTCAATAGTTTTTTAGAGTTCTTCTAGAGTTCTAATTAAATTCATATCATCGACATAAACTACTACGATAACAAATCCCAATTTTGACCTTTTTATAAAAATACATGGGTATATAGGGTCATTCACATAACCCTCCTTTTTCAAATATTTATTAAGATAATTGTATTATATTCTTCCAGATTGTTTCAACCCATATAATGATCTTTGTAATTTAATTGAGTACATGTCTTTTAGATTGTCTCTTTTTGCCTCAAACAATTTAAATCCTTTATGGAGTTCCATATATATGTCAATATCTAAGTTTTCATATAAATAAACAATAACTACGTTAATTAAATGCATATCTAGTCCTTTAGGGATAATTAAACTGTTCAAATATCTAAATATGATTATATCAATCACTGGTGCATATGTTTCATCAGATTTTATACTCGACCTTTGGGAAAAGCTTTAAGTTGCAAGTCTTGTTTCATATTTAGCAATCTTATTTTTCTCATTTTATTTTCTCACAAATATCTGTTTATATCCAATGGGTTGGACGTCTTTAAATGTTTGAACTACAGGTCCAAATACTTGACGTTTTGCTAGAAAGACTAATTTTGCTTGAATTACTTCTTCTCATATAGGCCAATCATATCTTTGTCTGTATTTATTTATAGTACGTTGTTCAAAATCATCACCATTCATAATTTCAGTAGCTATTGTGAATGAGAATACATCATCAATGTTAACCATTTCACGATTTCATATCTCTTGTGCATAAATATAATTTATAGATATTTCTGGGATCATGATATCTTCTAGAGAAATATCAACGAGTATAAACTTTTCAATTGTTTTAGGATCATCATGATTGATATTTGTTTGATTCTTTGTTTTTTGTTCTCGAGGAATAGAATCTTTTGATCTAATAGGTCTACCGCACTTCTGACGTGTAATAGGTTGATCAGTTAAGATTTGAATAGACTGTTTAACAATCACATTAATTCTAGCTAGTGCGTTAGCCACTGGTATGTGTGATCTTGTCACTTTTGCTATATCTAGAAATACATCAAACATTTGGTTAGCAGTAGTTTGTAAAAGCACTATCTTGTGCAATTTTGTTTTGTTTTGGGATATGTAAGGATCTAGATGAGATATGTTAGGTAAGTGTCGAGTGAGTTCATGTCTAACTTTAAGAGACATTTTCTTTTCTCTTAAGGGTGAAAATGTTGTCTCATCAAAGTGATAATCTGTAAGTGTGCAGTAAAACGATCATCTATTAATGGTTCCAAATACCCAATAATAGATGATGAATGTATCTAACATAAATTCTTAAACGACACTGTGGTCTCTTTTTTGTGTGTTGAGAATGAAAAACCCCAAATGACTAATAATCCTAAAGAGAGGGTGAATAAGATTATTTAAAAACTTTAAGCCAAATAAAATCCTTTAGACAAAATGTGCAATTAAACACAATTATATAATTGATTCAATAATATTCACAATCAATTAATCAAAACAAATACTCAATAACTTATCAAATCATTCAACACTCAAGTAAAGCATAAAGTAAAGCAAGAGAGATAGAAATGCTCATGAGTTTATAGTGGTTTGGAGCTTTATCTTTCAAGTCTCCTACGTCCACTTCTTTAAACAACCCGCTTAAAGTTCCATTCATAAAAATGTTGTCTCTTTACAATAGTTATCTGGATATTACCTACGTACACTAGTTATTCAGGATAATGCCCACAATAATAGTATATTCGGGATTTTACCTATAAGAGTTTGATTACAAAAAAATTAGATGTAAGTGTTTTTACAAAGGCTGATACAAAGAATAAGTGCAGGGTGTCTCTCAATGATATGAGTTGTAAGCTTTTATAGAGAATTTTGGAGAAAACAAGAGTGTGTGATTTTACATTAGTATTCTCTAACATATTCCTTATCAAAAAGTCTTCAATTTATAGTCTGAGATGGCTAGAATGACTCAAATGATCTTTGGTTGAGATAATGTATTCATTAGACTTCGATAATAATGTTTTGGCCTTAAAAATACGATGGGACAAGCACCCTATTTTGAGGGACAGATGTCTTTTTACTCATTCTAACTTTAGCAGTTTTGAATCAGACATCCAATGGTCAAATTTTTGAAGTACACTACTAGGGTGACAAGCATCATTTTTTTAAAAGGGGTATCCTGTCTTACACCTTCAAAATTTCAAAATACTTTAGACTTGAAGGGATAAACATCCTTATTCATTTGGCAAAAATTCTTGAGAGCTCTAGATTTGCAAGGACAAACATGGGATGAGCAAAGGAACCGAAGTCTCATAGGGGACGAGCATCCCATATTTAGGGATAAACATCATATATCTGAAAATTTAAAAGCATTAATTTTGCCTATTTTTCAGTCATAAGAATTTTATGTCACGGACTTAATTAGTTCATTAAATATTAATTAACAACTTTGAACTTAATTTTGACATAATCAAAACACCTAGGGGTCCAACAGAGGAGATGCAATAGGAATATATACAATACAACCAGATATTCTTAAATGAAATATATTAGGTTGGTAACCAAGAACCAATTGTAAAGGAGAATACTGATGATAAGAAGAAGGTCACAAGCGAATTAACGTTGTAGCATGTAATATTACATATCCCCACATAAAAGTTGGTAATTGAGTTCACAATAATAAAGTATATGCAATTACCTGGAGTCATTTGATAAAAGACTCAGCTAATCCATTTTTGAGTGTGGACATGTGCGACTAGATGCTCAACATCAATCCTCATAAACATGCAATAATCATCAAATATTTTAGATATAAATTCACCAGTATTATTTAGCCATATTGACTTTATTGGGTAATCTAAAAAATGTGCTCTCAATTTGATAATCTATGGTAGTAGTTTAACAAAGGCAACATTCTGAGTTGATAACAAAAAAACATGAGACCATTGTGTGGATGTATCAATTAAAACCATAAAATAACAAAATGACCCACTTGGTGAATGAATAGGTCCACATATGTCTCTTTGAATTCTTCATAAGAATGATAAAGATTCAACTCTAACTTTGGAAAGAGATGGTCTAACCACTAATTTGCTTTGTGATTAGGCGGTGCATAATTTTTCACTAGACAAGAAAATCTTGTGATTATTTAGTGTATGTTCATATAAATTTTTAATAATCTTATGCATTATTGTAGATCTTGAGTGACCAAGATGATCATACCAAAGAATACAAATTTTTTGGATCAGAGAACTTCTGTTTCAATGCTGCATAAGTTCCAGTTGCCTTTTTGATTATATAATACAATTGAAAGGATAAAGTGGATAATTTTTCTAGTATATGTCTTTTTTCAAAGGCATTGTCAATAATACAGAGAAATTCTATATCATTTTCATTCATGGTTTCACTATGACAACTCTTATTTCTTATATCTTTAAAACTAAGTAGATTTATTTTAAATCTACTTGAATATAATGCATCATTAATGTTTAATTTAATCTCATTTTTTAGTAGTGGCTCTTCTGGAGCATTCAATTATGTTTGTTGACCCTAAAATAGTGTTTATTTTAGTTTCAATTGGTGATAAAGTTAGAAAGAATTTCTTTTCTGTAAGAATCGTGTGTGTTGTTACAGTATCTACCAAACATATATCTACATCAACGTCTTTTGGTGTCAACACTTCAATTTTAGGGTCTATTTCCTTTCATTTTCAAAATTATATTAGTTATTACAAAATATTGAAAGAAAAGAATATATAGTACTTATTACATAAAGTAATATACATGATTTCTTATTCTAAAAAGAAGTCTGAAATATCAAAGTTCGTCAGATTGATAAGATCTGGATTATTAACAAAATTTGATTCGATCTTCTTTTTAGTATTTTTTATGGATGTTTGATATAAATCCACCAAATGTCTAGACATACGACAAGTATGCGACCAATGGCCTTTAGAACTATATCTGTAACATTTGCTTTCATAATTTTGTGGTTTGCTTTGTATCATTTTTCCTTTCTCCTGTTTTATTTCATCTCTAGTCAATTTATATGATGGTGAGATTTTCTATTATGACCATCTTTAGACCGAAATTTATTTCATCCAGGATCTCATCCACGCCCATAATAACTACTATTAGTTGTTGCATTCACTCAATGCCAATAAGGCGTGTTTGATGGTTTCTCAATAACAATTCATTATTTTGTTTAACCATCGACAAACAAGATATTAATTCATGATATTTTTTAAAATTTCTTTCTCAATATTGTTGTTGTAAGATCATATTTGAGGGATGAAATGTGGAGAAAAGTTTCTCTAATATATTTTTTCAGTTATTTTTTCCCTATATAATCTCATTCAGGAAACTATTTTAAATATAACAAAGTTATATTCACTTACAGATTTAGAATATATAGTACTTATTACATAAAGTAATATACATGATTTCTTATTCTAAAAAGAAGTCTGAAATATCAAAGTTCGTCAGATTGATAAGATCTGGATTATTAACAAAATTTGATTCGATCTTCTTTTTAGTATTTTTTATGGATGTTTGATATAAATCCACCAAATGTCTAGACATACGACAAGTATGCGACCAATGGCCTTTAGAACTATATCTGTAACATTTGCTTTCATAATTTTGTGGTTTGCTTTGTATCATTTTTCCTTTCTCCTGTTTTATTTCATCTCTAGTCAATTTATATGATGGTGAGATTTTCTATTATGACCATCTTTAGACCGAAATTTATTTCATCCAGGATCTCATCCACGCCCATAATAACTACTATTAGTTGTTGCATTCACTCAATGCCAATAAGGCGTGTTTGATGGTTTCTCAATAACAATTCATTATTTTGTTTAACCATCGACAAACAAGATATTAATTCATGATATTTTTTAAAATTTCTTTCTCAATATTGTTGTTGTAAGATCATATTTGAGGGATGAAATGTGGAGAAAAGTTTCTCTAATATATTTTTTCAGTTATTTTTTCCCTATATAATCTCATTCAGGAAACTATTTTAAATATAACAAAGTTATATTCACTTACAGATTTAAAATTTTGTAAGCGTGAGTGAGTCTATTCATATTAGGCTATTAGTAGTGTTGTTGACTTTTGATAATCAAATCTTTCTCTTAGGTTTCTTCATAATTCTAGTGGATCCATTATATTTGTGCATTCAACTCGCAATCCTTTGTGGATGTGGTGTCTAAGGAAAATTGTGGCTTTGGATCTATCATGCAGAGATGCTTTATTTCCCTCTTCAATTACTTCTCCAAGATTCACATATTCTAAATAGAAAATCATGTCAAGAGCCAATTTAGTATAGCTTTATCCATCCAATCATAGAGCAACGTATTGAAGTTTTACAAAATTTGACATTTTCACCAATTGCAGCTTAATGAAAATAATAAAAATTAGTGATATGATGAAGAAAAATTGTCTCAGAACTTCAGGTTTATATTTATCTCATATTTACAAAATTATAGATTTTGTAATTAATATATAGGGCATTAAATTCTTATTTATGATAATATTTAAGACTTCGGGTTCATATTTTTCAAGATTTATTAAACTTCAAGTTGATATAATTTTAATTTGTATAAATAACATAAATTACAAATGAAAAAATTAAATAAAAGAATAACAATAATTAAAACATACATAATTTATATTTTTGCAAATAAAATATTATTATATTATTATATTTATATTTGTATTATATAAATGGGATAATGAAATAATTTTAAATATTAGTGATGTTGAGATATACACGAGTGAATTGTGTTAATAATGTATTGTAAATATAATTAAATAAAGATTAAAAGCAAAAGGAGATATATACAATATGAGCAAAATAGAGGAGAAAGTACATAGAAAAAAGCAAAGCTTTCAATTAATTGTGAGAAAATAGTGTGTGCATGAATATAAAGCAAATGCACGTATGTCTCTCTTTCTCTTTTTTAAAATGAGAGAAATGATGGCTATTTATAATGCCTTTGCATTACCCATATTAAGCGAACCCAAAATTTTGACGTCACTGTTTTGGTGGAAAACCCTCGCTCTTATCTTATTTGTTCCTTTGGTGGAACCGTGGAAAACCACCCTTTAACGCACCATATATATATAAGAGATAAACTGCATTATCTTATCCTTTTAAAACTTTATATGTATTGTTATTTTTGTTGGCTCTAAATTAAATTTAAATTCTAATCTAATTTTTCTGTGAGTGAAGTCGATTCAATTGCACTTTCAAATAGCACACACCCGCCTCTCACCCCTACGCAGACTTCGATTGATAACACTTGCCACCGATTGCCAACATTATATGGTTCAAAAGCCGTGTCGGACTCCCACTCAGAAGCAACGCGTTGATGCGCCGCCGCCAAGCCGTTGAAGGCTTCCTCAAATTTTCCATCCGTTTATTTCCCTTCCATAGAACACGATCCAAACTTCAATCTGAGCATTAATTCAATAGGTTTTCTTTTTCTTGCTAAATTTTTTAACTGAAAAATAATGTATGTACTCATATTAATAATTGATTAGAATCACTGGATATTGCAATCGAGTGTCTTGTAAAATCTTAAAATTGAATCCCGGTATGGCATAAAAAAACAAGGCCTGTCAATTAGCTTCATTGCCTGTTGAACTTTAAATTGTTTAATATTATCTTTAATGGTTTTTTTCACAGGTCATGCTTTATGATCATCGCCTTATTGAGAGAGGGCTCGTACACTCTTATGAATGGCATGCTAATTCTCACACTCGCCATAGACCAATTTGAGAGATTTATTAAATCACATAATTTACGTTATTATTTTTTGTTTTAACCTATCAAAAATTAGAACTCTAAAAATATGATGTCTTAGGTGGAATGGAAAGGGCTGCAACTTATATATTATTTTATTCTTTTTATTTATTTCGTTAACTCATATATTACATCTTTGTTACTTGGGTTCAAATTGTCTACAACTGGTTTTATGCTTATACGACCACTAAGAACACGTATAGTTTTAAGGCCAAAGGACTATTTCCCATCCAAGTTTTACCTCAATCTAAAAAATACACCTATAGTAGAGGAAAAACTCAAATATCCACTCATAAATTAACTTCTGTTAGAATTTACTGTTAAAAATAAGAGTAAAATTGTTATTCAACTATTAAACCCTAAAATCCTAAAAATTTATATCATTTTGGCCTTTAGTTTAAAAACTAACAATTTACCCTGTGATTAAACTTTGAAAAACTACGTTCCCCCCATAGGGTTTCAATTTTTCAGGCAACTTCTCCTTCTCCGACAACCGATGGTCTCCGACCATCTCTCTCCCTTCTTCCGGTCTCTACCACGTCAAAGAAGACAAAACTCCATCGTACGAAGATGATTCTCATCTTTGTCAAGCGGCAATGCGATCGAATCTTCAAGTTACAATGAGACCGAAGTAACAATGAGATTGAATTGACGACAAGACCTGATCTTCGAGAGATGAAGACGACAAACTGGAATTTCAAGAGATGAAGACGAGTTCATCTAGATGAAGTATCCTCTTCTGCGATGAGGATGAGACCCAAAGAAGGGAGAGAGACAGCTAGAGGTTGTCAAAGAGAGAAATGTTACCTTAAAAATTGAAACCCTAGGGAGGGCAATGCAAGTTTTCAAATCTTGGGTGGAATATTTGTAAAGGTAAATTTATTATTTTAACTTTACCCTAACAGGTATCATCTACATTAATAGTTTATGGGTAGGATTTTAGGGTTTTGAATTGACGGTAGGTGAAATTAACGTTGAGAATGACACAACCATTCGGATGAAAGTCGTTGTCTAGGATCTAGCTGACGTGGATAGATTTAGGTTGTCACTTTAGTGAAGTTAACGTTGAGTTGATTGTTTTAATACTTTAAAATAGGCCAAAAGATTTATCCCACCCAAGGTTTAGCATAATTTCAAATACATACCTATGGAGTTTAAAAAAATCAAATATCTACCTATGGGCTAGGGTTGGATTTGAGCTAAACTGAACTCGAGCTCAACTCAATTTACATAAAATTGAGCTCAAGCTTAGCTCGTTTCGAAAAAACTAAGCTCGAGCTTGATTTGAATTCAAGTTTTTAATTAACTCGTTATTAAAATGACGTCGTTTTAATATATATTAATTAAAACAGTATCCTTTTATATAAAAAATGTTATCTCGCAAGCTTGATGAGCTAAACACTTTAGAGCTCAAGTTTGAAAATATTGAAGTTTTAGGCTCAAGTTTGAGCTCGTTTGAGCTTAGCGTGTTTTGGGCTAGTTCAAGTCGGCTCATGCTCGAACAAACTTAGTTCAAATCTAGCTCTATTATGGGTTCATAAACTTATCCAAAACGATTCATTATAAGGGTCAAATTATCATTTTGTTATTAAACTCTAAAACATTCAAATTTTATATCATTTCTCACCCAAATAGTGTATTTTTGAATTTTCATTCGTGAAATTTTAAAAATTTAAAAATTTATTTATAAATTATTAAAGTTAATAAAAATTATAAATTTAAAGATGAAAATGTTATTTAATTAATAATTTTAAAAAAATTATGTTATTTTTCTATTTAAATTAAAAAATTAACAGCTTTCTTATATTTAAAAATTAAAAAAGTTACAATGCTCAGAGACTCTTTTTTCTCTTGATAAATATATTGTCTATACGATAAAAAATTTGTTAAATTCAAAGGATTTATTTGTATCAAATAAATAAATAAATAAAATATATCCTAAAATTGATAAAATAGTCAAATCAAACAAAACTTTAAAACGTATTTTGTTTGTATGTTTTAAACATTCTTATTTAAGAAAAAAGCTTGACACTGATTGAATGCTGGACAACCATTCGTATTGAACACCGACTTAATAGGTGGCCCTCAAATATCAGTCGTTTAATCTTAATGGTACGATTAAAGATGTCTACGGCATTGTTCAGACAACGTGGGTGCTGACACGAACCCTGTCATCTTCGCTATGCATCAATTCTTAACCCATTCACGTATCAATTTGATGAAACGGACATTTCAACAGAATTCAATCAATTGGCAGTTGGCGCACTGGCTAGTAAATACTAAAACAGATAAAAAAAAAAAAAAAAGTCGGTGTATTATATAGGTGTAATATAGTAAATAATAAAAAATAAGTTTATAAAAAAATGTGTTTAAAATTTGTATATAAAAAAGGTATAAAACATATATATATATATATATATATATATATATATATATATATATATATATAAAATCAATAATATATTTTTAAAAAATATGATAATATTATAATAATTTGTATAAATCTTTTATTAAAAATTAATATAATAATTCAAATATAAAGTATTTAATTAACTATTAAACTTAATATAACGTAATATATAATCAAAATTTTTTGTACAATAAGTAATATACTAGTTAATTAAAAAAATAAACAAATTAATCAGTTTAGATTTTAAACTTCAGATCTAAATGAATCTTTGTATTGGTCACAAGAGAGAAAACACAAATTTAAGACTAAAAATTAAGAAAAAAATATTGTTAAGTTTTTTAAGTGACAATGATATTTTTGTA
Source organism: Mangifera indica (assembly GCF_011075055.1). Classification (NCBI taxonomy): domain Eukaryota; kingdom Viridiplantae; phylum Streptophyta; class Magnoliopsida; order Sapindales; family Anacardiaceae; genus Mangifera; species Mangifera indica. Next base: position 13,556,912 of record NC_058144.1, read on the forward strand.
AATAATTAAAAATAAAAAAAATAATTTTATATTTTATGTTTAACCAAAAATTCAAAAATACGGTAAAAATATAATAAAAGTATACAATATATATTTAATATATTTTAGATTCAAAAATTTTTTTAATCATATTTAATATATAAATAATATAAAAACACAAATAATATGCGTATCTATTCCCTAGGGTTGGCAGACACCTTAAAACAGTAAAACTGCAAATGAGCCTAATCGTTGGATCAGAACACAATGTCTCAAATCTTAACCCATGTCATGTAACTTTACATTAACGTACTGTAAGTTGCTTCAAATGACCTGCTATCTATCACTGAGGAATTTGACAGCCAGGGTCATTGCCGTGGGCAAAGTCCCTTTCCTCTGAAATTTCCGCCAATGAAATCAAAGGGAAAATATTTCTTCTCATTTGCTTCATCGTTATCCGCTCAAAGTTTCCCATTTGCCTTCCTAGTGAGGTCTTGTTTTGTTTTTATATGATTTATAAATTTTCCACCAATGGCGCTGACATGTCTAATCATCATTATATTTCAAACATATGCAATCAAATTATTACAGTTTTCGTTCCAACTGGTGGTACATGGTTTTGATTTTATTTTTCATAAGCTCAACCTGTAAGGAGTTGTATGTTAATTCACACTTGGTCTTAAATTATAATTCAGGCCAAATCAAACCTAATTTTTCAGTTGATTTTAATTTGATGTCAAGTACAAAATATGTATTCTGATTTAAATTGTTAATGTTACAAATTTAACCTATAGACAAGGTGTAATGTAATGTTAATAGGAGAATATTCGTTTCCATCCGTAGGTCACATCTAAATTTGATAATTTATCACATTTACCTTCTTTAGTTTAAAATTTTAATAATTTTTCACATCTAAATTTTGAAAAGTGATTATTTTTCTTTAGTGTTTTTTTCCATCATCAGAGATGACGAGAGGTTTAAAATTTTAATAATTTTTCACATCTAAATTTTGAAAAGTGATTATTTTTCTTTAGTGTTTTTTTCCATCATCAGAGATGACGAAGTTCTCAATCTCTAATCGCATTCTCTCTGTCTTTCAATCTTTTCTTTGGTTGTTTTTATCTAAGAGATAAAATTTTCTTCATCAAAGATAAAGAAAAAACATTTTTATCTTAAATGAAAACAAGTTGTTGATGAAGATGTTTTATCTTTATTTTCAATAAAAACAATAGAGAAGGACGACGGGAAAGGCTAACCAAAAGAGAGAGAGAATACCAATAATTTTAATAGATGAAGAAATATTTAAATTTTTTAAACTTAATGAATGAAATTTTATAATTTCAACCAATCTTAGTGAGGATAAGTCTTATGGCTAATTGTAATTGAGTTTCAGACAACACTTTACTGATTTTCCTTAATCTTTTTTTATTGTTTGTTTGTTGAATCGACTTTAATATTTCATTATTTGTGTAGGGGGTGATGTGGTTGGTATTTTTTGTTATCATTCTTTTCAGAGGAAGGGAAAGACTCAAAGGAAAAAATATGGGAAATTAATTAAAATAGGTAAATATGTTACTGTTTATATGTTTTTAGGCCAACATGTAGCGGTTTAACTTATATAAACAAATGATAAATTTTGTATCCATTTTACCCTTAAGTTAAAAATATAAAGTTAAAAAAACAAAGTAACTTTAGCCTAAAAGGGAAAAGTGAAAACCGAAATCAGAAATCTCAAGCCATAAACAAGAAACCAAGTAGTAGCGTCGAGCAAGCAGCAATGCCTCTAGTAAGTAGCAAAATATCGAGAAGCAGCAACACATTGACAATGGTTTTAGAGGCTTGTTAGCATTTATTATTTTGTTGATTTGGTTTATATCTATTTTTATTGAACGGATGTAAAAACTCATTATGGGTATTGATTGTTTACTATTATTGGATTGAATGAAATAAGATTAAACAATGTGCATCAGTTGTGGTGGCTCCCATGACAGTTAGGGTTTTCAAATTTGATTTCTAAATTTGCCGATTTATGTATTTGAATGTTATGAATGGTATTTATTAGTAATTAGAGTTGTAGTTTCGCCATTAATAGTGTTACATAGAAGTTTGAAAGTGTAGCCGTGATCGAATGAAAACTGGGCTGAAAATCTCGTAAATTTGTAGGAATCATGCAAAGTCTCACAAACCATGCAATGGCCCATAAACCCCACAATGTCACCAAAAATCACACATTGCACAATATTATGCATTACGCAATGTCACACAAACCGTGCAATGGCTTGCAAACCTCGCAAAATCACGCATTACATAATGTTGCACAACCAACACTGTTCACAGAAGGTCATGTTTGCTTGTGCTTGTGAATATTACTTTAAACTTTATTATTTAATGAATAGCATTTCATTTTAAATTTGTTTTTGCAAAAATTTCTAATTAATGAATATGTAGGAGAGAGACGATTTCATGATGTTCATGATTTTAGAGTTACAATCAATGTTCATAGTCATAAAGATAGGATGAAACATATAAGGGAAAAACTAAATTTAGAGTATAAGATATTGTTTAGACAAACATGTTTTGGACACTTTTTAAATCTTGAAGTTCATGGATATAGTTCGACCTTATTACATAATGTATTGTTTTGGCAAGTGAATAAGGATAAGTTGAGAGAAATGTTTTGGTTTAGATTAAATGGAGTCGATTGTAGATTTAGTTTGATTGAGTTTACTATAATGATTGGACTGAGGTTTAGTGGGGAAACAGATATAACTAAATACATAATAATGGATTCATCAAATTTTAGAGACAAATACTTCCCAAGTGCCAAATCTATAAGTCATGGTGTTCTCAATAAAACTTTAATGTCTAAGTCATAGGGAAACAATGATGAAAATGCTATCAAATATTGTGTTTGATACATTATAGATTATTGAGAGTAGATAATCGAAAAGTGGTTTCAAAATATATATTGTAGTTAGTTGATGATTGGGATGCATTCAATAAATTTTCATGGGAGATTGTGGTTTGAAAGTTGACAGCGAAATTAATAAGTCGAGCAGTGGAGTAAAGGTATGAAAAAGTTATAAATGATCATCAAGCATAGGATCCAGATATTCCAGTGCAAAGTTATGCATTAATGGGATACACAGTTGCATTTTAGATAACCTTAGAAATAAATATTAGGTTAAATTAGAGTTATATTACTTTTACTTTGTTGGTTTGATTATGTACTTTATCTCACAATATTTTTTTATAGAATACAACTATGGATATATGAAACTCTCAATAACTTGGGGGGTTTCACAGCTTGCAAGTCCAAAGATAAGATCCCCCGGATGTTGAAATGGAAGTCACTTGAGCAGTCAGAATGTGATCTTGTTAACAACATATTCGAGGCTTTTCAGGTACGTTAATTTATATTAAACATAAAAAGCTAGTATATATTTGTTATATCTTAAAAATTGATACATTTATTGAAATATTTATTAGGATGTTGTCACTCTTATATTGATTCTCTCTATTGAGGAGAGGCAATCAGTATAGTTTAGAGAGGTCATGGAATACATGTATATATTTATTATTATTTTATTGCTTAATGTTCTTCACGGTGAATGGTCAATGTATATATTTATTTTGTTGCTTATTATGTTATCATGCTATGGAATGAAGTTTGGCTAGATTGAATATATATATTAAAATGTGTTTTTAGATACAATGTAAACAAGAATAAGACATACAAAGGATAAGAGAAATAATATAGGGGAGACTATGCCAAAACTTTTTTAAAGCGTTCAAATACAGTCAAATAACCATTGAATGTTTAACAAGTTTATGATACAAAAAAAATAAAAATAACCAACACATTGTCACAGTTCTTTATATATATAGGTGATAGCAATGGCGATAGCAAATTCTCCCATTCCCGCACATGTTTAACACCTAGAACAACATAAATAAAATACAATTGTTTTAAAACAATCTCATTTCAAATTCAATGCATAATAAACAAATTGATACCTAAATGGCTATGCAGGACCAACACGTGATGTCTCTCGTCCTTTACTTGTCTTGGATAAAGGGTTCATACAAGTATTTCGAGTATGTCCACACTCGTGACACCGACTACAAATAGGTTGGCGTACTTCCTCTTTTTGTGATAGTTCCCTATTGTATTCCAATGGTCGACTTGAACGTCGATATTGCATTGGTAATGGAAAGACCATAAGAAGTTCCTACGGATGTACCCATTCAGAATGATCTTCCAATGGTTCAACACTATGTATCGCTTTCCAATACTCGATTAAATAGTACTTGCTCACCCATTTATAACAATTAGAAAGATTTTGGAACTTAGCCACTGTTACAACACGTGTACATGAAATATGTGACAATTGAAATTTCTTACAACTACACTCCCTTGTAGATAGATCCACTATAACAACATACTGATCCACATCGTGCACTTTATATCTGTGCACAATAATTGGTTTGACAATCATGTTGGTTGATTTAAAGATATGATCTCCCAATTTCTCCTCTGCCCACGGAGTGAATTGATTAATACAAGTCTTTGTATGATCAAACAAACATTATAAGTATACAAGATTGTGCACATAAGTTAAGAAATTAAAATTTGAAAAATTATATGGACCTGCCAAGTTGCATTGGGTATAAAACCATTTCTGCATGGTGGAACACAAAAAGTCAAGTAGTATCATAGTTGATAATTTTTGCGCATGTCGTGCCAACGAGTTAAACAACTCTACAATATTTGTCAGCATTATATTATATAGGAGATCAAGAAAGTAAGCATGAGCCTAACAACGATAGTCAATACCCTGCAAATAAACACTTATTGACGGATTTTCATCATTAATCATGTGTATTACCTCCTCAAAATCTGATATCCGATAAGCTTTTGCTACTCTCCAAAACAACCCATCTATATGCTTTGTTTGTTTATATCTACTGCATATATTACCTTTTATATGATGGTTGCACCAACTGTGGTGTGCATTCGGAAACACTTCTTTCATAAAATGAATGATAGCATGGTATCTATCTGAAATGATAGCCAAATCTGAAAGATCATCTATGCACCTATGTAACGCTATCAGAAAGAGGGTCTTAAACATCATTTCTTCCTTCCCCCCCATACCAAATGTCAAAGAATAAATTTGGTTGTTTCCATCCTTACTTACAACAACAAACAGTGTACCCTAGTATCGTTCTTTCAAAAAAAATTCATCAATACAAATGACAGGATGATAATATTTCTAAAATGCTCTAATTGAGCATCATCGTAAAGTCATAAAGACAAAATAAAACTAATTATCAATATCAATGTCAATGTTAATGTGTGTAACAGTGTTAGGGTTTCTTCATTTCAAGTTGTAACAAGTTGTAAATGACTCCTCAAGGGAACTTCTAATCTCATTTAATGTCTAATTCTTAGGACGTCAAGCTTAAGTATAGGAGATATCTATTTTGTATCTATCTACAATGTCTGTTATGATGTCTTTTGGCTTATAGACATGTTCAGCCGTGGTAAATATAAACTGCAATATTTTTCAAGTGCCCATTTGCCTACCTGTCTATGGTGAGGCATTACGACATCGTGAGGGCAAGTGTGATTTTCCAACTTTTGTAACACAAAAATGTCAATGTTTTGTAATTTTACTCTTCTTGCCTTCCATTTACATTAAGTATGTGCACATTTGATATCCCATTTTTTTTGTTTGAACTTGCCACCTTGAACTGATAACTTTTTTCTAAAGCATTCTTGTACATCATATCTATCAACACCTGTTTACATGTAAATTAATCATTCACTTTGATTCTTTCATCTTGCGGTGGAGTTGAATGTAATGCAATACCCTCGTTTTCTATATCCCTGTAAGGATTTAGACCACCAAAAAATGGATTTGAAACTTGTACGTTAATAAGAATATGCCTGTCATGCATTGTTGGAGTGTTATGAAATGAACTTCCCCTAGCTAACCTATTTGGATCAACCCTTACTTCATGACCACCCTCGTTATCACCTGTATTATCACCATCATCATCAGTAACATCATTGTATTCGTCATCACCACCATCATCACTACCACTACCATCATCACCAATATCATCACTCCAGTCATTATAACCACTATATTTTTATTCATTCGATTAGAAATTATCTATTAGAGCATCACCCATCTCATAATATCTCTCTGGTATACCCTGTAAAGGTTCTTGTTACCTTGCTATTTCATCATGTACCCTAACCTCAACACCATCACCTTCAGGCATACTTCTTAGTTATGTCTCACCATATATGTTATCTAAAGAGTTAACTGCATCATCCATAGCTTCAAATGATTGAATCCCTTGCTATGGTTCGATTTGATGTTGTTGTATAGTGGTTCTAACTTTTGTAAGCTTTGTAAATATTGTGAGAAATAAAAAATCTCTTTTATATGTCTTAGATAACCTCATCATAATTTAAATATCAAAATCATCCTTTAACAAATATGGTACATCACTGAAGGTGGTTGAATTTTGCATATAAATTTTTACAATATTACAACTTCGATCAATTCACAAATGAGAACACATTGCTTCTACGAATCCATCATAATATATTTTTTTATTGATTGATACAAATGTCTAAACTCCACCAATATATTTCAAATTGTTATCACTTTTGTTAATCCAATATCCACCATATCCAAACAAATATATTAGCTTACTCATTTTTATGTACATAAAAAATTTTAATTAATTAAGTAACCCATAAATAGAGCAGTCAGAAATAGAAACAGAAATTTCAAAGAGACAGAAAACAAAAAACCATGCAAAAGCAAACCCTGCAAATGTAAACTATGCAAACACAAACCCTACAAGCACAGACCCCGTCAACCTCGCAATTTACCAAAAAATACCATGATTTCCATTTTCCTTAGATCTGGGCACCAAAACTATTGACTGTACAAATAATGTAAGTGTTTAACTAAAAAAATTTAGTCTCTCTCAAAAATCAATAGTAAAGCTTTTTTACTTTTATCTTTAAAAAAGTTATTCGATTCATTTTTTTTAAAATACAAATTGCTATTTATATAAAAAAACTTATTGATAAATGATGATGAAAGACAAAGAAAGCAAGTAGAATGTATTGCCATCAAAGTGTTGAGATAATGGTGAAAATAAAATGAAAACGACGAAAGAAGATTAGTTAAGTGAAGTGAAAAATGAGTATTATTGAAATAAAAATATGAGTTTGCTTATAAAGGTAAAAAGTATGAAGGTTGGCTTAAAAATATATAAACGGCATCATATTTGCCTATTTTAATTAATTTCCAAAAAAATATTGGGAATTTTAGAGATTCTTCATATAAATTATAATGGACTTCATATATATATATATATATATATATATATATATATATTTGTTATTTGTTACTTTGAAATCAAACAATTTTTTTCATTTTTATCCTTTTACATTTTTTTAAATTTAGAATTGAAAGACTAAAGCCTTATGTATTTTTCGTGTTTTCTGTTAAAAATTTTGGTAAGTAAGAAAATTACTATTTAAATGTCTCTTAATTGAATAAATTTAATTTAGTGACAATTTTAGCCCTATATTGAACAAATTGAAGTTTGTATCTATTTATTAGTTCATAAAAAGGTTGTACCTAAATTGATAATATCCCTTCTTTTTAAATTTATTTTTAACTTTTACTTCTTCAATCATACTTGGTTGATATAAACTACTTTATAAAATTTAATTTAAAATATATTTAGATCCTTGATATATTGTTCATAGATATATGAATTTAAGAGAAGGTAAGATTTTATACTCTTTTTTTTTTTTCCATTTATGCAAACTCTTTTTAAAGATGAGCAATAATACATGCATTAATATAAACTTAAGTACAAATAATAACTGTGTTATTATATTATATTATATTTAATATTAAATATACGATGACACAACAGTTTTTATATCCAGGTTTGTTGCCATCATTAAATAATGAAGTATAATTGTATAAAACTAACTTATTAAATATTCAATAGATCAAATGAATTATGTGTTGATCAAAATGTAATGTAAACAAGTTTAGGAAAGGAATGAGACCAAAATGATTTATTAATATGAATATATTCACCAGAGGTTTAAATTAATTACTTAATTATACGGCCACTAAATATTTGTCAAACATGCAATATTTGGTAATTGTTAAAGAAGGTATTAGCAAATTAAGAAGTGAAATTAATGAGTTGTTTGTAAGATTGTCCTGCTTTAATTGTTATTTTATAGATTAATTGATCATACATATAACAGAAAGGAGTCTTCTCTTTATGGTAACATTTAATTTTTAATATTACAGCGAAGGATGCAGTCATGGATTTCATAATATTGAATAACACCATTGCTCACCTCTAACTGACTGAGATAAAAAGTCTTGAAAATAAAAAAGTTAAAAGGAAGAAAAGAGAGAAATTCGAGAAGAAGGAATTAAGGGAAAGACAGGACCTCAATTACACTTACCTTCATCTCTTCTCTTTTATATACGCAAGTCTTTTGACCATCATTTCTATACAAAATACATAATGTCTTTTGCCTCTCTCCTGTTGTGGTTCCCGGCTCCCCACGATCTTTTTCTTTTTCTTTATCCAACAATTATCATAATAATCCCCATCAGGGACTTGTCTTTTTATCTAGTGAGTTTCTTACTACCTTTTGTGTTACTTTTTTTATTTCTTTTCTTCTGTCATTGGAATCCCTTTCAATACGCATATATACAGTACAGAGATGTCTAATGTCAGCAATGCACTAATTGAACCAGAAGCAAAGAGGGAGGGAATACTAGATAATCTTTTCTTTTTCTTTTTCTGTTGTGGGGTGTTGATGGATATCAATGTCATGTTTCTGTTTATCGGATCTTTTATCCTGAAACATTTGAAGTAATTCGAATTCTTATAAATATAGATCGAGTTATGTTCCATAAGTTGTAAGGTGACCATTTTCAGTGTTCGTTTACTGAGCACATTTTAATTTCCAGTGAAAATAAAAAAAGAAATCGCTAGTTTATTTTGTATTATAGTTGAAAAGCTATTGGTATTATTTTTTGATGGCAGCATCGTAGATTTCCCAAACAAACAGGTCGTGTTTGTGTTTCAGAGTAACCTGGCTTGCTTTTAAATGATACGTCAATGTAAAAACCAGCAGGAGAAACGTAGATTGTTAGGTTAAATTTGAATTTTATCTTCTTCTTACAGGTTTTTGGCCGTTTGGGGCTAAAGACAAACGAGTTATCTTTAGCAGTGCTCTATCAAGACCTCAAATCCAAGGTACGATGATAGTTTTGATTTATGTAAATAATAAATTAAAATAATCTAAATAATATTTGATCCATACTCATGTCGTACAAATAACATTATCAAAATTTGCTAATGCAGATGCGTTTCAAGTGATTGATGACATAGAAGAGGAAGACATTGAGGTTGCTTCGACAAAAAAGATTTCTTTAATTAATATTTTATCTATTTTGTGAAATATAAGATTGGCAGTAAAAGGAAATGGAATTTTATGGTTGTTATAATGTGATTTGTTTATTTAATCTATAGATTTCTTTGCCAAATGAGATAAAGGAAGGCGTCCATGCCATTAGATCGATGTTGGGCTCCATGGATGATGGAGAGATAAGTATTTCGGCTTATGACACAGCATGGGTTGCTCTTGTTGAAGACGTTCATAACGGTGCAGCCCCTCAATTCCCATCTAACCTTCAATGGATAGCCAACAATCAACTTCCCGATGGCTCATGGGGCGAAGATAAAATATTTTCAGCACACGATCGATTGATTAACACATTAGCATGTGTTGTAGCACTAAAATCATGGAATATCCATGATGATAAGTGTCAGAAAGGTATTGAAATTATGAAATAAAAGCAAGAAATATATTAACTTAAGATTAGATTAATCTCCATGCGTATAATAATATTCTACATTTTATTTTTATCATAATAGGAATGAAATTTTTTAATGAAAACATATCGAAGATTGAGAATGAGAATGATGAGCACATGCTAATCGGATTTGAAGTTGCCTTCCCTTCTATTCTGGAAATGGCCAGCAGTTTAGGGATTGAAGTGCCATATGATTCTCCTGTGCTGCAGAAGATCTATACAAAGAGAAATTCAAAGCTCTCGAGGTTAGATTTCATCAAAAGCTCTCAAGCTTCCGTCATAATTATGTTGGTTTTTTACTTTAGAATCAATTAAAATGGAGAGAAAAATGACCCTTATCTTTAGAGAAATACCTAGGTCCCTTTGTTATCTTTATCATAACATGGATGTAATGTAGTTACTTTGTGTATGTGATAGGATTCCAAGGGACATAATGCACAATATGCCCACAACATTACTCCACAGTTTGGAAGGAATGTCAGACCTCGATTGGAATAAGCTTTTGAAATTACAGTGCCAAGATGGCTCCTTCTTGTTCTCTCCTTCCTCCACTGCCTATGCCCTCATGCAAACTAAGGATGAGAATTGCTTGAAATATTTAAAAAGAATAGTCCAAAAATTCAATGGTGGAGGTACTTAAATATATCTGACATAAATTAATTAACTGCCCTAATTTTAACTAGAAATTCCCATTTTCTCACTTTTTTAATCAATGGAATTTATTTTAGTTCCGAATGTGTATCCGGTCGACATGTTCGAACATCTATGGGCGGTGGATCGATTGCAGCGCCTCGGAATTTCAAGATATTTCCAACCTGAGATTACTCAATCTTTAGAGTATGTTTACAGGTATGATAATAAATCATATAACCAACTACATTATATAAATCAAAATAATGATAAAATTATTAAAATAATTGTGATCAATTATTTAAATTTCAGGTATTGGACTAAAGAGGGTATTTGTTGGGCAAGAAATTCTCATGTTCATGATATTGATGACACATCCATGGGATTTAGGCTATTAAGGTTACATGGTTTTGACGTTTCTGCTGGTAAGTTTAGAAAACAGCCAATATCTATTATTTTCTAAATTTCTCCTGCATATTTACATTATTGTGATCGTACTTTTCCGATCTCTTACAGACGTGTTTAAACACTTCGAGAAAGGCAACGAGTTCTTCTGCTTCGCCGGGCAATCGAATCAGGCGGTCACTGGAATATACAACTTGTATAGAGCTTCTCAAATTATGTTCCCCGGAGAGAAAATCCTGGATAATGCCAAGCAGTTTTCAGTAAAGTTTTTAAGAGAAAAGCAAGCTGCCAACCAGCTCGTAGATAAATGGGTCATAACGAAAGACTTACCCGGCGAGGTATGACCCCAAAATAAAATGTCTTCAAACTTTTCATATCTTTTCACCGTTAGCAAAAAGCGGAGCCGTATCATCTAACTAATCTCATAAAAAATCTGATAAATCTATAGACAACTGTATTGATCACTGTTAATGATATGATGGAAACTTTAATATTGGGGTGTGGCCACTGACAGAGACAGTTCATCCAAAAAAGAAAAATGAAATTACTACTACACTAAAATTACTGAAAAAGCCTTGACTAGAAGAGCTATTTTGATGAAAAAGTAAAACTATATGGGAAAATGGCAGGTTAATTAAGAAAATATGGTGATTTTGACAGGTGGGTTTCGCTTTGGATGTTCCATGGTACGCAAGCTTGCCTAGAATCGAAACAAGACTATTCATAGAACAATATGGAGGCGAAGACGACATTTGGATTGGCAAAACCCTTTATAGGTATGCAAATTTATCGTTTGTTTGTGTTTTTAACAAGAATCTTTGCATTTGACGAATCAAAATTCCAGATGCGTCCAGTCAACTCATTCCACGACCTGGATAAAGCCATTCGCTATACTTTAAAATTCAAAACTTAGCAGGCTTCCATTTTTATCATTTACCATTGTTCTACTTATACGTGTGTTAGTAACACGTTTAACTTAATTTTTTAGTAACTCTGTATTTTTTAAGCCCAGGATGCCCTGTGTAAACAATGACATTTATCTTCAACTTGCAAAATTAGACTACAACAACTGCCAAGCTGTACATTTGAGAGAATGGGACTCCATGAATAAGTGAGTAATTCATTTGATTAATTGTTTATATTTACTTCATTTTTAATGTATTAATTTATGTAACATTCTAAATTAATCTATATTTCAGGTGGTACTCGGAGTATAAACTCCAGAAATTTGGAATCAGTGTCGGACGCCTTCTGTTAGCATATTTTGTGGCATCGGCTAGTATATTTGAACCAGAAAGGTGGCAGGAGAGAATTGCTTGGGCGAAGACCGCCTTTCTGATGGTGATGATCTCGTCTTATTTCGACAACCGGAACAATTCTGATAAGCTGAGAAGAACCTTCGTGAATCAGTTCAGAAACTACATTAACCCACAGAACCACATCAATATTAACGGAAGGTATGTGTATCATACACACACACACACACACACATAGGGAGAGAGAGGGGTTATGTATGTTGATTTTTAAAAAATAAATAAAGGTCTAAAATTAATATTGCATGTGATTTGTTTTACAGAAGATTGGAATCAGACAAGATAGGACTAGGATTGATAAGGACATTGCTTGGAACGCTTAACCAAATTTCATTGGACGCATTGTTGACACAAGGACGAGACTATAGCCGCCATTTACGACAAGCTGTTAGTATATTTTTTAATTAACCAAAGAACTGAATGAAGCCAATAAATTGAGTTAATTGAGGTTTTGTTTTTGTTTGGTTTCTCCGAAAAAATTTCTAGTGGGAAAAATGGCTGATGAAGTGGGAAGCAGAAGGAGATAGGCATCAAGGAGAAGCAGAGTTAATTATACAAACAATAAATTTAACTGCTGGCCGTTGGATTTCAGAGGAGCTCTTGTCTTATTCTCAATACAGACTTACCCATCTCACAAACACAATTTGCCATAAACTTGCTCATTTCCAAGACCAAAAGGTCAGCAATGTCAGACACAAAAAAAATCTTTGTATTTAAATTTCTTAATTAATCTTGGAATTTTTTTTTTTTTTTTGGGTATTTTGCAGGTAAATGATAATGCTGACAGTGTTGGTGGAATCGCAAGCCTCCAAATAGAGTCCGATATGCAAGAACTTGTGCAGATAGTGCTCCAAAATTCTTCAAATGACATCAACTCGGATATCAAGCGCACATTTCTCACAGTTGCTAAGAGTTTTTACTACAGTGCTTATTGTGATCGTGAAACTATCCGTTCTCACATTGACACTGTACTTTTTCAGAGAGCCTATTGATCCATGTGTTAGAAATATAAGTTCTATTTAAATGTTTGAAAGAAACGTGAAAAACCGATTTAATATTTCTATTTATTTATATATTCGGTTTTCTTTTGGATTGAGAAACATAACTAATATATGTTGAATCACTAATAGTTGTAATAAAGTTAGGGTTTTAGAGCTAATCATTTGAGGCTATTTTTGCAATTTCATCTGAAGTTTGTATTGTGTAATTTCATATACATATATATCGTAACAAAGGGATTAATGTGTAATTTAATCATCAGAGCCCTATAAGAACATATAATAGTTAATCTAGAAACATTAGTAGTTTTGATATTATTCTAACTAAGGACACAAATAATATGGTAAGAGTATTATAGTGTTAAATAACTATATCAAAAGATAATAACGATCACATGTGTTGAGGTTGTTGGTGTCAATCTGGTGCAACACATAAGGGTATACACGTTGTTGCATGCCCATTGGATTGAGCCACTGAAAAGATTTCACATAAATGATAACCTCAATATCTATGGAATAGATACTATAATGAATGGTGGTATATGTAATTTCTAGATTTAAGATCGTCAAAATATTTTGTACATCAATTAACATAGTTTTACATTAGCTTAAAGTAGCTTTTTTTATAGGAATATCAATACAGTAGTAGTTGGTTACTTTGAGAAGTGTAACAAGACTATAATAGATCAACAAGGGATTCATTGCTCCTAGGTACGAAAGAAATATATCTTGTGCTGCTATTTGATGAATGACTACAACCAATCAAATTTATTGCCACAATGAGGATTAGGGTCAATGTTTGAATCCAATTTTACATGGTCGTAGAATAATTTTATTAATGATTGCATCATTAATGCAAGAAAATTTTCCACATATATAATATAAGACAACACAAGAAAACAATACAAATCTTGGTACTTCTATCAATAAAAAGAAAAAAAAAAAACAAAACCTAAAGTTCCTAATGAACCTCCTAGGAGTTAATAAGCTTGGAAAGAAAAGGCTCTTGGTTCATATTTCATTTCTTCTCAAGCTTTAGTTTTCTTAGTAGAAGGTTACAAAAATTGTGTACATAATAAAATACCTCATCAACTAAAAATGGAAAAAGATCCAAAAACTCATAATAAGGTTGTAACTTTAAACGATTTTGCCTATTGGAAATAGACTATAAATGATTAAATGGATTCTTCACCATCTAATGGCACAATGGTGTTAGTAGATTTGTCTCCTAGTTCTAAACCTAAAGGCTATAAATGGTTTTTAGGAGAAAATATAATAAGGATGGTTTGTACAAACCTTTAAAGCAAGATTAGTAGTTAAAGGGTTTAAACATAATTATAGAATTGATTACTTTGATACTTATACACCAACGACAAGGTTGACATCTATTAGAGTAATGTTTGTTCTAACATCAATTTATAATTTCTATATACAACAAATGGATTTTAAAACAACGTTTTAAGTGGTTATATAAATTGAGTATACATGGAACAAGCCAAAGGGTTTGTGTTGTTGGGTAATAAAACAAAAGTTTGTAAATAGGTTAAGTCTTTTTATAGTATAAGCAAGCTCCTAAACATTGACAGAAATTTTTCCATAATGTAATTTTTGTTAGTAGATGCTTTAGAAACTAATCATATTATCAATTTTAAAGCGTTTCATCTTGTATAAATAATTAATATTAATAAAAGATGTGTTCTATTTTTTACATGTGCATTTAGTTTCACTTTATATATTTATTGGCTAAATATATATTGTATGCATGTGAATTGTCTAGATGATATAGATTTTTAGAAGATTGAATCGTTGAAGTGTTCCACACATACATGATGTCAATTGGCCAATGACATTGCATAATACGCATGCTAAATGTCTTCGTTGATTATCATAGAATGATATTAGTATAGTTAACAATGAAAGTCATATCATAAGGCATTTGAGTGGATTAACGGTTAATGAGTTGTTTTTAAAAAATGCCAGTTACAATGAATCATATGGACATATAAAATATAGTCAATGATGTGTTGTAAGATCATATTAATGCATCATTGATCCTTAGACTTAAGATGTCATGGTTGGATATATATATTTCATATATATTGTTTAATTACGAGGTTATTTATTTAAGTCATGTACAATATGTCAAGTCGGTTATACATTATTCGTATACAAAAACAAGTGATAGTCAAAAAGGAATTTGTTGGCTTGATATAATTTTATTTTGAGTTCCCAAAAGAATATCGATAAATAATGGAAATCAAAATCTCTTACTAGAGTATAATGAAAGTGATAAGAAAGGTTGTTCATAGTGATGTGCTCCAAATATATTGATCAACGATTTAATACATGATTAAGGCTATGGTTTTGATATATCATGAATTTGTCCTTGATCGAGATTTGACAATTGGGAAAAAGGTTTAATGGAATTTGTCTTCATTGTGATTTAGAGACTATGACCCATTGCTATATATTAAGATAGTCGATGCACTTTCATACATTTTTTAGTGTTAATTTTCAATTCATGGCTAAGCCATATCGAACTTAAAAGGGCAAAAACAAAAATATAAGTAATTAAAGAAAACGTAGAGAGAAAATTGATTATTTGAGGATGACTATCACTTCTAAGGTTAATTAAGTAACATCATGTAAAATGTTTCAGGGGTGTGGCGTAACATTTTAGATGTTGAAATGTTAAATTATATAAAAAGGCCAAAGGACTTATTCCCACCTAAGATTTGATGTTTTTCCAAATTCTCATCCTTTAATTATTAAAAACCTAAAGATCCACCCATGAAGGATTAATTTTAACATTTTCTATTAATCTATGATTGAAATGACTATTTTATCTTATATCCAATGAAATGACCAAAATACCATCAAATGAAAAAACTTTAACAAAGTGTTTTATTTTTCTTGAGAATTGTTGATTGATGGTTGTATTGTCAATGAAACATCCACATTTTATGAAACACTTTGTGGGCAACAAGAAAAAAAAATCCAACTAAGTCTCTTCATTGTTACAACTCAAAACCAAACAAGGAAGAGATCTTAAATAGATCCAACCAAAGTTGCTTCTTTGTTATAGCTCAAAACCAAACAATTCCAACAGAACTTCTTCATTCATTTAACTCAAAATCAAACAAATCCAATAAAGTTTCTTCTTCTTCATTACAACTAAAATAAACAAATCCAACAAAGATATTTTTTTAATTATAATAACTCTAAACCAAACAAGCAAGAGTACAAAAAAAAAAAAAATTCAACTAAAGCTTCTTCTTGGTTGCAATTTAAAACCAAACAAGCAAGAAAATTTAAAAAGAAAAAAACAAAAGATCCATATCCTACAATAAATCGGTTATTGATGAAATAAAAACCGAAAAAAAAAACAAGAAGTAAAGGCCTTGAAATAAGGAGAATTTTTTAGGTGACAATGGAACGACTAAAACTATCTCAGTTAATCCATAGTCGTTGATTTGAATGAAAATAAAGAATGGTTCACTTTCTATTGAGACATCAAAGTATTCTGATTCAGAGTAGGATTCTTAGTCTATAACAGATTCGAACCCATCAGAAAATATGTTGATAATGAAAGTTGTTCATGGCATCTACTCATCCGTTTCCGAGTAGAAGGACTCAACATCATAGTCTTTCTAGTTTTGGATTGAGTTATAAAATTTAGTTGAAAGTCTGGCAGACTAACTTGGACTTCTCTTTGCTTGGGCAGTTTTTCGCATAGTGACAAGATTTATTACATAGGTAAAAAAGAATAGATTTTACTAAAATGTCTTTTTTTGCTAATAGAAAAATATTAAAGTTAATCTTTGATGGGTGGGTCTTTAGGTTTTTAATAGTTAAAAAGTGAAAATTTGGGAAACATCAAATCTTGAGTGGGAATAAGTCCATTGGCCATATAAAATTACCAAGAACGTGAATTTGATTTGCATTAAGGATTATTATGCAATCCTTTTATTTAGCAAAGGCATCTATGGCAATTGAAGAAATTGTTTTTAAGGGCTCAAATATATAAAGGATATGTTATATCATTTCAAAAAAAAAAAAAGCTTCATTTTGAACAAATTATTTTCTCTCTCAAAACCTCTCATTCTCGTCTCTATCTAGTTTGCAAGAGTGTAGATTTCTTTTAGAGGTCTTGAAGTTTTAAGACTTGACTCCATCCATACTAAAAGAATCAAGCTATTGTAGAAAAAGAATAGGTAATTTCTACAATAATTTTTTTGAATATTATGCTTTTTTTTCATCATACAATTCTAACATGTATGCTATGAACATGCATGTGTGTTTTTGTTCATCAATTTTCTTTCTTATCCTTTAATTTTGTCACATGGTTTTCATCATGATATTGTAGATAAATGCATATATGCAAAATTCACTAACAAGTGGATAATATGTTAATAATAGAAACTAGTTTGCAAGGGATAAATGTTACTAAAAAAATCATAACTTAAAATGAAAGATTTAGGTGAGGTAGATATTATCCTAAGTATTAAAGTTGAAAAATATGGTGGAGGTTACATTTTGTGTCAATCTCATTATATTGAGAAAGTAAATACAAAATCCAATTATGTGAGTATTAAAGAAGTGAACACTCTATTAGTTTTTTTTTTTTTTCCCTTTGTAAATTAATTGAAAATTCTAGAAGATTTAGTAGTCAACTTTACTATGCAACTATTAGTGGAAATTTGATGTATATCATGTATTGTACTAGATTGGATATTGTTTTTTCAGTTTGCAAGATTTCAAGATATTTTTATAATCCTAGTAAAGATCATTGGAGAGTTATAGTAAGATATTTGGTTATGTTAAACATACAAAGTCATATGGTTTGTTCTATAATAGCTTTTCAATAATATTAGAAGGATATATTGATGCAAGTTGGATTACAAGTATAGGTGATAAGATGGTAACACTAATCCTCAGATACATGTCTCTAGATGAAATATAGATCCTAAGAGATGTGTTGACTTATCTATTACTCAAAACATACGATGGATATATCTTAACTTTGGCATGTTATACTTAAATTAAATTGCATGCAAAAAAGAGAACAAACAACTTCACTGAATAAATTTCTATTATAAAATCCATAACATCTAACATCTATCCAAACAATGTCTGAAAACTAAAAAACTCATCCATAGCATCTGGTAATCTGAAACTCTAACTAAAATGTGCATAAATGAAGACATGATTTCAAATTGTAAATAAATACATCATAAATCAACATAGTAGTAAATGACTAAAATGCCCCTCCTTATGCAATTTCTTAGTTGGACCATTGGCTACCCTACTGCTCACCTCACCTACTTGCAAAACCACAAATAGAGGAACAAATGAGTGTTATAACACTTAATAAATAGGCGACCTCGCGACACCTTAAACACAAGGTACTTGAATGGACATTCTTAAGCTGAACTAGGTTTTAACATACTGGTGGTTTACTATTAATTGTTTTTCAACATCCCAGATGCTTATCTGGCTAAACAACGACATACTCATGCCCTATCTCTATAAGCATTGTCATCATGGATAACTAGTCTTAAGCTCATAGTATCAATTGGATACCAAATCTTGATCTCGACATCCTTGATGTCATGTGAAAGTATACTAATGACATCCTAAATGTTTATTATCACTAGTGCACATAAAACTAGGTCAGTCAGGCTTAGGGCAAACTAAACATTGATACCCTGGTCACATAAAGAAATCTGAGCGTAGTCCCTCCTATTCTATGTATGCATAACTATAAGATTACTAACTATTAACCATCTTTGAATGAACCTTACCACAAACACATATGAGAAATATCTCGTTGAATGTGTGAGGAATTAACCTATTGTAATTCTCTCTTACAATGCACACTTGAATATAAATAAGTTACTAATGTGAATATTTAACTTTAGCCTTATTTCTTTCACATATACTACACCACATTGCACATTGTTGGTGCCTAAGTCAATGTCGTCCAATTTTATCACTTTTTTGTTTTTGACCCAAATCCGCTTTGTTTAGGGTCTATGTTGTCATCCACATAGTCGGACACCTCTTGCTTACTAGCTATATTAACTTGGCTCTAACATGGCTATTTTATCTTTATCCCAATTCTAGCATACAAAATAAGGGCAAAATTGTCTTTTCTTAACTATGTATATGCATGATTTAACCATGCGCACTCATACCTCTAAAAAGCCATACACGTGCATACACTTCTTGGAGTCAAAATCGTGCATTACAATTCTTGACTAATGACATACTACCTTGGCTAACGTTCGTTAACCCTAATTTCAACCTTCATGATCATCCATCTCACCCATCATGACCATGCATCCTCTTTTAATTTGTACAAATGTACACCTCATAATGTATGATTGTATATTACCTAATTATACAACCCTTACAGGTGTGCAATCATGAATAGGTTGATCATCGTCTACCTAAAGCATATACAACCGTTCATCCATGAATGTACAAGTGTACATAATCATCTAACATACTGAATCTAGCATTTTTCAATAAACCTAACCCGTCTCTATCCCTTAAAAATATCAAAGTAAGGCTCTAACACCCTAATCATCATATTCACATAGCAACCTCAAGATACACAGATCAATCTATCTTAGTTCATGGCATATACCTATAGTATATGTTCATGAATCTCATGTGGGGTTTTTTTGAGTCATCGAAAACCAAAAAGAACAACGAAAGTAAATTAAAAACAATCAAATGGCTTAAAAACCTTGAGTAGGATCATGTTTTAGATAAAATTTTCATGAACTTGCAAAATCTAACGTAGGGTGTTCATAGCACATGAAAAGGCTATGAATAGTCTTCAACGTCAAGGAAAAAGTTAAACTGGGCTAATTCAATTCTATTAGACAAGCTTATTCCATTAATAGCTTCACCCTTATTCAAACACTCTAGGATTATCATCAAATAACCCTATGTCTTTAGAGTCCAGATTGACTCATATATGTGTGACCTATAAGCTCTTTATTGAGTTGAGAGTGTTCGGATTCAAATCAAATCTAAAAACAAACCAAGATTGACTTTTAGCAAAATGTCATGACTACTCGATCAATAAAGTGTCAACAAACAACTCTTTAGCCTTTTGAATTTTATGGTTGTGCACATTACGATCCCTTTGTTAATTGATATCTCTCGTCGCTAAGATATAGATACATGTCTATCTCATTGACTCCTTAATATAAACTGATATACATCAATAACTGTATAATTCATATTAAGCTACAACTTAATCCATTGTGGCCAAAGTTTTGAGTGATCATTGATGTCTTTAGTATTCTTATTCGAGACATCGTCTCTTATGCTCGAGAGTGATAAATCCTTTATTAATCCACCATAGCTTCCATGCAAATCTCATTATGGCTAATCACCACCTTTATGGTTACCTCTATTACTATGACACGTTAGATGACATAAAACCATATCAATCCTTATATAAGATAGTTTAGTGACCTTAAGTTTAAGGATCACATATACTTATAAGTTAGAGAATGTATTTTGTGGACATTGGAGTAACTATCCATATGAAAATTCTCAATTCAAGTTAGTCTGATGATATGTCTATAAAATGTACTCATGTGTTACACCAAACTAATGACTAATAGTTTCAATATATGAGAATTGTCGTTACCTTTTAATGGAGTCACTCAACAATATGACAATCGCATCTCTATTACTTGTGCCCTTAGTCAAAGTAATATTAGGATTATAGATGTTTTTAGAATGACCATATAATGTGTTCATAGGGTTCTCATAATCAGTCATCAAATCTGCTTGTCACGATTCTACCATTTCAAGTTCATATTATTATTACAAACATATTATGTACATATTAATATGAATGAATAACAGTGGCCTTTTTATTAATAAACAAATAAATTACATTATATACAAGTACAAACTAATTAGCTTTAAGGTACTACCATGATAATCTTCCACTTGCACTATAGCCAATCTCTTACATGTCTATCATGCTTCTACTACGACAAAGGCTTGGTCAACGAGTCTACCAAATTGTCATCTTTGTCAACCATTGCTATTTGTACATCTCCACACTAAACAATCTCTTGAATCAAGTGATAATGTCTGAGTATGTGTTTGTACCTTTAGCGAGACTATGGTTCTTTAGCTTGAGTAATGGCTCCATTATTATCATAATAGAGCTCGATTGTTTTGGCAATGTTGGAAATCATTCCAAGTTCTGTTGTAAACTTCTTAATCCAAGTAGCTTATTTTGCCACTTTAGAGAAGATAATGTACTTAGACTTTGTTGTGGAATCAACAACTAGCTTATCTAGCTAATTACACTATCATTTAAACAAAACACAAATCTCGATTAACAATTAATGTCATCTCAATTAGTCTAAAAACTCGAATTATTGTATCCTCTCATAATGAGTTCGGAGTCTCCACCATAAACTAAAAATATATCTTTAGTCCTTTTCAAGTACTTCAAAATATTTTTTATAGTTGTCCAATATTTTTCACTTATATCAGATTGATATCTACTACAAATATTCAAGATGTATAAGACATCAACCCTCATATATAACATGGTATACATGATCGATTATATTATTGATTCGTATGGGATCTAACTCATCTTATCTTTTTAGATTGTGTTTGTGGACACATCTTTTTTAAGAGATAGGCACCATGAGACATCGATAGAAATCTCTTTTTAGATTTCTTCATGTTGAATTTAGGCCAAGCAACTTACATGATCTATCACAATAGATCTTACTACCGAGGATGTAGGTTGTTTCTCATAAATCTTTCATGAAAAAGCACTTGCATAACCAAATTTTTACTGATTGCAAGTTCGGAATATTAATTGTAATATTCAGTATGTCATTGACATACAATATCATATATGTCACAATGTTCCCACTAAACTTCTTGTACACACATGGTTCATCTTCATTTTTGATAAAAACCCAACTCATATATGACTTTATCAAAATGAATATTCTAGCTCTTCAAAGCTTACTTAATTCCATAAATGGACCTTTGTAGCTTGCATACCTTATCAGTCTATCCAACAAGAATGAAACCATTAGGATGTGTTATATACATATACTTTACAAGGTTACCCTTTAGGAAGATAATCTTGATATCCATTTTCCAGATTTTATAATCATAGTATGCCATAGTTGCAACCATAATCCTGATAGACTTAAGCATTGCAATCGATAAAAAAGTTTTATCCTAGTCAATGTCATGTTTTTGGATGAAACCTTTGGCAACTAGTCTGTTTTATAGGTATACATGTTATCTTTTATGTCAGTTTTCTTCATTTGTACCTAACAAGTTTTACCCCTTTAAGTGCATTCATCAGAGTCTATACTTGGTTCTGGTACATGGAGTCTATCTCAAATTTCATGTTCTCAAGTCATCCCTCAATCTCTGGACTCAAAAAAGCATTATCGTAGGTTTTAGGCTCATTATCACGAATGACTAGTATGTCAACTTATTAAGTCATGAGAAAACCGAATCTCTCTAGCACATGACATTCTTGGATAAACCTATGTAGCTCTTATATGTGTTGAGTTGGTTTACTATATTTCATCTGAGGTGGAGTGACTTTCTCATCATGATCAACCATCTATATAACACATCATCATGTCCAATATCTTTGGTATCATATGATACTAGAACTTCATCAAGTTTCATCTTCCATACAGCCGGACATTTTTGCTATAGCTATCTATCTTAAATCATTTTGATGTAGTTTTTTTATGCTTTTTCCTTTTTTGTCCCTTTTTTGCATAAAATGTAACACCCGCAGGTATGTCTCAAGAACATATTAGTCATTTTATATAAATATGTTAATGTCCGGTTGATTTACTGTAAGATACATTATAGAATATAAATTTTAAGTGACACACGAACCTATATGGAGTGTCATGCCCATGTGTTAGGTTTTAAGTCAGTCGGATAAGATGAATGTGGCGTAATTTTGAATTAAGTGGTACACGATTATGTGTGGTGAAACACACCCCTATGTGTAGTGTTACATTGAAACAACTTATATAAGACACATCAACTCTATTTTCAAGAATTATATCCCTATCCAAACATATGAGTTTTAGTAGAAACAAGAGAGAGAGTTTGAATTTAACCATCAATCGATATTGTGGTAGCTTCAACTATGTTTTCTAATGAGAGTGAAAACAATAGTTGTAGAAAAAAAGAGGGTCATCGAGTATCTTGAATTTATTACATTAGAAATTTCCATGTAAGTGAGATCTCTTTACACCTTGATGTAATGCATTTTAATAGTGGATTGAGAGATTTCTTCCTTTATCATGTCGTATGTTATGGTCTGTATTCATAGTCTTGAATTATTCATAATGGATGAATTTTTACCATGATTTCAATCATGTTATTTGGTGATGAGGTTGGATTGCTTTTAAGATAGGAACTCATGCATATATGTTAGTGGATTTTATGTATAGTTGATTAGATTTGCATGTGATTTTAATAAGAATTTCAAGATTCTATGTGAGAATGTGGTTGTTTAAGTTTTTACAAACTTAGTTAATCCATGTGAGTAGTATAATTGTTATAGTTGATGAAAAGGACTACCGTTGTGCTTGGTTTGGAAATGTTCAGATATTATTTTGATGTTGAAACATGTCAAGATTTTGACATATTAGTTGTATAGGCCTATTTAAGGTTACCCAATATTGACAAGGTAGTCGAATATGCAATAAAAATTTAAAACTCAAACCAAACACTTTAAACAATAAATTTCATAAACATGTTTTAATATCCATAAGGTGTTTGAAATCATATACTTATGTTGAGCAGCTCTTTGGTTCTTTAATGGCCAAGAGAAGACAATATCAAACCTTTTGAAAGTGGTGTCTTGGTATCCACATGAAACATGAACTTGAATGAAGGCTAATTAATCATAAAAGGTTATTAGGGCTTTATGATTAAATGTGTATGTGTATTGCTAGAGAGATAGGGGCTAGGTTTCTTAATATTGAATAATGTGTCTAACTTCATGAATGCACGTTCCTTTTATAAATAATGTCATGAATAACCGATACTAATAATATGAACGGTCGTTCACTTCCTCACAGTGGTGAACAGGCGTTACCCATCATAAACGGTCATTCTTGTTTAAGAAAAAAGTCAAACTAAGTTGATTCAATCCTATTTGTCAAACCCAATTCATTCGTGACCTCACCCTTATCGTCTTATACCAAGTTTATTATCAAATAACCCTTTGCCTTAAAGTTCGAGTCAACTCCTATCACGTGTGAACACATAAGCTCTCTATTGAGTTGATCATGCTCAGATTCAAATCAAATCCAGGCCTAAACCAAAAATGGCCTCTAACAAGACATTATAGACACTCGACCAACAGAGTGTTAGCAAACATCTCTTAAGGCTTGTCAACATGATTGTTACATGTAATTCGATCTTTTTATCAATTGATATCTCTCGAGGCTAAAATGCAGAAGTATTTCTATCTTAGTAGCTCTTTAATATGAACTGATACACATCAATGATCAACATAGACTAAATTACAACCCAATCCCATTGTGGCCACAAATTCAAGGGCTTATAGATATCATTTAGCATTCTCATGCGAGATATCTTCTCTCAAGCTCAAGACTGACAAATTTTTTATTAATTTACCATAGCCTCTATGCGTATCTCGATATGGTCAATCACTACCTTTATAGTTATCCCAATTACAATAACATATTGGATAATGTCAAATCATACTGATCCTCACATAAGATAGTCCAATGACCTCAAGTCAAAGGATTACATACACCCATATGTTAAGAATGTTTTTTATAGACACTAAAGCAATTATTCATATAGAAATCCTCTAGTCAAGTCAGTCTGGTGAACACATCTACAACATACACTCATATATTGCACTAAGTTATTGATGAACTACTTCGATACATGAGAATTATCATTACCTTTTAGTTGAGTCATTTAACACTATGATAATCTCATCACTATTAAAAATGCCTTTGGTCATAATAATGTTAGGATTATAGATATTTCTAGAATGACCACTAAATATGCACACAAGGTTCCCATAATCAATCATCTAATCCTCTCATCACAATTCTACCATCGTAAAGACATTATTTGTTCCATCATATTAAGTGAAACATATATGAATTGAATAATAATGAATTATTTTAGTATTAAATAATTATAAAAATTACAATTAAAAATGTTAAGTTTGATTGCCTCTAGGACACCTATCATAACAAGTTGATTGTCCTATTATGCCAAGTTAGGATTTAAATGGTGAATGCATAAAGACCAAATTAAGTTTACACTTCTAATTTCTAGGTTAGACATATGATCATATGCTATAGGACACACACTCATGTACATGAAACCTAGAAAGTAGATTAAGTTTTTTTGACAATTTGACAATTGTTGGACACTGTTGACTATAGAGCAAATAACTAAGGCATGAAATTCACCCGTGTATGTCATATGAAAGATCGTGTGTGGGTTGAAATGGCTTTAATACCTTTAAGAAGTAAAGCGCTTGAAGTGAATTTTAGTTAAGAAAAACATTAAGTCTAAAAAAGGCACATGCCCATGTTTGGAGACACGCATGCTCATGTGTAGTAGGAATTTGTTGCACAAGGAAAGACCATAGTGAATGAAGGTCATGTATGATACAAAAGGACAACACCATTTTGTTTATAACATAGTAGAGGCATGCCTTGAAGGGAATAGCCATGTCTCATGCACAAGGAAAAATACATGTCTATGTATCCCAAGATGAATACCTATGTATGAAAGGCCAATTAAAAAAGAAAAGGGGAATTAGGCTAAAGGTTTAAAGGTCGTCCCAAAAGACAAAATAGAGGTTTCAGGTATATAGTAGTACCCAATATACCTTAAAGATGAGATTATGTTAGGGCATGAGTTAAGATTAGAATGAAAGCTAACACAAGCCTGAGGTGATCGAAGGCTCATGATGTATGCATGTTAGATGTCTTAAGGTTATTACGATAGGGCACCATGAGTACAAACTCTCTACACTACCTATAGTAGGACATGTCTACAATAAGACATGTCTATAATAGGACATTGTATCGATAATAAAGTATTAGCTTGCAGTAAAACCCAATTATAGTGATGTTCGACAGTCCAACAGTGGTATAAGTGAGTGAATTGCATAACAAGTGCTCACATGGTCAAGGTGCCAAATTTCTGTATTCAATTTAGTTTGATCAACTTAGTTTTCGAATGTTAGCACTTTTACCTAAAGATGTTATGATCACCTCAGTAGGGATTTAGGAAGTGGTTCCTTAGTGACCAGATGGAACATTATTTGATTCGAGAGTTATAATATGTAGCCTACATATTTTCGAGATCAGTATGAGTACAGATATGAGATATATGACCTATCATCATCCTAATAAAAGTTTCGTGACAACTTTAGATTGCAAAGTTAGTATAGGTCAAGTCAAGGGCATTTTGGGGGATTATGTAAAATTAGTACTGGAGTCTTCTACTTACAAGTATTTTATCACTTACTCCCTTACTTTCATATGTACAGGTATAGATGATCATGATAGTTGTGAAGCGAATGACGATCAACAGGTATAGAGTAGTTGAGGGCATTTTTGGCATATCTACAATTTAATAAGTTTATGTTTTCATATTTTATGATGATGTGTTTAAGTATTTATGTCGAGTTTGTTTTTGTCCTTGTGGATATCCTTTGTCATGTTTTCAACATTTTTAATGTAAAAGCATTTTTGTAATTTCATATTTTATAAATAATTTTTTATCCAAGTTTATATGTGATTAATTCATAAGTTTTTAAATGTATGTATGCTCAATCAGTCAAATTAATGACATCTTCCTTTGAAGGGCAGTACTTTTAGAAGGGGTGTTACACATAGTTTAGGGGTAAAATAATCTTTTTACTAATGATGCACATGTGTCTATAGCCTTGCTCTTCCCGTGTCACTCCCACAGTCTAGGCACGGTCGTGTATGCTACTACGGATGGGCATTCCCCTAATTACTAATTGACAATTAACCTTATGTTAACGGATGCCATTAACTAACATTATACATGATTGTCCCTTCTTCTAACATGGTCATCCACTTTTGGGGTAACAACACAAAGGTGTGTGTCTCATACCATATGACTTGTGAAGTTCTCCTTAAAATAAACACATTGTTGATTATAAAGCGTTCCTTAACAAAGGGAAACACGGGCATCCTTTTATGCCTACATGGTTGTGTATTAGAGCCTAAAATTGTCTGAACTTATTGTTTTGACAATTTCCAACCACATTTCAGCAATCCATTTACAAAACACAAACACATCAGTCTCTAAATATCATAATATCCATTTTTATCCATCAAACAACAATATCATCTCATCAAATTCATAGATCATGATCATTATCAACATGTTTGCATAATCACATATGTTTCAACATTTTCAAACACAAAGATGATTATCATAATCATTATAATTAATAAAAGGTATATAACGAGCCAAGAACTCATGGAAGTAGCCATATAAACACTAATAGTCAAGCTTAAAAACCAAAAAAGACATCATATTTACTTGTCCTCTGAAGTTAGCAAAATCTTCATGTGGCTATGGCAATTCTAGCGACCAAAGCCTTCTCTCTAACATCCAAGGCTCTTAACTCTCTCCTTTCTCTTGGTGTTTGACTGTTGTAATTGTGGGTGTTATATAATTTTGATGCATTTGCAATTTTTGATGATAAGATAGACTGTTTAGTGTAATTGGTAAGGACTCTAGACAATTGTGATTATGTGAGTTTTGGAATTTTGGTCAAAAATTATAGAAACCATCGTTCTGATTTCTGCAAACAATGATAAATGATCATCCCTATGCATAGGAATATTCGTTCAACCCCTAGGTTAGAGATAATTTCCTCGTTCACCTTATGAATGTGCGTTATGTAGCAAAGACCATGAACATTCATTCGGTAAAGGATGAACATTCGTTATGGTGGTCTAGGTTGAACAATTGGCTTCAGAGCAAACAAACATGCGTGAAGAAAGGGAATAACATCGTTAGTCAACGTTAGTCAAGAGACAAGATGAACGGTCATTCAAGTCATGGTTAACGTTTGTTCATAGGTTTTTTGAAATGAACATGGAGTAAAGGCAAAGGACGTCTGCTCATGCATTAATGGAAATGACTAATTTATCCTTATATTGTGTGCTAAAAAGGGGATAAGTATAGAAAAGCCTTAATGAATTCAACAAAGAATTAGATGGACATTTGAGGATGCGTGAATATGTAAATGACAACACGAACCCTAACTGGAGTAGATCCAAGTCAAAAATAGAAAAACAATGTATATCTTTTTTAGCCATTGAGTTGTGTACAATGTGGTAATAAAAACATTATGACTATTCTTATAAAATTTATACTTGTGAGATATTATGCACTCAATGCAATGCACCTCAGTATCTAGGATACTTATGCACACACTTGGTGTTAGGCATTTGAGCATATGGGATGCTTGTGTGTTGTAAGGAGAGGTTTAAGGTCTAAATTCTCATGTGATTAAAGTATCCTTAACTCGGAGTCCAACTAGCAAGTGTACTAGGTGTACTTTTATGCTAAACATATGAGATGTCACATACTTTCACCTAACATCTAGGATGTCGATGTACATCATTTGACATTAGACATCCAGGATGACACTATCAAGGGAGTTGTGGCATGAGCATGCCAAAATAATTTAGATGGGCATTTGAGACATTCAAAAAACATCCGAGAGTATCACATTATGATGAGTTTTAGAACACATTGAATATGGATTATATTGTGTGCAAGGTGTCGAAAAGTCACCTACTTACTGAATGTTTTCACTCACTGTGGTCCCCGTTATAGTTTTGCAAGTAGGTATGTTGATCAGTAGGGTGGGGAAGAGCTAGTGAGTCAACTCAGGATGTTGCATGAGATGAGAGACATTTTGGTCATTTTATCATGTGGATGTTAATAATATAATTTAAAGATTGTTACTTTTATTTATGCACTATTGATATTGTATATAGATTTCAAATACTTTATGTGATGAATGATATGACTTGGATTATTTATGTTATTTATGTGTTTACTCCTTTTTACACGCTGCATGTGTTTAAGTGTTAATCATGCTTTAATTTATAATGTATGTTTAAAGGATAAATTCTAAGTCAACATATCTCTTTGAGTCAATATTTTGAGTAAGAATATGTATTTAGAAAAGGGTGTTACACTTGAGCTCAACACAAATCTGTCTCATACTACCTTTAGCAAAGAGCTTATGGGTTACACATAAAAAAAAAGTTGATCAAAATCTGAAGGAATAGAATTATTCGAAATGAAACACACCCAATATCTAGGTAGTTAGTTTTGAGTCTTAAGAAGTGTTTGGACTAAAGAATGAGTCTTTATATTTTGGGGACCAAATTGTAATGATTCTAACTTGTTTGCACTATGTAGAAATTATGGATGTTAGACTTTATCCAACTAGATAAGGATAAAGTTGTGTGGATAATTTTGATCTATGTATGACCATGCATGATCCTAATATTCCCTAGTTAGTTTTGACGCACAAGACCAACTTTAATCATGAGTCAATATGTTTCATCAAGATCATTACGAGGAAACACTTGTGAGATTCTCTCAACACATACTAATAGTATAAAACGTAATAAACCATAGCAAGACATTGTTACCCATAGTAAGGTATAGTGGGTTGCAATAGGTTCTAATCATGTTGTCGCAATCCAATATTGTGTATAGAGAAAAAAGATTTCATAATATGTAACTTATTTGGCTAAGGTGTCAAATATTTGTCTCAACCTAATCCAATCGACATAGAAGATTTAAGTTAAAAACTAAAGTATAAGTCTTTTCACATATTATCCAAAAATATAAAGAGTCGTCCAAAATTAGGATCCTAAGAGAATATTAGATAACTATAAGGGACCTCAAAGTCTCATGAAATAGCACTATAGGGCCAAAAGTGATCTCGAATTAAATAAACAAGTAAAATCCACATTGTTAAGTACGAAGACTAAAGGGATACTTTTGCTGCCCAAGTTATGATAGACTAAGCCAAGGGTAAATTGGGAAAAAAGTAAAAGTGCAAGTAAAGTTTACTACTTATTGAGGAAAGTATCATCCACTCTATAACATTTTACGCTTTACAAGTAAAAGATTATCAAGATAACTGCAATGAGAAAAAGTTAACTAGCATGGAGCAATCATGAGAGGCATAATAGTCATAGTATAGTTTTACATTTTTCGGTTTGATGTATTTTAGTTGGCTTTATGTTAAGATTGTACTAATGTTTTTACTTTGTCATCCTTTGTACGTTTCACTAGTATTTTATTAAAGGGTATTTTTGAAATTTTAAATTATGCGTTGATGTGAGTTGAATTTAGGCTCAATCATACTTATATGGTCAGGGAGAGTAGCTCTTCCCTCCAGAAGACACTACTTTTTGAAGAGGGTTTTACAAGATTACTCACACAACTGTAATGAAACACAAGAAGGCAGTGTATTTATATGAATTTACAAACTTTTGGCATGCTCATACAGAAATTCAAGCAGGGATAATTCATCAAGTACCACTGGTAATCTTTTGAGCAACTAGGGAAATCTTAACAGCCAAAAATTACTTCATATAGTTCAGCAAAGAAATATGCATGCCAGTGAAGAATTCTACCAATTGTGAAAAAATACAACCTCAAATCTCACATTTGACATACACAAACTATAGATTCTACAAGATGCCTAACCTCCATAACTCAAAAGTCACAAGCAACATCAAATTCATTAGGCAAAATCATCATGGTCAGAACAGCTAATCATACTCCAATTCATCAGGTGTAACTGGCCTTTTGAGGGGGATGATGGATTTCTTTTCAGTGTCCCGAGATAAAGCTTTCCTCATATCTGAAACAGGTTATTAAATGATTAAAAAAATGAAACACAACACGATAAAACAAAATCACATTGTCACCACTGGACAAATTACTCACCTAAACCATCTTCCTCCCCTGAATAATAGCGTAGAACCCGTCTATATATTACATAGCCAAGCTGTTTAAAAGACAGAATAAAATGAGCATCATCATGTCTGGACACACAACGTGGGTGAGTAATTCAAGGGAATAATCATGTTACTTTCTTGTTTAAAGATGTATTAAGTAGCAAGACAAGTGATGAATTAGCCATTTTTCGCTAGTTGGTAACAGTCTAGCATATTGCCAACCAACCAACCAACCAGATGTATAAATTATTCTACAAGCCACAGAATTTGCCTTCATTCATCCAGCATCTTTAAGGGCTTTGGTTTTTAAAGAATTTCAAATTATTTTTCTTCTTCAATCAGCTTAATTAGGGAGAAGTTGTTAGATGATTAGTTTTTTAAGTGTGGTTTTGTAGTAAGGTTAGTCAGATGTCTCCATAAGGCTAGTTACACAGATTCACACATTCAAAGTTCAATAGTTTTTGTCACTTCAAGTGCCATTAGTAATTGTGGACAACTAATCCACTTCTGTAATTCCTCTTTATTAATTCTAATTGTTTCCTATTATTATAAAATACATACATACATACATATCTGTATGTGGGTATTTACGTGTGTATGTGCAAACCCTTTGCCATTTGAAGAGAGTCTAACTTCATAGAGTGAGTTCCTACACCCAGCAGTCAAGCATGTCCTCATAAATCAAACAAAACTTCCCCTGTCAGAAGAAAGAAGTCTGTTTACAAGAGTCAGAAGGTGTTCAGATCAAGATAGATGAAAGAGTGCCTAAATTTACCATAAATTTAGGGACAGAATCAGAAGGAGATAATGACAGAGTGCCCCCTCACGAAACAGTAGCTATCATCCTAGAAGTACACATTTATGGGAATGACTAGTAGATCAAACATCTGTATGGTTTTGACTGTATGTAAAGTGCTCAAAACATGCTGCTTCAGTAATGACAATTTGACAGCACTGCTCACAACAACTGGACTTGGTAACTATAGCAGTAGCCTAGAATCTTATCAATCATTAGGTGGATATAAAATTCATGTCAACTTCACTTCCAACCTAATTTTGAAAAATAACGGCATTTGACTCTTTTTTGTGGAAAAACTAACTACAAAACTTTAAACAACTCTTTTAAACTAGAATTAAAATAAGTATTTAAAAAAATGGCCGGTGATAGGAAAAGGATAGTGCCACATTGAGAAAAAAAAAATCCTTGCAATTTGGGCATATTTAAATCAAATGGATGTAACTTAGAAACTGTTAGGTCCCAGATTCATGTTTCACGGAAGAAGAAAAATCATATGCAAAATGGAGGCACACATGGCAGCATGAGAGACAAGACACTTGGCAATCTCAAGCTGAGGTGGTGCAGCCTCAATGGGTTGATCTCCCAGTAACAGAAAGGAAATGTGATAGCATTGGAGAGCCAGAGATGGCTAGAGACAACAAAAAGAATGTGGAGTGCATGGAAGAGGAAAGCAAGTTTTCAGAAAAAGAAAAACATGAAGTAGGGAGAGTCTAGGCCTCTAGGATACCCTAGGGGAGTTGCTTTATTTTCATTTTTGAATTTGTATTTCCATTTGATTGCTGTTGGTTTTGTAAGGAACTGGATTGAAGATATTTGTGACCAGTCTTGTTGCTCTTTTATTCTAGAAATGAAGAAGATAAGTTTACCCTTCTTTGTTATGAGTTGATTACTGTTTCATTGCTCATTTTTGGTTAGCTACGAATTGTTTGTTGATTGGAAAATTGATTGGAACTCAAGACAGTAGAGTAGAGATAGAAACTTGCTATTTTATTGATGTGTTTGGGTTACAAATAATGTTATACTAGTTAACACTCGATTGCATGGCGTTCTTCACTCCATCATGTCCGATAATGATCAACTAATTTCAAGCCAGTTCTAGGGGGGAATTATTCGGGGTAGCGGGCACTATTTTGAAGTTTAGTTCAATCTACCACCCTCAACCCGATGACCAAACAGAGGCAGTTAACCATAGTTTGGAAACTTACCTTTCATGTTTTTGTTTCAAGCAGTTGAAACAGTAACCAAAGTGGCTATCCTGGGCCAAGTATTGGTTCAACATGACCTACCATGGTTCAACGGGGATAACCCCTTTCAAGGCACTCTATGGATGGGAACCACCTACACTGTTGCGACGGAAGGATGAAACATCTAAAGTAGAGGCAGTAGATGAAATGTTGAGGGAAAGAAATGTCATTCTAGATGAATTGAAAGAGAATCTTCGCAAGGCACAAGACAAGATGAAGAAATTTGTTGACCGTAGGAGGAGTTTAACTATGAAGTGGGTGATTGTGTGTATCTTAAAATGCAGCCCTACAAATTCAAAACTCTTGCTGCCAGAATGAATGAAAAGTTTAGTCCTCGTTTTTACGAGCCTTATGAGATAACAAAGAAGATCGAGGCAGCAGCCTACTGGTTGTTATTACCTTTTACAGCTAAGATACATCCTGTATTTCACGAATCTCAACTTAAAAAACAAATTGGCCAAGCTATGACAAGTCAACCTCTTCCATAATGCATGCTTGAAAATGGAGAACTAGAACTTCAGCTTTTGGAAGTGCTTAATTACAGATATTCCTCAGTAGGTGAGTTAGAAATCTTTGTGAGATGGAAGCAGTTGCCAAATTATGAGAATTCGTAGGAGCCTTTCACCACTTTCAAACAAACCTTTCCCTATTTCCACCTTGGGGACAAGGTGACTCTCGATGGGAGGGGTAATGTTAGGTCTCAGATTTATGTTTCACATAAGAAGAAAAATCATATGCAAAATGGAGGCACACATGGCAACATGAGAGACAAGACACTTGGCAGTCTCAAGTTGAAGCAAGTGGTGCGGCCTCAATGGGTTGATCTCCCAGTAACAGAAAGGAAACATGGCAACATTGGAGAGCCAGGAATGGCTGGAGACAACAAAAAGAATGTTGAGTGCATGGAAGAGGAAATCAAGTTTTCAGAAAAAGAAAAAGATGAAGTAGGGAGAGTCTTGTTGCTCTTTTATTCCAAAAATGAAAAAATAAGTTTACCTTTCTTTGTTGTATGTTGATTACTGTTTCATTGCTTATTTTTGGTTAGCTGCGAATTGTTTGCTGATTGGAAAATTGATTGGAACTCAAGACAGTAGAGTAGTGATAGAAACTTGCTATTTTATTTTTGTGTTTGGGTTACAAATAATGTTACACTAGTTAACACTCACGTAAGCAAATTGTCAAAGGGAGGTGTTGCCGGAATTGCCCCAGGTACCTAACAAAAACCATGGAAATAGAGGGATTTGCTACTATGAAGGTTTACATGTTGTTTTCCCTAACTCTCATACCTCCATGCCTTTCACAACTCCTATTTATAAACAATATGTGGTTGACAGCCCCAACCACTTACACACAATCCTAGGCATGAATTCAAGTTTATAGGACAAGTGTTCACATGGAAAAATGCCACCTATTCTAAGGATTATGCAACCATCCTTGAGCAATACATTTTCCTGCACACCATGTCATTACTTGTGTGCACTTTGCACTTACTGAGGCGTTTCCTACTCAAGTTGGAGCACATCCATTTCCTTTGACTTGGTCTAAGTCCTAGCCACTTGTTTCAGAGATAGAAAGCCACATTTTGGGTCTTTAAGACACCCAAAAATGCAATGCGCACATGTCCCCCACCTGACTAGACCAAGCTGCATAATTTTCTGGATGCCTAAGCGTTTGGTGTTGCTTGTCTCAGTGGTGTGCACACCTATCCACCCATCCTGCGTTTGTGCCTATTTTTCATCCGCTTTGTCTAAATTTCAATTGCTTATTATATATTTAATATTTCCCGAGTCTCCTAAAGCCATCCGTAAGTGTGACTTTCGCATACAAGGAGTGTCTTCGACTATGCACACACCTTGTGCACCCAAGTCTGTTTGTGTCTATGAACCTGCCTACGGGTATGTGTGGACACAAGCTGTCCACTGCCATCAACTCGATTTCATGTCTAGCATCTTCCTACCTATGCCTGTGCATATTTACATAGCCAATTATACAAGTCGTCGTGCCTCATCCCAACTTGGTTTAGTCCAGGCTCATGCCACCTAATGCACGAGTTTGTGTCACGATCATGAGTTACTGACAAACCCTCCACCATCAAATGGAACCAACATCCTCATTGAGAGGATCATTGGGTAAGCTGTAAACTAACCTTCGACTAACTACGTGAATTCAACCTTTGTGAGCTAGTGCAACATCCCTCCTAGACCAACGTTCTAGTTTTAGCTTATGATGAGCACCCAAAAATCATCCCCCTGACTTCACTCAGTATTCATTTGCCCCAAAATTAAGTCAAGCATACATCCCCGCACATAAGTGTTTCCCTACTTGGAAAATAGTCCTTGTGAATGCCTCATGCACCCAGCAAACTCAACACTATATGTCACCCAAGTGCCTAGCCACACATCCAAGCCATATTGAATAAAATTAAAGAAGAAGTCTATAAGATTACGATTGAAAAGCATCGTTAGGATCCTGCACCTAACACCCATCGCCGACTCCATAACAATTTAGTATATTTGCAATTCATTTTTAACCTCTATCACTTCTCATAAATAGTCAATTAAATTTGTCATGTTTATATACCTATGAAGCTTTTCATCGGTAACCTCACGTGCTACTGCACAACTTAATTGTAAGGACCTGCACTATATCTTAATATCATTGAGGTCATGTAATGCAACTATTATTAACCAAAAAAGACAGTATAGGTCCATTCGATTGAGTTGTACAACACCATATGAGGTTACTAAGGGAAAACCTCACTAGTATGTAATCATGGTTGATTTAAATGACTATTTATGGAAAGCATCAAAGGTTAAAAATGACTTGCAAGTCTATTGCATTGTTATGGAGTTGACGATGGGTGCTAGGTGCCAGATCCTAGCAATACTTTTCAATCATAATGCCCCTGTTATGTTCAGTAATCTTGTTGACTACTTACCCGAAAAAAAAAAAAAAGAAATCTTCTTGACTACTTTTTTAATTTTATTCTAGATGGCTAGAACGTAAGGCTAAACACTTGGGTGACATACATTGTTGGGCTTGTTAGCTACATGTGGAATTCAAAAGGCCTGTTTTCTAGGAGCAGTGACACGTATGTGCGGTGATGTGTGCTAAACAGTATTTTGGGGCAGCTAACTGTGCAGCAAAGTAATGGAGATCAGTTTCAATTGCTTATCATGATGCATACAATAGTGCTGGTCTAAGAGGGACACTCTACTGTCCATGTGAGCTGGACGCTCACAGAGGTTACTTTCATATTATTAATCAAAGGTCAATTTTTAGTTCATTCAAGAATTCTCCCGAAGAAGACATTGGTTCCATTTGGTGAGGAAGGGTTTGTCAGCAACTCATAATCGTGACATGGGCTCGTGTGTTGGGTGGCATGAGCCAAGGTGAAAACATGCTTAGGGAGGGGCATGGCAACATGTATAATTAGTTGTGTAACTATGCATAGGTACAAGTAGGAAGGTGCTCGACATGCAGTCAAGTCGATAGGCACAGTAGACAACATGCATCAACACTTGCACACATGCACACAAAGAGACTCAGGTGTGCAAAGCACGTGCACAATAAAAAACGGCACTTTTGGATAGCTTCAAAAGACTTGGGAGTTATTAAATATACAACGGGCAATTAAAATTCAAGCAAAGAGGCTGAAAAATAGGCCCAAAACGTAGGATGGCAAACGTGTGTGCACACCACTAGGATAGGCAGCACCAAGCACACAAATAGGCAAAAAATTGCACAACTTCGATGAGGAACATAGGGGATGTGTGCACATTTCATATTTGGGTGTCTTAAAGTCCAAAAACGTGGCATTCTACTGATGAAACAAGTGGCCAGGACTCAAACCAAGTCAAAGGATATGGATGCACTCCAACTTGCAGAAAAAACACCCTACTAAGCCCAAGAAGCACACAATCAGAGACATAGTGGGAAGAAAAACATGCTAAGCAAAGAGGGCTAGACAACCCTTATAATAGGTGACATTTCTCCATGTAAACACGTCTCATGAACTTAAAAACATGCCCAGTATTGTGCCTAAGTGGTTAGAACTATCAACCGCATATTGCATATAAATAGAAGTTGAGAAAGGCATGGAGGTATGAGAGTTATGGAGAACAACTTGTAAGCCTTCATAGTAGTAGATTCCTTTTGCAAAGTCCTTTATTATGAGTAATATAAAGGTTGGGAAAAATTCTTTTAAGCTTTCTGTTTTGAGTTTCATCTTATTTTCAAATTCACGAGCGGTTAGTGAGTTCCCTGTGCTAAATTACTATGTGAATGTGGGCTGACTAGTTAGGCAACACACATTAACAATTTTCATATCGACAAATAACATTGTGACAATGTGGTTCACAACTGAGCACATATATAATCACAAGGACAAAACTGAAAGGGAAGTTCAAAATATTCTTACTTTTTCATACATCTTTATGGCCGGTGTGTTTGAAGCTCTCACAAAAAGATCCACAAAATAAGCATTATCACTGCCAAGATGAAGTTGTTTTATTAGAAAAACACCTAAAAACAACAATAAGAACCACAAAATTATACCAACAACTACCACATCAACAAGCAATTGAACAAAACAACATGTTTACCAAGGAAGGCTTGTAAAATTAGCCAAGTTACTTGTCAAAATTAAGTTAGCAAACAATAGTTTTGGGCGAGAAAAAATATCGTGTAAACTTTGTAGCATATGTTGAATGCAGCTAAGTTCAAACATGAACATCTCTTTTTTTTTTAAGAAAAGCCAAAGGAAAGCAGGATTCTACTTTCTCAAAAATCACTACTCCAATAAAATGGTGCATGAGTGGATAAAAAATCCAAACTAAAGAATCAAAGATGCACATGAACTCAAATAGCTGACTTGCTCAAAGCACTCATTTATTAAACAATCAAACTTAAATTCACAACTTGCAAGGAAGAAGGAAAAAAGACCCACAGACATCTTGTTCGGTAAAGGTAACTTGACAATATTAAAAGCATAATGTCATTCTTGCAGTTTCATGTTCACCTAAGAATTCATTAAGATATCCAAGTCAACTTAAAACTCAAATAACAAAGTACAAAGAGATACATAAAAGTATTTAATATCAGAAAGCAAGACAAAACTCCAGGCTGCATCAATGATCATAGAATAGAACCAAGAGAAACACCAAAAGAAAGAAAGAGAGAGAGAGAGAAAAGAGCAAGAAAATATAATTCACAAAAATTACATTAAAATCAATATTCTGCTGAACTACAATATTGTTTAAACCTAACATCTCTGCAGTTTCATTTTTTCTTCTGTGCATTGGGCAAGGGATAATTATAAGCAGACCAAAAACATCATAAGTAC
Source organism: Mangifera indica (assembly GCF_011075055.1). Taxonomy (NCBI): domain Eukaryota; kingdom Viridiplantae; phylum Streptophyta; class Magnoliopsida; order Sapindales; family Anacardiaceae; genus Mangifera; species Mangifera indica. The sequence goes on from NC_058144.1 coordinate 13,595,672, forward strand.
TTGTCATAAATATAAATATACACAAAAAAGAGATATTCCAACTACGTGATCTGTGGATATGATAGTTGTGGTTCACAACCAGTCTATATAACCTACCGTATAAGGCATCAAAAGTGCTCATAAAGTTATAAATAAACAGTTAACAGGTTATCACAGACACTAAACACATGCATTTTGAGTTCTGCCATGAATACACTTGAGCAGTAATCAAAAAAGAGTCTAATTTTACACACAGAAATTTGCTCAATGTTGCAGTCAGGTACAAACACTATCATGATATATGAAATAGCTTTGAATGGTCACTAAAAATAACACATGAGCCAATGAAACTTTAAAATAGGTGAGCTCAACATATAAAAGCAGGTTTGACTTCATCAAGAATAAAGAACCCTTACATCTTGTCACTGATATCTTCCAACAGATTCATCAATTTCTTAGCCAGTTGTTGCCTGCGGTATTCTGGAGCAACGGTTACTGCAGTAACATGACCATGCCAAGACTCACCTTGTCCTTCAACTTTTCCCATAACTGCAATCATATTTAGCTGCATTAATTTTTGGCAAACTTTCACTGCTCAACCGGAACATAGCAAAACAGAATATACAAAGCAAAGAGATATGAACAACATAAGTAAAAGGAAAAGGGGAAATTCAGATATCCATTCCACAATCTCACATAACCGTCACTTCTGAAGCTAGCAAAAATTTCGTTAGAAGACTATTTTAGGTGAACAAGATAAAACCCTCTATCCTCCAACAGGTACCAAAATGCAAAAACTTCTCACAAAAATCTAAGTCCAAATTACATATAAGAAAACTCATATTAAACAAGATGATCTCTAGCACCAACACCCCATCAGCCATAAACAACTGTCAAATCCTTCGCTTGAATGCTCGACCAGAGGATTAATGTCTAAACAGGCTAGAAAGTTTGGCAAAAGGCTGACTATCCGCGGAATAAACAATTACAATTTATTTATTAATTCCAGTTCCAAAGGCAACAATTAACCACTTTGTTCACTAAATTTTTGAAACCCCAAAAAGACACCAAACGCAAGATGCCAATACAGACAAACATTGCACCATATTTTATGTTATAAAAAACCCTAGATACAAAAAAAAAAAAATTCCAAATGGTAACCCAATATCATGCAATATCGTGTCAACAGAAGTACAAATTTAGAGGTTTAATAATCCAGTCCAACACAGAAATAAAAAATAAACAAAGTTTGAAGGAAGAATGAGAGGGGAAGTGCGTACTGTAACCCATGATGCGGTTACCGGGGCCTTCAGCGACGTGAAAATAATCAGGCCATCTCGCCAAGTAGGTCATGTAGAATGACATATTGAACTGTGACATCATGCGTATTTAAGAAAGAAGACGAATTATTGGCAAAATTAACTTGATAATTGCGAGTTTCAAAAAACCTTAAAAAACAACGCTTACGGTTTCAGTAAGATGGTCAAGATTAACAGAAGTGAATCGGAGAAGATCGTTGCAGCAAAATCTGCGAATCGTCGTCATCTCTCTTGAAAATTCGGTGCTTGGAATGCTGGGTTGTTCCAATGTATGCCGAAAAGAGAAGCCGGATAAGCGGGTGCGGGTGCGGGTGCGGGTGCGCGTGTGGGTCGGTTACGTTCAATGACGCCACAGCATTATACCGTACGTAAATTGTTATAATTTAACGGCCAAAGGAGTATTCCCCTCAAATATTTATTCATTTATTAATTATAATTAAAAATAAAAATATTAATTATCAAAAAGATTTTTAAAAACTAAAAGTTTATCACATTTCTCCTCTAAATTTAAAAATTTATATTTTTTTCTCAACTTAAAATTTGAAAAATAACATAATCCTTCCAAAGGTTTTTTTTTCTCTTCTTCAATGACAATATTTAACAATCAGTCTTTCCAAACACTTCTTCTCTAACTGAAGCATGTCGAATCCCCCCCGAGGGTTTTCTTTTCCCTTCTTTGATGACAATTTTTGATGGTCGGCTTTCCTAAACTTCTCTTCTCCAACCGAAGCATGTCAATCTTTAGTTAAAATCGTCAGACAAATACAATTCAGCTTCATTTGATGAAAATGCATGTTATTGTCTAATCTCCGATGGGAGAGGAAGATATAGTGAAGGTCGACTGTCGAGCGGGATCAAAGTAGTCGTTGTAAAAGGGAAAAGAAAACCCTAGGGGAGATTTATCACTTTCCAAACCCTGGGTTGGGAGAAAATTTTAGATTTTTAAACCTAAGAAAGAAATATGATAAATTTTTAGTTTTTTAAAATAGTTTTGCTAAATAACACTTTTACTTTTAATCATAACAATAAATTTTAATAGATAAATAGGTATTTAAGTTCTTTAAAGTTAATGAATAAAAATTTATCATTTCTCTAAACCTTGGGTGGAAAATAGTTGTGTGGTCTAATTTAAGGCTAAAGGACTATTTCCCACCCAAAATACGTTGTTATCTCAAGTTTCTCTTATTAACTTTAAAAATCTCATTTACCCACCCCATAAACGGTTAAAATTAATGGTTTTAAAGGCAAAATTGTTATTTTATTTGTAATATTAAAAATAAATTAAAATTTTATTTTGTTTTCCCCCCTAATCCCTAAAAACTAATCATTCTCCCCTAGGGTTTTGTTTTCAATCCTCAACACCAAATCCGATGCAATCGCCGACGACGAAGCTTACTCCGATGACCTCTCTTCCCTCCTCTGGAATGTCAGCCAACATAGATCTTACCTAAAAAAACAAAGACGAAGCTCTTCGTCTTCCCAGAAGAAGACATTTGAGAAGACAAAGAGCTTCGTCTTTCAGGTAAGATCTACGTCGGTCAGCATTCCAAAGGAGAGAAGAGAGATCACCAAAGCATGGTGATGCGTCGGGGAAGCTTCGTCGACGACGATAGCACCAGGGATTGAAAACTAAACCTTAAGGGGGGAATGTTATTTTTTAAAACTTAATCTAGAGAGAAATTGTTGGTTTTTAAGGGCTAGGAGAGAAAGAGATAAATTTTAAAGGGTTAGGGTTCCATTAATTTTAATCATTCATAGGTGAATAAATGAGATTTTCAAAATTAACGGAAGAGAACTTAAAAATAACAGTATATTTTAGATGGGAATAAGTCCTTTGGCCCTAATTTAATATCAAATAGTTAAACTTCAAGTCAAGATGAGTTCCCTCCTTTAATTGGTATAATGAATGTAATATTAATTATCGAATTCAAAATTCAAAATTTTGTTTAAATCAAATAAACTCTTTATCATTAAAAAATAAAAAATAGTTAGGACCATATGGTTAAACACCTAAATTAAACACAATATTTCTTTCATCCTTAATCTTGAGCCCTTCTAGTCTTAATATTTGGGTTGATGGTGCTATACCATCATATCACAAATTCATTTGAAAAATAGCATTAATTTCTTGATTCAGTTGTTGAACCAAGACTCGATTAAATAGTTAAAACACTGCATTTATACTCTAATATGAAAATATTACATTTGCCCCCAACCAACTTTAAAAAAATGAAATGAAATTTCACACCAATAGCATATACATTGATGTAAGACTGAAAAGTTGCACATAAACCCCCAAATTAGACATTTTCGTGTTACGAAGACAAGTTAGTAAAACCCCTTAACTTATAGTCAGTATATCAAGGTGTAATGAATGTGCCAACTGTTCTTCGAACTTCAATTTTTTGGCCAAAAAGTATCAGTCTAAACTCTGAACTTGTACATATCCCTTAGTCTACTACAAATATACTCCAAATTTATCGAATCTTAAAGAAATTCACAATTTGATCACCAAAACAATCACAAAATCCATAACTTATAAACCGAGGGGTGTGTTTTATTTTATTTAAACTATAAAATTGAACTAAACTACTTAAAAATTAAATTTTGGTTTGTGAAATAGTTTAGTTTAGATTGAAAATTTTTCAAACCAAACAAAATCATAAACCATATTTTTTTAATATATCTATATATAATTATATTTGACAGAATTTTTCAATAAACAATTAGGTCTATAATTTATTTTTTTATATTTATTTTATCATGTTCTTTAAATTATATTGTGTATATATTTCATATTTATTTTACATATTTATAGTATATTTTAGAAAAATTTAAAATAATTATGTTTGACAAAATATTCCTATAAACAATTAAGTGTACAACTTATTTTTTATCATATTTATTTTGTCATCTTCTTTAAATGTATATTGTATATATATTTCATATTTATTTTCCATTTTTATGTTATGTTTTAAAAAACTTTAAAATAATTATGTTTGATTAAATTTTCCTACAAACAATTAAGTGCACAACTTTTTTTTATATTTATTTTGTCATTTTCTTTAAATGTATATTGTATATATAGTTTATATCTATTTTACATGTTTATATTATAATTTAGAACACTATAATTTAATTAATTATATATATATATGATTTTAAAAGGGTTAAACTATAGTAGTTGAATCATATATCGAAAATCTAATTTTTTATATCATGTGTCATATATCGTATCGTATGATATGTTTTTTAAAGAAAATAAAATAATAAATATTAATAAAATAATAAAAATTATAATTGATATGTCATTATTTTGAAAATATTATAAAAACCCTTAACATTTGAAAAATTTTTTATAAACACTCATACTATACCATCATTTTCTCTAAAAAAGTGTATCAATCCGTATTAATAATATATATTATATCATAAAATATGTTTATTATATTGTATTAATTTGATATGTTTTATGATGCGTATGATTTTTAATCTTATGATATGTATGATTTTTATCTTGTATCATAAGATACATATAATGTATCATAAGATATTGATAAATATGATTCAAATTGTAATCTAAATTAGACTAAACCATATTTTTTTAGTTTGGTTTGATTTGATTTGATAATTTTGTAAACTGTTTTTCTAGTTTGGTTTGAAAAAACTTTTAAACCACACCAAATCGATTCATGCACACTATTATATTGTATAGTTTGGAAGGTGAATGTGGTTAGTTTTCAATTAGATTTTTTTTATTGAAAATTTAAAAAAAATTTGACCGAAATTTTGAACATGGAGGAGAACAGATTGAAAATTTGATAAATATATTTCATGAGTTTGTAGGATTATGTTAGTTTAATTCTTAAATTTTTTATTAATTATTTTAATTAATATTCCAAATAAAAATAGGGAAATTATTCCAACTTTTATACATCATTTCCAAATAAATAATTTTAACTAAATCCAATACATGATCGAAGTATATATTGAAGTATACATACTTCAAACTTTTTTATCAAAGTTTTGATTATTTTAAATTCAATAACCAAAACATTATAGAATTATGATATTATTTAAATTTAGAGAAATGATCATATTCAAAATTTTAATAAGTAATTCTATTATAGAGAGACCGTGATATTATCTTAATTTTATTTAAATAAATTATTTATGTTTTGAAATTTTATTTATTATTTAATTGGAAAAAATCAAATTGGTTAAAGATAATTTTTCCATCATATGTCCACCACAACAAAATTAGAGGATATGCAGAGATATCAGTTGAATCTTGCCAGATTGTTTCTCATCAAGTTGAAGATTTTTACTTAAGTTAAGAAGAAATATTGAAGAAGACAAATCAAGCGTCATATTCTGTGTCTCTAATCATTCGTTGACATTTTTGAGCCAAATCATTATTCAGTTTGAGATCTACAATAACAAATCATAACGGTTGGATTAACATGCGTTAGTGTTATGACAATGAATAACGATAATAGAGTGAGCTGTTGAAACGTAAAGAGCTATTCAAGATAAATGTTATGGTCTTGGTTGGATCGAAGCATCAAACCATGATTTTGAATTCAAGTAGACCGCTTGTAAGTTATGGTGATTAAGAATCAAGAATGCAAAGACAATTGCAAACTATATAAATAAATTATAATTTTAGAATGAAAAGAGTGTTTTTATTTAAAGAATGTTGGCCTTTACATAGGCTCAACTCCGATGGATACAAGCCATTTTTTTCTACAATTTTGGGGAAAATACCAAGCCTAATTTGACCAAGAAAGCAGGGAATAAATCCCTTTATTTTATCAACAAACAAACCTACTTCTAGACCAACAAACAAACCTACCTTTACACCAAGCCTCCCTTCCTATGTTGATGTTTTATTTTATTTGCAAGTAAGCTTCATAACAACCCTCACCCTAAATTTGATCCTTGTCACCAGGGATCTTGAAATTTGGAAAGTCTTAACGAAACTTGTCTCATTGGATCCATGAGAATTATGTCTCGTCCACTTCATACCATTTTACTAGAAGTTCATGTCTATAACCACACCTTTGAATTGTCATGATAGTTTCAGGTTGTCTTTGTCCCTTCAAGGTTGATTCATTGAACTTCGAAGGTAGCACCATGACTAGAGTATTATTTCCAATCTTTTTCTTTTGTAGTGACACATGAAATACTAGGTGAACATGACTTGATGCAAGAAGCTCCGACCTATAGCCTACTTTTCCAATTCTTTCCAACAACTTGAAAGGTCCATAAATTGGGCTACTAATTTTTTAGATATTGGTTTGGACACTATTACTTGGCAGTATGGCTAGAGTTTTGTGTATACCCAATCGCCTTTGATGACTTGTTGTTTCACATGACTATTGTCATAAACTTGTTTCATTCAGTTTTGGGCTATTTGGAGTCGGCTTTGAAGTTCTTTCAACAATTCATCTATTTTTACTAGGGTTTCTTTAACTGCCTAAATTTTAGATTTTCTCAAAATATAAGAAAGAAGAGTCGTGGTCAGTCTACCATACACAATATTTAAAGAGAGTGGTAAATATGAAAGAGTGGCAACTAGTGTTGTAACAATATTCAAGCCATGTAATCCATTGAGTCCATTCCTTTGGTTTAAAGCTTGTAAAACATTACAGTTACATCTCAATAGTATGGTTGATGATTTCATTCTGATCATTTGTTTTTGGGTGATAAAAGGAGCTAAAGTTAAAATGAGTTCCTTATACTCGAAAAAGTTCTTTCCAAAACAAGCTTGTGAAAGTGGGATCCCAATCACAAGCAATGGATTATGGCATACCATGAAGCTTGAATATTTTGTCTAAAAAGACTTGGCTAATTCCAGGTGCTGTATATGGATGGGAAATCGATATGAAGTGAATGTACTTTGAGAGGCGATTGACCACACAAAAATAGTAGACTTTTCTTTTGAAAGAGTTAGACTGTCAATAAAGTCTATGGATATGTTTACCCAAAGTTAGGTAGGAATTGGAAGAGGTTGTAACAATCCTATAATCCCTATAAGTTAGACTTATGGTATTCCTTCATCTTTTTTCCAAAGAAAACTTCTCTAAGGCAATGGTGAGTATTAAAATATCCTTCATTGGTCCTTTTGTGGATTTCTTCGAGCAATACTGGAAAAGGGATAAGTCATAGGGAAGATAAATCTTACCTTTGAAGAATAAAATACCATGTTAGATTTGCCAAGGTCCACTTCTCTTATTTAGACTAATCAATGGAGCCTTTGATGGTGGGATGGTTATTACTCTTACCTCAAATAAGTTCTAGCCATTACAGTGTAGAAGTTGAGAGAGCCAATACTTTTGCCATTTGTCATTGTCATGAGGGGGCGTCAACTGTTGCATTTATTTTCCCTTGTCAATATTTTATTGTAAAGTCATAGCAATAAGCTTGATAAGCCATCTTTGTTGTGCCATGATTGCTATTTTTTTATCCCATAGATATTTAAGACTTCATAGATCCATTCAAATGATAAATTGCCTTCTTAATAAATAGGGACCCAACTTCTATACTGCTAAAACTAAAGTCATCAATTCCTTTTCATAAGTGGAGAATGAAAGATTTTTACCTTGAAGACTTGTGTTGAAATAAGTAATAAACCATTCCAAAGGCATCACACTCTATGGAAAAAGGAAATGAGAAATTAGGGAATGCTAGGATTAGAGCTTTGGTCATGGCGTCATTGAGTTGTAAGAATGCTTGATTTGTAGCTTCATTCCATTTAAAGACATTCTTCTTGAGTAAGCCTATAAGAGGTCAGACAATGATGCCATAATTAATTATGAATTTTCTATAGCAACTTGTTAGACCCAAAAATCCTAGTTGCTCTTTAATTGTAGTAGGTATGGTCTAGCTAATCATTGCCTTGATTTTATTTGGATCAGTCATGACTCCATTTTGATTGATAACATGCCCCAAGCACTAAATTTGTTGCCTAGAGAATTAGGATTTTTCTTTTTTCACAACAAGTTTATTATCCCTCAAAATTGAAAAAAACAATTCTAAAATGTTCCAAATGTTCTTGCCAATTTTGACTATGGACCAGAATATCATAAAAAATACCAAAATAAATTTCCTCAATATTTTTTAAAGATGTCTTTCATAGTGAAAAGCCAAACAATAGTACCAAGAATTCATAATGGTTATGGTGTGTATGGAAGGTAGTTTTAGCAATATCTTCATAATGTATTTGAGTCCAATGGTATCTTATGTTAGTGTTATGCCCTTAAGTTAATCAATTTGTACATCTGTATATTGCAATTTATTTATCTATTAATAAAAAAGGAATTTATTATTCATTCACATTAATGTTCATACAAATAATATAAAATTAGAATGGTAGAATCGTATAAGGGAATCTGACAATTGATGAGCACATTAGAGCACTATTCTAGAAACATTAATAATCTTGATATTACTTTGACTAAAGGCACAAGTAATAGTAATAGGATTATCATAGTGTTAAGTGATCACACTGAAAGTTGGTGACAATTCTCATATGTCAAAGCAGTTAGCTAATAGTTTAGTGTAACACATGAGTATATGTTGTTGATGTATCTAGTAGACTGACTCAATAAGAAGATTTTCATATAAATGGTTACTTTGTTGTCTAAAGAAAAAATCTTCTAATTCACAGGTACATGTGATCTTTAAACTATATATGACAATTTTGATCCGAATTTAGGGTCTCTGACCCACCCTACCTTACCCTACCCTACCCTACCCTACCCTAATAGGAAAGAGATTTCTTGATAAAAATAGGAAAAGGGATGAGGACAGGGACGTAAAATATCCCTATAACCAGGGACAAGGATACATATATTTCCTCCCCAACCTGCCCTGTCATGTCCTATCCTTATCTCTACCTTTTATATTAATATGTTTGTTTAAAGTACTAACATATCTTTATAGTTTAGACTATTTATGTTTTTAAATTTTATTTATGTTTTTTGTTTGTGCATATTAAGATGGTCATTATATGATATTTGTAGTATTTGAAATAGTGGGTTAGTTTTAGTTTTAGTTCATTTTGTTATTTAATATGTTTATATTGTGTTAAAAATATACAGGGAGGGGATTTTTCCCCACACGTATAAGGATGAGGAAAGGATTTTCGCCCACGAGTAGAAGATGAGGAGAAGATTTTTTTCTGTGAATAAAGGAAAACGAGAGAATTTTTTTCCATAAGTGGGGGACAGAGAATCCTTGTCATCCTTGTAGTGGGATCAAGCCAGGGACGAAGATACAAAATAAATTATTTTACCCAATACCTCTGCGTTGATATCCTTGCCTAAGACTTGAGGTCACTGGACGTCTTGTATAAAGATTAATATAGTTCGATGCCACCTAACATGTTGTCATAATTAGGATAACCATAAAGGTGGTAATTGACTATATCGAGATTTGTATAAAGGCTATGGTGGATCAATAAAAGATTTATCACTCCTAAACACATGAGTTGATATCTCGAATTAGAATGTTGAAAGATACCAATGACCACTCTAATCTATGGTCACAGTGGAATTGGGTCAAAGACCAGTCCAAGTCATTTAATCATTAATGTGCATTAGTTCATTTCTAAGAGTTATTAAGATAGATATGTATCTATATCTCAGCTTCCAGAGATTTCGATTGACAAAAAGATCATATTATATGTAACTATGAAGTTAATAAAGCTTAAAGTTATTCATTGACACTCTATCAGTTGGGTGGCCATAATACCTTACTAGAAGCCAGTTTTCGTCAATGTCCATATTTAGTATGAATTTGAACACTATTGATTCGATAGAGATATTTGATTATTTGTTGATAATTCTAAGGTATTTGAATAGAAATGAAGTTATAAATAGACTAGGCTTATCTAATAAGATTGAATTAGCCCAGTATGAATTTTTCCTTGACCATGAATGCCGCAAATTATGATAAAACTTTATCCAAGTTTCATCTAGATGTATACCTAAAATCTGGATAACTTATGGATCGTATGGGATAAGGATCAAGGATGAATGATTGTTCATTGTTTTTTTATAAATATAGAATGAATTTAATAGTTTCAAAACTTTTACCCAATTCTAAAGATGAACATACATTCCTACAAAGACCTTTCTTATTCAGAGAGTCCTAGCAACTTTACATGATTGGTTTTATCCTCTATTTCCTTCTTTTTTGTCTGTGCTTCATATGGATACAAGATGTCACCTCTTAGTGGGAAGATAACGTTCTCATGGCCACATAAAAACCAAAGGAGCTTTCAAACGCAAGTATGGTGTTTTTGAAATACCCTATGTTTGTATAAACATGATTCATGAAAATACTTGCTAAAACATGATCCTCCATGGGGTTTTTGAGTCTTGATTGATTTTTAATTGTATTCCATTGCTTTGTTGGATTTTGATAACCTGAAAATTCCTAATAGTGGTATCAAAGCCAATGTTTAGGGTATTTTCATGAAAATTTAAAACATATAAAATTATGATATCAATCATGTTAAAATTTTAAGTTTGATTTGTGATATGTTGTTGCACAATAATTGATAATCATGTTAACATAAAGTTTATGTTAAAATTGTTGAGTTCTAGTTTTTCAATTTTGCTTGAGAATTATTGAAAATATGCATGTTACATTAATTTAGTTGAATGCAATTAATTTTATGTCGTTGTATAAAATCACCTTTGAATCATGTTGTTGTACGTTTTGAGGTTGCTATTAGTGTAAGATAGGCTTACATATTGTATTGTCTCATCCCAACGAGGACATGTTGAATTTAGGAAGGTTTTCTAACAATTGCTTCATAGTTGAACCTAGAAAACGCATTATGAACAGGTATGCATATGACCGTTCATCACCATATTCTGCTACAGTGACAACTGACTCCATTATAGAGACAAAATATATTACTACTTTAGAAATAGCAAAAGAGATTGTATGGATATGCAAGTTCGTATTTAAACTTGGTATGGTTTCAAAAATGACTTATCTAATAACCATATTCTATGACAATACTGGTGTTATTGCATATGCAAGTGAACGAAGGGCATATCAGAAGTCTAAACATATTCAATAAAAGTATCACATTTTGAGAGAATTTGTTGGAATTAGAGAAATATTGATTTAGAAAACATTATCAATAGATAATGTTACTGATCCATTGACTAAGGCGATGACACTGAAACAGTTGAACCATCATCTTGAAAAGATAAGTATGAGATACAATAACGAATAACTCTAGTGCAAGTGAAAGTTTTGTTAGTATATGCCCTATGAACCATTCATGTTATCAGTTCCAGGGTATTTCATCTTGTATATATGTAATTATAATTTATTAATAAAAGAAAATGTTATTTTGTTCATATACATAAATTGTTTCCTTTATCGGTTTAAATATAAAGTATGTATATGAACTGTCTAGATAATTCATGTAATTAATAAAACATAATTATCAAATTGTTTCCTATGCACATGATATCAATTGGACAATAATATCATACTATAGGCACACTTAATGCCTTCTCTGAATATCATAAAATAATATTAGTATAGGTGACAATAATAGTCATGTCATTAGGGCATTAGTGTAGACTGACAGTTACTGAACTATTTTTCAAATGTGACCAATTACAATAAGTCACATGGTCATTGCAACGTAGTCAATAGCTTATCGTATGATTGTACTAGTGTATGGAGTAATTCCTTGACTTGAGATATCATAGTTGGATTCGATATAGATATATACGGGTCATGTGATTTATAAATACGAACTAGTCATGTTTCGTAAGATAAAACGAGTTAGTCATACATTATTCATATATAGAGACGAATGATGATCAAAAGGGGATTCTTTGACTTAGAGTTATTGGATTCGGAATATCCACTAAATTAAGAAATATTCAATTTTTGGTTTTTGCATGACATCAAGAAATATTAAAAAAAATTTTAGCCAAAGTATAATGTAAGTCATAAGAAGGATGCTCATGATAACATGTTTTGAATATATCGATTATTGTTTCAAAGAAGTATCAAGACTAGGGTTTTGACCAATCATGAACTCGTACTTGATCATGATTTGAAAACAGAAGGATTGTGTACGATCAAAAAATAGGTTTGATGGATTGTGTTTTTATTATGGTTTTGGGACAATGACACATAGCTAGATGTTTGCTATAGTTTTAAAGTTTATAAACATATCTTTAGATCATTTGAAAAAAGCTCATGACTACATTATGGTGAACCTAAATAGTCACACTGATAAACCAAGTTGTTAGAAAGATAAAAATTTGATTATCTAAGGATGACTAGTACTTACCAAAGGTAATAAATATAAAGTGTTATATGAACGTGAAAGTAACATTTTAAGAGTCAAGATATTCATGAGATAGAATTAGGGTGGCTAATGTATATATAAGATATACATGCATGACAATAATGTAAATAAAGAACTTTACAAGGTGTCATGCAAGAATTAAGAATTTGCTAATTAAGTCCCCTAATATAAAAAGGCAAAGTTAGTTCAATTTTGATAACATGAACTAATTTTATTCAAAAAGCCTTATCTCACTACATTCTCTCTCTACGTCTCAACCAAAAGCACTTTGAGCTTGGTTTGGCATAGTTTTTAGAGGCATCACGAGTGAATGCTCAATTCCATCATCTACTTCAAAGAAAATAGCTTGAAGAAAGTATAATTCCTACATTAATTTCATATTTTCTTTGTATTCTTGTTTTCACCAAACATGAATGTGTTTTTCCATCATCATCTTAATCTTAATTTTTATGTGATTGGATATATCGAGATTTATATGGAGATTATGGTGGATCAATAAAAGATTTATTACTCTGGAGCATTGAAGATGATATCTTGAATGAGAACACTAAAAGACATCGATGACCACTCGAATTTATGGTCATAGCGGGATTGATCGAGGTCCAGTCCAAGTCATTTAGTCATTGATCTGTATTAGTTTATATCAAGAAGTTATTAAGATAGACACGTATCTATGTTTTGCCTTGAAAGATATCAATTGACAATGGGATTGTATTATACGTAACTGTGAAGTTAACAAAGCTTAGAGTTATTCACTAATACTTTATCAATCGGGAGACCATAATGCCTTATTAGAGGCCAATCTTAATTTGTATCTATATTTGACCTGAATGTGGATATTACCAGTATAGTTCACACATATTTAGGAGTTGATTTGAACTCTTAAGGTATTGGATTATTTGTTGGTAATCTTGGGGTATTTGAATAGAGGGGAAACTGTCAGTGGACTAGGCTTGTCTAATAGGATCGAAGAAGCCCAGTTTGGTTTTTTCCTTAACTATGAATGCCTATTCTATTCATGATGACACAGATTAGGATAAAATTTTATACAAGTTTCATCTAAATTCACACTCAAAATTTAGATAAATCACGAATCGTAAAGGAACTACTAAGATAAACACTTTTGTATGTCTTAACCTCGTGAGATATCAGTTAACAAAAGAATTGAATTACATATAACCGTGACATTATAAAAACTTAAGAGATGTTTGCTAACATTCTATCGTCTGGGTAGTCATGATGTTTTACTAAAAGACTATCTTGGTCTATGTCTAGATTCAATTTGAATTCAAATACTATTAGCTTGATAGAGAGCTTATGGGTTACATGAGTTAAATCAAATTCAAAGGTGTGAATTATTTGTTGACAATCTTGGTGTTTAGGGTTAAGAGAGATTCCATATGGATTGACAGTCTTGATGTTTACAACCAAGAGAGAGATTACGTATGGACTAGGTTTGCCTATTAAGGTTGATAAAATCTAGTTGACCATGCTTTGACCAAGTGAACAACCATGCACCTTAATGTGCCAGTTGTGCACTTGGTGGGATGGTATCGACCAAGCACATGCATGATGCCAACCAGAACCATGAAGAAAAACTATGTTGGTTGGCATACACATGTGGTGCCAGTCATGTAAGCTTTTCGCTATGTTGACTGGCACACACATTTGATGCCAACCGTGCAAGTGTTTTTCAATGCATATCAAATATGCATACATATACCAATCGTGCATGTGTGTACATTGATGAGTGTTGTGCTTGATTGAAATTCTAGCCATACTGGGACACCTACACATATAAATTAGAGTGTGATTTTCAGGGATAAAGAACACATAAATGAAAACCCTAGCCACTTTGTCTTCTTTCTCTCCTTCCTGTCAGCACAAGTCCATCCAGCCGAAGAGCCCTAGTAGCCTTTTCGATTGGATTTCCTCTTTTTATGTTCAGACTCTGTGTAGATACCAAGGCGTCGACTCATGAGGGTTAGATAACGCACTGTCTCAAGCCATATGAAGTTCAAAGAAGCCATCAACGCAGGTATAAAATCTAAACACCCTATGAGTGTTTTTGTAAGTTTTGTGAATTTTATGTTTAAAATAAATATCCTGGTTGGGGTTTTCAAGATTAATTTAATTTTTATTTTTTATTTTTTTGTGCGGCCAGTTATCGGTGCCTTGAAAATATCCTACATTGCAATAATCAAATTAAGTACAGAGTATTGTCAAGCATGGGGGCATGGATTCTAGCAATTACAATCTCTATAGTAGCTTCAAAAAGCCCTTTTTAGTGTTGGTGATAGAGTAATTGACCTGTATAAGACATTTTTAGTATTAAAAACTGTAAATATACTTATACATGGGGGTGATTAGATCTGAGCCAAGCATTGGGTTAAAAAACCATCAAAGGTACAATTTTAACTTCATGTACTTATTTATTTATTATATGAAAAACTTAATCAATTAACCAAACTGTTTGCTTTCTTAAAGATTGTCGTTGAAATTGAGATGGACCTATTTGACCCTTAAACAACCACACATTTGGGGATAATGGAATGTTCTCATACAGGTTCATTTCAAACTTATCATATGATTTATACAAATGTAGTAATTTTAAAGTTGGTGTGTTAAAGTAATTTGTGCTTCTCATAATCATAAACGGAAGGTTCCTAGATGAATTTAATCTAAATTTTATTGATGCAGCCTGCAGGTTTACATTTCTTTTTAGTATTTAATCTTTCTAATATAATTTCAGTCACGCTCTTCCTTGGTGAGCTAATTTAATATTATTGCTGCTTTTCTTTGTGAATCTTTCAGGATAACACACTATATTCGACAGTGTCCAGACTGATAAAGATGATAGGTGTGTGTTTTCATAGATTTATTTATTTTTCTTTTTGAGTCCTTGATTTACTACAATTAGTTACACTTTATGGCAGAAAAAATGTCACTTCGGTGTTTAATAGAATTGCATTCACTGTAGGAGTGATTTTATATGCTCAATAGAGTACCGAAGTTGAATACTATCAGTTACTTTGTTGTTTCATTGTATTGAAACTCCATATCACTTTGACTAGCTTTTTACATTTGACAGTGTTTATAAGGCCAAACGACTATTTCCCACCCAAGGTTTAGCGTTTTCTCAAAAGTCCCCCCTTTAACTATGGAAACACCAAACACCCACCCATGACCGGTTAGATTTAACGAAACCCTAACGGCTGAAAATTTTATCTTCTTTTGCCCCCCTAAACTTTAAAAACTGAAATTTTTCCCCCGCCTAAGTTTTAAAAAATGGCAGTTTCACCCTAGGGTTTGGTTTTAAAATCTCCGGCGACCTCTCCGGCTCCGTTGCCGACGGCCGCTCCCTCCCGAAGCAACCTCTCCTTCCGACGATCTCTTTCCTCCCATTTGGAGGTCCGATCGACACCCGGAGACGCCGTGGGAGACGAAGAACTTCGTCAGACGAAGTTCTTCGTCTGGGAAGATGAAGAACTTCGTCTTCCCGACGAAGTTCTTCGTCTCCCACGGCGTCTCCGGGCGTCGATCGGACCTCCAAATGGGAGGAAAGAGATCGTGGGAAGGAGAGGTTGCTTCGGGAGGGAGCGGCCGTCAGCAACGTCGCCGGAGAGGTCGCCAGAGATTTCAAAACCAAACCCTAGGGTGAAACTGTGATTTTTTAAAACTTAGGGTGGGGGAAAATTTTAGTTTTTAAAGTTTAGGGAGATAAAATTAGATTCTATTTTAGTTTATTTTTAATATTATATCAAAAATGATGATTTTACCCCTATCACCGTTAGGGTTTGGTTAAATCTAACCGGCCATGGGTGGGTGTTTGGTGTTTTCATAGTTAAAGGGGGGACTTTTGAGAAAACGCTAAACCTTGGGTGGGAAATAGTCGTTTGGCCTTGTTTATAAAGCTTTGACATGATTTGGGTGTTATGGTTGCTTTTTATTTGGTAATTATTTATGCAACTGAGTGTCCGAGATTATTTGGGTGATCTAAATTTTTAACATGAGTTTGGTTTCATATATTCCACATAACTTAATGGCTGAAAGTTAAGAATGTAATTACAGGATATATTGCACATTTTGGCACCAATGTGGCATCATTTTTCATGTACTGAGCATTATTTATATCCTTGTATTTCTTGATAGATTATTGAAGAAGCTCACAGATTTTGTAGGATGAAAGAAAAGCAACGAATCACTGAGATTGGTTGATGATCAATACATTTTCACAAACTTATTTTCAGATGTACATTAGTTTTTGAACTTGTGCAAATTGTGTAGGGCAAAAATTTGCTGGACCTTGTATTTATTGTTGTATTGAATGTGGAATCCAGAACAAACCTTGAAAGTAAATTGAAACAAAAAAAAGAGAGAGAGCCAAATATAAAAAATTGATAATCGAATCAAAAAAAAAATTAGAACATGAAATGTGAACCCAAGCCTAAAATGCGAGCACTAAGCCGACCTAGATAAGTGAGTCAAACATGAGAATCCTAAGTTGAGTTAAACACATTCATTTAGAGTAGAACCAAATAATCTTGGGCTAGCTCAAGCTAAGTTCAGGATCAATTACACTATTCCAAATATGTCCAAATTGATCTTGAACTTCATAGCCATTGAGCGAGTCGATCACTAGTGGCCATTTCGTCAGGCTTATTGAGCCTGTAGCCGAAGCTTAGGCTTGCCCTCTATAAAACAAGCCAAAATTCAAGTTGAATTATGTTCTAGCTCAATTCTGCCAAAATCTAGCTTTAACAATAAAGAATGATAACAATGAAAAACACCAGTAATGGAGAATGGAGGAGAAGTGAAACCAATAATACAATCAATGGAGAAGATAGATAGTTAAGAAAATGAAGTATTTAATTTGATAAGTTTTTGGTCGTAACAGAGTTGGAAAATCATGATGAAAGTTTGAACACTAGGAAACTAGTAATGAAAATTCAATTTATATATGGAACTATTTTCGTCAAGCCAAAAAAACTAATGGTTAGATAGGTATAAAAGTGGAACATCATGTTATTTTTTTTGTATAAACCCCTTGAAAAAATGATATTTTAGTATTCTTTATTTTTATCCAATACCAATCTAACTTCAGTAATTTCTATAGTAATCTGGCGATCAGATTCCATTGAGCAACCTGACAAATTGAAATCTTAGGATAGAAATGCAGTTTTTCAAAATTTAATCATAAGAAAAATTATTAATTTTTTAAACTAAATAGAAAAAATGATATAAATTTTTAGAGTTTTAAGGTTTAGTAGTAAAATAACGATTTTACCCTATATTTAACAGAAAATTCTAACAGAAGTTAGTTTATGTATAGGTTTTTGGGTTTTTGAATTATTGTAAATATGTTTTTGAAATTTAGCTAAAACTTGGTGAGAAATGGTCCTTTGGCCTTATAAAAAAACAAAAAAACACCTTAAACTCCAACGCAACTATGGTAGAAGTTTGTTACCAAAAAGAAAAACACCGGTAAAAGTTGGGCTTAGTTAGGCATTTTGGGCCAAGTAATCTGAGGAGGCTCAAACCCAACACCTGATTTCCCCGACTTGGCTCCCTCCGTAAAATAAAAAGGTTTCAATATCCATTTATCGTCAAGCAGTCTCTCCCGATCTTCAACAATTAGAAGTTTCGAAACTGGAAACCCACAATTAAATCAAACCCTAAGATGGATCTCCTCCAACAAGAACTCCTGAAGAAACGCCAGTCTCTAGTCGAAGACACCGGCGGAAAACGTTTCTTCAAGCGCTCCGAAATCGAGCAGAAACAAATCCAAAAGCTACGCGAAGAGGAAAAACGTGAACAAGAAGCCAAACTCCTCCGCCAAAAAGCCGCCACCTCCACTCCTAACGCCGCTGCAACTAAGTCCAACAATCTCTCCACCTCCACGATCACCTCCTCAACCAATACGACGACCTCAGCGGCTACCACTTCCAAATCCCTGACCAACGAGCAAAACATCGATAACCTCGTTTTGCCGAAACAAGAAGTCATTCGGAGGCTACGGTTACTGAAACAACCGATCACCCTCTTCGGAGAAGACGACAACGCACGGCTCGAGCGGTTGAAATACGTTTTAAAAGCTGGACTCTTTGAGGTGGATAGTGACATGACTGAAGGACAAACAAACGATTTCCTACGTGATATTGTGGAGTTAAGAAAGCGCCAGAAGACTGGGATTTTGAGCGAGAGGAAGAGGAAAGATAGGGAAGAGGGGAAAGAGGATGGAGAAGGAGGTGGAGATGAGGAGTTGAGTGGTGATGGCGGTTCGAGTGGGGTTGATATGGATAAAGATTTGAAGAGAATGAAAACTAATTTTGATGAGCTGTGTGAGGAGGATAAGATTCTTGTGTTTTTTAAGAGGTTGTTGAATGAGTGGAATCAGGAGTTGGATGAAATGCCTGATGCTGAGAAAAGGACAGCTAAAGGGAAGTCTATGGTGGCTACTTTCAAGCAATGCGCGAGGTACTTGAATCCTTTGTTCAAGTTTTGCAGAAAGAAGGTATGTGTGTTAATGGCAATATTTTATTTGAACTCGCTTTGTTGTACTCCTTATGATATTGTTATTATTGGTAAATCTTTACATTGTAGAATAGCTTAGTGTTGGTGAACTGCGCAAGGTATCAAATCTTGGACGTGGATTGTTAAATTTTTTTGAGATAGTTCTATACTTAGACATTCATTACCATATCATTTTTGGGTTAAATTTTTTAAGCTGTATTAGTGGACCTTTTCTTAGATAATGGTATAAACTTATAGGAGCCTTGGGTGAATCTGCTTGCCAGGAAATGTGTTATGCGTCCTTGTGGAAAGAAGTTGTTGCCCTCTTGTCTGTTGCTTAGATCATGATATATGCCTGCCATGTTTAACGTTGGTTCTGACTTGATTCATACATGCACTTAGTGAGCCTTATTTCAAGTAAACTCTAATTTGAATGAGGATCTAACATCCCAAGAACTAGATCCTGGCAACCTTATTATTTGCAGCTTTCCAGACCTGTTAAAACAATCAATTCTTGGTTTGGAGTTTACAAGTTATGCCTAATTTTTTCCCTGCTATTTCTTATTATCAATCTCTTGAAGTTTCTCATCAGTTAATTTTGACTTGTAATGATTAACACTTCTATTCTTAAATGCTGATGCACATAATATATTGCGGCCCGTTGGTCCAATGATACTCAGTATACAGGGTACCTGAATGTTTAGTTGCAAAATTTTTTGTCTGTCTCTTGATGATCTTAGTTTTTTTTTATTATGTGATTCAATCCACTGCAATTATTTGTTGAAGAAATTGCATGTTAAAGCCTGGTGTTTGGGTGTTTATAAATGACTTTCAATCAGCACTTTGAGCAGAGACGATTATTTGATATTTTCCTTTCAAAGCCTTGCTTACCCAAAACTTGATTTTTAAGGTAGACTATTGAGGTCAAAAGTAGCCAATACTGAAAACCTGCATCAAAGTTTAAGAGTTCTCTCTCTGGCTGCTTAATCAGTAGTTCCAAATCAAGTTCCTTGGTATAAGACTTGGTGGATTACTTCCCTTGCATATAAAATAACCTGCCAGTGATTGTTTTGTTGACTTTGTTTCAAGTTTTTAGAAAGTTGCTGTTGAATTTATTGTAGTTTAATTTATAGATATAGGCCTATTTAATGTAATGAAGTATGTCATTGTGTTTGTTTGTGTGGTGTTATTTACCACTTAAACAAACAGAATGACAAATGAAGTGGTAATATATATCACCTCATCTATTTTCCCTATCGTAGTATGATGTAAATCTATGAGAATGTCACTTGGATTTTAGACATACATTCTGGGTTTGATAATTTGCTGTGAGCCTTTGGTTGAATGTACCAAATCATTAAGATGAAGAGAAGGATAGACAATGGGTACTCCTTAAGAAATTTTTATATCCAACAAGCTGACTAGCTTTACGGGTGCTCATTGACGTAACCTAAGCCACACTCAGATTTGACATTCCTTTGTACTGATAGGGATCAGTATTTTGAATTTTACTTTCTTATTATGGGTTGATCTTGTCTAAAAAGGAGCCATCAATTTCCTCTTAAATATTTCTGATTCGATACCATGTAGTATACAACTGTTGCATTGTTCCCCTTTTCCCTTTTTCATTCCTGATACTGATAATAATATACATAAAATTGGATCTATATAAAACATTCGTTCAATGCTTATATACAGGTTCTTCCAGATGACATCCGTCAAGCATTAATGATTGTGGTTGATTGCTGCTTGAAGCGGGACTACCTAGCTGCAATGGACCATTACATTAAGCTGGCAATTGGAAATGCACCGTGGCCTATTGGTGTGACCATGGTTGGTATCCATGAACGTTCAGCCCGTGAGAAAATTTACACCAACAGTGTGGCCCATATCATGAATGATGAGACAACTCGCAAGTACCTCCAATCAGTGAAGAGATTGATGACTTTTTGTCAACGGCGCTACCCAACAATGCCTTCAAAAGCAGTTGAATTCAACAGCCTGGCTAATGGCAGTGACTTACAGTCTCTACTGGCAGAAGGAGTTCAACAACCCTCGGGGGAAAGGTTGCAAATAATGCCCGCCCCAAGGGACTAGGCATTAATCATGTAATAATCTTTATATTTCTTCCTAACACAATCAACTGTCTCCATTTCGGCATGAATGATAAATCTATATCGATTTGACCCTGTGTTATTATTGTTTCATTCTCAGCTCGAGTAGAAACTATTTTGTAACAAACGAGCGGCTTGATGAAATCGTTGTGAACTTTACAGCAAAATATTTGTAGCAATATTGTGATAACTGTAAGCAGCAAGATTACGGAGCTCATTAAAGAACTAAAAAATATATAATCTATTTAAAAAGCTATAGATTTTCACTTGCAGCATTATATCAATTGGTTTGCAATCTAGGGTACAAATCTGGAAGCCATTTTCTTGCCGTTTTGCAGTTGAATCTTATCTTTAAAAAATGATGACTAAGGAAACGGTCTGATTCACTAGTTTCATTTCTCTGCAAGAAGACAAAAAAGAAAAGGCTCTATTATTATTATTCTAAGAGGGAAAAGGAATATTTCCCACCCATTTTTTAGCCCTATCTCTAACGCATATCTATGCTTGATGAAAAATCCAAACACCCCCCTAAAGTTTAATCTGTTTGCACCCACCCACATATTTTTTGTTAGATTAAGGGGTAAATTCGTTATTTCATCAATAATATTAAATAATTAAAATTTTATCTCATTTTTCTCCCTTTAATTTCAAAAACTAACATTTGTCCCCTGAATTAAGTTTTGAAAAATTCACTTTTCCCCTTTGAAATGCAGTCACTTTTTCTGACGACGGTGGAGAAGATTTCATCCAGAGGTCAACCACCTTTAGACGACAATGAGTTTGGACGACGATCGTCGTCCAAATCTAGATGATGAGTGTCGTCTAGATCTTTGGACGACGAATCGTCGTCCATTCTGGACGATAAGCGTCGTTCAGAGAATAGACAACGAGGGTTGTCCAAAATGGAAGCGACGAGCGTCGTCAGTCGTCTAGTGAAGCTCAACGAGCATCGTCCATTTTCTAAACGACGCTCGTCACTCTCCCTCCAGCCACGTCATCGTCGGTGGGCGGAGAGAAAGTGAAAAAAAAAAATAGGGATTTGGGAGGTGAAAGTCACTTTTCAAAGTTCAAGGATGGGGCTAAAAGTTAAATTTTAAAATCGGAGGGGAAAAATGCGATAAAATTATATAACTGAAATATAAACAGTAAAATGACGGTTTTACCTCTCTATTTAACAAAAAACTTAACAGCGGTTTAAAGATGAGTGGGTGTTTGAACTTTTCATCAAACATGGGTATACTTTTTAGATAAGGGCAAAAAATGGGTGGAAAATAGTCATTTTTCCTATTCTAACAGGCAAATGGGTGAACATACTTTAGTTCTCACAGTAAAATTAAGTTGAATTATTTAAAAATTATAATTTGATTTATTTTTATTTATATAATAATTTAATTTAAATTAAAAAATTTTAAAAAGTAATTTTTAATTTAAATTATAATTTAAACGATTTTTAAATCAAATTAAATTATAAACTGTATTTTTATAAAAATATATATATATTATATAACTATATTTAGTATAATTTTTTAATAAATAACTAAAAATATAATTTATTTTTTTATATTTATTTTTTTCATATGTATATATATATATATTTTATATGTTTATTGTATATATTAAAAAATTATAATTTTATTAGTTTTATTAAATAATATATATTTAAAAATAAATAATTTTAATTGACATAACCAACTTAAACTATGTTTTTTTAATTTAGTTTATAACGTGAATTATTTAAAAAAAATTTTAAAATTAATTTACTTTGAAAAACTTTTATTCCTCGTCCAATTAGACCGTAGATGCCTATAAAAGGTAAAACATTTGCCTGGGTAACACCAAATATCAAAATCAAGCACCTTATTGGTCCAAGCGATATCACCTTATCTAATTATCCAAACCCGAACGCCACCACCCACCCAAATTCCCCACCACTTCTTTCAATAATCCCAACTTCAATTTTCTTGAACATCATCTTCCTAGCCCATTTTCAACATTACATTCTTCATCATGGCAACTCAAGCCGGCCTCTTTACCCCCACAATCGCTACCCCGAAAACAAGCAAGCTTCCACTGATCCCATGGAAACCGGCCTCATCATTTTCATTCAGCACTCCCAAACCTCTCACTCTGTCCGCATCTAAGAGAACCATCAGAGCCGCAGCCGCAGAAGGAGCCCCAGCAGCACCCACAAAGGAGGCTCCGGTGGGATTCACCCCACCGGAACTGGACCCAAACACCCCATCTCCGATCTTTGGAGGAAGTACAGGAGGGTTGTTGAGAAAGGCCCAAGTTGAAGAATTCTATGTTATCACATGGGAATCACCAAAAGAACAAATCTTTGAGATGCCCACCGGAGGAGCGGCGATAATGAGAGAAGGACCGAACTTGTTAAAGTTGGCGAGGAAAGAACAGTGCTTGGCTCTTGGGACGAGATTGAGATCCAAGTATAAGATCAAGTACCAGTTTTACAGGGTGTTCCCGAATGGTGAGGTGCAATATCTCCACCCGAAAGATGGAGTTTATCCGGAGAAGGTGAACCCTGGACGTCAAGGGGTGGGGCTAAATTACAGATCGATTGGGAAGAATGTCAGCCCCATTGAGGTTAAGTTTACTGGAAAACAAGTTTATGATTTGTGAGAATTCAGAGAATGGTTATTGAGATTGTGATGTAATGTTGTTTATTTGATTGTAGAGTGCCCTGCTATTTTCAGCGTTACCTTTATGAGATTTTATAATCATATGTGTTGGAAACATTTGAACTGGCAAAAATTATATTTTGTAAATTCTCTAAACATAAATTTGGTGTATCCGAGCTCGAGTTTATGACGAAACCCATCTGAATATAGCACAAGGAGTTAACGTGAGCCATTTCCACGACCCACTTTACTCGAGTACTGTAATCTTTGGAAGATAGAAAGTCGTTGTTTTATTGTGCATTTTTGGTTTTGGGAGAAGAGAAGAGAAGAAAGATTTTTGCTTTCTGTAAAAACGTTAATCATTCGGGGAGGCAGTTTTTGGACATAATTGTAATAGTCCAACTACCTCCCAATTGCTTCTCAATTGTTTTTTGACAGTTTCTTTTGTCTTCAAGTCATGTTGACCCGTTATAGGTGAATCTAAACCCAATACTTTTGTTTACACATAACGGATGATCTGAACCAAATATTTATCCATAAAAATCTCATACGACAATATGTTCCATACTTAAAAATGTGTCGTGCAACCTCACAAGCAACTTGTAGTTGAAAGTTAAATATTATGTATCTATTAGAAACAACATAACCGTTTCAACTTAAATAAAACATAATAAAGTGTTCAACTCGCAGTACCCTAGATTTACTCAATAACACTAGCTTCCTTTAATACTTTATTTATCATTGTATTATTTTCTTATATATTTATGATCAAGTCCATTCTCTCATATAAGTAATATGCTCAGTCGGCTAATGGACATACGTAATATATAAGTTTTTCTCTTCTATTTGAAATTATCAATTTAAACTTAACTGTTTTTCTAGTTATGTTTCATAGACCGAATCGTGTATGGTCATAGGTGTTAAGCTAAGATAACAATACTAAAAATAAACATTGAACAACAGTAAAAAGTCAAAGGATACTAACGTGAGATAAACCTCATAAAGTCTCACACAGCAAGGAAGCAAAGATTCATCCTCTCATTACTTTAATTGGTTGTCTTATGCACGCATGATATGAATCATATATTACAGTGTGTATTCTCCACAAATATCATTACTTTAACACTGTATAGATCTTAGTTCAATTGTTATGCCTAACATCTAACTAGAGTACTTAGTCATTTTCTTACTTTTAGGTATTTATTCATATTCAGAACTTATATTTGATATTCACAAGTTATTTAGACGTGAGAAATTCAAATCGATCATTTTCTAGTGTATATATCCATAACCTCATTTTGATAGATCATCAATGTGGCATTTTCACTTCGATAAATCTTTTCTCGAGAAATTTTTCTCTCATTGGCATGCTCTTTCAGCGCCACTTTTCTAAAGAATAATGTCTCATCTTTGCTTACTCTCTCAGTGCTAAAGATGATTGCTCATGGGAATGAGTTAATCTCTAACTTATGTGACATTATAATTATGTTGAGCTAAAAACGATGTGTATACAGTGAAAACCCAAGAATTTCGGGATGCAAATTCAAATACAAAATAAACTTGAATTCATGGTTTTTGACATTGTGTCACCAGTATAATGTATAAGCTCAACAACTTATTAATCACAACATTCGAAATTTAAGAGATTTAACATGTGTAAGATATACATTTCTTGGAAATGAAGTCTTTTAAAACATTGTATCTAGTGTCAATATGTTCAGTTATCCTATAAAACTCG
Source organism: Mangifera indica (assembly GCF_011075055.1). Lineage (NCBI taxonomy): Eukaryota > Viridiplantae > Streptophyta > Magnoliopsida > Sapindales > Anacardiaceae > Mangifera > Mangifera indica. The sequence goes on from NC_058144.1 coordinate 13,621,327, forward strand.
AGATCTTTTATAAAAGCTATCGCTTCTTAATTATTTCAATAGACAACTATTGTTCCAACAATTTTGTCTTGTTTACCTAGATTCACGAAGAATCTTTTTAACTAAATAGTTAAAAACGGTATGTATATATTAAGCCATAATTTGTCTTGCACAACCACTAAATAAACTATATATTTGGCCTTCATTGTGAATAAGGGTATGTATGTCTATTTATTATTGCTTCAAGATATAGATCCTATTGGAGTAAGAAAAAACATAGCTAGAATTTGATTTGCGTTGGTTTAAATTACCTCCCCAATTGGCATCTCAATAGCCAATTAAACGCAAATTTGATCCTTAATCATATAAACAATAATCTATAGAGTTTTTTTAAATATATCAATATCCTCTAGACCACCTTTCAGTGCTCTTTTCAATATTGACTTATATCAACTAACCAGCTCGACAATAAAAACGAATGTTTAGGTATGTATGTATTATAACATATATAATATATCATATGACATTTGAATAAGTAGCTATTGACATTTATGTGCATTCATATTGAGTCTTAAGACTTATCTCTCGACTCAATAATTCAACATTTGACATAGGAGTATTAATGGGTTCGTAGTTTACCACATTGAAATGTTTTAGAATCTTTTGAATATTATGCTCTTGCAACAAAGTCAAAAGTTTCTTTGAGTAATCCCTTTGGATTTTAATTTCTAATTTGTAATATATTTACCCACATCTTTTAGGTTAAAAACATGGATAACCATCATTTGATGATCATTACTTAGTTCAGATCATTTCCAACTATCTACACATCATCATACACAAAGATAAAATTGTAAATTTGTCATCAGACATTGTCACATAGAAATAGTGATTTTTATTAATCATCTTAAAGTCATAAGATATTAATGTCTCATGAAATCTCAAGTATCACTATTTAGATGACAGTTTTAGGTCATAAAATGTTTTTGAAGCTTGCACACTTTGCACTTTAGAGCTATAACAACAAGATCTATATGATATTTCATGTAGATTTTTTGTCAAGTTCTCTATTAAAAAAAGTTATCTTGACATTCATCTTATGCAATTCTAAATCCAAATGTATTACTACAGTTAGAATCAAACAGATTGAAATAAATCTTATAAATGCAAAAATGTTCTTCTTTACAATCTATATTTGCTAATTGGGTATAGTTATTCGCCATAAGGCAAATTGTATCTATTTATTGAGCAAACCACTTTACGATTCATTCAGGGAATTCATTTGTTCTCAACTGTATTCCAACTTAGTGGTGAGTCAACCAAAACTCCAAACTTTGGTTTGTATCTATGTATTTCATCTCTTTTTCCAATGTTTTTTGACATTTTTCCTTATCAAAAGATGAGACAACTTTTTTTATGGTTTAGGTTTTTTATCATCTTGGGGAGTAGTTATATGAAAATTCTCATTTTTAATTTAAAACATCACTAGAGTGTTTTCATATGCGTATTCCTACACAATTGAGAATCATTGCTCTTACTATCCAAAATAGATTAAAGCTTAATCTCAATGTTTCTACTAAGTTTAGATGGATGAAGTAAGCAATTTAAGATCATTGCTCTCATTATCTGAAATAGATAGGAGTTCAATTGCATTTGCTCTTATTATTTAGAATAAGTATAGGTATTATCTCTTAAGACTTAACTAATGCTAGTTAAGATGTACATATCCTCATTTTTCTCTCATCTCATACAGATGAAACCTTTTCAATATCATCCCTATTAGGAAAAATATTCTCTATAAATATAGTATCTTTTGTCACAGTTTTAGTTAATCTTCCAACAGAATCTTCCTTAATGAACATATACTTTTTAGAGTGTTCAATGTATCTTATAAAGATACAATCCTTTCTTCTTGGTCTCAGTTGTTGAAACTCATGGAAAATTATGGATAAACATTGCTAACTACTAAAGTTGCAATCTTTTAATTCAGGTTTTTTATTTGTCCATAACTCATAGCAAGTGGAAGTAATTGATTTAGTAGACACTCAGTTAAGTATATAGGTAATAATTAATGTTATATCATCACAAAGTGATGTTGATGTTTTGCCTATGCCATTATTGACCTAACTAATTCCTTTAGAGTTCAATTACTCTTCTCTACTATACCATTTTGTAGTGGAGTTTTTGGAATTATTAGTTGTCATATTATTCCTTTTTCATTATTTAGTTCCTTAAACTTTTCAAATAAATACTCAATACTTCAGTTAGTTCTTAAAGCTCTTATCTGTTTTGTCTGATTGATTCTTAACCTCAATTACATATAGTGTCTAAAAGAGTCTATTGCTTTTCACTTATAGGAGATCAAATAGACAAGACTGAATTGAGCATAACCATTAACACAAGTAATGAAATATGAGACACTTTTCAAAGTTTATATTTATAGGAACATATATACTTAAGTGTATAAATTGCAAATGAAGTTAAACTTTTACAGCTTTGTCAAATGGTTTTCTGGTAGTTGTTCTAACTGCACAATGCTTACACATAGACAATTCTATTTATGCGAAAATTTATAATAAACTTGCATGGGCCAATTTATTCAATCCATTTTGGCCAATATATCTTAATCTAGCATGTCATATATTTGCATTCACATCTGTACATATAGAAGAAACAAATAATAAAAAACTAACATTATTATAATAAAGGGTGACAAACACCATATAACTATTCAACAACAAATCAAATCTTAGTTTGACAAAACACTCAAAGAAATTCATATTATATTCTAGTTTAAGAAGAATAAGTAGTTTGACCAACATTCATCGAATATTTGGAACGCACTAGATTTCATGTAGGTATTAGATTCGACCACCTTGTAAAACTTATTTGCTCATGTCTATCCCTCTTACTTTAACCCTTATGTTGTTTTCTACATAAATCCAACTCATCTTCTTCAAAATTAGATAGAAATACACTAAAGCTTTTCTATCATGAGCTATGAGCTACTTGATTAGTGGTTTTTGAGTCTATAATACACATAAGATTATACTAAGCTAATATCACAGTATTGGAAACTAAAGTTTCATCACTTTATGTATAGTGAGACAATATCATTTGCAGCTCCATTCATTCATGGGTGAAATAACTCTTGTTGCTTCTATTGCAACAATTCATCTTATCCTTGTTTCTTATTCCAGTACATTTACACTCTCTCATTTCAATTCCTTGTTCTTGTTCTTTGAACATTATATGACCTTTTTCCTCTTCTCAGACTTAAGTTACTTACTTTTAACCATATATGACTATTGGGACTTGACTTTGAAATGTATGCATGAATACTTGGTCCTACTACCTCAAGGGCATTTATTCTCTAGTCCAATGTGGTGAGAATTATCAACTAAAGTCCTTATATTCTCACTATGGGTCATATATACCTTCATACGCTCATACTTTTAGGAAGAGATCATTCAACTACATGAACCCATTGATCATTTGTTAGGTTGTGTCTAGTTGACTTTAGTTTCATAATCATATTTGACATTCTATCAAATTTAATGATCAACTACCTTTATTTGGAGATTGTAATTTCTCTAAACTTTTCTATCAAAAATGTACTTATATCATCTATAATTGAGCAGTACTGGTACTCGTATACTAGATTATTATTCATGGAATTAGTTAAGATATCACACAACGTGACTCTTGCTTCTTACATGCTTGATGTGCATCTATATCACATTTATGTAATGCACCATTCGGGTTTCTATTCCTTAATCAACTATAACTCTATTATAACCTGATTTATGACCTCAAAAGCCTTTTACTCATCTAGAATATTGTGCATTTTGAAATATCACACATTGTAATTAGCCCTATTTAGTATCATTCTCATTCAAATCAACAACCATGTTCTATGTTGCCATGGTTAATTACATCATAGAGACATATATCAGACATAACTCAATCAATGCAACCAAATACATATCAATTATTACAATTGCGTATTAAAATTTAAAATATCTCATATAAAACACATAATTGAAAGTTCACTATGTTCTCAATCATCTTCTATTGCTTAAATGTTTGACATTTTAAAATTCAATTTAATTATGTCAATATTAATTCTAGAAGAGAATTTCATTAAATTTTACCAATCTTAGAATTCTCACATTTAATATATATAATATATGATACAACAAATACATAATTTATTATGACTATGACAATTTCATCAACCTATATCATACTTAGAGGCACTTTAACTATTATAAAATCTCTATGTCATTTGTCATAGGCCAAATACCTAGCATTTCATTAATTTGGGAATAATGTCAAAGTGATGGATGTTCTCACGTACATTACTATGTATCACCCTTTATTAAGCTATAATGTATTTGTTTAGTCTCAAAAATTCCGTATTCTTGTCCTAAAGAAAATAATTCATTATGAGGGCTAATGGTCATGCATGAATATGATTAGACTATATACCATCTATTTCCAATTAAGAGAGTATGACTGATTATATATATAGTCTCAACATACACCATTAGATTATTAGATGATCACATCATATACGTAATGTGATGGTCTTTAGTTAAAAAACTTGTATGAATTAGAAACACATGTTTTGATATACCGATATGTTTTTTCAGGAGCTGAAATGATGTATTACATCCTTTACACGTTGTAGAACCCATAAAACACATTCTATGTGTAGATTCGAGTATCAAAAAGCTGCCACACATTAGAAAAAGGGTTTCACGCACCTAAACACTCTGAAAATAATGTCTCACATATTGTCATACACCAAAACATGGTCCTATACACCTTTACATGTCGAGTTAACATTGCATGAGCCTCCATGCACCAAAGTAGTGCATGCACACATTAGAAGTGAGCCACACATGCTTCCACGTATTGAGAGAAGTCTTTCACGCTTCTCCATGTGTTAGGAAAGGTCTCTTACATGCCTTCACGCACTTACAAGTGTTAGAGGACTATTATTAACTGTTGATCGACATTGACCAATCGTCATTGACCGTTGACCAGTTAACTAACTTGGGGAGGCATGGAATGGTTTAGGTTTAACTTGGTTACCCATAGGTTGAACCTTGATCAATGCGTTTGTGCAACCTATTGACCAAACATGTTAGACAACTAAGTTTTTCTAACCCTATTACAACTTGAAATTGCATCATGAACCTTAGATCTTAATCGGTTCAATTGATTGTCTTTCGACCATTATCTGGTGGTGAGGCTTTTGAAGCTCTCTAGTTAACATCCTTCTTGAACAAATGGCAACTTCCAACATCACCAAATTCCAACTATGAGAAGAACATGACTTTAAGTCTTGGTTTTGGCTCGATTTTTGTTGATTCTGGCATTATTTCAATGCGATTATTAATTCAATGCATGTAAAGGACATTTAGGCTTCATCCTAACATGTTTCTATCATTCAATTTCATACAATTTATCTAAATTCAATTCGCACCCAAAATCTAAATTTAAGTAAAATTTCAATCAAAAATAAAAAATTTAGATTATATATTTCACAGAATACATGACATATACACAAGCTACATTTTGATACCAATGTTGGAAATATATAAACATGCCAAAATCATATTCTATAAATTCTATAAACATAAATTTGGCATACTCAACTTTGAGTTTGTGATGAAACCTATCTGAATATGGTACAAGGTGTTGATGTGAGTTATTTTCACGATCCCATTTACTCGAGTATTCCAATCCTTGGGAGACAGGAACTCTTTGTTTTCTGTGCATTTTTTGTTCTAGGAGAAGAGAAGAGAGGAAAGCCTTTTGCTTTTTATAAAAATGTTAACCATCTAAGGAGGCAGGTTGTAGATATAATTATAATAGTCTAACTGCCTCCCAATTGCTCCGCAACTTCTTTTTGGTAGTTTCTTTTGTCTACAGGTCAAGTCGACCTTTCATGGATAGACCTGGACCTAATAATGTGATTGAAATTAAAGTTTAATCTATCTTTTATTCTTTTAACATTATAAGATAATTGTTATTAATACCCTATGATACATAATATGCATCTTATGATACGATACAAATAGAAAATGATATATATCTTAAGGTGTGTCAAATTAATACAATATAGTTTACGTATCATACGATACTACACATATATTATGATAAAATATATATTATCGATATGAAGCAATCCATCATTTTGTAGAAAATGAAGATATAATAGGAGGTATAAGAAAATTTTAAATTTTCTGAGTACTTGTAATAGTTTTCAAAATAATGTTGTATCAATTAAAATTATTATTATTATTATTTTTAAAAATCTTAAAATTTGGTTTTTAATATTTAATATAACACATGATTTTACTACAAAAAATAACCTCAATCGAATTCGCTTTTATCCTCAACTTTGGTTGAATTAGTAGCAAAAACTAAGTAGAGAAAGTCATGCAAATTGTTGGCAATTGCTCATCATTGATAAGAGAATGGCAAAGAGAAATTATATTAAATAACATCAATTGGCAATTTGATACCTGAAATGAATATTTTTATCATAACAAAATTTAGTAAAAAAATTTACTTAAATCTAATATCAATTTCATTTATTTAATCCATCTTCATCAGATTTCAGATTCTTCACCAAGGATATCAAAATTTTCAATATAAAGTAACATTCTTTAACTTTTATTCAAACTATAAGTTATTGTTGTGAAGTTTATTATTGATTAAACTATGTGTGTTATTTGAAACTTGGATAAATTATTTAAAGTATTTAGAGTTTAGTTGTTGCATTTTCTGGCTAGATCTTCGGTATCAACCAAAAAACGTACTTAAAAAAACTCTATGTCAACATGCCACAAAAAACCAAAGTTAATTTTTTTTTTTTGTCGAAGCTTGCACAACCATGAAGTGTAAGCTTAAAAAAGCCTATCTTAGCGTGGCAAAGAAAAAAAACAAAGTCTGCATTTTAGGCATTGACTAGATCACATAGGTTATATCTTAACACACAAAAAAACTAATGTTTTTGGTGGTCAAAAGTGTGTCAACCAATTTTTATTTAATACAGTTTTGCTTATTCGATCCAAATAAGGTATATTTCTCTTATTATGTTGTTTAAGGAACATCTAGTGTGATACAAGATTTGAGGATAATGGGAAATTGTACACAATGTTATGAGAAAGTAATTTTAGTTAGCTAATTATGTTGGTTTGTTCATTTGGCCAAAAGGTGACTATTATATATATATATATATATATATATATATATAATATTTGAGCCAAAAATGGTATTTTTCCTACCTTATTTGTATTGTTGTGTTGTGTAGAAAATGGTTAGCATGACACATGATTTGAAAACAATGCATGATTATACACAATGTTTTGGTGCAAACAAATTTAGATTTTGATCATTAACAAAGACTATACCATGACAATGTATGCAACATTCATTTTGCTTGCTAGACAAATACAACTAATTAACCTTTGCTAATGATGCATGACAGTGTATACCCATACACACAAGTATGTATCACTCTGAAAAACATTAATTGACTTAATTAAAATAAGGGAAAAGACTATAAGGCCCTTTGGCTCACCTGTGGATGTTATAATCTTCTCTTCTTATAAGAATTTCATCCCCGAAATTCACTTAAAAAGCTATGGAAATCATTGTCTCATGTCTTACTTAACCTCTCTTGTGGCCACGTCAACTTAGTGATTCCTCTATAGGACTTTGACCAAAGGAATCTATCTATGTTTAAGCTTACTGACTCGTTAGTCTAGAATCTTAATTGAATGCATCTTAAATGGTCCCATAAACCTTGGTGCTAACTTGCATTTTTTGTCAAATCTCATAATATGCTTATAAGGGACTACTCTAACAAACACCTTATCACCCACCTTTTTTGACATATTCTCTCATACTCCAGGTCATTTCTAGTTCTAAGGACTGAGTCAGGGCATCCTTCTCTTGTATCTCATCCTAGTGCAATAGTGATATATATTTTTTGCCATATAAAGCCTTATAAGGAGCCATCTTGATGATGGCCTGATAACTGTTATGTTCGAGTAGGTGTCTTAGAGCTAATCGAATTTGATATTTGTGGATATAATTTTATATTAATCCTTAATAAAAAGATTTATTATTATTCAATTCATATGTTATTTATTTATGTGATTATACAAATATTATACCCTTAAAATGGTATAACTGTGACAAGGGGATTAAATGAGTAATCATGAGAACCCTATGTACTCATTAAATAGTCATTCTAGAAACATTTGTAATCTCGACATTACAATGAATAAGGGTACGTGCAATAATGATAGGCTAAAATAGTGTTGAGTAACCCTACTAAAAGTGGCGATAATTCTCATGTGTCAAAGTTATTATAGAAAACCTGGTGTAACATATAGGTGCACATTGTAGATGTGTTCATTAGATTGACTCGACTAGAGGATATTCATATGGATAGTTACTCTAGTGTCAATGGAATAAGTCCTTCGAACACTACAAATGCATGTGATCTTTTAACTTGAGGTCACTAGACTATATTGTATAAGGATCGGTATAGTTTGATGTTATCTAACATGTTATCATAATTAAGGTAACTATAAAGATAATAATCGATCATATTATGATATATATGAAAGCTATGGTTGATTGATAAAATTTTTGTCACTCTTGAGCACAAGAGAATATATCATACATGAGAATGCTGAATGACATTTATGACTTCTTGAATCTATGGCCATAGTGTAATAAAGTTATATCCTAATTTGTGTTAGTCATTGACTTATATCAGTTCATATTAAAGAATCATTAAAATAGACATATTTCTATGTCTCAACCTTGAGAGATATTGATTGACAAAAAGATTAAATTGCATGTAACTGTGAGTTTTAAAAGCTTAAGATATGTCTGTAAAAGCTTAACATTGTCGTCTAGGTGGCCATGATGTTTTGCTAGAGGGCAATCTTGGTTTATGTCTAGATTCACTTCGGATCCAAATATTATCATCTCAATAAAGAGCTTAAAAGTCACAAGCACAAAAAAAATTGAATCGAACTCAGATGCGTGGATTATTTGTCGACAATCTTGGTGATCAAGGTCGAGAAAGAGACTACAAATGGATTGGGTTTGCCCAATAGGTTGAGAGGACTCAATTTGACCATGCTTTAATGAAATGTCAGACGTGCATTTAGTATGATGGTGTTCACCATGCAAATGCATGATATTGATTGATACTATGTAACAAAACTTGTTAGTTGGCACATACTTATGTACCAATGACCATGCTAGTCGGTACACATTTATGTGCCTACTGTGTAAAGCTTGGCCATGTTGGTTGACACACATATGCATGGTAGTAATGCAAATTGCCTTGGGACATGCCAGTTGTGCATTTTACATGTCAGTCATGCATGCATGTTAAGGATGTTATGCGCGTTTGATATTGCAACCATGCTCGAATACCTACATATATATATAAGACTTGATTTTTTGCAAAACATAATAAACAGACAAAAAACATAAACCCTAGCTGTAGTTTTGCACTCTCTCGTTATAAATAGTAATTTCAATCAAGAACCTTAACAGCTTCTTTGTTTAGATTTCTTTTGTTAATATTTATACTTTATGTGGATACCAAAACGCCACCCTATGAGTGTTTAGCACATTTCATGATTACTATGTTTAAAACGGGTATCCTCGCTAGGGTTTTCAGAATTATTTGATTTTTAAATTTTAAATTCCATTGAGTTACTGGTTCTTGGTGTTCTGAAAAACATATAGTGGTGCCAGAGCCAACATTTAGCATATTTTCATGAAAAGTTATACCTGTTAGTAGTTTTGATTAATTTTATATATTGGTTGTATGTAATTAAATTAATCGAGATTGGTTAAAATTAGTAAAAAATGATTTGCAATTATGTTGTTACATGATTTGTTGAGTATTATATACAGAGTAAATTGTGTTAAATTGTTGAGTTTTTGCTTGATATCATAACGTAAACTGTGTTAAATTATTCAGTTTCTGTTTGAGTATCATGTACAATGTAAACTATGTTAAATTATTGATTTGCAGTTGTGTTGTTGCATGATTTGTTAAGTATCATGATTCCTGAATTTTTATTTGAGTTTTGTTGACATATGTAGGTTTAATTGTTGGTCAAATGTCATAGGCTTCGTGTTGTTGGACTAAATTGCCTTTGAATCCTACAAATTGCATGATTTGAGGGTTGTTGGCAAAGTGAGTATGGTTTATGTGTCATATTCTCTTATCCCGATGATTGGCTTGCCAAAAACTAGGAGATTTTCTAGATTTTACAAAAAATTGTGATTCAAAAATTAAAAATATGGTGTATGGCTGGATGAATTTTTGGTCCAACCATGACCTTTTCATGGTGTTTGGGACCATTTGTTTTACACAACCAGATCAATTTTGTCTAGTCATGACCTTTGTTTAGTGCTAGTCATCTTGGTTGCATTCCAGCCATGCTCAAGTTGTGACTCTAATCGTGAACATTTTAGAATTTTTGTGAATTTCATATGCATGGCTAGTCGTTATACCTGCATGCTTGGCAAAGTTGAAAATTTCGATTTAGTCTTATTTTGTTGAATTTTGACTAAATTGAGATTTTCTTGAGCTTTGGGGTTGGAATATAATTTTACAAAACATTAGAGACTAAAATGTAGTTTGACACATGGGATAATTAATAATTAATAATTTTATTTTTAATTAAAATGTATATGTATGGATGTGTTTATGTATGGTGCCCAGTAAACAGTGAAAAAAACCTTTATGGATGTTTTATTTTATTTTGTATTTTTTGGTTGTAATTCTTAAATAAGGCTTGCACACCCTACCTTTATCCCCATTCTTCTTTAGATTAGGTTATTTTTATTTTATTAGAAATTTGTAATTAAGAAACAAAGTCATATAATAATTAAAGATTAGAGATGAAAGGACAAATATAAAGACTCGAAGATAAAGATTCACCTAGGTTGACTAGTCAAACTCTTCTTGGTTCAAAAGGCTTGACATAGTTATGGTTATTTGCTGGTACATTTTTATTTTATGTTATAGAATGTTTGTGTAGGTTTTATTTTGCAAATATCATCTAACATATGACTTAAAATCTAGTAAGACTAATTAATAAAACTCTCAATTTAAATATTAAGTCTAAGATTTAATTAGTGTCTTCCAATATGACATCCTAATTAAGCTTTTGTTCATTCGAACTTTATTCATTAAAGTGAATGGTACATTTCTACCATGAGAAAAATTAGGAGTTATTTATATTGAGCCCGACTTAACTGATGTACTTTGTTTTTTTGCCAAAATGAAGATGAAGTATATAAGAGGCATGAGTATAGAATGCATTTGTGGATGTAAAGAGATATATAATATCTACCCTACTGATACCAAAAGTCACATTTAAAGTCGCATGATTTATTAGGATAACACCTAGCTTGAGATCATGGGCTTTTGGTAA